>NC_090444.1:69413920-70096420 GCF_031143425.1 Pleurodeles waltl | reverse complement strand
TTGAAGCTCACTGCTAGGTGTTACAGTTCCTGCAGGGGGGAGGTGTGAAGCACCTCCACCCAGAGCAGGCTTTGTTTCTGTCCTCAGAGAGCACAAAGGCTCTCACCGCATGAGGTCAGACACTCGTCTCTCAGCAGCAGGCTGGCACAGACCAGTCAGTCCTGCACTGAACAATTGGGTAAAATACAGGGGGTATCTCTAAGATGCCCTCTGTGTGCATTTTTTAATAAATCCAACACTGGCATCAGTGTGGGTTTATTATTCTGAGAAGTTTGATACTAAATTTCCCAGTATTCAGTGTAGCCATTATGGAGCTGTGGAGTTCGTATTTGACAGACTCCCAGCCCATATACTCTTATGGCTACTGTAAGGAAATGCCTCCTTGGCATGGTTGCCCCCTGACTTTTTGCCTTTGCTGATGCTATGTTTACAATTGAAAGTGTGCTGAGGCCTGCTAACCAGGCCCCAGCACCAGTGTTCTTTCCCTAACCTGTACTTTTGTATCCACAATTGGCAGACCCTGGCATCCAGATAAGTCCCTTGTAACTGGTACTTCTAGTACCAAGGGCCCTGATGCCAAGGAAGGTCTCTAAGGGCTGCAGCATGTCTTATGCCACCCTGGAGACCTCTCACTCAGCACAGACACACTGCTTGCCAGCTTGTGTGTGCTAGTGAGGACAAAACGAGTAAGTTGACATGGCACTCCCCTCAGGGTGCCATGCCAGCCTCTCACTGCCTATGCAGTATAGGTAAGACACCCCTCTAGCAGGCCTTACAGCCCTAAGGCAGGGTGCACTATACCATAGGTGAGGGTACCAGTGCATGAGCATGGTACCCCTACAGTGTCTAAACAAAACCTTAGACATTGTAAGTGCAGGGTAGCCATAAGAGTATATGGTCTGGGAGTCTGTCAAACACGAACTCCACAGCACCATAATGGCTACACTGAAAACTGGGAAGTTTGGTATCAAACTTCTCAGCACAATAAATGCACACTGATGCCAGTGTACATTTTATTGTAAAATACACCACAGAGGGCACCTTAGAGGTGCCCCCTGAAACTTAACCGACTGTCTGTGTAGGCTGACTAGTTCCAGCAGCCTGCCACACCAGAGACATGTTGCTGGCCCCATGGGTAGAGTGCCTTTGTCACTCTGAGGCCAGTAACAAAGCCTGCACTGGGTGGAGATGCTAACACCTCCCCCAGGCAGGAACTGTGACACCTGGCGGTGAGCCTCAAAGGCTCACCCCTTTGTCACAGCCCAGCAGGGCACTCCAGCTTAGTGGAGTTGCCCGCCCCCTCCGGCCACGGCCCCCACTTTTGGCGGCAAGGCTGGAGGGAACAAAGAAAGCAACAAGGAGGAGTCACTGGCCAGTCAGGACAGCCCCTAAGGTGTCCTGAGCTGAGGTGACTCTGACTTTTAGAAATCCTCCATCTTGCAGATGGAGGATTCCCCCAATAGGGTTAGGATTGTGACCCCCTCCCCTTGGGAGGAGGCACAAAGAGGGTGTACCCACCCTCAGGGCTAGTAGCCATTGGCTACTAACCCCCCAGACCTAAACACGCCCTTAAATTTAGTATTTAAGGGCTACCCTGAACCCTAAAAAATTAGATTCCTGCAACTACAAGAAGAAGGACTGCCTAGCTGAAAACCCCTGCAGAGGAAGACCAGAAGACGACAACTGCCTTGGCTCCAGAAACTCACCGGCCTGTCTCCTGCCTTCCAAAGATCCTGCTCCAGCGACGCCTTCCAAAGGGACCAGCGACCTCGACATCCTCCGAGGACTGCCCCCTGCTTCGAAAAGACAAGAAACTCCCGAGGACAGCGGACCTGCTCCAAGAAAAGCTGCAACTTTGTTTCCAGCAGCTTTAAAGAACCCTGCAAGCTCCCCGCAAGAAGCGTGAGACTTGCAACACTGCACCCGGCGACCCCGACTCGGCTGGTGGCGATCCAACACCTCAGGAGGGACCCCAGGACTACTCTAAGACTGTGAGTACAAAAACCCGTCCCCCCTGAGCCCCCACAGCGCCGCCTGCAGAGGGAATCCCGAGGCTTCCCCTGACCGCGACTCTTTGAATCCTAAGTCCCGACACCTGGGAGAGACCCTGCACCCGCAGCCCCCAGGACCAGCAGGACCGAACTTTCACTGGAGGAGTGACCCCCAGGAGTCCCTCTCCCTTGACCAAGTGGAGGTTTCCCCGAGGAACCCCCCCCTTGCCTGCCTGCAGCGCTGAAGAGATCCCGAGATCTCCCATTGACTTCCATTACAAACCCGACGCTTGTTTCTACACTGCACCCGGCCGCCCCCGCGCTGCTGAGGGTGAAATTTCTGTGTGGGCTTGTGTCCCCCCCGGTGCCCTACAAAACCCCCCTGGTCTGCCCTCCGAAGACGCGGGTACTTACCTGCAAGCAGACCGGAACCGGGGCACCCCCTTCTCTCCATTCTAGCCTATGCGTTTTGGGCACCACTTTGAACTCTGCACCTGACCGGCCCTGAGCTGCTGGTGTGGTGACTTTGGGGTTGCTCTGAACCCCCAACGGTGGGCTACCTTGGACCAAGAACTAAGCCCTGTAAGTGTCTTACTTACCTGGTTAACCTAACAAATACTTACCTCCCCTAGGAACTGTGAAAATTGCACTAAGTGTCCACTTTTAAAACAGCTATTTGTGAATAACTTGAAAAGTATACATGCAATTTTGATGATTTGAAGTTCCTAAAGTACTTACCTGCAATACCTTTCGAATGAGATATTACATGTAGAATTTGAACCTGTGGTTCTTAAAATAAACTAAGAAAAGATATTTCTCTATATAAAAACCTATTGGCTGGATTTGTCTCTGAGTGTGTGTACCTCATTTATTGTCTATGTGTATGTACAACAAATGCTTAACACTACTCCTTGGATAAGCCTACTGCTCGACCACACTACCACAAAATAGAGCATTAGTATTATCTATTTTTACCACTATTTTACCTCTAAGGGGAACCCTTGGACTCTGTGCATGCCATTCCTTACTTTGAAATAGCACATACAGAGCCAACTTCCTACATTGGTGGATCAGCGGTGGGGTACAAGACTTTGCATTTGCTGGACTACTCAGCCAATACCTGATCACACGACAAATTCCAAAATTGTCATTAGAAATTCATTTTTGCAATTTGAAAAGTTTTCTAAATTCTTAAAAGTCCTGCTAGGGCCTTGTGTGTTAAGTCCCTGTTTAGCATTGTCTTTTAGAGTTTAAAAGTTTGTTAAAAGTTTGAAATTAGATTCTAGAAACAGTTTTAGATTCTTTAAAAAGTCTTCCAACTTTTAGCAAAATAATGTCTGATACAGAGATGAATGTGGTGGAACTCGACACCACACCTTACCTCCATCTTAAGATGAGGGAGCTAAGGTCTCTCTGTAATATCAAAAAAATAACCATTGGCTCCAGACCTACCAAAATTCAGCTCCAGGAGCTGTTGGCAGAGTTTGAAAAAGCCAACCCCTCTGATGATGACATCACAGAGGAAGAAATTAGTGACTTGGAGGCCAATGTCCCTCCTCCAGTCCTAAATAGGGAGAACAGGACCCCTCAAGTCCTGTCTCCAACTGTGTTAGTCAGAAATGGTGAGTCCCTCACAGGAGGGTCCCACATTTCTGAAATCACTGAGGATGCTCTCAGTGAAGATGACCTCCTGTTAGCCAGGATGGCCAAAAGATTGGCTTTAGAGAGACAGCTCCTAGCCATAGAAAGGGAAAGACAAGAGATGGGCCTAGGACCCATCAATGGTGGCAGCAATATAAATAGGGTCAGAGATTCTCCTGACATGTTAAAAATCCCCAAAGGGATTGTGACAAAATATGAAGATGGTGATGACATCACTAAATGGTTCACAGCTTTTGAGAGGGCTTGTGTAACCAGAAAAGTGAACAGATCTCACTGGGGTGCTCTCCTTTGGGAAATGTTCACTGGAAAGTGTAGGGATAGACTCCTCACACTCTCTGGAAAAGATGCAGAATCTTATGACCTCATGAAGGGTACCCTGATTGAGGGCTTTGGATTCTCCACTGAGGAGTACATGATTAGGTTCAGGGGGGCTCAAAAATCCTCGAGCCAGACCTGGGTTGACTTTGTTGACTACTCAGTGAAAACACTAGATGGTTGGATTCAAGGCAGTGGTGTAAGTAATTATGATGGGCTGTACAATTTATTTGTGAAAGAACACCTGTTAAGTAATTGTTTCAATGATAAACTGCATCAGCATCTGGTAGACCTAGGAC
Organism: Pleurodeles waltl; assembly: GCF_031143425.1. Classification (NCBI taxonomy): domain Eukaryota; kingdom Metazoa; phylum Chordata; class Amphibia; order Caudata; family Salamandridae; genus Pleurodeles; species Pleurodeles waltl. The sequence goes on along the minus strand of NC_090444.1, from coordinate 70,092,153 downwards.
CAATTTCTCCCCAAGAATTGGGAAAGAAGGCGGACCATTGGGTCAAGACAAGGGTGTCCAAGACTTCAACAGGGGGTGACCAAAAGAAAGGGGTCACAAAGACTCCCCAGGGGAAGGGTGATGAGACAACCAAAACTAAAAATAGTAAAGAGTCTTCTACAGGCCCCCAAAAACCTGCACAGGAGGGTGGGCCCAGAGCCTCTTCACAAAACAATGGGTACAAGGGTAAAAACTTTGATCCCAAAAAGGCCTGGTGTCATAGCTGTAAACAGCATGGACACCAAACTGGAGACAAGGCCTGTCCCAAGAAAGGTTCCACTCCAAACTCCCATCCAGGTAACACTGGTATGGCTAGTCTCCAAGTGGGATCAACAGTGTGCCCAGAGCAAATCAGGGTCCACACTGAAGCTACTCTAGTTTCTGAGGGTGGGGTGGATTTAGCCACACTAGCTGTCTGGCCGCCTAACATGCAAAAATACAGACAGCAACTCTTAATTAATGGGACTAGAATAGAGGGCCTGAGGGATACAGGTGCCAGTGTCACCATGGTGACAGAGAAACTGGTTTCCCCTGGCCAATACCTGACTGGAAAAACTTACACAGTCACCAACGCTGACAATCAGAGAAAAGTACATCCCATGGCAATGGTTACTTTAGAATGGGGAGGGGTCAAGGGCCTGAAACAGGTGGTGGTCTCCTCAAATATCCCAGTGGACTGTCTGCTTGGAAATGACCTGGAGTCCTCAGCATGGGCTGGGGTAGAACTAAAAACCCATGCAGCAATGCTGGGTATCCCTGAACTGGTGTGTGTGAAAACAAGAGCACAATGCAAGGCACAGGGTGAACAAGTAGAGCTGGAGTCTGGAAGAATGGCCCAGCCTTCCAAGAGGAAAGGAAAGTCAGTTGGGAAACCAACTGCAACACAGCAAAAGAAAGGGAACCTCTCTTCTCAGGAAGAAGTTCTGCCCTCTGAGGGAACTGAGCCTTTGGAGCTTGAACCTTATCAGGTTGAGCTCTTAGGCCCAGGGGGACCCTCAAGGGAGGAGCTGTGTAAGGGACAAGAAACCTGTCCCTCTCTTGAAGGCCTTAGGCAGCAAGCTGCTGAAGAGTCCAAAGGCAAGAAAAATGGAACGCATAGGGTCTATTGGGAAGATGGACTCCTGTACACTGAGGCCAGAGACCCCAAACCTGGTGCCACTAGGAGAGTGGTAGTGCCTCAGCTATTCAGGAAGTTCATCCTAACATTGGCCCATGACATTCCCCTTGCTGGACATTTGGGACAAACCAAGACGTGGGAGAGGTTAGTCAACCACTTCTACTGGCCCAATATGTCCAACATGGTTAAGGAGTTTTGCCTCTCCTGCCCCACCTGTCAAGCCAGTGGTAAGACAGGTGGGCATCCAAAGGCCCCCCTCATTCCACTTCCAGTGGTGGGGGTTCCCTTTGAAAGAGTGGGTGTGGACATAGTTGGTCCACTAGAACCTCCCACAGCCTCAGGAAATCTGTATATCCTGGTAGTAGTGGATCATGCTACCAGGTATCCTGAAGCTATTCCCCTTAGGTCGACTACTGCCCCTGCAGTAGCCAAGGCCCTCATTGGTATTTTTACCAGAGTGGGTTTCCCTAAGGAGGTGGTGTCTGACAGAGGTACCAACTTCATGTCAGCATACCTAAAGCACATGTGGAATGAGTGTGGAGTGACTTATAAATTCACTACACCCTACCATCCACAAACTAATGGCTTAGTTGAGAGATTCAACAAGACATTAAAAGGCATGATCATGGGGCTCCCAGAAAAACTCAAAAGGAGATGGGATGTCCTCTTGCCATGTCTGCTTTTCGCTTACAGAGAGGTGCCACAGAAGGGAGTAGGATTCTCACCCTTTGAACTTCTGTTTGGTCATCCTGTAAGGGGACCACTTGCCCTTGTTAAAGAAGGCTGGGAGAGACCTCTCCATGAGCCTAAACAGGACATAGTGGACTATGTACTTGGCCTTCGCTCTAGAATGGCAGAGTACATGGAAAAGGCAACCAAAAACCTTGAGGCCAGCCAACAACTCCAGAAGTTTTGGTATGACCAAAAGGCTGCACTGGTTGAGTTCCAACCAGGGCAGAAAGTCTGGGTTCTGGAGCCTGTGGCTCCCAGGGCACTCCAGGACAAATGGAGTGGCCCTTACCCAGTGCTAGAGAGGAAGAGTCAGGTCACCTACCTGGTGGACCTGGGCACAAGCAGGAGCCCCAAGAGGGTGATCCATGTGAACCGCCTTAAGCTCTTCCATGACAGGGCTGATGTGAATCTGTTAATGGTAACAGATGAGGATCAGGAGGCAGAGAGTGAACCTCTCCCTGATCTTCTGTCATCAGACCCAAAAGATGGCACAGTAGATGGAGTGATCTACTCAGACACCCTCTCTGGCCAACAGCAAGCTGATTGTAGGAGAGTCCTACAACAGTTTCCTGAACTCTTCTCCTTAACCCCTGGTCAGACACACCTGTGTACCCATGATGTGGACACAGGAGACAGCATGCCTGTCAAGAACAAAATCTTTAGACAGTCTGACCATGTTAAGGAAAGCATCAAGGTGGAAGTCCACAAGATGCTGGAATTGGGAGTAATTGAGCGCTCTGACAGCCCCTGGGCTAGCCCAGTGGTCTTAGTCCCCAAACCTCACACCAAAGATGGAAAGAAAGAGATGAGGTTTTGTGTGGACTACAGAGGGCTCAATTCTGTCACCAAGACAGATGCTCATCCAATTCCAAGAGCTGATGAGCTCATAGACAAATTAGGTGCTGCCAAATTCTTAAGTACCTTTGACTTGACAGCAGGGTACTGGCAAATAAAAATGGCACCTGGAGCAAAAGAGAAAACAGCATTCTCCACACCTGATGGGCATTATCAGTTTACTGTTATGCCCTTTGGTTTAAAGAATGCCCCTGCCACCTTCCAAAGGTTGGTGAATCAAGTCCTTGCTGGCTTGGAGTCCTTTAGCACAGCTTATCTTGATGATATCGCTGTCTTTAGCTCCACCTGGCAGGATCACCTGGTCCACCTGAAGAAGGTTTTGAAGGCTCTGCAATCTGCAGGCCTCTCTATCAAGGCATCCAAATGCCAGATAGGGCAGGGAACTGTGGTTTACTTGGGCCACCTTGTAGGTGGAGGCCAAGTTCAGCCACTCCAACCCAAGATCCAGACTATTCTGGACTGGGTAGCTCCAAAAACCCAGACTCAAGTCAGGGCATTCCTTGGCTTGACTGGGTATTACAGGAGGTTTGTGAAGGGATATGGATCCATTGTGACAGCCCTCACTGAACTCACCTCCAAGAAAATGCCCAAGAAAGTGAACTGGACTGTGGAATGCCAACAGGCCTTTGACACCCTGAAACAAGCAATGTGCTCAGCACCAGTTCTAAAAGCTCCAGATTATTCTAAGCAGTTCATTGTGCAGACTGATGCCTCTGAACATGGGATAGGGGCAGTTTTGTCCCAAACAAATGATGATGGCCTTGACCAGCCTGTTGCTTTCATTAGCAGGAGGTTACTCCCCAGGGAGCAGCGTTGGAGTGCCATTGAGAGGGAGGCCTTTGCTGTGGTTTGGTCCCTGAAGAAGCTGAGACCATACCTCTTTGGGACTCACTTCCTAGTTCAAACTGACCACAGACCTCTCAAATGGCTGATGCAAATGAAAGGTGAAAATCCTAAACTGTTGAGGTGGTCCATCTCCCTACAGGGAATGGACTTTATAGTGGAACACAGACCTGGGACTGCCCATGCCAATGCAGATGGCCTTTCCAGGTTCTTCCACTTAGAAAATGAAGACTCTCTTGGGAAAGGTTAGTCTCATCCTCTTTCGTTTGGGGGGGGGTTGTGTAAGGAAATGCCTCCTTGGCATGGTTGCCCCCTGACTTTTTGCCTTTGCTGATGCTATGTTTACAATTGAAAGTGTGCTGAGGCCTGCTAACCAGGCCCCAGCACCAGTGTTCTTTCCCTAACCTGTACTTTTGTATCCACAATTGGCAGACCCTGGCATCCAGATAAGTCCCTTGTAACTGGTACTTCTAGTACCAAGGGCCCTGATGCCAAGGAAGGTCTCTAAGGGCTGCAGCATGTCTTATGCCACCCTGGAGACCTCTCACTCAGCACAGACACACTGCTTGCCAGCTTGTGTGTGCTAGTGAGGACAAAACGAGTAAGTCGACATGGCACTCCCCTCAGGGTGCCATGCCAGCCTCTCACTGCCTATGCAGTATAGGTAAGACACCCCTCTAGCAGGCCTTACAGCCCTAAGGCAGGGTGCACTATACCATAGGTGAGGGTACCAGTGCATGAGCATGGTACCCCTACAGTGTCTAAACAAAACCTTAGACATTGTAAGTGCAGGGTAGCCATAAGAGTATATGGTCTGGGAGTCTGTCAAACACGAACTCCACAGCACCATAATGGCTACACTGAAAACTGGGAAGTTTGGTATCAAACTTCTCAGCACAATAAATGCACACTGATGCCAGTGTACATTTTATTGTAAAATACACCACAGAGGGCACCTTAGAGGTGCCCCCTGAAACTTAACCGACTGTCTGTGTAGGCTGACTAGTTCCAGCAGCCTGCCACACCAGAGACATGTTGCTGGCCCCATGGGGAGAGTGCCTTTGTCACTCTGAGGCCAGTAACAAAGCCTGCACTGGGTGGAGATGCTAACACCTCCCCCAGGCAGGAACTGTGACACCTGGCGGTGAGCCTCAAAGGCTCACCCCTTTGTCACAGCCCAGCAGGGCACTCCAGCTTAGTGGAGTTGCCCGCCCCCTCCGGCCACGGCCCCCACTTTTGGCGGCAAGGCTGGAGGGAACAAAGAAAGCAACAAGGAGGAGTCACTGGCCAGTCAGGACAGCCCCTAAGGTGTCCTGAGCTGAGGTGACTCTGACTTTTAGAAATCCTCCATCTTGCAGATGGAGGATTCCCCCAATAGGGTTAGGATTGTGACCCCCTCCCCTTGGGAGGAGGCACAAAGAGGGTGTACCCACCCTCAGGGCTAGTAGCCATTGGCTACTAACCCCCCAGACCTAAACACGCCCTTAAATTTAGTATTTAAGGGCTACCCTGAACCCTAAAAAATTAGATTCCTGCAACTACAAGAAGAAGGACTGCCTAGCTGAAAACCCCTGCAGAGGAAGACCAGAAGACGACAACTGCCTTGGCTCCAGAAACTCACCGGCCTGTCTCCTGCCTTCCAAAGATCCTGCTCCAGCGACGCCTTCCAAAGGGACCAGCGACCTCGACATCCTCCGAGGACTGCCCCCTGCTTCGAAAAGACAAGAAACTCCCGAGGACAGCGGACCTGCTCCAAGAAAAGCTGCAACTTTGTTTCCAGCAGCTTTAAAGAACCCTGCAAGCTCCCCGCAAGAAGCGTGAGACTTGCAACACTGCACCCGGCGACCCCGACTCGGCTGGTGGCGATCCAACACCTCAGGAGGGACCCCAGGACTACTCTAAGACTGTGAGTACAAAAACCCGTCCCCCCTGAGCCCCCACAGCGCCGCCTGCAGAGGGAATCCCGAGGCTTCCCCTGACCGCGACTCTTTGAATCCTAAGTCCCGACACCTGGGAGAGACCCTGCACCCGCAGCCCCCAGGACCAGCAGGACCGAACTTTCACTGGAGGAGTGACCCCCAGGAGTCCCTCTCCCTTGACCAAGTGGAGGTTTCCCCGAGGAACCCCCCCCCCTTGCCTGCCTGCAGCGCTGAAGAGATCCCGAGATCTCCCATTGACTTCCATTACAAACCCGACGCTTGTTTCTACACTGCACCCGGCCGCCCCCGCGCTGCTGAGGGTGAAATTTCTGTGTGGGCTTGTGTCCCCCCCGGTGCCCTACAAAACCCCCCTGGTCTGCCCTCCGAAGACGCGGGTACTTACCTGCAAGCAGACCGGAACCGGGGCACCCCCTTCTCTCCATTCTAGCCTATGCGTTTTGGGCACCACTTTGAACTCTGCACCTGACCGGCCCTGAGCTGCTGGTGTGGTGACTTTGGGGTTGCTCTGAACCCCCAACGGTGGGCTACCTTGGACCAAGAACTAAGCCCTGTAAGTGTCTTACTTACCTGGTTAACCTAACAAATACTTACCTCCCCTAGGAACTGTGAAAATTGCACTAAGTGTCCACTTTTAAAACAGCTATTTGTGAATAACTTGAAAAGTATACATGCAATTTTGATGATTTGAAGTTCCTAAAGTACTTACCTGCAATACCTTTCGAATGAGATATTACATGTAGAATTTGAACCTGTGGTTCTTAAAATAAACTAAGAAAAGATATTTCTCTATATAAAAACCTATTGGCTGGATTTGTCTCTGAGTGTGTGTACCTCATTTATTGTCTGTGTATGTACAACAAATGCTTAACACTACTCCTTGGATAAGCCTACTGCTCGACCACACTACCACAAAATAGAGCATTAGTATTATCTATTTTTACCACTATTTTACCTCTAAGGGGAACCCTTGGACTCTGTGCATGCTATTCCTTACTTTGAAATAGCACATACAGAGCCAACTTCCTACAGCTACCCTGCACTTACAATGTCTAAGGTTTTGCTTAGACACTGTAGGGGCATAGTGCTCATGCACATATGCCCTCACCTGTGGTATAGTGCACCCTGCCTTAGGGCTGTAAGGCCTACTAGAGGGGTGACTTAGCTATGCCACAGGCAGTGGGAGGTTGGCATGGCACCCTGAGGGGAGTGCCATGTCGACTTAGTCATTTTCTCCCCATCAGCACACACAAGCTGGCAAGCAGTGTGTCTGTGCTGAGTGAGGGGTCCCTAGGGTGGCATAAGACATGCTGCAGCCCTTAGAGACCTTCCCTGGCATCAGGTCCCTTGGTACCAGGGGTACCAGTTACAAGGGACTTACCTAGGTGCCAGGGTTGTGCCAATTGTGGAAACAATGGTACATTTTAGGTGAAAGAACACTGGTGCTGGGGCCTGGTTAGCAGGGTCCCAGCACACTTCTCAGTCAAGTCAGCATCAGTATCAGGCAAAAAGTGGGGGGTAACTGCAACAGGGAGCCATTTCTTTACAGTCAGGATGATCCAGACGCGTGGGATCTTTATGATGCGCCAGTGTCAGATAACAGTCCCGACTGTTATCCAGCCAGACCGTCACCACCTGAGGACTCTACCGCCTACACACAGGTGGTGTCAAGGGCTGCGGCGTTTCATAATGTTAGCCTACATACAGAGCCAATTGAAGACGACTTTCTATTTAACTCACTGTCGTCCACACATAGCCAGTACCAGAGCCTCCCCATGCTACCTGGAATGCTAAAACACTCCAAACAAGTGTTTGAAGAGCCTGCCAAAGGAAGGGCAATAACTCCAAGGGTGGAGAAAAAATATAAACCGCCACCAACAGACCCTGTGTACATAACACAACAGTTAACACCAGACTCTGTGGTAGTAGGTGCAGCACGCAAGAGGGCGAATTCAAAGTGTTGCCATTCGGGATAACAACTGCGCCAAGAGTTTTTACAAAATGCCTGGCAGTAGTGGCTGCTCATATCAGAAGACAGCAAATACATGTGTTCCCGTACCTAGACGATTGGTTAATAAAAACCAACACGCAGGAACGGTGCTCACAACACACAAAGTATGTCATAGAAACCCTTCACAAACTAGGTTTCTCAATCAACTACACAAAGTCACACCTTCAGCCGTGTCAAGTACAACAATACTTAGGAGCAACAATCAACACAAGAAAAGGGATTGCCACTCCAAGTCCACAAAGGGTACAAGCATTTCACAATGTAATACAGGCCATGCACCCAAAACAAAAGGTACATGTCAAAATAGTGATGAAACTACTAGGCATGATGTCCTCATGCATAGCCATTGTCCCAAACGCAAGATTGCACATGCAGCCCTTACAACAATGCCTAGCATCACAATGGTCACAGGCACAGGGTCAACTTCAAGATCTAGTGTTGATAGACCGCCAAACATACACCTCGCTTCAATGGTGGAACACTATAAATTTAAACAAAGGGCGGCCCTTCCAAGACCCAGTGCCTCAATACGTAATAACAACAGATACCTCCATGATAGGGTGGGGAGCACACCTCAACCATCACAGCGTACAAGGACAATGGGACCCTCAACAGAGACAGTTTCACATAAATCACTTAGAATTACTGGCAGCATTTCTCGCGTTGAAAGCTTTTCAAACGATAATAACACACAAACACATTCTTGTCAAAACAGACAACATGACAACGATGTATTATCTGAACAAACAGGGAGGAACACACTCAACACAGTTGTGTCTCCTAGCACAGAAAACTTGGCATTGGGCGATTCACAACCACATTCGCCTAATAGCGCAGTTCATTTCAGTAGTGCCTCATGTCAAACTGCCAAACAGACCAGATCTGTTAACTCAACACAAACAACAGATCAGACACCCAAATCCAGCATCACTGAATCTGGCAATTTGGCTCCTGAAATCTTAGAATTCGGACATCTAGACCTTTCACATGAATGTATGGAGGTCATAAAACAAGCTAGAAAACCTACAACAAGACATTGCTATGCAAATAAATGGAAACAATTTGTTTATTACTGCCATAATAATCAAATTCAACCCTTACACGCATCTGCAAAAGACATCGTAAGCTACTTACTGCACTTACAAAAGTCAAAGCTAGCTTTTTCATCCATTAAAATACATCTCACCGCAATTTCAGCTTATCTACAAATTACGCATTCGACTTCACTCTTTAGGATCCCAGTCATAAAGGCTTTTATGGAGGGCCTAAAAAGAATTATACCACCAAGAACACCACCAGTTCTTTCGTGGAACCTCAACATTGTCTTAACACGGCTCATGGGTCCACCGTTTGAACCCATGCACTCATGTGAGATACGATATTTAACGTGGAAAGTTGCGTTCCTCATTGCCATCACATCTCTAAGAAGAGTAAGTGAAATACAGGCATTTACCATACAAGAACCCTTTATTCAAATACACAAGCATAAAGTAGTTTTACAAACTAATCCGAAGTTTTTACCAAAAGTCATATCACCGTTTCACTTAAATCAAACTGTAGAACTACCAGTGTTCTTTCCAGAACCAGATTCTGTAGCTGAAAGAGCACTACATACATTAGACCTCAAAAGAGCTTTAATGTACTACATTGATAGAACAAAACAAATACGGAAAACAAAACAACTGTTCGTTGCTTTTCAAAAACCTCATACAGGGAATCAAATATCCAAACAAGGCATTGCCAGATGGATAGTTAAATGTATTCAAACCTGTTATCTCAAAGCAAAAAGAGAACTGCCTATAACACCAAAGGCACATTCAACTAGGAAGAAAGGTGCTACTATGGCCTTTCTAGGAAACATTCCAATGACTGAAATATGTAAGGCAGCCACATGGTCTACGCCTCATACGTTTACCAAACATTACTGCGTGGATGTGTTAACAACACAACAAGCCACAGTAGGACAAGCAGTACTACGAACTTTACTTCAAACAACTTCAACTCCTACAGGCTGAGCCACTGCTTTTGGGGAGATAACTGCTTACTAGTCTGTGCAAAGCATGTGTATCTGCAGCTACACATGCCATCGAACGGAAAATGTCACTTACCCAGTGTACATCTGTTCGTGGCATGAGACGCTGCAGATTCACATGCGCCCACCCGCCTCCCCGGGAGCCTGTAGCCGTTTCGAAGTTGATCTTGAACATTTGTAAATTTGTAAATATATCACTTTAAACCACATTATGTACATACATATTTACTCCATTGCATGGGCACTATTACTATAATACACAACTCCTACCTCACCCTCTGCGGGGAAAACAATCTAAGATGGAGTCGACACCCATGCGCAATGGAGCCGAAAGGGGAGGAGTCCCTCGATCTCGTGACTCGAAAAGACTTCTAAGAAGAAAAACAACTTGTAACACTCCGAGCCCAACACTGGATGGCGGGATGTGCAAAGCATGTGAATCTGCAGCGTCTCATGCCACGAACAGATGTACACTGGGTAAGTGACATTTTCCATATGATTTGGGAGCAGAATCAATAAAATCAGGTAAGTATGTTTTGCAAGACAAATATTGGTCGATTTCAAAAGTCAAGACAGTGCAATTTTCAGACGCAGCACTGTTATCCTATGGAGAGAAGAACAAGTACTGCTTTCAGGTATAGTACAGTGACTTACAAGGCCAATCTCCTGGACTTATGGTAAGTACTGGGCAAGGGTCAGGGCCACGCTAAAGGTCACACTGGGCAGCACTGGGGCGGCTGGGTGCAGAGATGTAGTCCAGCATCGAGTGCCCAGTGTTACTCAGTGTAGATTGGTCTGGTCGAAAAGATGCCGCAAGTTAGGACTGGGGATCCATTCGGTGTCCAATCCGAGATGCTCGGTGACATGGGGACAACTCAGGTCCTCTTCTCCACGGGCAAGGGGTGACGGGTGCAGAGGTGTCTTGAGGCGTTGGGTCTTCTCCACCCAAGCACTTGAGGTTGAGGCGGCCTGCAGGCAGAGGCCGCAGGCGATGTCGGAGGGTCCACAGTGGGCAAGTCCGAAGTGGGGTTTTGTCTCTGGAGGACCACTCTGACACCATTGGCCCACTTAGACTCTGGCTGTGCGGCACGGGTGCAGTGGTGCTTTCAGGTGTCGGGTTTTCAGCCGTCTGGATTCCTCGCAGTTTGTCTTGGGGTACCTGCAAGATGCAGGGAAGCAGCTTCACTGCTCCAAGGGTGTTCCTGGGTCTTTGAAGGCAGGCATTCCTCCCAGGCTTTGGAGGCACAACTGCTGCAGGGCGAGATGACTTTTGCACAATGTGGCGGGAGCATCCCTCCTTTGAGCGAACCAGATCTGCATAACAAGGCCGGTGGGTTTCTTTGAAGCCCCCCTTGCTTTGGAATACAGATTCCCAGGTCATCCTGTTGGGAGGGAGTGTAAACACCTCTCCCAGAGCAGGCTTTGTTTCTGATTGCTTGAAAGCAAAGTCTCTCACCCTTGGGGGTCAGAAGCATATCTGGTTGTGGCAAGCTGGCTAAAACTAGACAGACTGGTAATTGGTAGGTTTTCAAGGGGCACCTCAAGTGCCCTCTCAGTGCATGTATGTATAAATACTGGCACCAGTAAGGGTTTATTTAATATGGGATATTTGGTACCACAAATCCCTATTTTCAGCGAAGCCATCATGTAGCTGGATAACTCGTAGTGACCGGTGTCCAGCACATGTACTTAAAATGGCTTCCCTGTTCACTCACTATGTGTAAGAATCAACAAAGACATAGCAGGGGCAGACCGGCTCGTGCAGATATGTCCTTACATGTTATATAATGCACCCTGCCTTAGAGCTGTAAGACCTGCTGTAGGGGTGATTTACATATATTACTCGCAGTATTAATGGACATGGCACGTAGGCGGTTTCCCATGTCTTGTTTTCACTTTAACCTGCACCAAGACACGCAGCCTGCATGTGCTAGGTGAGAGGTCCCTGTGGGTGGGACAGTACATGCTGCAGCCCTTGAGGACCTTCTCTGGTACCCATGCCCTAGGTACCGGGGGTTCCATTTACTAGAGACTTGCAGTGGGGACAAAGATATTCCCTATTAGGAAACAGTTGCACAGTTTTAGCGAAAGAGACCTGGCACTGGGGACCTGATTAGCAGGCACCTAGTGCACTTTCTGTCAGAATTGCATCAAATATCAGGCAAAAAGTGGGGTGACCATGTCATAAAGGGGTACTTGCCTACATTCTGTTCTATGGAATTTACAGTGGATATAAAAATGATTTGCTATCTGACTGCTCTGCGTGATTTGCAAGGTAAGGGAGTGTTGGCATCACTAGTCCATTCCCAGTAAAGAAATAAAGCATGCCACTGCGTATTCTGACACACAATGCAGTGTTGTATCTGAACTCTAGACCCCCCTCATTTCTATAAATCATCACTATTAATAAATCATGAAAAATGCTTCAATTAAGTGAACTGTAAACACAAAGTACTGTGATACATTTAGTGGCTGCGCTATGAATATTATCACTATCAGTGGTAATTCTTCCTTGTAGGAAGTTGGCTCTGTATGCACTATTTCAAAGTAAGGAATAGTATGCACAGAGTCCAAGGGTTCCCCTTAGAGGTAAGATAGTGGCAAAAAGAGATAATACTAATGCTCTATTTTGTGGTAGTGTGGTCGAGCAGTAGGCTTATCAAAGGAGTAGTGTTAAGCATTTGTTGTACATTCACACAGGCAATAAATGAGGAACACACACTCAGACAATTCCAGGCCAATAGGTTTTTGTATAGAAAAATATATGTTCGATGGCATCTGTCGCTGTAGATAGGCATGTTTTGCATAGCTCGCCATCTGGTGTTGGGCCGGAGTGTTACAAGTTGTTTTTCTTCGAAGAAGTCTTTCGAGTCACGGGACCGAGTGACTCCTCCTTTTGTCTCCATTGCGCATGGGCGTCGACTCCATCTTCGATTGTTTTTTTTCCGCCATCGGGTTCGGACGTGTTCCTGTCGCTCCGAGTTTCGGAACGGAAAGATAGCTAATTTCGGAAGATTTTCGTCGGTAGTGTACGCAACGTCGGGATCGGCGTAGTTAGATTCAACACCGCGTCTAAGATCGAAGAGCTCCGGTGCCCTTCGGGGTAATTTTTTCGATCCCCCGTCGGGGCCTGGTCGGCCCGACCGCGTGCAGAAGAACGCCGATGGAACGGACCCCGTTCCGTTTCTGTCCCAAATGCCACAATAAATACCCCTATACAGACCAACACTTGGTCTGCAACCTGTGCCTGTCACCTGAGCACAGTGAAGACACCTGCGAGGCCTGTCGTGCGTTCCGGTCCCGAAAAACACTCCGAGACCGTCGAGCCAGAAGACTTCAGATGGCGTCCGCGCCGACAGCCCACCGGGAGTTCGAGGAACAAGAAGAGGAGGGAACCTTTTCGATCCAAGAATCGGACTCCGAAGGACTCGACGATACACAAACCGTGAGTAAGACATGGAAAACCACTCAGAAGAAGATTTACAAGGCCCAGGGGACGCCACTGCCACCAGGCCATGGCTCGACCCATAAATTCGGTGATCGACCGTCGGCACCGAAAAAGGCCCAAACAGTGCCGAGATCGTCCGACTCCGGTCGAGACACCGGCACGCAGCCTTCTCGGGACCGAGAAAGTGCTGGAGACAAGCATCGACACCGAGATACCGGTGTAGACACGGCTCGATGCCGAGACAGCGGCACCGAAGAAGACCGACGCCAAGAGGTTTCGGCCCCGAAAAAGAAAAAAGTCACCTCTGAGCCGAAAAAAGATGCAGACAGGGTTTCGGTGCCAAAACAAACTGCAACCGACCCAGTTTCAGGCTCTTATACAGAAGAGCACTCGCTAACCTCCCAAATGCAAAAGCATAGGTTTGAGGAAGAGCTACACTCAACTGATGTAGACCATACGCAAAAGCGTATTTTCATACAGCAGGGGACAGGAAAAATAAGCACCCTTCCCCCTATTAGAAGAAAGAGAAGATTGGAGTTCCAAACTGAACAAACACCACAAACAAAAGTGGTGAAAAAAGTTACCCCACCACCCTCTCCTCCACCTGTGATTAACGTCTCACCAGCACAAACTCCATCACATTCCCCAGCTCACACCACCATGAGCCAGGGTGACCAAGACGCATGGGACTTATACGACGCCCCAGTGTCAGATAACAGTCCGGAGGCATACCCTACGAAGCCATCTCCACCAGAGGACAGCACTGCGTATTCTCAAGTGGTGGCTAGAGCAGCACAATTTCACAATGTAAGCCTCCACTCAGAACAGGTCGAGGATGACTTTTTATTCAACACACTCTCCTCCACCCACAGCTCCTACCAAAGCCTGCCTATGCTCCCTGGTATGCTCCGGCACGCAAAAGAAATCTTTAAGGAGCCGGTCAAAAGTAGGGCAATCACACCAAGAGTGGAAAAAAAGTATAAGGCGCCTCCTACAGACCCGGCTTTCATCACTACACAGCTGCCACCAGACTCTGTCGTCGTAGGAGCAGCTAGGAAAAGGGCCAACTCCCGCACATCTGGAGATGCACCACCCCCAGATAAAGAAAGCCGCAAGTTCGATGCAGCTGGTAAGAGAGTCGCAGCACAAGCTTCAAACCAGTGGCGCATCGCTAAGTCCCAGGCACTACTTGCGCGCTATGACAGAGCCCATTGGGATGAGATGCAACATCTCATTGACCATCTGCCCAAGGACCTACAAAATAGGGCAAAACAAGTGGTTGAGGAGGGACAGACCATTTCCAACAACCAAATCCGCTCCTCCATGGACGCTGCAGATACAGCTGCACGGACAATTAATACATCTGTAACTAGCAGAAGGCATGCATGGCTCCGAACGTCTGGATTTAAACCAGAGATTCAGCAAGCAGTTCTCAATATGCCTTTTAACGAAAAAGAACTGTTCGGTCCAGAAGTGGACACAGCGATTGAGAAACTCAAAAAAGACACGGACACTGCTAAAGCCATGGGCGCACTCTACTCCCCGCAGAGCAGAGGGAATTACAGCACATTCCGTAAAACACCCTTTAGAGGGGGGTTTCGGGGTCAGAGCACACAAGCCAGCACCTCACAGGCAACACCGTCCAGTTACCAGGGACAGTACAGAGGAGGTTTTCGGGGACAATATAGAGGAGGGCAATTCCCTAGGAATAGAGGAAAATTTCAAAGCCCCAAAACCCCTACTACTAAGCAGTGACTCACATGTCACTCATCCCCTCCACACAACACCAGTGGGGGGAAGAATAAGTCATGATTACAAAGCATGGGAGGAAATCACTACAGACACTTGGGTTCTAGCAATTATCCAACATGGTTATTGCATAGAATTTCTACAATTCCCTCCAAACATACCACCAAAAGCACAAAATTTGACAAAACATAATTCCAATCTCCTGGAGATAGAAGTGCAGGCACTATTGCAAAAGAATGCAATCGAATTAGTGCCAAACACACAAATAAACACAGGAGTTTACTCACTGTACTTTCTGATACCAAAGAAGGACAAAACGCTGAGACCAATCCTAGACCTCAGAATAGTGAACACATTCATCAAATCAGACCACTTTCACATGGTCACACTACAAGAAGTATTACCATTGCTAAAACTACACGACTACATGACAACTTTAGACCTCAAGGACGCGTATTTCCATATACCAATACACCCATCGCACAGGAAATACCTAAGGTTTGTATTCAAAGGAATACATTACCAATTCAAGGTACTGCCTTTCGGATTAACAACCGCACCAAGAGTCTTTACCAAATGTCTAGCGGTAGTCGCTGCACACATCAGAAGGCAGCAAATACATGTGTTCCCATATCTAGACGACTGGCTAATCAAGGCCCATTCGTTAATAGAGTGCTCAAATCACACAAATCAGATCATACAAACCCTCTTCAAACTAGGGTTCACCGTCAACTTCACGAAATCCAACATTCTGCCGTGCAAGGTACAACAATACCTAGGAGCCATAATAGACACAACAAAAGGAGTAGCCACTCCAAGTCCCCAAAGAATTCAAAATTTCAACACCATCATACAACGCATGTATCCAACACAAAAGATACAAGCAAAGATGATATTACAACTCCTAGGCATGATGTCTTCATGCATAGCCATTGTCCCAAACGCAAGACTGCACATGAGGCCCTTACAACAGTGCCTAGCATCACAGTGGTCTCAAGCACAGGGTCATCTTCTAGATCTGGTCTTAATAGACCGCCAAACTTACCTCTCGCTTCTGTGGTGGAACAACATAAATTTAAACAAAGGGCGGCCTTTCCAAGACCCAGTGCCACAATACGTAATAACAGATGCTTCCATGACAGGGTGGGGAGCACACCTCGATCAACACAGCATACAAGGACAATGGAACGTACATCAAACAAAACTGCATATAAATCACCTAGAACTTCTAGCAGTTTTTCAAGCACTAAAAGCTTTCCAACCAATAATAGTTCACAAATACATTCTCGTCAAGACAGACAACATGACAACAATGTATTATCTAAAAAAGCAAGGGGGGACGCACTCCACGCAGTTAAGCCTGCTAGCACAAAAAATTTGGCGTTGGGCAATTCACAACCAAATTCGCCTAATAGCACAATTTATACCAGGGATCCAAAATCAACTCACAGACAATCTCTCTCGAGATCACCAACAGGTCCACGAATGGGAAATTCACCCCCAAATTCTGAACACCTATTTCAAACTCTGGGGAACACCTCAGATAGACTTGTTTGCGACGAAGGAGAACGCAAAATGCCAAAACTTCGCATCCAGATACCCACACAAACAGTCCCAAGGCAATGCCCTATGGATGAACTGGTCAGGGATATTTGCTTACGCTTTTCCTCCTCCTCCCTCTCCTTCCTTACCTGGTAAACTCAGTCAAAACAAACTCAAACTCATATTAATAGCACCAACTTGGGCAAGGCAACCCTGGTACACAACGCTGCTAGACCTATCAGTAGAACCCTACATCAAATTGCCCAACAGGCCAGATCTGTTGACACAACACAACCAAAAGATCAGACACCCAGATCCAGCATCGCTGAATCTAGCAATCTGGCTCCTGAAATCCTAGAATTCGTGCACTTACAACTTACCCAAGAATGTATGGAAGTCATAAAGCAAGCCAGAAGGCCATCCACCAGGCACTGCTATGCAAGTAAATGGAAGAGGTTTGTTTGCTACTGCCATATTAATCAAATACAACCATTACACACAACTCCAGAACATGTAGTGGGTTACTTGCTTCACTTACAAAAATCTAACCTGGCTTTCTCTTCCATTAAAATACACCTTGCAGCAATATCTGCATACCTGCAGACTACCTATTCAACTTCCCTATATAAGATACCAGTCATTAAAGCATTCATGGAGGGCCTTAGGAGAATTATACCACCAAGAACACCACCTGTTCCTTCATGGAACCTAAATGTTGTCCTAACTAGACTTATGGGTCCACCTTTTGAACCCATGCACTCCTGCGAAATACAGTTCCTAACCTGGAAGGTTGCATTTCTCATCGCCATTACTTCCCTAAGAAGAGTAAGCGAGATTCAGGCGTTTACAATACAAGAACCTTTTATACAACTACACAAGAATAAGGTCGTCCTAAGGACTAATCCTAAATTTTTGCCAAAGGTTATTTCACCGTTCCATCTAAATCAAACAGTGGAACTTCCAGTGTTCTTTCCACAGCCAGATACCGTAGCTGAAAGGGCACTACATACATTAGATGTCAAAAGAGCATTAATGTATTACATTGACAGAACAAAGAACATCAGAAAGACTAAACAACTATTTATTGCATTTCAAAAACCTCATGCAGGAAACCCAATATCAAAACAAGGTATAGCCAGATGGATAGTTAAATGCATCCAAATCTGCTACCTTAAAGCTAAACGACAGCTGCCCATTACACCAAGGGCATACTCAACAAGAAAGAAAGGTGCTACCATGGCCTTTCTAGGAAACATCCCAATGCAAGAAATATGTAAGGCAGCCACATGGTCTACGCCTCACACATTCACCAAGCACTACTGTGTAGACGTGTTATCCGCACAACAAGCCACAGTAGGTCAAGCCATATTAAGAACATTATTTCAAACTACTTCCACTCCTACAGGCTGAGCCACCGCTTTTGGGGAGATAACTGCTTACTAGTCTATGCAAAACATGCGTATCTACAGCGACAGATGCCATCGAACTGAAAATGTCACTTACCCAGTGTACATCTGTTCGTGGCATCAGTCGCTGTAGATTCGCATGTGCCCACCCGCCTCCCCGGGAGCCTGTAGCAGTTTGGAAGTTACCTTCAACTATTTGTATATCTATCATCTCAACCTTAAATAGGTACATACTTAGTCACTCCATTGCATGGGCACTATTACTACAATTCAACTCCTACCTCACCCTCTGCGGGGAAAAACAATCGAAGATGGAGTCGACGCCCATGCGCAATGGAGACAAAAGGAGGAGTCACTCGGTCCCGTGACTCGAAAGACTTCTTCGAAGAAAAACAACTTGTAACACTCCGGCCCAACACCAGATGGCGAGCTATGCAAAACATGCGAATCTACAGCGACTGATGCCACGAACAGATGTACACTGAGTAAGTGACATTTTCAATTCTTAGTTTATTTTAAGAACCACAGGTTCAAATTCCACATGTAATATCTCATTTGAAAGGTCTTGCAGGTAAGTACTTTAGGAACTTTGAATAATCACAATAGCATATATACTTTTTACATACAACACATATAGCTATTTCAAAAGTGGACACAGTGCAATTTTTACAGTTCCTAGGGGAGGTAAGTTATTGTTAGTTCTTGCAGGTAAGTAAACCACCTACGGGGTTCAAATTGGGGTCCAAGGTAGCCCACCGTTGGGGGTTCAGAGCAACCCCAAAGTTACCACACCAGCAGCTCAGGGCCGGTCAGGTGCAGAGTTCAAAGTGGTGCCCAAAACACATAGGCTTCAATGGAGAATGGGGGTGCCCCGGTTCCAGTCTGCCAGCAGGTAAGTACCCGCGTCTTCGGAGGGCAGACCAGGGGAGTTTTGTAGGGGAGGGGGGGACACAAGTCAGCACAAAGTACACCCTCAGCAGCACGGGGGCGGCTGGGTGCAGTGTGCAAACACACGTCGGGTTTTCAATAGGTTTCAATGAGAGACCAAGGGGTCTCTTCAGCGATGCAGACAGGCAAGGGGGGGGGCTCCTCGGGGTAGCCACCACCTGGGCAAGGGAGAGGGCCTCCTGGGGGTCACTCCTGCACTGGAGTTCCGATCCTTCAGGTCCTGGGGGCTGCAGGGTCTTTTCCAGGCGTCGGGATTTTAGAGTCAGGCAGTCGCGGTCAGGTGGAGCCTGGGGATTCCCTCTGCAGGTGTCGATGTGGGGGCTCAGGGGGGACAACTTTGGTTACTCACAGTCTCGGAGTCGCCGGAGGGTCCTCCCTGAGGTGGTGTTTCTCCACCAGTCGAGTCGGGGTCGCCGGGTGCAGTGTTGCAAGTCTCACGCTTCTGGCGGGGATTGCAGGGGTCTTTAAAGCTGCTTCTCTGGAAACAGAGTTGCAGTCCTTTTTGAACAGGGCCGCTGTTCTCTGGAGTTTCTTGGTATTTTTAGAGCAGGGCAGTCCTCTGAGGATTCAGAGGTCGCTGGTCCTGGGGAAAGCGTCGCTGGAGCAGTTTTCTTCCGAAGGGGGGAGACAGGCCGGTAGGGCTGGGGCCAAAGCAGTTGGTGTCTCCGTCTTCTCTGCAGGGTTTTTCAGCTCAGCAGTCCTCTTCTTCTTAAGTTGCAGGAATCTGATGTTCGATGGCATGTGTAGCTGCAGATACACATGTTGTGCATAGTCCGCCGTCTGGTGTTGGGTCGGAGTGTTACAAGTTGTTTTTCTTCGAAGAAGTATGTTAGATGGCATCTGTCGCTGTAGATACGCATGTTTTGCATAGCTCGCCATCTGGTGTTGGGCCGGAGTGTTACAAGTTGTTTTTCTTCAAAGAAGTCTTTCGAGTCACGGGACCGAGTGACTCCTCCTTTTGTCTCCATTGCGCATGGGCGTCGACTCCATCTTAGATTGTTTTTTTTTCCGCCATCGGGTTCGGACGTGTTCCTGTCGCTCCGAGTTTCGGAACGGAAAGATAGCTAATTTCGGAAGATTTTCGTCGGTATTGTTGCGTTCGGAATCGGCGTAGTTAGATTCAACACCGCATCGAAGAGCTCCGGTGCCCTTCGGGGTAATTTTTTCGATCCCCCGTCGGGGCCTGGTCGGCCCGACCGCGTGCAGAAGAACGCCGATGGAACGGACCCCGTTCCGTTTCTGTCCCAAATGCCACAATAAATACCCCTATACAGACCAACACTTGGTCTGCAACCTGTGCCTGTCACCTGAGCACAGTGAAGACACCTGCGAGGCCTGTTGTGCGTTCCGGTCCCGAAAAAAACTCCGAGACCGTCGAGCCAGAAGACTTCAGATGGCGTCCGCGCCGACAGCCCACCGGGAGTTCGAGGAACAAGAAGAGGAGGGAACCTTTTCGATCCAAGAATCGGACTCCGAAGGATTCGACGATACACAAACCGTGAGTAAGACGTCGAAAACCACTCAGAAGAAGATTTACAAGGCCCAGGAGACGCCACTGCCACCAGGCCATGGCTCGACCCATAAATTCGGTGACCGACCGTCGGCACCGAAAAAGGCCCAAACAGTGCCGAGATCGTCCGACTCCGGTCGAGACACCCGCACGCAGCCTTCTCGGGACCGAGAAAGTGCTGGAGACAAGCATCGACACCGAGATACCGGTGTAGACACGGCTCGACGCCGAGACAGCGGCACCGAATAAGACCGACGCCGAGAGGTTTCGGCCCCGAAAAAGAAAAAAGTCACCTCGGAGCTGAAAAAAGATGCAGACAGGGTTTCGGTGCCAAAACAAACTGCAACCGACCCAGTTTCAGGCTCTTATACAGAAGAGCACTCGCTAACCTCCCAAATGCAAAAGCATAGGTTTGAGGAAGAGCTACACTCAACTGATGTAGACCATACGCAAAAGCGTATTTTCATACAGCAGGGGACAGGAAAAATAAGCACCCTTCCCCCTATTAGAAGAAAGAGAAGATTGGAGTTCCAAACTGAACAAACACCACAAACAAAAGTGGTGAAAAAAGTTACCCCACCACCCTCTCCTCCACCTGTGATTAACGTCTCACCAGCACAAACTCCATCACATTCCCCAGCTCACACCACCATGAGCCAGGGTGACCAAGATCAAGACGCATGGGACTTATACGACGCCCCAGTGTCCGATAACAGTCCGGAGGCATACCCTACGAAGCCATCTCCACCAGAGGACAGCACTGCGTATTCTCAAGTGGTGGCTAGAGCAGCACAATTTCACAATGTAAGCCTCCACTCAGAACAGGTCGAGGATGACTTTTTATTCAACACACTCTCCTCCACCCACAGCTCCTACCAAAGCCTGCCTATGCTCCCTGGTATGCTCCGGCACGCAAAAGCCCACACAGAAAGTTCACCCTCAGCGGCGCGGGGGCGGCCGGGTGCAGTGTTAGAACAAGCGTCGGGTTCGCAATGGAAGTCAATGAGAGATCAAGGGATCTCTTCAGCGCTGCAGGCAGGCAAGGGGGGGCTTCCTCGGGGAAACCTCCACTTGGGCAAGGGAGAGGGACTCCTGGGGGTCACTTCTGCAGTGAAAGTCCGGTCCTTCAGGTCCTGGGGGCTGCGGGTGCAGGGTCTTTTCCAGGCGTCGGGACTTAGGTTTCAGAGAGTCGCGGTCAGGGGAAGCCTCGGGATTCCCTCTGCAGGCGGCGCTGTGGGGGCTCAGGGGGGACAGGTTTTGGTACTCACAGTCGTAGAGTAGTCCGGGGGTCCTCCCTGAGGTGTTGGTTCTCCACCAGCCGAGTCGGGGTCGCCGGGTGCAGTGTTGCAAGTCTCACGCTTCTTGCGGGGAGATTGCAGGGTTCTTTAAAGCTGCTTCTTTGGATAAAGTTGCAGTCTTTTTGGAGCAGGTCCGCTGTCCTCGGGAGTTTCTTGTCGTCGTCGAAGCAGGGCAGTCCTCAGAGGATTCAGAGGTCGCTGGTCCCTTTGGAAGGCGTCGCTGGAGCAGAGTTCTTTGGAGGGCAGGAGACAGGCCGGTGAGTTTCTGGAGCCAAGGCAGTTGTTGTCTTCTGGTCTTCCTCTGCAGGGGTTTTCAGCTAGGCAGTCCTTCTTGTAGTTGCAGGAATCTAAAATCTTAGGTTCAGGGGAGCCCTTAAATACTAAATTTAAGGGCGTGTTTAGGTCTGGGGGGTTAGTAGCCAATGGCTACTAGCCCTGAGGGTGAGTACACCCTCTTTGTGCCTCCTCCCAAGGGGAGGGGGTCACATCCCTAATCCTATTGGGGGAATCCTCCATCTGCAAGATGGAGGATTTCTAAAAGTCAGAGTCACCTCAGCTCAGGACACCTTAGGGGCTGTCCTGACTGGCCAGTGACTCCTCCTTGTTTTTCTCATTATCTTCTCCGGCCTTGCCGCCAAAAGTGGGGGCCGGGCCGGAGGGGGTGGGCAACTCCACTAGCTGGAGTGTCCTGCGGTGCTGTGACAAAGGGGTGAGCCTTTGAGGCTCACCGCCAGGTGTTACAGCTCCTGCCTGGGGGAGGTGTTAGCATCTCCACCCAGTGCAGGCTTTGTTACTGGCCTCAGAGTGACAAAGGCACTCTCCCCATGGTGCCAGCAACATGTCTCTAGTGTGGCAGGCTGCTGGAACTAGTCAGCCTACACAGATAGTCGGTTAAGTTTCAGGGGGCACCTCTAAGGTGCCCTCTGTGGTGTATTTTACAATAAAATGTACACTGGCATCAGTGTGCATTTATTGTGCTGAGAAGTTTGATACCAAACTTCCCAGTTTTCAGTGCAGCCATTATGGTGCTGTGGAGTTCGTGTAAAACAGACTCCCAGACCATATACTCTTATGGCTACCCTGCACTTACAATGTCTAAGGTTTTGCTTAGACACTGTAGGGGCACAGTGCTCATGCACTGGTACCCTCACCTATGGTATAGTGCACCCTGCCTTAGGGCTGTAAGGCCTGCTAGAGGGGTGTCTTACCTATACTGCATAGGCAGTGAGAGGCTGGCATGGCACCCTGAGGGGAGTGCCATGTCGACTTACTCATTTTGTTCTCACTAGCACACACAAGCTGGTAAGCAGTGTGTCTGTGCTGGGTGAGGGGTCTCTAGGGTGGCATAATACATGCTGCAGCCCTTAGAGACCTTCCCTGGCATCAGAGCCCTTGGTACCAGAGGTACCAGTTACAAGGGACTTATCTGGGTGCCAGGGTGTGCCAATTGTGGAATCAAAAGTACAGGTTAGAGAAAGAACACTGGTGCTGGGGCCTGGTTAGCAGGCCTCAGCGCACTTTAAATTCAAAACATAGCATCAGCAAAGGCAAAAAGTCAGGGGGTAACCATGCCAAGGAGGCATTTCCTTACACAACCCCCCCCCCCCAAACGAAAGAGGATGAGACTAACCTTTCCCAAGAGAGTCTTCATTTTCTAAGTGGAAGAACCTGGAAAGGCCATCTGCATTGGCATGGGCAGTCCCAGGTCTGTGTTCCACTATAAAGTCCATTCCCTGTAGGGAGATGGACCACCTCAACAGTTTTGGATTTTCACCTTTCATTTGCATCAGCCATCTGAGAGGTCTGTGGTCAGTCTGAACTAGGAAGTGAGTACCAAAGAGGTATGGTCTCAGCTTCTTCAGGGACCAAACCACAGCAAAGGCCTCCCTCTCAATGGCACTCCAACGCTGCTCCCTGGGGAGTAACCTCCTGCTAATGAAAGCAACAGGCTGGTCAAGGCCATCATCATTTGTTTGGGACAAAACTGCCCCTATCCCATGTTCAGAGGCATCTGTTTGCACAATGAACTGCTTGGAGTATTCTGGAGCTTTTAGAACTGGTGCTGTGCACATAGCTTGTTTCAGGGTGTCAAAGGCCTGTTGGCATTCTACAGTCCAGTTCACTTTCTTGGGCATTTTCTTGGAGGTGAGTTCTGTGAGGGCTGTCACAATGGATCCATATCCCTTCACAAACCTCCTGTAGTACCCAGTCAAGCCAAGGAATGCCCTGACTTGAGTCTGGGTTTTTGGAGCTGCCCAGTCCAGAATAGTCTGGATCTTAGGCTGGAGTGGCTGAACTTGGCCTCCACCTACAAGGTGTCCCAAGTAAACCACAGGTTCGATGGCATCTGTCGCTGTAGATACACATGTTTTGCAATAGCTCGCCATCTGGTGTTGGGTCGGAGTGTTACAAGTTGTTTTTCTTCGAAGAAGTGTTTTAGAGTCACGGGACCGAGTGAGTCCTCCTTCTGTGCTCATTGCGCATGGGCGTCGACTCCATCTTCGATTGTTTTCTTTCCGCCATCGGGTTCGGACGTGTTCCTGTCGCTCCGAGTTTCGGAACGGAAAGATAGCTGAAAACGGAAGATTTTCGACGGTATCGTTGCGATCCGGTTCGAGATAAACACATACGACAACGCATTGAACATCGAAGCGCTTCGGTGCCCTTCGGGGTAGATTTCGGCACACCGTCGGGGCCTAGTCGGCCCGACCGCGTGGAGAACAACGCCGATGGAACGGTCCCCGTTTCGATTCTGCCCTGAATGCCACAACAAATATCCTTATACGGACCAACACTCGGTCTGTAACCTGTGCCTGTCACCCGAGCACAGCGATGAATCCTGTGAGGCCTGTCGGGCGTTCCGGTCCCGAAAAACTCTGCGCGACCGTCGAGCGAGAAGACTGCAGATGGCGTCCACGCCAAAGGAGCATCGACAGTTCGAGACAGAAGAGGAACAGGAGGAATCCTTTTCCATCCAGGATTCAGACTCCGACGAACTCGACAATACAAAAACTGTGAGTAAGACGTCGAGATCAGAACTTAAAAAAGGCAAAAAGGCCCAGGGGACGCCACTGCCAACCGGCCATGGCTCAACCCAAATTACCGGTGACCAACAATCGGCACCGAAAAAGGCCCTTTCAGTGTCGAGATCGTCCGACTCCGGTCGAGACACCGGCACGCAGCCTCCTCGGGACCGAGAGAGTGCTAAAGAGAAGCATCGACACCGAGAGTTCGGTGTCGACACGGATCGACGCTGAGACAGTGGCGCCGAAGACCATAGGGGCCAAGATTTTTCGGCACAAAAGAAGAGGAAGGTTACCTCGGAGCCGAAAAGACAAACAACAGGGTTTTCGGAGCCGAAAAAAGCACCAACAGACCCAGTTTCAGGCTCCTATACTGAAGAGCATTCTATGTCTTCACAAATGAAAAAACACAGATTCGAACAGGAACTGCAATC
This sequence comes from Pleurodeles waltl, assembly GCF_031143425.1. Taxonomy (NCBI): domain Eukaryota; kingdom Metazoa; phylum Chordata; class Amphibia; order Caudata; family Salamandridae; genus Pleurodeles; species Pleurodeles waltl. Next base: position 70,067,229 of record NC_090444.1, on the reverse strand, counting down.
CACTGAAGTGGATCACACGCAAAAGCGTATCTTTATTCAGCAGGGGACAGGGAAGATCAGTACCCTTCCACCTGTCAAAAGAAAGAGAACACTTCAGTTTATAGCACTAGAGGCTCCTCAGCAACAAACAGCAAAGAAGGTAACACCTCCTCCCTCGCCTCCACCTGTAACTCCGGCTTCGCCAACTTACACCCCGTCACATTCGCCAGCTCACACCGCCATGAGCCACGATGACCAAGATCAAGACGCGTGGGACTTGTACGATGCACCAGTGTCTGATAACAGCCCAGACACATACCCAACTAGGCCATCACCACCTGAGGACAGCACAGCCTATTCACAAGTGGTGGCTAGAGCAGCACAGTTCCATAATGTGGAACTACTCTGAACAAGTAGAGGATGACTTTTTATTTAACACCCTCTCCTCCACCCACAGCTCCTACCAAAGCCTGCCTATGCTCCCAGGCATGCTACGCCATGCAAAGGAGATCTTCAAGGAACCAGTTAAAAGTAGGGCAGTAACGCCTAGAGTGGACAAAAAGTATAAGGCGCCTCCTACGGACCCTGTATTCATCACCTCTCAGCTGCCACCAGACTCTGTGGTGGTAGGGGCTGCCAGAAAACGGGCAAATTCACACACTTCTGGGGATGTACCTCCCCCAGATAAAGAAAGCAGAAAGTTCGATGCAGCCGGGAAGAGGGTCGCTGTCCAAGCAGCAAACCAGTGGCGCATCACAAACTCACAAGCGCTGCTAGCGCGATACGACAGAGCCCACTGGGATGAGATGCAGCATCTCATTGAACATCTCCCAAAAGATCTACAAAAAAGAGCAAAACAGGTTGTTGAGGAGGGTCAAAACATTTCCAACAATCAAATACGCTCCTCTATGGATGCAGCAGACACAGCCGCAAGGACCATTAATACGTTGGTTACCATCCGTAGGCACGCATGGCTCAGAACGTCTGGATTCACGCCAGAAATTCAGCAGGCAGTACTTAACATGCCAGTAAACGAAAAACTTCTGTTCGGTCCGGAGGTCGACACAGCCATAGAAAAGCTCAAAAAGGACACTGACACTGCCAAGGCCATGGGCGCACTCTACTCCCCGCAGAGCAGAGGATCTTATACCACCTTCCGCAAAACACCTTTTAGAGGAGGGTTTCGGGGTCAGGCCACACAAGCTAGTACCTCACAGTCCGCACCGTCCACCTACCAGGGACAGTACAGGGGAGGCTTTCGGGGCCAGTATAGAGGAGGGCAATTCCCTAGGAATAGAGGAAGATTTCAAAGCCCCAAAACCACTACCAACAAGCAGTGACTCACACGTCACTCACCCCCCCCCACACAACACCAGTGGGGGGAAGGATAAGTCAATATTACGAAGCATGGGAGGAAATAACTACAGACACATGGGTCCTAGCATTTATCCAAATGGTTATTGCATAGAATTCCTGCAATTCCCTCCAGACATACCACCAAAATCACAAAATTTATCAAAACACCATTCACAGCTTCTAGAGATAGAAGTTCAAGCACTACTGCAAAAAAATGCAATAGAATTAGTACCAAGCACACAAATAAACACAGGAGTTTATTCACTGTACTTTTTGATACCAAAAAAGGACAAAACACTGAGACCAATTCTAGACCTCAGAGTAGTAAACACATTCATCAAATCAGACCACTTTCACATGGTCACACTACAAGAAGTGTTACCATTGCTCAAAAAACACAACTACATGACAACCCTAGACCTCAAAGACGCATATTTCCATATACCAATACATCAATCACACAGAAAATATCTAAGGTTTGTATTCAAAGGAATACATTACCAATTCAAAGTATTGCCTTTTGGTTTAACAACCGCTCCAAGAGTATTCACAAAATGCCTAGCAGTAGTCGCTGCACACATCAGAAGGCAGCAAATACATGTATTCCCGTATCTAGACGACTGGCTAATCAAAACCACTTCGCTCACACAATGCTCAAACCACACAAATCAAGTCATACAAACCCTCTACAAACTAGGGTTCACCTTGCAAAATCCAACATTCAGCCAAGCAAAGTACAGCAATATCTAGGAGCCATAATAGACACGACAAAAGGAGTAGCAACGCCAACTCCACAAAGAATTCACAATTTCAACAGAGTCATTCAACACATGTCTCCAAATCAGACAATACAAGCAAGAACAATACTACAGCTCCTAGGCATGATGTCCTCATGCATAGCCATTGTCCCAAACGCAAGACTGCACATGAGGCCCTTACAACAGTGCCTAGCCTCACAGTGGTCTCAAGCACAGGGTCACCTTCTAGATCTGGTGTTAATAGACCGCCAAACTTACCTCTCGCTTCTATGGTGGAACAGTATAAATTTAAACAAAGGGCGGCCTTTCCAAGACCCAGTGCCACAGTACGTAATAACAACAGATGCTTCCATGACAGGGTGGGGAGCACATCTCAATCAACACAACTTAAGAGGACAATGGAACATACATCAAACAAAACTGCATATAAATCATCTAGAATTATTAGCAGTTTTTCAAGCACTAAAAGCTTTCCAACCAATCATAATCCACAAATACATCCTTGTCAAAACAGACAACATGACAACGATGTATTATCTAAACAAACAAGGAGGAACACATTCAACGCAGTTAAGCTTATTAGCTCAAAACATATGGAAGTGGGCAATCCACCATCAAATTCGTCTAATAGCACAGTTTATTCCAGGGATCCAGAATCAACTGGCAGACAATCTCTCTCGAGATCACCAGCAAGTCCACGAATGGGAAATCCACCCACAAATTCTAAACACCTACTTCACACTCTGGGGAACACCTCAAATAGACTTATTTGCAACAAAAGAGAACGCAAAATGCCAAAACTTCGCGTCCAGATACCCACACAAGCAATCCCAAGGCAATGCCCTATGGATGAACTGGTTAGGAATATTTGCTTACGCTTTTCCTCCTCTCCCTCTCCTTCCTTATCTAGTAAACAAATTGAGTCAAAACAAACTCAAACTCATTTTAATAGCACCAACGTGGGCAAGACAACCCTGGTACACAACACTGCTAGTTCTCTCTGTAGTACCCCACATCAAACTGCCCAACAAACCAGATCTGTTAACGCAACACAACCAACAGATCAGACACCCAGATTCAGCATCGCTGAATCTAGCAATCTGGCTCCTGAAATCCTAGAATTCGGACACTTACAACTTAGCCAAGAGTGTATGGAAGTCATAAAGCAGGCCAGAAGGCCATCCACTAGACACTGCTACGCAAGTAAGTGGAAAAGATTTGTTTGTTACTGCCATCATAATCAGATACAACCACTACACGCAACTCCAAAACATATAGTAAATTACTTGCTCCATTTACAAAAAGCAAAGCTAGCCTTCTCTTCTATTAAAATACACCTTGCAGCAATATCTGCATACCTGCAGACTACCTATTCAACTTCCTTGTATAGGATACCAGTCATCAAAGCATTCATAGAAGGTCTTAAAAGAATTATACCACCAAGAACACCACCTGTTCCTTCATGGAACCTAAACGTGGTCCTAACAAGACTCATGGGCCCACCTTTCGAACCCATGCACTCTTGCAGAATACAATTCCTAACCTGGAAAGTTGCCTTTCTCATCGCCGTTACATCTCTAAGAAGAGTAAGTGAAATTCAAGCGTTCACAACACAAGAACCTTTTATACAAATACATAAAAATAAGGTCGTCCTACGACCTAATCCTAAATTTTTACCAAAAGTAATTTCACTGTTCCATCTAAATCAAACGGTAGAACTACCAGTTTTTTTCCCACAGCCAGATTCTGTGGCTGAAAGAGCACTACATACATTAGATGTCAAAAGAGCATTAATGTACTACATTGACAGAACAAAGAACATCAGAAAGACTAAACAGCTATTTATTGCATTCCAAAAACCTCATGCAGGTAACCCAATATCAAAACAAGGTATAGCCAGATGGATAGTTAAATGCATCCAAATCTGCTACCTTAAAGCAAAAAGACAACTGCCCATTACTCCCAGGGCACATTCAACAAGGAAAAAAGGTGCTTCAATGGCCTTTTTAGGAAACATCCCAATGCATGAAATATGTAAGGCAGCCACATGGTCTACGCCTCACACATTCACCAAACACTACTGTATAGATGTGCTATCCGCACAACAAGCTACAGTAGGTCAAGCTGTATTTGAAACTCTATTTCAGACAACTTCTACTCCTACAGGCTAAACCACCGCTTATGGGGAAATAACTGCTTACTAGTCTATGCAGAACATGTGTATCTACAGCGACAGATGCCATCGAACTGAAAATGTCACTTACCCAGTGTACATCTGTTCGTGGCATCAGTCGCTGAGATTCACATGTGCCCACCCACCTCCCCGGAAGCCTGTAGCAGTTCAGAAGTTACCTTCAATTTTGTACATTTGTATATATATTATTTAAACCTTTAATAGGTACATACTTACACATTTCATTGCGCGGGCACTATTACTATAGTACAACTCCTACCTCACCCTCTGCGGGGAAAACAATCGAAGATGGAGTCGACGCCCATGCGCAATGAGCACAGAAGGAGGAGTCACTCGGTCCCGTGACTCGAAAACACTTCTTCGAAGAAAAACAACTTGTAACACTCCGACCCAACACCAGATGGCGAGCTATTGCAAAACATGTGAATCTCAGCGACTGATGCCACGAACAGATGTACACTGGGTAAGTGACATTTTCATTCCCTGCCCTATCTAGCATTTGGATGCCTTGATAGAGAGGCCTGCAGATTGCAGAGCCTTCAAAACCACCTTCAGGTGGACCAGGTGATCCTGCCAGGTGGAGCTGAAGACAGCAATATCATCAAGATAAGCTGCACTAAAGGATTCCAGCCCAGCAAGGACTTGATTCACCAACCTTTGGAAGGTGGCAGGGGCATTCTTTAAACCAAAGGGCATAACAGTGAACTGATAATGCCCATCAGGTGTGGAGAATGCTGTCTTTTCTTTTGCTCCAGGGGCCATTTTGATTTGCCAGTACCCTGCTGTTAAGTCAAAGGTACTTAAGAATTTGGCAGCCCCTAATTTATCTATTAGCTCATCAGCTCTAGGAATGGGATGAGCATCTGTCTTTGTGACAGAGTTGAGACCTCTGTAGTCCACACAAAACCTCATCTCTCTCTTTCCTTCTTTGGTGTGAGGTTTGGGGACTAAGACCACTGGGCTAGCCCAGGGGCTGTCAGAGTACTCAATTACTCCCAATTCCAGCATCTTGTGGACTTCCACCTTGATGCTTTCCTTAACTTGGTCAGACTGTCTAAATATTTTGTTTTTGACAGGCATGCTGTCTCCTGTGTCCACATCATGGGTACACAGGTGTGTCTGACCTGGGGTTAGGGAAAAGAGTTCAGCAAACTGCTGCAGGACCTTCCTGCAGTCAGACTGCTGTTGGCTAGAGAGGGTGTCTGAGTAGATCACTCCATCTACTGAGCCATCTTTAGGGTCTGATGAGAGGAGATCAGGGAGAGGTTCACTCTCAGCTTCCTGGTCCTCATCTGTTACCATCAACAGATTTACATCAGCCCTGTCATGGAAGAGCTTGAGGCGGTTCACATGGATCACCCTCTTGGGGCTCCTGCTTGTGCCCAGGTCTACCAGGTAGGTGACCTGACTCTTCCTTTCAAGTACTGGATAAGGGCCACTCCATTTGTCCTGGAGTGCCCTGGGAGCCACAGGCTCCAGAACCCAGACTTTCTGCCCTGGTTGGAATTCAACCAGTGCAGCCTTTTGGTCATACCACAACTTCTGGAGTTGTTGGCTGGCCTCAAGGTTTTGACTTGCCTTTTCCATGTACTCTGCCATTCTTGAGCGAAGGCCAAGTACATAGTCCACTATGTCTTGTTTAGGCTCATGAAGAGGTCTCTCCCAGCCTTCTTTAACAAGAGCAAGTGGTCCCCTTACAGGATGACCAAACAGAAGTTCAAAGGGTGAGAATCCTACTCCCTTCTGAGACACCTCTCTGTAAGCGAAAAGCAGACATGGCAGGAGGACATCCCATCTCCTTTTGAGTTTTTCTGGGAGCCCCATGATCATGCCCTTTAATGTCTTGTTGAATCTCTCAACAAGGCCATTAGTTTGTGGATGATATGGTGTAGTGAATTTGTAAGTCACTCCACATGTGTTTTAGGTATGCTGACATGAAGTTGGTACCTCTGTCAGACACCACCTCCTTAGGGAAACCCACTCTGGTAAAGATACCAATGAGGGCCTTGGCTACTGCAGGGGCAGTAGTCGACCTAAGGGGAATAGCTTCAGGATACCTAGTAGCATGATCCACTACTACTAGGATGTACATATTTCCTGAGGCTGTGGGAGGTTCTAGTGGACCAACTATGTCCACACCCACTCTTTCAAAGGGGACCCCCACCACTGGAAGTGGAATGAGGGGGGCCTTTGGATGCCCACCTGTCTTACCACTGGCTTGACAGGTGGGGCAGGAGAGGCAAAACTCCTTAACCTTCTGGGACATATTGGGCCAGTAGAAGTGGTTGACTAACCTCTCCCACGTCTTGGTTTGTCCCAAATGCCCAGCAAGGGGAATATCATGGGCTAAGGTCAGAATAAACTCTCTGAAACCCTGAGGCACTACCACTCTCCTAGTGGCACCAGGTTTGGGATCTCTTGCCTCAGTGTACAGGAGTCCATCTTCCCAATAGACCCTATGTGTTCCATTTTTCTTGCCTTTGGACTCTTCAGCAGCTTGCTGCCTAAGGCCTTCAAGAGAGGGACAGGTTTCTTGTCCCTTACACAACTCTTCCCTTGAGGGTCCCCCTGGGCCCAAGAGCTCAACCTGATAAGGTTCCAGTTCCATAGGCTCAGTTCCCTCAGAGGGCAGAGCTTCTTCCTGAGAAGAGAGGTTCTCTTTTTGGTGTTGTGTTGCAGCTGGTTTCCCAGCTGACTTTCCTTTTCTCTTGGTAGGCTGGGCCATTTTTCCAGACTCCAGCTCTACTTTTTCACCCTGTGCCTTGCACTGTGCCCTAGTCTTGACACACACCAGTTCAGGGATACCCAGCATGGCTGCATGGGTTTTCAGTTCTACCTCAGCCCATGCTGAGGACTCCAGGTCATTTCCAAGCAAACAGTCTACTGGGATATTTGAGGAGACCACCACCTGTTTCAGGCCATTGACCCCTCCCCACTCTAAAGTTACCATTGCCATGGGATGTACTTTAGTCTGATTGTCAGCATTGGTGACTGGATAGGTTTGTCCAGTCAGGTATTGGCCAGGGGAAACCAGTTTCTCTGTCACCATGGTGACACTGGCACCTGTATCCCTCAGGCCCTCTACACTTGTCCCATTAATTAAGAGCTGCTGCCTGTATTTTTGCATGTTAGGGGGCCAGGCAGCCAGTGTGGCTAAATCCACCCCACCCTCAGAGACTAATGTAGCTTCAGTGTGGCACCTGATTTGCTCTGGGCACACTGTTGATCCCACTTGGAGACTGGCCATTCCAGTTTTAGCTGGATGGGAGTTAGAAGTGGTATCTTTCTTGGGACAGGCCTTGTCTCCAGTTTGGTGTCCAGACTGACTACAGTTTCGACACCAGGCCTTTTTGGGATCAAAGTTTTTACCCTTGTACCCAGGATTGTTTTGTGAAGAGGCTCTGGGCCCACCCTCCTGTGCAGGTTTTTGGGGGCCTGTAGAAGACTCTTTACTATTTTTATTTTTGGCTGTCTCACCACCTTTCCTCTGGGGAGGTTTTGTGACCCCTTTCTTTTGGTCACCCCCTGTGGAAGATTTGGACACCCTAGTCTTGACCCAATGGTCCGCCTTCTTTCCCAATTCTTGGGGAGAAATTGGTCCTAGGTCCACCAGATGCTGATGCAGTTTGTCATTGAAACAATTACTTAACAGGTGTTCTTTCACAAATAAATTGTACAGCCCATCATAATTACTTACACCACTGCCTTGAATCCAACCATCTAGTGTTTTTACTGAGTAGTCTACAAAGTCAACCCAGGTCTGGCTCGAGGATTTTTGAGCCCCCCTGAATCTAATCCTATACTCCTCAGTGGAGAATCCAAAGCCCTCAATCAGGGTACCCTTCATGTGGTCATAAGATTCTGCATCTTTTCCAGAGAGTGTGAGGAGTCTATCCCTACACTTTCCTGTGAACATTTCCCAAAGGAGAGCACCCCAGTGAGATTTGTTCACTTTTCTGGTTACACAAGCCCTCTCAAAAGCTGTGAACCATTTGGTGATGTCATCACCATCTTCATATTTAGTTACAATCCCTTTAGGGATTTTCAACATGTCAGGAGAATCTCTGACCCTATTTATGTTGCTGCCACCATTGATGGGTCCTAGGCCCATCTCTTGCCTTTCCCTTTCTATGGCTAGGATCTGTCTTTCCAAAGCCAATCTTTTGGCCATCCTGGCTAACTGGATGTCCTCTTCACTGGAGTTATCCTCAGTGATTTCAGAGTTGTTGGCCCCTCCTGTGAGGGAACCAGCATCTCTGACTATTATTTGTGGAGTCAGGGCTTGAGAGGCCCTGTTCTCCCTAAATAGGACTGGTAGGGGGGAATTTTCCTCCAAGTCACTATCTTCATCCTCTGTGTTGCCATCCTCAGAGGGGTTGGCCTTTTCAAACTCTGCCAACAGCTCCTGGAGCTGTAGTTTGGAAGGTCTGGGGCCCATTACTATTTTCTTTATTTTACAGAGTGACCTTAGCTCCCTCATCTTAAGATGGAGGTAAGGTGTGGTGTCGAGTTCCACCACATTCATCTCTGCACTAGACATTATGCTTCTAAAAGTTGGAATACTTTTTAAGAATCTAAAACTAGTTCTAGGTTCTAATTCAAACTTTTACCAAACTTTTAAACTCTAAAAGAAATGCTAACAGGGACTAACACAAGGCCCTAGCAGGACTTTAAAGAATTTAGAAAACTTTTCAAATTGCAAAAATCTATTTCTAATGACAATTTTGGAATTTGTCGTGTGATCAGGTATTGGCTGAGTAGTCCAGCAAATGCAAAGTCTTGTACCCCACCGCTGATCCACCAATGTAGGAAGTTGGCTCTGTATGTGCTATTTCAAAGTAAGGAATAGCATGCACAGAGTCCAAGAGTTCCCCTTAGAGGTAAAATAGTGGTAAAAAGAGATAATACTAATGCTCTATTTTGTGGTAGTGTGGTCGAGCAGTAGGCTTATCCAAGGAGTAGTGTTAAGCATTTGTTGTACATACACAGAGACAATAAATGAGGTACACACACTCGGAGACAAATCCAGCCAATAGGTTTTGTTATAGAAAAATATATTTTCTTAGTTTATTTTAAGAACCACAGGTTCAAATTTAACATGTAATATCTTGTTTGAAAGGTATTGCAGGTAAGTACATTAGGAACGTTGAATCATTTCAATTGCATGTATACTTTTCAAGTTATTCACAAATAGCTATTTAAAAAGTGGACACTTAGTGCAATTTTCACAGTTCCTGGGGGAGGTAAGTTTTTGTTAGTTTTACCAGGTAAGTACGACACTTACAGGGTTCAGTTCTTGGTCCAAGGTAGCCCACTGTTGGGGGTTCAGAGCAACCCCAAAGTTACCACACCAGCAGCTCAGGGCCGGTCAGGTGCAGAGTTCAAAGTGGTGCCCAAAACGCATAGGCTTCAATGGAGAGAAGGGGGTGCCCCGGTTCCAGTCTGCCAGCAGGTAAGTACCCGCGTCTTCGGAGGGCAGACCAGGGGGGTTTTGTAGGGCACCGGGGGACACACAAGCCCACACAGAAATTTCACCCTCAGCGGCGCGGGGGCGGCCGGGTGCAGTGTTAGAACAAGCGTCGGGTTCGCAATGGAAGTCAATGAGAGATCAAGGGATCTCTTCAGCGCTGCAGGCAGGCAAGGGGGGGCTTCCTCGGGGAAACCTCCACTTGGGCAAGGGAGAGGGACTCCTGGGGGTCACTTCTGCAGTGAAAGTCCGGTCCTTCAGGTCCTGGGGGCTGCGGGTGCAGGGTCTTTTCCAGGCGTCGGGACTTAGGTTTCAGAGAGTCGCGGTCAGGGGAAGCCTCGGGATTCCCTCTGCAGGCGGCGCTGTGGGGGCTCGGGGGGGACAGGTTGTGGTACTCACAGTCGTAGAGTAGTCCGGGGGTCCTCCCTGAGGTGTTGGTTCTCCACCAGCCGAGTCGGGGTCGCCGGGTGCAGTGTTGCAAGTCTCACGCTTCTTGCGGGGAGATTGCAGGGTTCTTTAAAGCTGCTTCTTTGGATAAAGTTGCAGTCTTTTTGGAGCAGGTCCGCTGTCCTCGGGAGTTTCTTGTCATCGTCGAAGCAGGGCAGTCCTCAGAGGATTCAGAGGTCGCTGGTCCCTTTGGAAGGCGTCGCTGGAGCAGAGTTCTTTGGAAGGCAGGAGACAGGCCGGTGAGTTTCTGGAGCCAAGGCAGTTGTTCTCTTCTGGTCTTCCTCTGCAGGGGTTTTCAGCTAGGCAGTCCTTCTTGTAGTTGCAGGAATCTAAAATCTTAGGTTCAGGGGAGCCCTTAAATACTAAATTTAAGGGCGTGTTTAGGTCTGGGGGGTTAGTAGCCAATGGCTACTAGCCCTGAGGGTGAGTACACCCTCTTTGTGCCTCCTCCCAAGGGGAGGGGGTCACATCCCTAATCCTATTGGGGGAATCCTCCATCAGCAAGATGGAGGATTTCTAAAAGTTAGTCACCTCAGCTCAGGACACCTTAGGGGCTGTCCTGACTGGCCAGTGACTCCTCCTTGTTATTCTCATTATTTTCTCCGGCCTTGCCGCCAAAAGTGGGGGCCGGAGGGGGCGGGCAACTCCACTAGCTGGAGTGTCCTGCGGTGCTGTGACAAAGGGGTGAGCCTTTGAGGCTCACCGCCAGGTGTTACAGCTCCTGCCTGGGGGAGGTGTTAGCATCTCCACCCAGTGCAGGCTTTGTTACTGGCCTCAGAGTGACAAAGGCACTCTCCCCATGGGGCCAGCAACATGTCTCTAGTGTGGCAGGCTGCTGGAACTAGTCAGCCTACACAGATAGTCGGTTAAGTTTCAGGGGGCACCTCTAAGGTGCCCTCTGTGGTGTATTTTACAATAAAATGTACACTGGCATCAGTGTGCATTTATTGTGCTGAGAAGTTTGATACCAAACTTCCCAGTTTTCAGTGCAGCCATTATGGTGCTGTGGAGTTCGTGTAAAACAGACTCCCAGACCATATACTCTTATGGCTACCCTGCACTTACAATGTCTAAGGTTTTGCTTAGACACTGTAGGGGCACAGTGCTCATGCACTGGTACCCTCACCTATGGTATAGTGCACCCTGCCTTAGGGCTGTAAGGCCTGCTAGAGGGGTGTCTTACCTATACTGCATAGGCAGTGAGAGGCTGGCATGGCACCCTGAGGGGAGTGCCATGTCGACTTACTCATTTTGTTCTCACTAGAACACACAAGCTGGTAAGCAGTGTGTCTGTGCTGGGTGAGGGGTCTCTAGGGTGGCATAATACATGCTGCAGCCCTTAGAGACCTTCCCTGGCATCAGAGCCCGAGGTACCAGTTACAAGGGACTTATCTGGGTGCCAGGGTGTGCCAATTGTGGAATCAAAAGTACAGGTTAGGGAAAGAACACTGGTGCTGGGGCCTGGTTAGCAGGCCTCAGCACACTTTCAATTCAAAACATAGCATCAGCAAAGGCAAAAAGTCAGGGGGTAACCATGCCAAGGAGGCATTTCCTTACAATTGCATTTCAAAAACCTCATGCAGGAAACCCAATATCAAAGCAAGGTATAGCCAGATGGATAGTTAAATGCATCCAAATCTGCTACCTTAAAGCTAAACGACAGCTGCCCATTACACCAAGGGCACACTCAACCAGAAAGAAAGGTGCTACCATGGCCTTTCTAGAAAACATCCCAATGCAAGAAATATGTAAGGCAGCCACATGGTCTACGCCTCACACATTCACCAAGCACTACTGTGTAGACGTGTTATCCGCACAACAAGCCACAGTAGGTCAAGCCGTATTAAGAACATTATTTCAAACTACTTCCACTCCTACAGGCTGAGCCACCGCTTTTGGGGAGATAACTGCTTACTAGTCTATGCAAAACATGCGTATCTACAGCGACAGATGCCATCGAACTGAAAATGTCACTTACCCAGTGTACATCTGTTCGTGGCATCAGTCGCTGTAGATTCGCATGTGCCCACCCGCCTCCCCGGGAGCCTGTAGCAGTTTGGAAGTTACCTTCAACTATTTGTATATGTATCATCTCAACCTTAAATAGGTACATACTTAGTCACTCCATTGCATGGGCACTATTACTACAATTCAACTCCTACCTCACCCTCTGCGGGGAAAAACAATCGAAGATGGAGTCGACGCCCATGCGCAATGGAGACAAAAGGAGGAGTCACCCGGTCCCGTGACTCGAAAGACTTCTTCGAAGAAAAACAACTTGTAACACTCCGGGCCAACACCAGATGGCGAGCTATGCAAAACATGCGAATCTACAGCGACTGATGCCACGAACAGATGTACACTGGGTAAGTGACATTTTCATTTCGAGTCCCGAGACCGAGGGACTCCTCCTCCTTCGTTCCATTGGCAAGCAGTGTGTCTGTGCTGAGTGAGGGGTCCCCAGGGTGGCATAAGATATGCTGCAGCCCTTAGAGACCTTCCCTGGCATCAGGGCCCTTGGTACCAGGGGTACCAGTTACAAGGGACTTACCTGGATGCCAGGGTGTGCCAATTGTGAAAACAAAAGTACAGGTTAGGGAAAGAACACTGGTGCTGGGGCCTGGTTAGCACGCCTCCGCACACTTTCAAATCAAAACATAGCATCAGCAAAGGCAAAAAGTCAGGGGGTAACCATGCCAAGGAGGCATTTCCTTACATTCCTGTTGAAAAACATTGCCTTCATCTGTGGTCCAAGCCCCCTTCCTCCCCAAATACAATCTCCTTGTCGATTTCTGCCCTTTTGATCTAAGTCACTGAGATTACCTGTCATCCAAATGATCTCTCAAGTATTAGTTTGATGTGGAAGAGGTCTAGGTATAAGAGATGGAATAGATGGCCCTTTTTAGGTTTGGCTTGACAGTATAGATGAATATGGTTGTATTGTTAACCCATTTTCCTAGCTAAAAAATCGTTATTAGTTGGGGAGGAAGAGAGGTCTACCCAAGTAATAATTCCCAAAATCCTTTTGGGTCAGATGCACAGTGTAGGAAAGCAGCATCTTTCTGACATAGTTGCCCCCACTTTTTGCCTGGTGTCCGTGTGTTTAGACTGTAGTGCACTGGGATCTTGCTAATTAGGACCCCAGTGTCCGTAGTTGCTCCTCTAAATTTGGTTGCTGGTAAACTTTTACACCCCACACTTAGCATACTGGTGCACCCAAGTCCCTAGTACAGGCCTGTCAGTGCAGCCTGCGTGAAATGGTGTATGCGCCTTTCACTTCAGATATAGAGCTTGCCTTATATCAAGGTCCCTGCACTTGGATACTGTAAGCCATTCTTCTGGTAGGCCCTTCAGCCCAAAGGCAGGGTGCATGCTCCTAAGTATGAGGGTGCCCCTGCAAACCCCAGACTCCATTCCCTGGGCTTTGTAAGTGCTGGGAAGCCATCTTAAGGTAGTTGACACTGGTCAACATGAGTGCTCCATCTACATAATGGCTTCTCCAAACCTAGGCATGGTTGGTATCGAACACATTGGAATCGTGCAACTACACAAATTCCAGTGCTAGTTGCTTGATCCCATGTACTCTGGGGGATCCTTAGAGGATCCCCCAGTTCTGCCTGTGCAGCCTTACGGTGTCTGTCTGCCAGCCCACGCTGCTGTCGACCTCAGACACTGTTTCCTGCAGGGGAGCGGTGTGACCAGCTCTCCCTTTGAAATAGGTATTGCTGCGCTGGGATGGCCTCTGAGCTCCACCAGACTGTTTTGAAAGGCACATTTGGTGCCCTCCTTGCATAATCCAGTTTGCACCAGTTGAGGAACCCCTGGTTCCCGCTTTAGCGCAAAACTACACAAAGGACAGGGGAGTTACCACGCCCCTGTCCATCTCCTTCCCTAGGGGGGGTGCAGGGAGTTCTGCCAGGTGGTTGGTTGATTCTGACATCTTGGAAACATGTTAGGCGGATGCCCCTGGGAGCAGCTGACTAGTTAGGCCAGGTAGATTACGTCCTTGACCCCCTATGATAGGTGGATTACTGCAGAGAGTGACCAGCCCCCTTTTAGGGTTACTTAAGGGCTTCCCAGAGGGTGAGTCCTCAGATTCTTTGAAGACTCCTCAAGGAACTCCCTGCAAGACATCCGCTCCTGGCCACCAGAACTGCTGCTGGTCTGCTTTTGGAACTGAAACTAGACTGTATCCCGGTTAGAGGGCTCCCAGTGCAACATTGTTTCTCCAGCTCCTGCAAGAATTGTGCAACAGCTGTGGCTGTGCATCCTCCAGGGTCACAAGGACTCTGACTGCATCCAAGAAGCAAGAAGGAATCTCCCATTGAGTGAAAGTCACTCCCCTGCATTTTCAGGCACCTGAAGATGATGACCGGCTGGTGGATCCTACTGTGCCACAGACAGTGTAAAGGCTCTACTCACAGGTGGTGGTTCTGTGGTGCTCCCAGGTCCAACTTGTCTTCTGACCAACTTGGGTTACCATGTTTGTCTCTCTAGCTTGTTCATGGCCAATGCTTTGATTTACAGACTTTGTAAATGGTTTCTGAAAGCACTCAAACAGTTCCCATATCATAACTTTGACCACAATGTCAAGTACATACTTCTCTGTGAAAACCATGTATACTTTTCAATTTTATGTACAAAGAAGGTTGCAGCACCTTTTGTTGTTCTTTTTGTGCATCATAGTTTTTCACCTTCAGATACATGGAGTTTTGTAGTTTCCAAACTGAGTGAAATAAGGTCTGGCCAATGTAAGTGAACATTTTCTTCACAGACCCCCTCTGCAAAGATTCCGGGTAGTAGTTCTTTTAAAAATAAGGCGTACATAAAGGAGATTGTCCCCTTTCTTATGCTAATCTTTCTGGTATAATAGAAAACACACACTGTTAACATTCCACATGCTTTCCTCAACATCACTATCTTGAAAATATTAGCCGGGGTATGAGAGAGACTTATACTCCAACCAGCATTTAAGTACCTTATGCCTATGGTTGTAATGAATGAACTGTCAGAAAAAAAATACTTATTCTTTGATCTACAACACACTTTGATCACCGCTCAATCAATATTTACAATAGGTGTAAACTGAGATACAGACACAGGGTGCCATCTGCTAACCTTAATAGGAGAACTATCTGGGTAAATATGACTGAGCGTTGAAGGTGAAATGACTAGACCTTTAGATTTACCCATACCTCTCCGGTAATGGGGAACAATTCTCCCTGTTTACCTGCATTCCTGCTAGCTCGGTAGTATTCACACATTCTGTAATTTGATAGCTTCTCTTTTCCTTTTCTCATACCTCTACATACGCCCCTTGCTGTTAGTGCTGTTTATTTTATTCTTGCTGTTGCTGAACATTTTATTTTAAAAGTAATTAAACCTTTAACATTCTTAAAATTCTGCCATCTATGAAACGTACACTTGGGAGCTGACCACTACATTTTCCTTTTGTCACAGTGTTTTGGACAGTTTATTCTTACTCCACACATTATGACCAGAGCGAAGAAAAAGATGGTGGTGATGCATCCCCTTCCTCGTGTGAACGAGATCAGGTAAGGTGGGGAGCAACTCAGTCTCCTGAGAACAGGTGGAGGTGGACCCGGCTCCTACCAGTGGGAGAGAATAATAATCGCAAGGAGTTGCATGTTCTTAAGAATAAAATGTGGCTACCTAACTACAGTCCATTCCACTCACTTTGGAGTGAAGGTTTGGGAGAGGGCAGATGTGTTACAGATTGAATGTTGAATGGTGGAGGTTCACAACAAGGAGCCGTTCTATGGAATCAGTGAGCCTGAGAAATATTGACTGTCCAGCATCGGTTGTAAGCAGTGTGTTGTGTGGGGTGAAACTGCTTGTCTTGTGTCTTTTAAACCAGCCATTTGAAAGCAGAAAGGTAACATTTAATACTGCTTTGTGATTTTATTTGCCACTGATGGGCAATATCTGGTTATTTAAGACCCCTCCGACCTCACAGCCACCAAGAAAAACATCTTTATGATTTATTGTCCTGTTGATCTTGTATGAAGAGGAGGCTTATGTAAATAAAATTGCAGCGGGCCAGCCATGTACATACATGATGGAGCCAGCCAGCTACTGTGTGCCTAGAATAATTGCTAGACAATAGTGAGTGTTTTAGCAAATCCGTTTCCTACTCATGCATCATTGGGGCAGGGGGGACATTTATTAGTGGAAAAAGGAGATCACATGATTTGTTTTATTTGCCAGTGGGCTAAAGTGAGGGCACCTAATTGTGGTTGTGGTCCTGCAGTCCCATCCAGCAATAAACATAACATGGTGGTCTTGAAACCTATAACATCAGGACTGGTGAGGTCTGTCAGGGCCATCAAGTCTGTCTAGGCCTCAGACTCTTACATAACTTTTAGCATCTTCTGAAAAAGCATTACTTTAGTAAACAACCTCTTTGCACAGCATTGGAAGGTGCGTGAGACAAAAAAATAGCTTACTCTTGAAATATAAAAAATTAACTTTACGACTAGGATTGATGTACTCAGTTTCTCTAAGAGCCTCCAGTCTCCTTGGGGGTACACCTTCAGGACTATTTGCCCTACCTCAATTTTTATTTTTCCCCTTCAACAATTCTGATTAATTGTGTGGGTTAGATCAGCAGGATTGAACATACAGAAGCCGTGACATAACCAATAAGTTGGATTGGGTACAGGCTCCCTCTGAGCACCTCATTGAGAATAGTAAACCTGACAAAACTCACCTCCTGTACATGTCACAAAAGAAAGAGCGTACATAGTCATGGAGGCGAACACTAATTCCCAGGTTCACACACACTAATCAACCTGACCCATTGTGCAACTGCAATCCTGTGACAAGACTGCAGGGCATACACGTGAACTGACAGAACGTACGCACAGGGACTGTACATAACATTGAGAAACAATGACTACCCTCCCAATCGTGCAAGTTCAACACTAGTAAGTGCTGTTTGATAGAAAAGCACCTATAAGGAAGAGGATGGCTCAATTCTCGGAGAGAATTCGATTCCCATAGAAGTTTACACGAATACGTAGACATGCATGCGACTAGACACAAGAGGGCACAGATGTAAGCCTAGGAGTATATCCCCCAAACTTAAAAACTTTATAAATTGTAAATATACATTTCACAAAATGTACTCTAGGTATGGAAGTTGTCTTGATGTGTCTTTAAAGAAAGGAACATCCTTTTTCATTGAACGAAAGATCACCCACCCAAATGGTGGCATGCTTCATCATATAACTCCTCCTCACACAATACCCCTAGGAGTTGCAGTGTGGGCTACAACCCTCAAGAAGAGAGTATTTGGAGATAGATGTTGGTGTGGCTGCATCATTTTTGTGCGAAGAGCAGAGCCTATACTGGTGTATGTAGGATGGTTTTAAAGCTACATCCTGATAGAACCTTAGATTTATTCTTGTCTCTATGGCTAGGGTAAATCAAACAAACCGGGTGTTGATTTGACCCCTAGAGAGTGGTTGATTTGTTTCTGCCTTAAGAATTAACCTCTGTGTGAGTTATGATGGCATTTGTCAGAATATGCCCCTCTCTGCCAGAGTAGGTACTCAATTATTGTAGTAGGCCTTAAGATATGTGTAAAAAGAAAATCTTAAGGTATACAACCAGTAGCAGGATGCGTTTCACATTCACAGGTTTGCCACTTACATTTTAAAACAGTGATGAACAAACGTGTCAGTGTAACACAAATGAGTGCAAACGTGTGCAAGTCACTGCATAAAATGAACTAAATACTGCACCAGGCAAATGGCATATGTAAAATCGATACTTATCCAAATGGGTGTTGAAGAGTATGTGGACTCTCCTACTGGACAGAAGTGTACAAAGTCTGTTAGGTTTTAGAAACATGCCAATTATGGTACATTTGTGAACTGAAGAAAGGCACTCACCCAGGATAATATATTTGGGGTCCATGTAGATATGTTCCATGAATTAGAAAGTTCTTTATCATTCTGTTGTGGTTTTATGTAGTGCTTTGATCTTAGTCACCTTTTGTATTTTTCAGATTGCGTTCTTGATATCTGGCTGATAGTTGCATGGCACTCATAGCACCTAATATCTTGTTGATGATGATCCCTTTGTGAACCCGTGGGATGTTGTTCACTTCAGTCTCCCAAGTATGCATGCTGAAAGTGCTGTCCACGAAAAGATGAGGATGGGAGACACTTCTAGCACGTAACTTTTAAATAGAGGAGACTGTGTTGTCATCTCCCTGCTGGGTCGCTCTCTTGGGAATTGTAGGTTCGATGTCATCTGTCGCTGTAGATACGCATGTTTTGCATAGCTCGCCATCTGGTGTTGGGCCGGAGTGTTACAAGTTGTTTTTCTTCGAAGAAGTCTTTCGAGTCACGGGACCGAGTGACTCCTCCTTTTGTCTCCATTGCGCATGGGCGTCGACTCCATCTTCGATTGTTTTTTTTCCGCCATCGGGTTCGGACGTGTTCCTGTCGCTCCGAGTTTCGGAACGGAAAGATAGCTAATTTCGGAAGATTTTCGTCGGTATTGTTGCGTTCGGGATCGGCGTAGTTAGATTCAACACCGCGTCTAAGATCGAAGAGCTCCAATGCCCTTTGGGGTAATTTTTTCGATCCCCCGTCGGGGCCTGGTCGGCCCGACCGCGTGCAGAAGAACGCCGATGGAACGGACCCCGTTCCGTTTCTGTCCCAAATGCCACAATAAATACCCCTATACAGACCAACACTTGGTCTGCAACCTGTGCCTGTCACCTGAGCACAGTGAAGACACCTGCGAGGCCTGTCGTGCGTTCCGGTCCCGAAAAACACTCCGAGACCGTCGAGCCAGAAGGCTTCAGATGGCGTCTGCGCCGACAGCCCACCGGGAGTTTGAGGAACAAGAAGAGGAGGGAACCTTTTCGATCCAAGAATCGGACTCCGAAGGATTCGACGATACACAAACCGTGAGTAAGACGTCGAAAACCACTCAGAAGAAGATTTACAAGGCCCAGGGGACGCCACTGCCACCAGGCCATGGCTCGACCCATAAATTCGGTGACCGACCGTCGGCACTGAAAAAGGCCCAAACAGTGCCGAGATCGTCCGACTCCGGTCGAGACACCGGCACGCAGCCTTCTCGGGACCGAGAAAGTGCTGGAGACAAGCATCGACACCGAGATACCGGTGTAGACACGGCTCGACGCCGAGACAGCGGCACCGAAGAAGAACGACGCCGAGAGGTTTCGGCCCCGAAAAAGAAAAAAGTCACCTCGGAGCCGAAAAAAGATGCAGACAGGGTTTCGGTGCCAAAACAAACTGCAACCGACCCAGTTTCAGGCTCTTATACAGAAGAGCACTCGCTAACCTCCCAAATGCAAAAGCATAGGTTTGAGGAAGAGCTACACTCAACTGATGTAGACCATACGCAAAAGCGTATTTTCATACAGCAGGGGACAGGAAAAATAAGCACCCTTCCCCCTATTAGAAGAAAGAGAAGATTGGAGTTCCAAACTGAACAAACACCACAAACAAAAGTGGTGAAAAAAGTTACCCCACCACCCTCTCCTCCACCTGTGATTAACTTCTCACCAGCACAAACTCCATCACATTCCCCAGCTCACACCACCATGAGCCAGGGTGACCAAGATCAAGACGCATGGGACTTATACGACGCCCCAGTGTCAGATAACAGTCCGGAGGCATACCCTACTAAGCCATCTCCACCAGAGGACAGCACTGCGTATTCTCAAGTGGTGGCTAGAGCAGCACAATTTCACAATGTAAGCCTCCACTCAGAACAGGTCGAGGATGACTTTTTATTCAACACACTCTCCTCCACCCACAGCTCCTACCAAAGTCTGCCTATGCTCCCTGGTATGCTCCGGCACGCAAAAGAAATCTTTAAGGAGCCGGTCAAAAGTAGGGCAATCACACCAAGAGTGGAAAAAAAGTATAAGGCGCCTCCTACAGACCCGGCTTTCATCACTACACAGCTGCCACCAGACTCTGTCGTTGTAGGAGCAGCTAGGAAAAGGGCCAACTCCCACACATCTGGAGATGCACCACCCCCAGATAAAGAAAGCCGCAAGTTCGATGCAGCTGGTAAGAGAGTCGCACCACAAGCTGCAAACCAGTGGCGCATCGCTAACTCCCAGGCACTACTTGCGCGCTATGACAGAGCCCATTGGGATGAGATGCAACATCTCATTGACCATCTGCCCAAGGACCTACAAAATAGGGCAAAACAAGTGGTTGAGGAGGGACAGACCATTTCCAACAACCAAATCCGCTCCTCCATGGACGCTGCAGATACAGCTGCACGGACAATTAATACATCTGTAACTATCAGAAGGCATGCATGGCTCCGAACGTTGGATTTAAACCAGAGATTCAGCAAGCAGTTCTCAATATGCCTTTTAACGAAAAAGAACTGTTCGGTCCAGAAGTGGACACAGCGATTGAGAAACTCAAAAAAGACACGGACACTGCTAAAGCCATGGGCGCACTCTACTCCCCGCAGAGCAGAGGGAATTACAGCACATTCCGTAAAACACCCTTTAGAGGGGGGTTTCGGGGTCAGAGCACACAAGCCAGCACCTCACAGGCAACACCGTCCAGTTACCAGGGACAGTACAGAGGAGGTTTTCGGGGACAATATAGAGGAGGGCAATTCCCTAGGAATAGAGGAAAATTTCAAAGCCCCAAAACCCCTACTACTAAGCAGTGACTCACACGTCACTCACCCCCTCCACACAACACCAGTGGGGGGAAGAATAAGTCATTATTACAAAGCATGGGAGGAAATCACTACAGACACTTGGGTTCTAGCAATTATCCAACATGGTTATTGCATAGAATTTCTACAATTCCCTCCAAACATACCACCAAAAGCACAAAATTTGACAAAACATCATTCCAATCTCCTGGAGATAGAAGTGCAGGCACTATTGCAAAAGAATGCAATCGAATTAGTGCCAAACACACAAATAAACACAGGAGTTTACTCACTGTACTTTCTGATACCAAAGAAGGACAAAACGCTGAGACCAATCCTAGACCTCAGAATAGTGAACACATTCATCAAATCAGACCACTTTCACATGGTCACACTACAAGAAGTATTACCATTGCTAAAACTACACGACTACATGACAACTTTAGACCTCAAGGACGCGTATTTCCATATACCAATACACCCATCGCACAGGAAATACCTAAGGTTTGTATTCAAAGGAATACATTACCAATTCAAGGTACTGCCTTTCGGATTAACAACCGCACCAAGAGTCTTTACCAAATGTCTAGCGGTAGTCGCTGCACACATCAGAAGGCAGCAAATACATGTGTTCCCATATCTAGACGACTGGCTAATCAAGGCCCATTCGTTAATAGAGTGCTCAAATCACACAAATCAGATCATACAAACCCTCTTCAAACTAGGGTTCACCGTCAACTTCACGAAATCCAACATTCTGCCGTGCAAGGTACAACAATACCTAGGAGCCATAATAGACACAACAAAAGGAGTAGCCACTCCAAGTCCCCAAAGAATTCAAAATTTCAACACCATCATACAACGCATGTATCCAACAGAAAAGATACAAGCAAAGATGATATTACAACTCCTAGGCATGATGTCTTCATGCATAGCCATTGTCCCAAACGCAAGACTGCACATGAGGCCCTTACAACAGTGCCTAGCATCACAGTGGTCTCAAGCACAGGGTCATCTTCTAGATCTGGTGTTAATAGACCGCCAAACTTACCTCTCGCTTCTGTGGTGGAACAACATAAATTTAAACAAAGGGCGGCCTTTCCAAGACCCAGTGCCACAATACGTAATAACAACAGATGCTTCCATGACAGGGTGGGGAGCACACCTCGATCAACACAGCATACAAGGTGTAAGGAAATGCCTCCTTGGCATGGTTGCCCCCTGACTTTTTGCCTTTGCTGATGCTATGTTTACAATTGAAAGTGTGCTGAGGCCTGCTAACCAGGCCCCAGCACCAGTGTTCTTTCCCTAACCTGTACTTTTGTATCCACAATTGGCAGACCCTGGCATCCAGATAAGTCCCTTGTAACTGGTACTGCTAGTACCAAGGGCCCTGATGCCAAGGAAGGTCTCTAAGGGCTGCAGCATGTCTTATGCCACCCTGGAGACCTCTCACTCAGCACAGACACACTGCTTGCCAGCTTGTGTGTGCTAGTGAGGACAAAACGAGTAAGTCGACATGGCACTCCCCTCAGGGTGCCATGCCAGCCTCTCACTGCCTATGCAGTATAGGTAAGACACCCCTCTAGCAGGCCTTACAGCCCTAAGGCAGGGTGCACTATACCATAGGTGAGGGTACCAGTGCATGAGCATGGTACCCCTACAGTGTCTAAACAAAACCTTAGACATTGTAAGTGCAGGGTAGCCATAAGAGTATATGGTCTGGGAGTCTGTTTTACACGAACTCCACAGCACCATAATGGCTACACTGAAAACTGGGAAGTTTGGTATCAAACTTCTCAGCACAATAAATGCACACTGATGCCAGTGTACATTTTATTGTAAAATACACCACAGAGGGCACCTTAGAGGTGCCCCCTGAAACTTAACCGACTATCTGTGTAGGCTGACTAGTTTTAGCAGCCTGCCACAAACCGAGACATGTTGCTGGCCCCATGGGGAGAGTGCCGTTGTCACTCTGAGGCCAGTAACAAAGCCTGCACTGGGTGGAGATGCTAACACCTCCCCCAGGCAGGAATTGTCTCACCTGGCGGTGAGCCTCAAAGGCTCACCTCCTTTGTGCCAACCCAGCAGGACACTCCAGCTAGTGGAGTTGCCCGCCCCCTCCGGCCAGGCCCCACTTTTGGCGGCAAGGCCGGAGAAAATAATGAGAAAAACAAGGAGGAGTCACTGGCCGGTCAGGACAGCCCCTAAGGTGTCCTGAGCTGAGGTGACTCTAACTTTTAGAAATCCTCCATCTTGCAGATGGAGGATTCCCCCAATAGGGTTAGGATTGTGACCCCCTCCCCTTGGGAGGAGGCACAAAGAGGGTGTACCCACCCTCAGGGCTAGTAGCCATTGGCTACTAACCCCCCAGACCTAAACACGCCCTTAAATTTAGTATTTAAGGGCTACCCTGAACCCTAGAAAATTAGATTCCTGCAACTACAAGAAGAAGGACTGCCTAGCTGAAAAACCCCTGCAGAGGAAGACCAGAAGACGACAACTGCCTTGGCTCCAGAAACTCACCGGCCTGTCTCCTGCCTTCCAAAGATCCTGCTCCAGCGACGCCTTCCAAAGGGACCAGCGACCTCGACATCCTCTGAGGACTGCCCCTGCTTCGAAAAGACAAGAAACTCCCGAGGACAGCGGACCTGCTCCAAGAAAAGCTGCAACTTTGTTTCCAGCAGCTTTAAAGAACCCTGCAAGCTCCCCGCAAAAGGCGTGAGACTTGCAACACTGCACCCGGCGACCCCGACTCGGCTGGTGGCGATCCAACACCTCAGGAGGGACCCCAGGACTACTCTGATACTGTGAGTACCAAAACCTGTCCCCCCTGAGCCCCCACAGCGCCGCCTGCAGAGGGAATCCCGAGGCTTCCCCTGACCGCGACTCTTTGAACCTAAAGTCCCGACGCCTGGGAGAGACCCTGCACCCGCAGCCCCCAGGACCTGAAGGACCGGACTTTCACTGGAGAAGTGACCCCCAGGAGTCCCTCTCCCTTACCCAAGTGGAGGTTTCCCCGAGGAATCCCCCCCTTGCCTGCCTGCAGCGCTGAAGAGATCCCGAGATCTCTCATAGACTAACATTGCGATCCCGACGCTTGTTTCTACACTGCACCCGGCCGCCCCCGCGCTGCTGAGGGTGAAATTTCTGTGTGGGCTTGTGTCCCCCCCGGTGCCCTACAAAACCCCCCTGGTCTGCCCTCCGAAGACGCGGGTACTTACCTGCAAGCAGACCGGAACCGGGGCACCCCCTTCTCTCCATTCTAGCCTATGTGTTTTGGGCACCACTTTGAACTCTGCACCTGACCGGCCCTGAGCTGCTGGTGTGGTGACTTTGGGGTTGCTCTGAACCCCCAACGGTGGGCTACCTTGGACCAAGAACTGAACCCTGTAAGTGTCTTACTTACCTGGTAAAACTAACAAAAACTTACCTCCCCCAGGAACTGTGAAAATTGCACTAAGTGTCCACTTTTAAAACAGCTATTTGTCAATAACTTGAAAAGTATACATGCAATTTTTATGATTTAAAGTTCCTAAAGTACTTACCTGCAATACCTTTCAAATGAGATATTACATGTAGAATTTGAACCTGTGGTTCTTAAAATAAACTAAGAAAAGATATTTTTCTATACAAAACCTATTGGCTGGATTTGTCTCTGAGTGTGTGTACCTCATTTATTGTCTATGTGTATGTACAACAAATGCTTAACACTACTCCTTGGATAAGCCTACTGCTCGACCACACTACCACAAAATAGAGCATTAGTATTATCTATTTTTACCACTATTTTACCTCTAAGGGGAACCCTTGGACTCTGTGCATGCTATTCCTTACTTTGAAATAGCACATACAGAGCCAACTTCCTACATTGGTGGATCAGCGGTGGGGTACAAGACTTTGCATTTGCTGGACTACTCGGCCAATACCTGATCACACGACAAATTCCAAAATTGTCATTAAAAATTGATTTTTGCAATTTGAAATTTTTCTAAATTCTTAAAAGACCTGCTAGGGCCTTGTGTTAGATCCTGTTTAGCATTTCTTTTTAGAGTTTAAAAGTTTGTAAAAGTTTGAATTAGATTCTAGAACCAGTTGTAGATTCTTAAAAAGTATTCCAACTTTTAGAAGCAAAATGTCTAGCACAGATGTGACTGTGGTGGAACTCGACACCACACCTTACCTCCATCTTAAGATGAGGGAGCTAAGGTCACTCTGTAAAATAAAGAAAATAACAATGGGCCCCAAACCTACCAAAATACAGCTCCAGGAGCTTTTGGCAGAGTTTGAAAAGGCCAACCCCTCTGAGGGTGGCAACTCAGAGGAAGAGGATAGTGACTTGGAGGACAATTCCCCCCTACCAGTCCTATCTAGGGAGAACAGGGTCCCTCAAACCCTGACTCCAAAAATAATAGTCAGAGATGCTGGTTCCCTCACAGGAGAGACCAACACCTCTGAAATCACTGAGGATAGCCCCAGTGAAGAGGACATCCAGTTAGCCAGGATGGCCAAAAGATTGGCTTTGGAAAGACAGATCCTAGCCATAGAGAGGGAAAGACAAGAGATGGGCCTAGGACCCATCAATGGTGGCAGCAACATAAATAGGGTCAGAGATTCTCCTGACATGTTGAAAATCCCTAAAGGGATTGTAACTAAATATGAAGATGGTGATGACATCACCAAATGGTTCACAGCTTTTGAGAGGGCTTGTGTAACCAGAAAAGTGAACAGATCTCACTGGGGTGCTCTCCTTTGGGAAATGTTCACAGGAAAGTGTAGGGATAGACTCCTCACACTCTCTGGACAAGATGCAGAATCTTATGACCTCATGAAGGGTACCCTGATTGAGGGCTTTGGATTCTCCACTGAGGAGTACAGGATTAGGTTCAGGGGGGCTCAAAAATCCTCGAGCCAGACCTGGGTTGACTTTGTTGACTACTCAGTGAAAACACTAGATGGTTGGATTCAAGGCAGTGGTGTAAGTAATTATGATGGGCTGTACAATTTATTTGTGAAAGAACACCTGTTAAGTAATTGTTTCAATGATAAACTGCATCAGCATCTGGTAGACCTAGGACCAATTTCTCCCCAAGAATTGGGAAAGAAGGCGGACCATTGGGTCAAGACAAGGGTGTCCAAGACTTCAACAGGGGGTGACCAAAAGAAAGGGGTCACAAAGACTCCCCAGCAGAAGGGTGATGAGACAACCAAAACTAAAAATAGTAAAGAGTCTTCTACAGGCCCCCAAAAACCTGCACAGGAGGGTGGGCCCAGAGCCTCTTCACAAAACAATGGGTACAAGGGTAAAAACTTTGATCCCAAAAAGGCCTGGTGTCATAGCTGTAAACAGCATGGACACCAAACTGGAGACAAGGCCTGTCCCAAGAAAGGTTCCACTCCAAACTCCCATCCAGGTAACACTGGTATGGCTAGTCTCCAAGTGGGATCAACAGTGTGCCCAGAGCAAATCAGGGTCCACACTGAAGCTACTCTAGTTTCTGAGGGTGGGGTGGATTTAGCCACACTAGCTGTCTGGCCGCCTAACATGCAAAAATACAGACAGCAACTCTTGATTAATGGGACTAGAATAGAGGGCCTGAGGGATACAGGTGCCAGTGTCACCATGGTGACAGAGAAACTGGTTTCCCCTGGCCAATACCTGACTGGAAAAACTTACACAGTCACCAACGCTGACAATCAGAGAAAAGTACATCCCATGGCAATGGTTACTTTAGAATGGGGAGGGGTCAATGGCCGGAAACAGGTGGTGGTCTCCTCAAATATCCCAGTGGACTGTCTGCTTGGAAATGACCTGGAGTCCTCAGCATGGGCTGAGGTAGAACTAAAAACCCATGCAGCAATGCTGGGTATCCCTGAACTGGTGTGTGTGAAAACCAGAGCACAATGCAAGGCACAGGGTGAACAAGTAGAGCTGGAGTCTGGAAGAATGGCCCAGCCTACCAAGAGAAAAGGAAAGTCAGTTGGGAAACCAACTGCAACACAGCAAAAGAAAGGGAACCTCTCTTCTCAGGAAGAAGTTCTGCCCTCTGAGGGAACTGAGCCTTTGGAGCTTGAACCTTATCAGGTTGAGCTCTTGGGCCCAGGGGGACCCTCAAGGGAAGAGCTGTGTAAGGGACAAGAAACCTGTCCCTCTCTTGAAGGCCTTAGGCAGCAAGCTGCTGAAGAGTCCAAAGGCAAGAAAAATGGAACACATAGGGTCTATTGGGAAGATGGGCTCCTGTACACTGAGGCCAGAGACCCCAAACCTGGTGCCACTAGGAGAGTGGTAGTGCCTCAGCTGTTCAGAGAGTTCATCCTAACATTGGCCCATGACATTCCCCTTGCTGGACATTTGGGACAAACCAAGACGTGGGAGAGGTTAGTCAACCACTTCTACTGGCCCAATATGTCCAACATGGTTAAGGAGTTTTGCCTCTCCTGCCCCACCTGTCAAGCCAGTGGTAAGACAGGTGGGCATCCAAAGGCCCCCCTCATTCCACTTCCTGTGGTGGGGGTGCCCTTTGAAAGAGTGGGTGTGGACATAGTTGGTCCACTAGAACCTCCCACAGCCTCCGGAAATATGTATATCCTGGTAGTAGTGGATCATGCTACCAGGTATCCTGAAGCTATTCCCCTTAGGTCGACTACTGCCCCTGCAGTAGCCAAGGCCCTCATTGGTATCTTTACCAGAGTGGGTTTCCCTAAGGAGGTGGTGTCTGACAGAGGTACCAACTTCATGTCAGCATACCTAAAGCACATGTGGAATGAGTGTGGAGTGACTTATAAATTCACTACACCCTACCATCCACAAACTAATGGCTTAGTTGAGAGATTCAACAAGACATTAAAAGGCATGATCATGGGGCTCCCAGAAAAACTCAAAAGGAGATGGGATGTCCTCCTGCCATGTCTGCTTTTCGCTTACAGGGAGGTACCACAGAAGGGAGTAGGATTCTCACCCTTTGAACTTCTGTTTGGTCATCCTGTAAGGGGACCACTTGCCCTTGTTAAAGAAGGCTGGGAGAGACCTCTCCATGAGCCTAAACAGGACATAGTGGACTATGTACTTGGCCTTCGCTCTAGAATGGCAGAGTACATGGAAAAGGCAACCAAAAACCTTGAGGCCAGCCAACAACTCCAGAAGTTTTGGTATGACCAAAAGGCTGCACTGGTTGAGTTCCAACCAGGGCAGAAGGTCTGGGTTCTGGAGCCTGTGGCTCCCAGGGCACTCCAGGACAAATGGAGTGGCCCTTACCCAGTGCTAGAGAGGAAGAGTCAGGTCACCTACCTGGTGGACCTGGGCACAAGCAGGAGCCCCAAGAGGGTGATCCATGTGAACCGCCTTAAGCTCTTCCATGACAGGGCTGATGTGAATCTGTTGATGGTAACAGATGAGGATCAGGAGGCAGAGAGTGAACCTCTCCCTGATCTTCTGTCATCAGACCCAAAAGATGGCACAGTAGATGGAGTGATCTACTCAGACACCCTCTCTGGCCAACAGCAAGCTGATTGTAGGAGAGTCCTACAACAGTTTCCTGAACTCTTCTCCTTGACCCCTGGTCAGACACACCTGTGTACCCATGATGTGGACACAGGAGACAGCATGCCTGTCAAGAACAAAATCTTTAGACAATCTGACCATGTCAAAGAAAGCATCAAGGTGGAAGTCCACAAGATGCTGGAATTGGGAGTAATTGAGCGCTCTGACAGCCCCTGGGCTAGCCCAGTGGTCTTAGTCCCCAAACCTCACACCACAGATGGAAAGAAAGAGATGAGGTTTTGTGTGGACTACAGAGGGCTCAATTCTGTCACCAAGACAGATGCCCATCCAATTCCAAGAGCTGATGAGCTCATTGATAAATTAGGTGCTGCCAAATTTCTAAGTACCTTTGACTTGACAGCAGGGTACTGGCAAATAAAAATGGCACCTGGAGCAAAAGAAAAGACAGCATTCTCCACACCTGATGGGCATTATCAGTTTACTGTTATGCCCTTTGGTTTAAAGAATGCCCCTGCCACCTTCCAAAGGTTGGTGAATCAAGTCCTTGCTGGCTTGGAGTCCTTTAGCACAGCTTATCTTGATGATATTGCTGTCTTTAGCTCCACCTGGCAGGATCACCTGGTCCACCTGAGGAAGGTTTTGAAGGCTCTGCAATCTGCAGGCCTCTCTATCAAGGCATCCAAATGCCAGATAGGGCAGGGAACTGTGGTTTACTTGGGACACCTTGTAGGTGGAGGCCAAGTTCAGCCACTCCAACCCAAGATCCAGACTATTCTGGACTGGGTAGCTCCAAAAACCCAGACTCAAGTCAGGGCATTCCTTGGCTTGACTGGGTACTACAGGAGGTTTGTGAAGGGATATGGATCCATTGTGACAGCCCTCACTGAACTCACCTCCAAGAAAATGCCCAAGAAAGTAAACTGGACTGTGGAATGCCAACAGGCCTTTGACACCCTGAAACAGGCAATGTGCTCAGCACCAGTTCTCAAAGCTCCAGATTATTCTAAGCAGTTCATTGTGCAGACTGATGCCTCTGAACATGGGATAGGGGCAGTTTTGTCCCAAACAAATGATGATGGCCTTGACCAGCCTGTTGCTTTCATTAGCAGGAGGTTACTCCCCAGGGAGCAGCGTTGGAGTGCCATTGAGAGGGAGGCCTTTGCTGTGGTTTGGTCCCTGAAGAAGCTGAGACCATACCTCTTTGGGACTCACTTCCTAGTTCAAACTGACCACAGACCTCTCAAATGGCTGATGCAAATGAAAGGTGAAAATCCTAAACTGTTGAGGTGGTCCATCTCCCTACAGGGAATGGACTTTATAGTGGAACACAGACCTGGGACTGCCCATGCCAATGCAGATGGCCTTTCCAGGTTCTTCCACTTAGAAAATGAAGACTCTCTTGGGAAAGGTTAGTCTCATCCTCTTTCGTTTGGGGGGGGGTTGTGTAAGGAAATGCCTCCTTGGCATGGTTGCCCCCTGACTTTTTGCCTTTGCTGATGCTATGTTTACAATTGAAAGTGTGCTGAGGCCTGCTAACCAGGCCCCAGCACCAGTGTTCTTTCCCTAACCTGTACTTTTGTATCCACAATTGGCAGACCCTGGCATCCAGATAAGTCCCTTGTAACTGGTACTGCTAGTACCAAGGGCCCTGATGCCAAGGAAGGTCTCTAAGGGCTGCAGCATGTCTTATGCCACCCTGGAGACCTCTCACTCATCACAGACACACTGCTTGCCAGCTTGTGTGTGCTAGTGAGGACAAAACGAGTAAGTCGACATGGCACTCCCCTCAGGGTGCCATGCCAGCCTCTCACTGCCTATGCAGTATAGGTAAGACACCCCTCTAGCAGGCCTTACAGCCCTAAGGCAGGGTGCACTATACCATAGGTGAGGGTACCAGTGCATGAGCATGGTACCCCTACAGTGTCTAAACAAAACCTTAGACATTGTAAGTGCAGGGTAGCCATAAGAGTATATGGTCTGGGAGTCTGTCAAACACGAACTCCACAGCCCCATAATGGCTACACTGAAAACTGGGAAGTTTGGTATCAAACTTCTCAGCACAATAAATGCACACTGATGCCAGTGTACATTTTATTGTAAAATACACCACAGAGGGCACCTTAGAGGTGCCCCCTGAAACTTAACCGACTATCTGTGTAGGCTGACTAGTTTTAGCAGCCTGCCACAAACCGAGACATGTTGCTGGCCCCATGGGGAGAGTGCCGTTGTCACTCTGAGGCCAGTAACAAAGCCTGCACTGGGTGGAGATGCTAACACCTCCCCCAGGCAGGAATTGTCACACCTGGCGGTGAGCCTCAAAGGCTCACCTCCTTTGTGCCAACCCAGCAGGACACTCCAGCTAGTGGAGTTGCCCGCCCCCTCCGGCCAGGCCCCACTTTTGGCGGCAAGGCCGGAGAAAATAATGAGAAAAACAAGGAGGAGTCACTGGCCAGTCAGGACAGCCCCTAAGGTGTCCTGAGCTGAGGTGACTCTAACTTTTAGAAATCCTCCATCTTGCAGATGGAGGATTCCCCCAATAGGGTTAGGATTGTGACCCCCTCCCCTTGGGAGGAGGCACAAAGAGGGTGTACCCACCCTCAGGGCTAGTAGCCATTGGCTACTAACCCCCCAGACCTAAACACGCCCTTAAATTTAGTATTTAAGGGCTACCCTGAACCCTAGAAAATTAGATTCCTGCAACTACAAGAAGAAGGACTGCCTAGCTGAAAAACCCCTGCAGAGGAAGACCAGAAGACGACAACTGCCTTGGCTCCAGAAACTCACCGGCCTGTCTCCTGCCTTCCAAAGATCCTGCTCCAGCGACGCCTTCCAAAGGGACCAGCGACCTCGACATCCTCTGAGGACTGCCCCTGCTTCGAAAAGACAAGAAACTCCCGAGGACAGCGGACCTGCTCCAAGAAAAGCTGCAACTTTGTTTCCAGCAGCTTTAAAGAACCCTGCAAGCTCCCCGCAAAAGGCGTGAGACTTGCAACACTGCACCCGGCGACCTCGACTCGGCTGGTGGCGATCCAACACCTCAGGAGGGACCCCAGGACTACTCTGATACTGTGAGTACCAAAACCTGTCCCCCCTGAGCCCCCACAGCGCCGCCTGCAGAGGGAATCCCGAGGCTTCCCCTGACCGCGACTCTTTGAACCTAAAGTCCCGACGCCTGGGAGAGACCCTGCACCCGCAGCCCCCAGGACCTGAAGGACCGGACTTTCACTGGAGAAGTGACCCCCAGGAGTCCCTCTCCCTTACCCAAGTGGAGGTTTCCCCGAGGAATCCCCCCCTTGCCTGCCTGCAGCGCTGAAGAGATCCCGAGATCTCTCATAGACTAACATTGCGATCCCGACGCTTGTTTCTACACTGCACCCGGCCGCCCCCGCGCTGCTGAGGGTGAAATTTCTGTGTGGGCTTGTGTCCCCCCCCGGTGCCCTACAAAACCCCCCTGGTCTGCCCTCCGAAGACGCGGGTACTTACCTGCAAGCAGACCGGAACCGGGGCACCCCCTTCTCTCCATTCTAGCCTATGTGTTTTGGGCACCACTTTGAACTCTGCACCTGACCGGCCCTGAGCTGCTGGTGTGGTGACTTTGGGGTTGCTCTGAACCCCCAACGGTGGGCTACCTTGGACCAAGAACTGAACCCTGTAAGTGTCTTACTTACCTGGTAAAACTAACAAAAACTTACCTCCCCCAGGAACTGTGAAAATTGCACTAAGTGTCCACTTTTAAAACAGCTATTTGTCAATAACTTGAAAAGTATACATGCAATTTTTATGATTTAAAGTTCCTAAAGTACTTACCTGCAATACCTTTCAAATGAGATATTACATGTAGAATTTGAACCTGTGGTTCTTAAAATAAACTAAGAAAAGATATTTTTCTATACAAAACCTATTGGCTGGATTTGTCTCTGAGTGTGTGTACCTCATTTATTGTCTGTGTATGTACAACAAATGCTTAACACTACTCCTTGGATAAGCCTACTGCTCGACCACACTACCACAAAATAGAGCATTAGTATTATCTATTTTTACCACTATTTTACCTCTAAGGGGAACCCTTGGACTCTGTGCATGCTATTCCTTACTTTGAAATAGCACATACAGAGCCAACTTCCTACACAAGGACAATGGAACGTACATCAAACAAAACTGCATATAAATCACCTAGAACTTCTAGCAGTTTTTCAAGCACTAAAAGCTTTCCAACCAATAATAGTTCACAAATACATTCTCGTCAAGACAGAAAACATGACAACAATGTATTATCTAAACAAGCAAGGGGGGACGCACTCCACGCAGTTAAGCCTGCTAGCACAAAAAAATTGGCGTTGGGCAATTCACAACCAGATTCGCCTAATAGCACAATTTATACCAGGGATCCAAAATCAACTCGCAGACAATCTCTCTCGAGATCACCAACAGGTCCACGAATGGGAAATTCACCCCCAAATTCTGAACACCTATTTCAAACTCTGGGGAACACCTCAAATAGACTTGTTTGCGACGAAGGAGAATGCAAAATGCCAAAACTTCGCATCCAGATACCCACACAAACAGTCCCAAGGCAATGCCCTATGGATGAACTGGTCAGGGATATTTGCTTACGCTTTTCCTCCTCTCCCTCTCCTTCCTTACCTGGTAAACAAACTCAGTCAAAACAAACTCAAACTCATATTAATAGCACCAACTTGGGCAAGGCAACCCTGGTACACAACGCTGCTAGACCTATCAGTAGTACCCTACATCAAATTGCCCAACAGGCCAGATCTGTTGACACAACACAACCAAAAGATCAGACACCCAGATCCAGCATCGCTGAATCTAGCAATCTGGCTCCTGAAATCCTAGAATTCGGGCACTTACAACTTACCCAAGAATGTATGGAAGTCATAAAGCAAGCCAGAAGGCCATCCGCCAGGCACTGCTATGCAAGTAAATGGAAGAGGTTTGTTTGCTACTGCCATATTAATCAAATACAACCATTACACACAACTCCAGAACATGTAGTGGGTTACTTGCTTCACTTACAAAAATCTAACCTGGCTTTCTCTTCCATTAAAATACACCTTGCAGCAATATCTGCATACCTGCAGACTACCTATTCAACTTCCCTATATAAGATACCAGTCATTAAAGCATTCATGGAGGGCCTTAGGAGAATTATACCACCAAGAACACCACCTGTTCCTTCATGGAACCTAAATGTTGTCCTAACTAGACTTATGGGTCCACCTTTTGAACCCATGCACTCCT
The DNA here is from genome assembly GCF_031143425.1 of Pleurodeles waltl. Lineage (NCBI taxonomy): Eukaryota > Metazoa > Chordata > Amphibia > Caudata > Salamandridae > Pleurodeles > Pleurodeles waltl. The sequence continues at coordinate 70,033,567 of NC_090444.1, read as the reverse complement.
GCGAAATACAGTTCCTAACCTGGAAGGTTGCATTTCTCATCGCCATTACTTCCCTAAGAAGAGTAAGCGAGATTCAGGCGTTTACAATACAAGAACCTTTTATACAACTACACAAGAATAAGGTCGTCCTAAGGACTAATCCAAAATTTTTGCCAAAGGTTATTTCACCGTTCCATCTAAATCAAACAGTGGAACTTCCAGTGTTCTTTCCACAACCAGATACCGTAGCTGAAAGGGCACTACATACATTAGATGTCAAAAGAGCATTAATGTATTACATTGACAGAACAAAGAACATCGGAAAGACTAAACAACTATTTATTGCATTTCAAAAACCTCATGCAGGAAACCCAATATCAAAACAAGGTATAGCCAGATGGATAGTTAAATGCATCCAAATAAAGCTAAACGACAGCTGCCCATTACACCAAGGGCACACTCAACCAGAAAGAAAGGTGCTACCATGGCCTTTCTAGGAAACATCCCAATGCAAGAAATATGTAAGGCAGCCACATGGTCTACGCCTCACACATTCACCAAGCACTACTGTGTAGACGTGTTATCCGCACAACAAGCCACAGTAGGTCAAGCCGTATTAAGAACATTATTTCAAACTACTTCCACTCCTACAGGCTGAGCCACCGCTTTTGGGGAGATAACTGCTTACTAGTCTATGCAAAACATGCGTATCTACAGCAACAGATGCCATCGAACTGAAAATGTCACTTACCCAGTGTACATCTGTTCGTGGCATCAGTCGCTGTAGATTCGCATGTGCCCACCCGCCTCCCCGGGAGCCTGTAGCAGTTTGGAAGTTACCTTCAACTATTTGTATGTGTATCATCTCAACCTTAAATAGGTACATACTTAGTCACTCCATTGCATGGGCACTATTACTACAATTCAACTCCTACCTCACCCTCTGCGGGGAAAAACAATCGAAGATGGAGTCGACGCCCATGCGCAATGGAGACAAAAGGAGGAGTCACTCGGTCCCGTGACTCGAAAGACTTCTTCGAAGAAAAACAACTTGTAACACTCCGGCCCAACACCAGATGGCGAGCTATGCAAAACATGCGAATCTACAGCGACTGATGCCACGAACAGATGTACACTGGGTAAGTGACATTTTCATTTCTAATTCTGTTTTGTTCGATTATAGCAGAATGTGTATGTTGACTAGTGGAATGCTGGGAAAAGGATTGCAGGAGTGATTAAGCATCACACTCAATAGAATTGTGATTTCTTTTTCTGTTAAGCTTCTTTACAAAACTGTTTCTGCATCTCGAGCTACAGAACATAGAGGAAAGTGATACTCTTTGAAGGGTATGTCTTCTGATGGTATATATAGGAACTTACTGGCATCTACATAGCCCTCAATTTTTACCCAAAGGCTCATATATAGGTGTGACACACAGTGCTTAATTTGAGCTGACTGGGGCCACCAGCACTCATTGTTTGGGGGGGGGGGGGGGGGACCAACACTTATTTTTCTTCCTAGACCTTTACATAGAGCAAGAGAGGGAAAAAAACAAAGCAGAAAGACTGAGAAAGATAAACTAAAAACTGTTGGAATGGGAGAAAGCAGAAACCTACAAGAGTGGGGTAAAGGGGGGAGGCCGTGTCTGGTAGTGGATTTGAGGGAGGAGGTGGATTCAAGAATACAGCACCTTACTTGTGGGCATGGAAACATTTAATTGCACTGGCAGCAGGCTTCTCAGCAGAGCTTTGGCCACCATCACTCATTCTATCACATATTTAGCACTGGTGACACAGCCCTAATGTGGACTAACATAGTATATACAGAACAAAAGCGTTTATGTAATGCAGTCCACAGAACATCATAATTTAATCAACAGTGATGTATTTTGGGATGAAAGGTTGGTTTTCTCTGGTGGCATGCGAAGACAGGTTTTTTAAATTTTAGGTTTATTGAAGGTCTCCAGTAGGGCACTTCTATTTGTGTTCTTTGACTGTTTTCTGGCTCTGGTTATTAGTTTCTGCAGGTAAGCCCTTCGCACACGTTAGTTGGAGAATAGATTTGCACGTGTATTGACAGGGCTTAGATCTGTGCAGTTCCTCCTAAGACATAGGAACTTTCCAGCTGGCAGATTCCTTTAAGTGCCTCGAATTGCATTAAGGACTTCCTATCTGTGGATTTGCTATATTCTTGTGTTATAAGTCTGCCCTTATCAGGATATATTAGTAAATTAAGGAATGGCAACTGTGATCTACTATGTTGGGTTGTGCACCTCAAGTAGGGATTATTTGTCAATCCATTGTGTAAATATAGGGATTGCCTCTTCCACTCCTTTCCAGATAATCAAAAGAGCTTCTATTTAACACTTCTACAAGATGATCTGGTTGTAGCAAGGGTTACTTTGTACATAAATTGCTAACGTTTGAGTGGTGCATATAAAGCTTGGCCATCCTTGTAGTAAAGGTACTGCCCATCTAAGTCTCCTTTGTTTGCAAATAGAGTTGATCTTCGAAGGAAAATAAATGTTCGATGGCATCTGTCGCTGTAGATACACATGTTCTGCATAGCTCGCCATCTGGTGTTGGGTCGGAGTGTTACAAGTTGTTTTTCTTCGAAGAAGTCTTTCGAGTCACGGGACCGAGTGACTCCTCCTTCTGTCTCCATTGCGCATGGGCGTCGACTCCATCTTCGATTGTTTTCTTTCCGCCATCGGGTTCGGACGTGTTCCTGTCGCTCCGAGTTTCGGAACGGAAAGTTAGTAAATATCGGAAGATTTTCGTCGGTATTGTTGCGTTCGGGATCGGCGTAGTTAGATTCAACACCGCATCGAAGATCGACGCGCTCCGGTGCCCTTCGGGGTACTTTTCGATCCCCCGTCGGGGCCTGGTCGGCCCGACCGCGTGTCCAACAACGCCGATGGAACGGACCCCGTTCCGTTTTTGTCCCAAATGCCACAACAAATACCCGTATACAGACCAACATTTGGTCTGTAACCTGTGCCTGTCACCTGAGCACAGTGAGGAGACTTGCGAAGCCTGTCGCGCGTTCCGGTCCCGAAAGACACTCCGTGACCGTCGAGCCAGGAGACTTCAGGTGGCGTCCACGCCGACAGCGCACCGAGAGTTCGAGGAACAAGAGGAAGAAGAAACCTTTTCGATCCACGAATCGGACTCCGAGGAATTCGACGATCAAAGAACCGTGAGTAAGACGTCGAAAACAACACATAAGAAAAGTGACAAGGCCCAGGGGATGCCACTGCCACCAGGCCATGGCTCCACCCATAAATTCGGTGACCGACCATCGGCACCGAAAAAGGCCCAAACAGTGCCGAGATCGTCCGACTCCGGTCGAGACGCCGGCACGCAGCCTTCTCGGGATCGAGAAAGTGCTGGAGAGAAGCAACGACACCGAGATAGCGGTGTAGAAACGGCTCGACGCCGAGACAGCGGCACCAACGAAGATCGACGCCGAGAGGTTTCGACTCCAAAAAAGAAAAAAGCCACCTCGGAGCCGAAAAAAGATACAGGCAGGGTTTCGGTGCCGAAACAACCCGTAACCGACCCAGGTCCAGGCTCTTATACAGAGGAGCAATCACTGTCCTCTCAGATGCGAAAGCATAGGTTTGAGGAAGAGCTGCAATCCACCGAAGTGGACCATACGCAAAAACGTATTTTCATACAGCAGGGAACAGGAAAAATAAGCACCCTTCCCCCTATTAGGAGAAAAAGGAGACTGGAGTTTCAAACAGACCAGGCGCCACAAACAAAAATGGTGAAAAAGGTGACTCCGCCACCCTCTCCTCCACCTGTAATTAACGTCTCACCAACGCAAACTCCATCACATTCCCCGGCTCACACCACCATGAGCCAAGGTGACCAGGATCAAGACGCTTGGGACTTATATGACGCCCCAGTGTCGGACAACAGTCCGGAGGCATATCCAACAAAGCCCTCACCACCAGAAGACAGCACAGCATATTCTCAAGTGGTGGCTAGAGCAGCACAATTCCACAACGTAAACCTCCACTCAGAACAAGTCGAGGATGACTTTTTATTCAACACCCTCTCCTCCACCCACAGCTCCTACCAAAGCCTGCCTATGCTGCCAGGTATGCTTTGGCACGCAAAGGAAATCTTCAAGGAGCTGGTCAAAAGTAGGGCAATAACGCCAAGGGTGGAAAAGAAATATAAGGCACCTCCTACAGACCCTGTTTTCATCACCACACAGCTGCCACCAGATTCCGTCGTAGTGGGAGCAGCTCGGAAAAGAGCCAACTCCCACACATCTGGGGATGCACCACCCCCAGATAAAGAGAGCCGCAAGTTCGATGCAGCTGGGAAAAGAGTCGCAGTACAAGCTGCAAACCAGTGGCGCATCGCTAACTCTCAAGCACTACTTGCGCGCTATGACAGAGCCCATTGGGATGAGATGCAACACCTCATCGAGCATCTACCCAAGGAACTTCAAAAAAGGGCAAAGCAGGTGGTTGAGGAAGGACAGAACATATCAAATAACCAGATACGATCTTCTATGGACGCAGCAGACACAGCTGCAAGAACAATTAATACATCTGTGACCATTAGAAGGCACGCATGGCTAAGAACGTCTGGGTTCAAACCAGAGATACAGCAGGCAGTGCTCAATATGCCTTTCAATGAAAAACAACTGTTCGGACCAGAAGTGGACACGGCAATCGAAAAACTTAAAAAAGACACTGACCCTGCTAAAGCCATGGGCGCACTCTACTCCCCGCAGAGCAGAGGAACCTACAGCACCTTCCGCAAGACACCCTTTAGAGGGGGGTTTTGGGGTCAGGCCACACAAGCCAGCACCTCGCAGGCAACACCGTCCAGCTACCAGGGACAGTACAGGGGAGGCTTTCGGGGCCAATACAGAGGAGGGCAATTCCCTAGGAATAGAGGAAAATTTCAAAGCCCCAAAACCCCTACAACCAAGCAGTGACTCAGATGTCACTCACCCCCTCCACACAACACCAGTGGGGGGAAGAATAGGTCATTATTACAAAGCATGGGAGGAAATAACTACAGACACTTGGGTCTTAGCAATTATCCAACATGGTTATTGCATAGAATTCCTACAATTCCCTCCAAACATACCACCAAAAGCACAGAATTTGTCAAAACAACATTCCGAACTTCTGGAAATAGAAGTTCAAGCACTATTGCAAAAGAATGCAATCGAATTAGTACCAAACACACAAACAAACACAGGAGTCTATTCACTGTACTTCTTAATACCAAAAAAGGACAAAACACTGAGACCAATCCTAGACCTCAGAATACTAAACACCTACATCAAATCAGACCACTTTCACATGGTCACGCTACAAGAGGTGTTACCATTGCTAAAACTACAGGACTACATGACAACCTTAGACCTCAAAGACGCGTATTTCCATATACCAATACATCCATCTCACAGAAAATACCTACGGTTCGTATTCAAAGGAATACATTACCAATTCAAAGTATTGCCTTTTGGTTTAACAACCGCACCAAGAGTCTTTACAAAATGTCTAGCAGTAGTGGCTGCACACATCAGAAGGCAGCAAATACATGTATTCCCGTATCTAGACGATTGGCTAATCAAAACCAATTCACTAACAAAGTGCTTACAACACACAAATCAAATCATACAAACCCTCTACAAACTAGGTTTCACCGTCAACTTTGCAAAATCCAACATTTTGCCGTGCAAAGTACAACAATACCTGGGAGCCATAATAGACACAACAAAAGGAGTAGCCACTCCAAGTCCACAAAGAATTCTAAATTTCAACAAGATCATACAACGCATGTATCCAATACAAACAATACAAGCAAAGATGATATTACAACTCCTAGGCATGATGTCTTCATGCATAGCCATTGTCCCGAACGCAAGACTACACATGAGGCCCTTACAACAGTGCCTAGCATCACAATGGTCACAAGCACAGGGTCACCTTCTAGATCTGGTGTTGATAGACCGCCAAACTTACCTCTCGCTTCTATGGTGGAACAGTATAAATTTAAACAAAGGGCGGCCATTCCAAGACCCAGTGCCACAATACGTAATAACAACAGATGCTTCCATGACAGGGTGGGGAGCGCACCTCGATCAACACAGCATACAAGGACAATGGAACGTACATCAAACAAAACTGCATATAAATCACCTAGAAATGCTAGCAGTTTTTCAAGCATTACGGGATATCCAACCAATTATAACTCACAAATACATTCTTGTCAAAACAGACAACATGACAACTATGTATTATCTAAACAAACAGGGGGGGACACACTCAACGCAGTTGAGTCTTCTAGGACAGAAGATATGGCGATGGGCAATTCACAACCACATTCGCCTAATAGCGCAGTTTATTCCAGGGATCCAGAATCAACTTGCAGACAATCTCTCTCGAGATCACCAACAAGTCCACGAATGGGAAATTCACCCCCAAGTTCTAAACACTTACTTCAGACTCTGGGGAACACCTCAAATAGACTTGTTTGCAACAAGAGAGAACGCAAAATGCCAAAACTTCGCATCCAGATACCCACACAGGCAGTCCCAAGGCAATGCCCTATGGATGAACTGGTCAGGGATATTTGCCTACGCTTTTCCTCCTCTCCCTCTCCTTCCTTATCTGGTAAACAAATTGAGTCAAAACAAACTCAAACTCATTTTAATAGCACCAACTTGGGCAAGGCAACCCTGGTACACAACACTGCTAGACCTATCAGTAGTACCCCACATCAAATTGCCCAACAGGCCGGATCTGTTAACACAACACAACCAACAGATCAGACATCCAGATCCAGCATCGCTGAATCTAGCAATCTGGCTCCTGAAATCCTAGAATTCGGACACTTACAACTTACCCAAGAATGTATGGAAGTCATAAAGCAAGCCAGAAGGCCGTCCACTAGGCACTGCTATGCAAGTAAATGGAAGAGGTTTGTCTGCTACTGCCATCATAATCAGATCCAACCTATACACGCAACTCCAAAGGATGTAGTGGGTTACTTGCTTCACTTACAAAAATCTAGCCTAGCCTTCTCTTCCATTAAAATACACCTTGCGGCAATATCTGCATACCTGCAGACTACCTATTCAACTTCCCTATATAGGATACCAGTCATTAAAGCATTCATGGAAGGGCTTAAAAGAATTATACCACCAAGAACACCACCTGTTCCTTCATGGAACTTAAATGTTGTCTTAACAAGACTCATGGGTCCACCTTTTGAACCCATGCACTCTTGCGAAATACAGTTCCTAACCTGGAAGGTTGCATTTCTCATCGCCATTACATCTCTAAGAAGAGTAAGCGAAATTCAGGCGTTTACAATACAAGAACCTTTTATACAACTACACAAAAATAAAGTCGTCCTAAGGACTAATCCTAAATTTTTACCAAAGGTTATTTCACCGTTCCACCTAAATCAAACAGTGGAACTACCAGTGTTCTTCCCACAGCAAGATTCCGTAGCTGAGAGGGCACTACATACATTAGATGTCAAAAGAGCATTAATGTACTACATTGACAGAACGAAAAACATCAGAAAGACTAAACAACTATTTATTGCATTCCAAAAACCTCATGCAGGAAACCCAATATCAAAACAAGGTATAGCCAGATGGATAGTTAAATGCATCCAAATCTGCTACCTTAAAGCAAAACGACAACTGCCCATTACACCAAGGGCACACTCAACCAGAAAAAAAGGTGCTACCATGGCCTTTCTAGGAAACATCCCAATGCAAGAAATATGTAAGGCAGCCACATGGTCTACGCCACACACGTTCACCAAGCACTACTGTGTAGACGTGCTATCCGCACAGCAAGCCACAGTAGGTCAAGCCGTGTTAAGAACATTATTTCAAACCACTTCCATTCCTACAGGCTGAACCACCGCTTTTGGGGAGATAACTGCTTACTAGTCTATGCAGAACATGTGTATCTACAGCGACAGATGCCATCGAACTGAAAATGTCACTTACCCAGTGTACATCTGTTCGTGGCATCAGTCGCTGGAGATTCACATGTGCCCACCCACCTCCCCGGGAGCCTGTAGCAATTCGGAAGTTAGCTTCAACTTTGTATATTTGTATATATATTATTTTAGCCTTAAATAGGTACATACTTAGTCACTCCATTGCATGGGCACTATTACTACAACACAACTCCTACCTCACCCTCTGCGGGGAAAACAATCGAAGATGGAGTCGACGCCCATGCGCAATGGAGACAGAAGGAGGAGTCACTCGGTCCCGTGACTCGAAAGACCTCTTCGAAGAAAAACAACTTGTAACACTCCGACCCAACACCAGATGGCGAGCTATGCAGAACATGTGAATCTCCAGCGACTGATGCCACGAACAGATGTACACTGGGTAAGTGACATTTTCATTCTCTCATGGCTAACCTAGCACATTCCATGATTAAACTTATTGTAGTGATATATTCATGATTTATGTTTCGTAGTAGGTTCTTGTCATTATACAGTGTGTTGTCTTAGGGAATGCAAGTATTTAAAGCTTCCGCATCTGACCTGTGCATTAGGGTCAAAATGAATTAACAGATTAAGGACTTCTTTGGTATCTTTAATGAAAGTAAGCAGCTAAGTGACTTTTCATACCTGGAGTATCTTTTTGTGAAGTTTAGGCATGCATCCGACCCCTTTTGATAGGCTCCTTCTGGTCACCACTGAAAAGAAGTGGGAGTCAGGAGTGAAGGTAAGTAGTTTAATCAGTAAGCTGGTACCAATGTGCCACCCGCACCTCACTGATATATCCGCTGCCAAATTCCAGAACCTCGATGACCCAACCTTATTGTAACACAATAAAATGCCTGATGTAGTAAAATGTCACCATAATGTTACTGTATAATAGCATACTGAGAACGGAGCACCCCATGAAATGGAATCTTAGCATGTATAAAGCACCAACGTTCCATAGATTAATTGCAATATTATTTGTACTGTGTGGGTTAAGTAGTGAAGGAGCCGAAAACAGCACTTGCTCTTCAGTTGATGCGTATCAGGCGGGAGTTGATGGGACTGGCAGTCCTTGCTGCGTAAATATTTGACAAAACTGCTTTACACAAATGAATAATAAGGAAATAAAAAACGGTGCTGTATTTACTAAGCTCCCTCTCCTTTTGCTTTTTGCAGCTTCGAAGTTGACTCAGACCCGAGAGCTGCCTATTTTCGTCAGGCTGAGAATGGCATGTACATTCGGATGGCTTTGTTGGCCACAGTGCTCGGCAAGTTCTAAAGCAGAGGAGGCAACCTTTTCCAACCTGTCATGGTGTTGTGAGCGACTGTCCTTACCCCACTAATGGAGAAAACTGGAATGTTTGCAGCACTGTCTACAAATCCTTTGAAGTGAAATGAGTCCTTATCATATCTTGCAGTCTGACTTTTAAGATCTGTCACACTGAAGGAAAGATCCATGGACCAAAGGATCAGCCAGTAAACGTCCTTGCTGGATTGTCGAGAGACTTTAAACATTATATGTTGCCCTTTTACGATGGACACAATCTCCATGCAAGCATCACAATTTGTATTCCAGTACTCAGTGTTCATTAGTTGAGCGGACCCTTTTAAATGCACTGCCTTACACAAATCTTTCATAGTGATGGGACTTGCAAAGGCGCCATCATCTTGAGAGTGATCCCCACACATTCCCGCTGCGGGCAGCGGAGGGGCGCAACTCAAAAGCCCGTCATTCGAGATCTGCTCAAAATGAATTTTTACTTAAAGCAAGCAATGAAGAAAGGCACCATTAGTTGTATCCAAATCAATTTATTAAATGACCTGTGCTGAATCTTTCCAAGAGAGTCGCTTTCAAAATCGCAAGCCGTGGAGCTCAGTACAACCTTAAAATATCTAGTGTACGGTGATCTTCAGCTGCAACGTTGCCACATCAGACAGGAACCACTGTCTGGACTTCTAGCCTCATTCCTGGAGTATTTCCTCACAATTACTAGACTTGGACAAGTACAACTGTAAGATCAATATTCAGGCATATGTTTTAGTTCCAAAGATTACTCCAGAATGGTCTGTGTGAGATTACGCTTTTAAAAACTTAAGGTGGTGACTTACCAGTCTCCTTTTTCAGCCACATCACTCACCACAGCCCCCCAAAAATGCATTCCTTTGATCCAGTGTGAGCACCCTGGACACCCTACACATTTTCTTACGTGCAGCTTCCTGGGAGCGATTACACCAACCCCGCACACTTCTCACAGATCATTTCTACTCTGGAGTGGCCCTCAAGCAGGCGTTTTGTTTGAAACAGTTGACCCAGGACCCCCTGGAGCTGAAATAACATGATAGCTTAGACCTGAACCACTTGGGAGTTTGTTCTTTCCTCGAACTGCATTTTCTTGTGTAGTAAACTAACCTCTAGTATTTGCTTGTACATTCTGGCACCTTTCACTTGCAGGTTGGGTTTAATGGAGCAACTTGGGGAGAGAATGAACTGGGGGAAAGTAGGAAGCTGGTGCAGTTTTGTAGAATTTTCTATGCACATCAAGCGTGAGCCATTTCAGAAGATATGTCGATATTGTAATAAACTGAAACGCACACAGTAAAAATGTAGTATTTCTGGCTCTTTGTTGATATATAATAAAATTAGCATGTCATTTCGTCAGGTTTGTTTTGAAACTAATGATATTGGTAAATCTCAAAAGGTGATGATGACTAGTAAAGGTGTGTGTGTGTGTCTATATATATATATATGTTCGATGGCATGTGTAGCTGCAGATACACATGCTGTGCACATCCCGCCATCTGGTGTTGGGCTCGGAGTGTTACAAGTTGTTTTTCTTCGAAGAAGTCTTTTCGAGTCACGAGACCGAGGGACTCCTCCCTTTTCGACTCCATTGCGCATGGGCGTCGACTCCATCTTAGATTGTTTTTTTTCCGCCATTGGGTTCGGACGTGTTCCTTTTCGCTCCGTGTTTCGGGTCGGAAAGTTAGTTAGAATCTCGGAAAAAACGTTGGTATCGGGTTAGTTACAACAGATCAACACCGAATTTAGAAGAGTTCCGGTGGCCCTTTGGTGTTTTTTCGATCCCCCGTCGGGGCCTGGTCGGCCCGGCCACATGTGAATTCAAGGCTGATGGATCGGACCCCATTCCGCTTCTGTCCAAAATGCCATAACAAGTATCCGTATACGGATCAGCATCTGGTCTGTAACTTGTGCTTGTCCCCAGAGCACAAGGAAGATACTTGTGAGGCCTGTCGAGCGTTTCGGTCCAGAAAGACGTTAAGAGACTGAAGAGCCAGAAGACTGCAGATGGCGTCGACAGAACAAGAGCGTTTCGAGGAAGAAGAGGAAGCTTTCTCTATCCATGAATCGGACTCGGAAGAGCTCGAGGCCGAAGAAACGCCGAAAACCGTGAGTAAGACGTCAAAACATAAGACTCACGAGAAGTCAGCAAGAGCCCAGGGGACGCACACCGCCAACAGGCCATGGCTTAACCCAAAAAAGCGGTGACCGAGCCAAGGCACCGAAAAAGGGCACGCTGGTGTCGAAGTCATCCGACTCCGGTCGAGATACCGCCACACAGCAGTCTCGGACCCGACACATCGGCTCTGAGAAATTTCGGCACCGTGACAGTGGCACCAACAAATTCGGCATCGAGACGCCACCACGCCGAAAATTACAAAGGTTTCTTCGGAGCCTAAAAAGACCTCCGAAAATTTCGGTACCGAAACATCCAGCCTCAGAGCCGAGAACAGGTTCCTATACAGAGGAACAAGGATTAGCCTCACAAATGAAAAAACATAGATTTGGAGAGGAACTTCAAGCTGTAGAGCCAGACTATACTCAAAGGAGGCTCCACATTCATCAAGACACAGGGAAGATAACCACTCTTCCTCCAATTAAAACAAAAAGAAAACTTGCCTTTCACGAAAAGGACAAGGAGCCACAGGCAAAGGTGGCAAAGAAAATAACTCCACCACCTTCTCCACCACCATCAGTGCACACATCACCAGTAGCAACTCCTCCACTGATGCACTCCCCGACTCATACTGCCATGAGTCAAGATGATCCCGATGCATGGGACCTTTACGATGCTCCAGTATCGGACAACAGTCCAGACTCGTACCCTACCAGGCCGTCCCCTCCTGAGGACAGTACATCTTACACACAGGTGATCGCAAGGGCAGCTGCTTTCCATAACGTCACCTTGCATTCAGAACCAATTGAGGATGACTTCTTGTTTAACACGCTAACCTCCACTCATAGCTAGTACCAAAGACTACCTATGCTCCCAGGAATGCTAAAACATTTAAAACAAATCTTTCAGGATCCTGTTAAAGGCCGAGCCATAACTCCAAGGGTGGAGAAAAAGTACAAGCCACCGCCAACAGATCCTGTTTATATTACAACGCAGTTAACTCCAGACTCAGTAGTTGTCGGGGCAGCTCATAAGAGAGCAAACTCTCATACCTCGGGAGACGCACCACCTCCAGACAAAGAGAGTCGCAAATTTGATGCTGCGGGCAAAAGAGTTGCAGCACAAGCAGCAAACCAATGGCGCATTGCCAATTCACAAGCGCTTTTGGCAAGATATGACAGAGCTCACTAGGATGAGATGCAACATTTGATAGAACACTTACCCAAGGAGTTCCAAAAAAGAGCACAACAAGTGGTGGAAGAAGGACAAAGTATCTCTAATAATCAGATACGGTCTTCAATGGATGCAGCAGATACGGCTGCAAGGACAGTAAATACTGCAATAACAATAAGAAGGCACGCATGGCTCCGCACTTTCAAGCCTGAAATTCAACAAGCCGTGCTAAATATGTCATTTAATGAACAGCCGTTGTTTGGGCCGGAAGTCGACACTGCTATTGAAAAACTCAAGAAAGACACTGATACGGCAAAAACCATGGGTGCACTCTACTCCCCGCAGAGCAGAGGCACCTTTCGCAAAACACCTTTTAGGGGAGGGTTTCGAGGACAACCTACAGAAACCACAACATCACAAACGAGGCCCACTTACCAATGCCAATATCAGCGGGGAAGTTTTCGGGGGGAATATAGAGGGGGACAATTCCAAAGAAGTAGAGGAAAATTCCAAAGCCCCAAAAGTCCTCAAAATAAGCAGTGACTCACAAGTCACACATCCCCATCACATAACACCTGTGGGGGGAAGATTAAGCCAATTTTACAAACATTGGGAGGAGATAACAACAGATACTTGGGTACTAGCAAGTTCGATGGCATCTGTCGCTGTAGATACACATGTTCTGCATAGCTCGCCATCTGGTGTTGGGTCGGAGTGTTACAAGTTGTTTTTCTTCGAAGAAGTCTTTCGAGTCACGGGACCGAGTGACTCCTCCTTCTGTCTCCATTGCGCATGGGCGTCGACTCCATCTTCGATTGTTTTCTTTCCGCCATCGGGTTCGGACGTGTTCCTGTCGCTCCGAGTTTCGGAACGGAAAGTTAGTAAATATCGGCAGATTTTCGTCGGTATTGTTGCGTTCGGGATCGGCGTAGTTAGATTCAACACCGCATCGAAGATCGACGCGCTCCGGTGCCCTTCGGGGTACTTTTCGATCCCCCGTCCGGGCCTGGTCGGCCCGACCGCGTGTCCAACAACGCCGATGGAACGGACCCCGTTCCGTTTTTGTCCCAAATGCCACAACAAATACCCGTATACAGACCAACATTTGGTCTGTAACCTGTGCCTGTCACCTGAGCACAGTGAGGAGACTTGCGAAGCCTGTCGCGCGCTCCGGTCCCGAAAGACACTCCGTGACCGTCGAGCCAGGAGACTTCAGATGGCGTCCACGCCGACAGCGCACCGAGAGTTCGAGGAACAAGAGGAAGAAGAAACCTTTTCGATCCACGAATCGGACTCCGAGGAATTCGACGATCAAAGAACCGTGAGTAAGACGTCGAAAACAACACAGAAGAAAAGTGACAAGGCCCAGGGGACGCCACTGCCACCAGGCCATGGCTCCACCCATAAATTCGGTGACCGACCATCGGCACCGAAAAAGGCCCAAACAGTGCCGAGATCATCCGACTCCGGTCGAGACACCGGCACGCAGCCTTCTCGGGATCGAGAAAGTGCTGGAGAAAAGCAACGACACCGAGATAGCGGTGTAGAAACGGCTCGACGCCGAGACAGCGGCACCGACGAAGATCGACGCCGAGAGGTTTCGACTCCAAAAAAGAAAAAAGCCACCTCGGAGCCGAAAAAAGATACAGGCAGGGTTTTGGTGCCGAAACAACCCGTAACCGACCCAGGTCCAGGCTCTTATACAGAGGAGCAATCACTGTCCTCTCGGATGCGAAGGCATAGGTTTGAGGAAGAGCCGCAATCCACCGAAGTGGACCATACGCAAAAACGTATTTTCATACAGCAGGGAACAGGAAAAATAAGCACCCTTCCCCCTATTAGGAGAAAAAGGAGACTGGAGTTTCAAACAGACCAGGCGCCACAAACAAAAATGGTGAAAAAGGTGACTCCGCCACCCTCTCCTCCACCTGTAATTAACGTCTCACCGACGCAAACTCCGTCACATTCCCCGGCTCATACCACCATGAGCCAAGGTGACCAGGATCAAGACGCTTGGGACTTGTATGACGCCCCAGTGTCGGACAACAGTCCGGAGGCATATCCAACAAAGCCCTCCCCACCAGAAGACAGCACAGCATATTCTCAAGTGGTGGCTAGAGCAGCACAATTCCACAACATAAACCTCCACTCAGAACAAGTCGAGGATGACTTTTTATTCAACACCCTCTCCTCCACCCACAGCTCCTACCAAAGCCTGCCTATGCTGCCAGGTATGCTTCGGCACGCAAAGGAAATCTTCAAGGAGCCGGTCAAAAGTAGGGCAATAACGCCAAGGGTGGAAAAGAAATATAAGGCACCTCCTACAGACCCTGTTTTCATCACCACACAGCTGCCACCAGATTCCGTCGTAGTAGGAGCAGCTCGGAAAAGAGCCAACTCCCACACATCTGGGGATGCACCACCCCCAGATAAAGAGAGCCGCAAGTTCGATGCAGCTGGGAAAAGAGTCTCAGTACAAGCTGCAAACCAGTGGCGCATCGCTAACTCTCAAGCACTACTTGCGCGCTATGACAGAGCCCATTGGGATGAGATGCAACACCTCATCGAGCATCTACCCAAGGAACTACAAAAAAGGGCAAAGCAGGTGGTTGAGGAAGGACAGAACATATCAAATAACCAGATACGATCTTCTATGGACGCAGCAGACACAGCTGCAAGAACAATTAATACATCTGTGACCATTAGAAGGCACGCATGGCTAAGAACGTCTGGGTTCAAACCAGAGATACAGCAGGCAGTGCTCAATATGCCATTCAACGAAAAACAACTGTTCAGACCAGAAGTGGACACGGCAATCGAAAAACTTAAAAAAGACACTGACACTGCTAAAGCCATGGGCACACTCTACTCCCCGCAGAGCAGAGGAACCTACAGCACCTTCCGCAAGACACCCTTTAGAGGGGGGTTTCGGGGTCAGGCCACACAAGCCAGCACCTCGCAGGCAACACCGTCCAGCTACCAGGGACAGTACAGGGGAGGCTTTCGGGGCCAATACAGAGGAGGGCAATTCCCTAGGAATAGAGGAAAATTTCAAAGCCCCAAAACCCCTACAACCAAGCAGTGACTCAGATGTCACTCACCCCCTCCACACAACACCAGTGGGGGGAAGAATAGGTCATTATTACAAAGCATGGGAGGAAATAACTACAGACACTTGGGTCTTAGCAATTATCCAACATGGTTATTGCATAGAATTCCTACAATTCCCTCCAAACATACCACCAAAAGCACAGAATTTGTCAAAACAACATTCCGAACTTCTGGAAATAGAAGTTCAAGCACTATTGCAAAAGAATGCAATCGAATTAGTACCAAACACAGGAGTCTATTCACTGTACTTCTTAATACCAAAAAAGGACAAAACACTGAGACCAATCCTAGACCTCAGAATACTAAACACCTACATCAAATCAGACCACTTTCACATGGTCACGCTACAAGAGGTGTTACCATTGCTAAAACTACAGGACTACATGACAACCTTAGACCTCAAAGACGTGTATTTCCATATACCAATACATCCATCTCACAGAAAATACCTACGGTTCGTATTCAAAGGAATACATTACCAATTCAAAGTATTGCCTTTTGGTTTAACAACCGCACCAAGAGTCTTTACAAAATGTCTAGCAGTAGTGGCTGCACACATCAGAAGGCAGCAAATACATGTATTCCCGTATCTAGACGACTGGCTAATCAAAACCAATTCACTAACAAGGTGCTTACAACACACAAATCAAATCATACAAACCCTCTACAAACTAGGTTTCACCGTCAACTTTGCAAAATCCAACATTTTGCCGTGCAAAGTACAACAATACCTGGGAGCCATAATAGACACAACAAAAGGAGTAGCCACTCCAAGTCCACAAAGAATTAAAAATTTCAACAAGATCATACAACGCATGTATCCAACACAAACAATACAAGCAAAGATGATATTACAACTCCTAGGCATGATGTCTTCATGCATAGCCATTGTCCCGAACGCAAGACTACACATGAGGCCCTTACAACAGTGCCTAGCAGCACAATGGTCACAAGCACAGGGTCACCTTCTAGATCTGGTGTTGATAGACCGCCAAACTTACCTCTCGCTTCTATGGTGGAACAGTATAAATTTAAACAAAGGGCGGCCATTCCAAGACCCAGTGCCACAATACGTAATAACAACAGATGCTTCCATGACAGGGTGGGGAGCACACCTCGATCAACACAGCATACAAGGACAATGGAACGTACATCAAACAAAACTGCATATAAATCACCTAGAAATGCTAGCAGTTTTTCAAGCATTACGGGCTTTCCAACCAATTATAACTCACAAATACATTCTTGTCAAAACAGACAACATGACAACTATGTATTATCTAAACAAACGGGGGGACACACTCAACGCAGTTGAGCCTTCTAGCACAGAAGATATGGCGATGGGCAATTCACAACCACATTCGCCTAATAGCGCAGTTTATTCCAGGGATCCAGAATCAACTTGCAGACAATCTCTCTCAAGATCACCAACAAGTCCACGAATGGGAAATTCACCCCCAAATTCTAAACACTTACTTCAGACTCTGGGGAACACCTCAAATATACTTGTTTGCAACAAGAGAGAACGCAAAATGCCAAAACTTCGCATCCAGATACCCACACAGGCAGTCCCAAGGCAATGCCCTATGGATGAACTGGTCAGGGATATTTGCCTACGCTTTTCCTCCTCTCCCTCTCCTTCCTTATCTGGTAAACAAATTGAGTCAAAACAAACTCAAACTCATTTTAATAGCACCAACTTGGGCAAGGCAACCCTGGTACACAACACTGCTAGACCTATCAGTAGTACCCCACATCAAATTGCCCAACAGGCCGGATCTGTTAACACAACACAACCAACAGATCAGACATCCAGATCCAGCATCGCTGAATCTAGCAATCTGGCTCCTGAAATCCTAGAATTCGGACACTTACAACTTACCCAAGAATGTATGGAAGTCATAAAGCAAGCCAGAAGGCCGTCCACTAGGCACTGCTATGCAAGTAAATGGAAGAGGTTTGTCTGCTACTGCCATCATAATCAGATCCAACCTATACACGCAACTCCAAAGGATGTAGTGGGTTACTTGCTTCACTTACAAAAATCTAGCCTAGCCTTCTCTTCCATTAAAATACACCTTGCGGCAATATCTGCATACCTGCAGACTACCTATTCAACTTCCCTATATAGGATACCAGTCATTAAAGCATTCATGGAAGGGCTTAAAAGAATTATACCACCAAGAACACCACCTGTTCCTTCATGGAACTTAAATGTTGTCTTAACAAGACTCATGGGTCCACCTTTTGAACCCATGCACTCTTGCGAAATACAGTTCCTAACCTGGAAGGTTGCATTTCTCATCGCCATTACATCTCTAAGAAGAGTAAGCGAAATTCAGGTGTTTACAATACAAGAACCTTTTATACAACTACACAAAAATAAAGTCGTCCTAAGGACTAATCCTAAATTTTTACCAAAGGTTATTTCACCGTTCCACCTAAATCAAACAGTGGAACTACCAGTGTTCTTCCCACAGCCAGATTCCGTAGCTGAGAGGGCACTACATACATTAGATGTCAAAAGAGCATTAATGTACTACATTGACAGAACGAAAAACATCAGAATGACTAAACAACTATTTATTGCATTCCAAAAACCTCATGCAGGAAACCCAATATCAAAACAAGGTATAGCCAGATGGATAGTTAAATGCATCCAAATCTGCTACCTTAAAGCAAAACGACAACTGCCCATTACACCAAGGGCACACTCAACCAGAAAAAAAGGTGCTACCATGGCCTTTCTAGGAAACATCCCAATGCAAGAAATATGTAAGGCAGCCACATGGTCTACGCCACACACGTTCACCAAGCACTACTGTGTAGACGTGCAATCCGCACAGCAAGCCACAGTAGGTCAAGCCGTGTTACGAACATTATTTCAAACCACTTCCATTCCTACAGGCTGAGCCACCGCTTTTGGGGAGATAACTGCTTACTAGTCTATGCAGAACATGTGTATCTACAGCGACAGATGCCATCGAACTGAAAATGTCACTTACCCAGTGTACATCTGTTCGTGGCATCAGTCGCTGGAGATTCACATGTGCCCACCCACCTCCCCGGGAGCCTGTAGCAGTTCGGAAGTTAGCTTCAACTTTGTATATTTGTATATATATTACTACAACACAACGCCTACCTCACCCTCTGCGGGGAAAACAATCGAAGATGGAGTCGACGCCCATGCGCAATGGAGACAGAAGGAGGAGTCACTTGGTCCCGTGACTCGAAAGACTTCTTCGAAGAAAAACAACTTGTAACACTCCGACCCAACACCAGATGGCGAGCTATGCAGAACATGTGAATCTCCAGCGACTGATGCCACGAACAGATGTACACTGGGTAAGTGACATTTTCATTATCCAGCATGGTTATTGCATAAAATTTCGCGAATTCCCTCCAACAGTCCCACCAAAAACACACAGTATGTCGAAACAACATATAAATCTTCTAGGATTAGAAGTTCAAGCATTGCTCCAAAAAGAAGCAATAGAATTAGTACCAAAACAAGAACTAAACACAGGAGTTTACTCACTGTACTTTCTGATACCCAAAAAAGACAAAACTCTAAGACCTATACTAGATCTCAGAATATTAAATACATACATCAAATCAGACCATTTTCACATGGTTACATTACAAGAAGTAATCCCACTGCTCAAACAACAAGACTACATGACAACACTGGATCTAAAGGATGCATATTTCCATATACCAATTCATCCTTCACACAGAAAGTACCTAAGGTTTGTATTCCAAGGGATACATTACCAATTCAAAGTGTTGCCATTCGGAATAACTGCGCCAAGGGTTTTTACAAAATGTCTAGCAGTAGTAGCTGCACATATCAGAAGTTAGCAAGTACATGTGTTCCCGTACCTAGACGATTGGTTAATCAAAACCAACACACAAAAACAGTGTTCACAACACACAAATTACGTCATAGAAACCCTACACAAACTAGGTTTCTCAATCAATTACTCAGTCACACCTTCTGCCGTGTCAAACACAGCAATACCTAGGAGCAACAATCAACACAGTAAAAGGAATTGCCACTCCAAGTCCACAAAGAGTCCAAACATTCCAAAATGTCATACAAGCCATGTATCCAAACCAAAAGATACAGGTCAAATTAGTAATGAAACTTCTAGGCATGATGTCCTCATGCATAGCCATTGTCCCAAGCGCAAGGTTGCACATGCGGCTCTTACAACAGTGCCTAGCATCACAGTGGTCACAGGCACAGGGTCAACTTCTAGATCTGGTGTTGATAGACCGCCAAACATACATCTCACTTCAATGGTGGAACAGTATAAATTTAAACCAAGGGCGGCCTTTTCAAGACCCAGTGCCACAATATGTAAAAACGACAGATGCATCCATGACAGGGTGGGGAGCACACCTCAATCAGCACAGCATCCAAGGACAATGGGACATTCAGCAAAAACTGTTTCATATAAACCACTTAGAACTGTTAGCGGTATTTCTAGCTCAGAAAGCATTTCAACCCATAATAACCCACAAATACACTGTGGTCAAAACAGACAACATGACAACAATGTATTACCTAAACAAACAGGGAGGAACACACTCGACACAGTTGTGTCTCCTAACACAAAAAATATGGCATTGGGCCATTCACAACCACATTCGCCTAATAGCACAATTTATTCCAGGGATTCAGAATCAGTTAGCAGACAATCTCTCTCGGGATCACCAACAGATCCACGAATGGGAAATTCACCCCCAAATACTGAACACTTGCTTCAGAATGTGGGGAACGCCACAAATAGATCTATTTGCAACAAAAGAAAACTCAAAATGCCAAAACTTCGCATCCAGATACCCACAACATCAGTCTCAGGGCAATGCACTATGGATGAACTGGTCAGGGATATTTGCGTACGCTTTTCCCCCTCTCCCACTTCTTCCATATCTAGTAAACAAGTTGAGTCAAAACAAACTCAAACTCATACTAATAGCACCAACATGGGCAAGGCAACCTTGGTACACAACACTACTCGACCTTTTAGTAGTACCTCATATCAAACTGCCAAACAGACCAGATCTGTTAACACAACACAAACAACAGATCAGACATCCAAATCCAGCATCGCTGAATCTAGCAATTTGGCTCCCTGAAATCCTAGAATTCGGCCACTTAGACCTCACACAGGAATGTATGGAGGTCATAAAACAGGCTAGAAAACCTACCACTAGGCACTGTTATGCAAATAAGTGGAAAAGATTTGTTTATTACTGCCATAATAATCAAATTCAACCCTTACACGCATCTGCAAAAGAGATAGTAGCATACTTACTACATTTGCAGAAATCTAAACTAGCTTTCTCTTCCATTAAAATACAGCTTACGGCAATTTCAGCTTACCTGCAAATTACGCACTCAACTTCATTATTAAGGATACCAGTCATAAAAGCGTTTATGGAAGGCCTAAAGAGAATTATACCACCAAGAACACCACCGGTTCCTTCATGGAACCTCAATATTGTCTTAACACGACTCATGGGTCCACCTTTTGAGCCCATGCACTCTTGTGAAATGCAATACTTAACATGGAAAGTTGCATTTTTAATTGCCATCACATCTCTAAGAAGAGTGAGTGAAATTCAAGCATTTACCATTCAAGAACCATTTATTCAAATACACAAAAATAAAGTTGTTCTACGGACCAATCCTAAATTTTTACCAAAAGTAATCTCACGTTCCACTTGAATCAAACGGTAGAATTACCAGTGTTCTTCCCACAGTCAGATTCTGTAGCTCAAAGAGCACTACATACATTAGACATCAAAAGAGAACTAATGTACTACATTGACAGAACAAAACTAATTCGAAAGACAAAACAACTATTTATCGCCTTTCAAAAACCTCATACAGGAAATCCAATTTCAAAACAAGGCATTGCTAGATGGATAGTTAAGTGCATTCAAACATGCTATCTTAAAGCTAAAAGAGAACTGCCTATTACACCAAAGGCACACTCAACCAGAAAGAAAGGTGCTACCATGGCCTTTCTAGGAAATATTCCAATGAATGAAATATGTAAGGCAGCAACATGGTCTACGCCTCATACATTTACCAAGCACTACTGTGTAGATGTGTTAACTGCACAACAAGCAACAGTAGGTCAAGCTGTACTAAGAACATTATTTCAAACTACTTCAACTCCTACAGGCTGAACCACCGCTTTTGGGGAGATAACTGCTTATTAGTCTATGCACAGCATGTGTATCTGCAGCTACACATGCCATCGAACGGAAAATGTCACTTACCCAGTGTACATCTGTTCGTGGCATTAGTCGCTGCAGATTCACATGCGCCCACCCGCCTCCCCAGGAGCCTGTAGCCGTTCAGAAGTAGATCTTAAACATTTGTACATTTGTAAATATATTACTTTAAACTTCATTATGTACAGACGCATTCACTCCATTGCATGGGCACTATTACTAGCATACACAACTCCTACCTCACCCTCTGCGGGGAAAACAATTGTAGGAAGTTGGCTCTGTATGTGCTATTTCAAAGTAAGGAATAGCATGCACAGAGTCCAAGGGTTCCCCTTAGAGGTAAGATAGTGGCAAAAAGAGATAATACTAATGCTCTATTTTGTGGTAGTGTGGTCGAGCAGTAGGCTTAACACAGGCAATAAATGAGGAACACACACTCGGAGACAAATCCAGCCAATAGGTTTTGTTATAGAAAAATATATTTTCTTAGTTTATTTTAAGAACCACAGGTTCAAATTTTACATGTAATATTTCATTTGAAAGGCATTGCAGGTAAGTACTTTAGGAACTTTGAATAATCACAGTAGCATATATACTTTTTACATAAAACACATTTAGCTGTTTTAAAAGTGGACACAGTGCAATTTTCACAGTTCCTGGGGGAGGTAAAGTATTGTTAGTTTTAGCAGGTAAGTAAATTACCTACAGGGTTCAGTTTTGGGTCCAAGGTAGCCCACCGTTGGGGGTTCAGAGCAACCCCAAAGTTACCACACCAGCAGCTCAGGGCCGGTCAGGTGCAGAGGTCAAAGAGGTGCCCAAAACACATAGGCTTCAATGGAGAGAAGGGGGGTGCCCCGGTTCCAGTCTGCCAGCAGGTAAGTACCCGCGTCTTCTGAGGGCAGACCAGGGGGGTTTTGTAGGGCACCGGGGGGGACACAAGTCCACAGAGAAAGTACACCCTCAGCAGCGCAGGGGCGGCCGGGTGCAGTGTGTAAACTGGCGTCGGGTTTCCAATGGGAGTCAATGGGAGACCAAGGGGTCTCTTCAGCGGTGCAGGCAGGCAAGGGGGGGGGGGGGTCCTCAGGGTAGCCACCACCTGGGCAAGGGAGAGGGCCTCCTGGGGGTCACTCCTGCACAGAAGTTCCGTTCCTTCAGGTGCTGGGGGCTGCGGGTGCAGGGTCTTTTCCAGCCGTCGGGACTTTAGGTTCAGGCAGTCGCGGTCAGGGGGAGCCTCGGGATTCCCTCTGCAGGTGTCGCTGTGGGGGCTCAGGGGGGACAACTTTGGTTACTCACAGTCTTGTAGTCGCCGGAGGGTCCTCCCTGAGGTGTTGGTTCTCCACCAGTCGAGTCGTGGTCGCCGAGTGCAGTGTTGCAAGTCTCACGCTTCTTGCGGGGAGTTGCAGGGGTCTTTAAATCTGCTCCTTGAAACAAAGTTGCAGTTCTTGTGGAGCAGTGCCGTGTCCTCGGGAGTTTCTGGTCTTTCTTGAAGCAGGGCAGTCCTCAGAGGATTCAGAGGTCGCTGGTCCCTTGGAAAGCGTCACTGGAGCAGGTTTCTTTGGAAGGCAGGAGACAGGCCGGTAAGTCTGGAGCCAAAGCAGTTGGTGTCTTCTGTTCTTCCTCTGCAGGGGTTTTTCAGCTCAGCAGTCCTCTTCTTCTTGTAGTTTCAGGAATCTAAATTCTTAGGTTCAGGGGAGCCCTTAAATACTAAATTTAAGGGCGTGTTTAGGTCTGGGGGGTTAGTAGCCAATGGCTACTAGCCCTGAGGGTGGGTACACCCTCTTTGTGCCTCCTCCCAAGGGGAGGGGGTCACATCCCTAATCCTATTGGGGAATCCTCCATCTGCAAGATGGAGGATTTCTAAAAGTTAGAGTCACTTCAGCTCAGGACACCTTAGGGGCTGTCCTGACTGGTCAGTGACTCCTCCTTGTTTTTCTCATTATTTTCTCCGGCCTTGCCGCCAAAAGTGGGGGCCGTGGCCGGAGGGGGCGGACAACTCCACTAGCTGGAGTGTCCTGCGGTGCTGGCACAAAGGGGTGAGCCTTTGAGGCTCACCGCCAGGTGTTACAGCTCCTGCCTGGGGGAGGTGTTAGCATCTCCACCCAGTGCAGGCTTTGTTACTGGCCTCAGAGTGACAAAGGCACTCTCCCCATGGGGCCAGCAACATGTCTCGGATGTGGCAGGCTGTTGGAACCAGTCAGCCTTCACAGATAGTCGGTTAAGGTTTCAGGGGGCACCTCTAAGGTGCCCTCTGGGGTGTGTTTTCACAATAAAATGTACACTGGCATCAGTGTGCATTTATTGTGCTGAGAAGTTTGATACCAAACTTCCCAGTTTTCAGTGTAGCCATCATGGTGCTGTGGAGTTCGTGTAAAACAGACTCCCAGACCATATACTCTTATGGCTACCCTGCACTTACAATGTCTAAGGTATTGCTTAGACACTGTAGGGGCACAGTGCTCATGCACTGGTGCCCTCACCTATGGTATAGTGCACCCTGCCTTAGGGCTGTAAGGCCTACTAGAGGGGTGACTTATCTATACCTGTATAGGCAGTGAGAGGCTGACGTGGCACCCTGAGGGGAGTGCCATGTCGACTTACTCGTTTTGTTCTCACCAGCACACACAAGCTGGCAAGCAGTGTGTCTGTGCTGAGTGAGGGGTCTCCAGGGTGGCATAAGACATGCTGCAGCCCTTAGAGACCTTCCTTGGCATCAGGGCCCTTGGTACCAGGGGTACCACTTACAAGGGACTTATCTGGATGCCAGGGTGTGCCAATTGTGGAATCAAAAGTACAGGTTAGGGAAAGAACACTGGTGCTGGGGCCTGGTTAGCAGGCCTCAGCACACTTTCAATTCAAAACATAGCATCAGCAAAGGCAAAAAGTCGGGGGGTAACCATGCCAAGGAGGCATTTCCTTGCACAACCCCCCCCCCCCCCCCCCCCCCCCCCCCCCCCCCCCCCAACGAAAGAGGATGAGACTAACCTTTCCTAAGAGAGTCTTCATTTTCTAAGTGGAAGAACCTGGAAAGGCCATCTGCATTGGCATGGGCAGTCCCAGGTCTGTGTTCCACTATAAAGTCCATTCCCTGTAGGGAGATGGACCACCTCAACAGTTTTGGATTTTCACCTTTCATTTGCATCAGCCATCTGAGAGGTCTGTGGTCAGTTTGAACTAGGAAGTGAGTACCAAAGAGGTATGGTCTCAACTTCTTCAGGGACCAAACCACAGCAAAGGCCTCCCTCTCAATGGCACTCCAACGCTGCTCCCTGGGGAGTAACCTCCTGCTAATGAAAGCAACAGGCTGGTCAAGGCCATCATCATTTGTTTGGGACAAAACTGCCCCTATCCCATGTTCAGAGGCATCTGTTTGCACAATGAATTGCTTGGAGTAATCTGGAGCTTTTAGAACTGGTGCTGTGCACATAGCTTGTTTCAGGGTGTCAAAGGCCTGTTGGCATTCTACAGTCCAGTTTACTTTCTTGGGCATTTTCTTGGAGGTGAGTTCTGTAAGGGCTGTCACAATGGATCCATATCCCTTCACAAACCTCCTATAGTACCCAGTCAAGCCAAGGAATGCCCTGACTTGAGTCTGGGTTTTTGGAGCTGCCCAGTCCAGAATAGTCTGGATCTTAGGCTGGAGTGGCTGAACTTGGCCTCCACCTACAAGGTGTCCCAAGTAAACCACAGTTCCCTGCCCTATCTGGCATTTGGATGCCTTGATAGAGAGGCCTGCAGATTGCAGAGCCTTCAAAACCTTCTTCAGGTGGACCAGGTGAGCCTGCCAGGTGGAGCTGAAGACAGCAATATCATCAAGATAAGCTGCACTAAAGGATTCCAATCCAGCAAGGACTTGATTCACCAACCTTTGGAAGGTGGCAGGGGCATTCTTTAAACCAAAGGGCATAACAGTGAACTGATAATGCCCATCAGGTGTGGAGAATGCTGTCTTTTCTTTTGCTCCAGGGGCCATTTTGATTTGCCAGTACCCTGCTGTTAAGTCAAAGGTACTTAAGAATTTGGCAGCCCCTAATTTGTCTATCAGCTCATCAGCTCTAGGAATGGGATGGGCATCTGTCTTGGTGACAGAATTAAGACCTCTGTAGTCCACACAAAACCTCATCTCTCTCTTTCCTTCTTTGGTGTGAGGTTTGGGGACTAAGACCACTGGGCTATCCCAGGGGCTGTCAGAGTACTCAATTACTCCCAATTCCAGCATCTTGTGGACTTCCACCTTGATGCTTTCCTTAACTTGGTCAGACTGTCTGAATATTTTGTTTTTGACAGGCATGCTGTCTCCTGTGTCCACATCATGGGTACACAGGTGTGTCTGACCAGGGGTTAGGGAAAAGAGTTCAGCAAACTGCTGCAGGACCTTCCTACAGTCAGACTGCTGTTGGCTAGAGAGGGTGTCTGAGTAGATCACTCCATCCACTGAGCCATCTTTAGGGTCTGATGAGAGGAGATCAGGGAGAGGCTCACTCTCAGCTTCCTGGTCCTCATCTGTTACCATCAACAGATTTACATCAGCCCTGTCATGGAAGAGCTTAAGGTGGTTCACATGGATCACCCTCTTGGGGCTCCTGCTTGTGCCCAGGTCCACCAGGTAGGTGACCTGACTCTTCCTCTCTAGTACTGGGTAAGGGCCACTCCATTTGTCCTTAAGTGCCCTGGGAGCCACAGGCTCCAGAACCCAGACTTTCTGCCCTGGTTGAAATTCAACCAGTGCAGCCTTTTGGTCATACCACAACTTCTGGAGTTGTTGGCTGGCCTCAAGGTTTTTACTTGCCTTTTCCATGTACTCTGCCATCCTTGAGCGAAGGCCAAGTACATGGTCCACTATGTCTTGTTTAGGCTCATGAAGAGGTCTCTCCCAGCCTTCTTTAACAAGAGCAAGTGGTCCCCTTACAGGGTGGCCAAACAGAAGTTCAAAGGGTGAGAACCCTACTCCCTTCTGAGGCACTTCTCTGTAAGCGAAAAGCAGACATGGCAGGAGGACATCCCATCTCCTTTTGAGTTTTTCTGGGAGCCCCATGATCATGCCCTTTAATGTCTTGTTGAATCTCTCAACAAGGCCATTAGTTTGTGGATGATATGGTATAGTGAACTTATAAGTCACTCCACACTCATTCCACATGTGTTTTAGGTATGCTGACATGAAGTTGGTACCTCTGTCAGACACCACCTCCTTAGGGAAGCCCACTCTGGTAAAGATACCAATGAGGGCCTTGGCTACTGCAGGGGCAGTAGTCGACCTAAGGGGAATAGCTTCAGGATACCTAGTAGCATGATCCACTACTACTAGGATGTACATATTTCCTGAGGCTGTGGGAGGTTCTAGTGGACCAACTATGTCCACACCCACGCTTTCAAAGGGGACCCCCACCACTGGAAGTGGAATGAGGGGGGCCTTTGGATGCCCACCTGTCTTACCACTGGCTTGACAGGTGGGGCAGGAGAGGCAAAACTCCTTAACCTTCTGGGACATATTGGGCCAGTAGAAGTGGTTGACTAACCTCTCCCACGTCTTGGTTTGTCCCAAATGCCCAGCAAGGGGAATATCATGGGCTAAGGTCAGAATAAACTCTCTGAAACCCTGAGGCACTACCACTCTCCTAGTGGCACCAGGTTTGGGATCTCTTGCCTCAGTGTACAGAAGTCCATCTTCCCAACAGACCCTATGTGTTCCATTTTTCTTGCCTTTGGACTCTACAGCAGCTTGCTGCCTAAGGCCTTCAAGAGAGGGACAGGTTTCTTGTCCCTTACACAACTCTTCCCTTGAGGGTCCCCCTGGGCCCAAGAGCTCAACCTGATAAGGTTCCAGCTCCATAGGCTCAGTTCCCTCAGATGGCAGAACTTCTTCCTGAGAAGAGAGGTTCTCTTTTTCTTGTTGTGTT
The DNA here is from genome assembly GCF_031143425.1 of Pleurodeles waltl. Taxonomy (NCBI): domain Eukaryota; kingdom Metazoa; phylum Chordata; class Amphibia; order Caudata; family Salamandridae; genus Pleurodeles; species Pleurodeles waltl. The sequence continues at coordinate 70,005,738 of NC_090444.1, read as the reverse complement.
GCAGCTGGTTTCCCAGCTGACTTTCATTTTCTCTTGGTAGGCTGGGCCTTTCTTCCAGACTCCAGCTCTACTTTTTCACCCTGTGCCTTGCACTGTGCCCTTGTCTTGACACACACCAGTTCCGGGATACCCAGCATGGCTGCATGGGTTTTCAGTTCTACCTCAGCCCATGCTGAGGACTCCAGGTCATTTCCAAGCAAACAGTCTACTGGGATATTTGAGGAGACCACCACCTGTTTCAGGCCATTGACCCCTCCCCACTCTAAAGTTACCATTGCCATGGGATGTACTTTAGTTTGATTGTCAGCATTGGTGACTGGATAGGTTTTTCCAGTCAGGTATTGGCCAGGGGAAACCAGTTTCTCTGTCACCATAGTGACACTGGCACCTGTATCCCTCAGGCCCTCTACACTTGTCCCATTAATTAAGAGCTGCTGCCTGTATTTTTGCATGTTAGGGGGCCAGGCAGCCAGTGTGGCTAAATCCACCCCACCCTCAGAGACTAATGTAGCTTCAGTGTGACACCTGATTTGCTCTGGGCACACTGTTGATCCCACTTGGAGACTAGCCATTCCAGTGTTAGCTGGTGTAAAGAAATGGCTCCCTGTTGCAGTTACCCCCCACTTTTTGCCTGATACTGATGCTGACTTGACTGAGAAGTGTGCTGGGACCCTGCTAACCAGGCCCCAGCACCAGTGTTCTTTCACCTAAAATGTACCATTGTTTCCACAATTGGCACAAACCTGGCACCTAGGTAAGTCCCTTGTAACTGGTACCCCTGGTACCAAGGGCCCTGATGCCAGGGAAGGTCTCTAAGGGCTGCAGCATGTCTTATGCCACCCTAGGGATCCCTCACTCAGCACAGACACACTGCTTGCCAGCTTGTGTGTGCTGGTGGGGAGAAAATGACTAAGTCGACATGGCACTCCCCTCAGGGTGCCATGCCAACCTCCCACTGCCTGTGGCATAGGTAAGTCACCCCTCTAGTAGGCCTTACAGCCCTAAGGCAGGGTGCACTATACCACAGGTGAGGGCATATGTGCATGAGCACTATGCCCCTACAGTGTCTAAGCAAACCCTTAGACATTGTAAGTGCAGGGTAGCCATAAGAGTATATGGCCTGGGAGTCTGTCAAAAACGAACTCCACAGCTCCATAATGGCTACACTGAATACTGGGAAGTTTAGTATCAAACTTCTCAGAATAATAAACCCACACTGATGCCAGTGTTGGATTTATTAAAAAATGCACACAGAGGGCATCTTAGAGATACCCCCTGTATTTTACCCAATTGTTCAGTGCAGGACTGACTGGTCTGTGCCAGCCTGCTGCTGAGACACGAGTTTCTGACCCCATGCGGTGAGAGCCTTTGTGCTCTCTGAGGACAGAAACAAAGCCTGCTCTGGGTGGAGGTGCTTCACACCTCCCCCCTGCAGGAACTGTAACACCTAGCAGTGAGCTTCAAAGGCTCAAGCTTCGTGTTTCAATGCCCCAGGGCACTCCAGCTAGTGGAGATGCCCGCCCCCTGGACCCAGCCCCCACTTTTGGCAGCAAGTCCAGGAGAGATAATGAGAAAAACAAGGAGGAGTCACTGGCCAGTCAGGACAGCCCCTAAGGTGTCCTGAGCTGAGGTGACTCTGACTTTTAGAAATCCTCCATCTTGTAGAAGGAGGATTCCCCCAATAGGGATAGGATTGTGACCCCGTCCCCTTGGGAGGAGGCACAAAGAGGGTGTACCCACCCTCAGGGCTAGTAGCCATTGGCTGCTAACCCCCCAGACCTAAACACGCCCTTAAATTTAGTATTTAAGGGCTTCCCTGAACCTAAGAATTTAGATTCCTGAAACTACAAGAAGAAGACGACTGCTGAGCTGAAAAACCCCTGCAGAGGAAGAACAGAAGACACCAACTGCTTTGGCCCGAGACTTACCAGCCTGTCTCCTGCCTTCCAAAGAAACCTGCTCCAGCGACGCTTTCCAAGGGACCAGCGACCTCTGAATCCTCTGAGGACTGCCCTGCTTCAAGAAAGACAAGAAACTCCCAAGGACAGCGGCACTGCTCCAAAAGAACTGCAACTTTGTTACAGAGGAGCAGATTTAAAGACCCCTGCAAATCCCCGCAAGAAGCGTGAGACTTGCAACACTGCACCCGGCGACCCCGACCCGACTGGTGGAGAACCAACACCTCAGGGAGGACCCTCCGGCGACTCCGAGACCGTGAGTAACCAAAGTTGTCCCCCCTGAGCCCCCACAGCGACGCCTGCAGAGGGAATCCCGAGGCTCCTCCTGACCGCGACTGCCTGAACCTAAAGTCCCGACGGCTGGAAAAGACCCTGCACCCCCCAGCACCTGAAGGAACGGAACTTCTGTGCAGGAGTGACCCTCGGGAGGCCCTATCCCTTGCCCAGGTGGTGGCTACCCCGAGGAGCCCCCCCCTTGCCTTCCTGCACCGCTGAAGAGACCCCTTGGTCTCCCATTGAAATCAACAGAGAACCCGACGCTTGTTTGCACACTACACCCGGCCGCCCCCGCGCTGCTGAGGGTGTACTTTCTGTGTGGACTTGTGTCCCCCCCCCGGTGCCCTATAAAACCCCCCTGGTCTGCCCTCCGAAGACGCAGGTACTTACCTGCTGGCAGACTGGAACCGGGGCACCCCCTTCTCTCCATTGAAGCCTATGTGTTTTGGGCACCTCTTTGACCTCTGCACCTGACCGGCCCTGAGCTGCTGGTGTGGTGACTTTGGGGTTGCTCTGAACCCCCAACGGTGGGCTACCTTGGACCCAAAACTGAACCCTGTAGGTAATTTACTTACCTGCTAAAACTAACAATACTTTACCTCCCCCAGGAACTGTGAAAATTGCACTGTGTCCACTTTTAAAACAGCTATTTGTGTTTTATGTGAAAAGTATATATGCTACTGTAATTATTCAAAGTTCCTAAAGTACTTACCTGCAATACCTTTCAAATGAGATATTACATGTAAAATTTGAACCTGTGGTTCTTAAAATAAACTAAGAAAATATATTTTTCTATAACAAAACCTATTGGCTGGATTTGTCTCTGAGTGTGTGTTCCTCATTTATTGCCTTTGTGTATGTACAACAAATGCTTAACACTACTCCTTTGATAAGCCTACTGCTCGACCACACTACCACAAAATAGAGCATTAGTATTATCTCTTTTTGCCACTATCTTACCTCTAAGGGGAACCCTTGGACTCTGTGCATGCTATTCCTTACTTTCAAATAGCACATACATAGCCAACTTCCTACAGCTGGAGTGGAGTTTGAAGTGGTATTTTTCTTGGGACAGGCCTTGTCTCCAGTTTGGTGTCCAGACTGACTACAGCTACGACACCAGGCCTTTTTGGGATCAAAGTTTTTACCCTTGTGCCCAGAATTGTTTTGTGAAGAGGCTCTGGGCCCACCCTCCTGTGCAGGTTTTTGGAGGCCTGTAGAAGACTCTACTATTTTTGTTTTTGGCTGTCTCACCACCTTTCCCCTGGGGAGGTTTTGTGACCCCTTTCTTTTGGTCACCCCCTGTGGAAGTTTTGGACACCCTAGTCTTGACCCAATAGTCCGCCTTCTTTCCCAATTCTTGGGGATAAATTGGTCCTAGGTCCACCAGATGCTGCTGCAGTTTATCATTGAAACAATTACTTAACAGGTGTTCTTTCACAAATAAATTGTACAGCCCATCATAATCACTTACACCACTGCCTTGAATCCAACCATCTAGTGTTTTTACTGAGTAGTCTTCAAAGTCAACCCAGGTCTGGCTCGAGGATTTTTGAGCCCCCCTGAATCTAATCCTATACTCCTCAGTGGAGAATCCAAAGCCCTCAATCAGGGTTCCCTTCATGAGGTCATAAGATTCTGCATCTTTTCCAGAGAGTGTGAGGAGTCTATCCCTACACTTTCCTGTGAACATTTCCCAAAGGAGAGCACCCCAGTGAGATTTGTTCACTTTTCTGGTTACACAAGCCCTCTCAAAAGCTGTGAACCATTTGGTGATGTCATCACCATCTTCATATTTAGTTACAATCCCTTTAGGGATTTTCAACATGTCAGGAGAATCTCTGACCCTATTTATGTTGCTGCCACCATTGATGGGTCCTAGGCCCATCTCTTGTCTTTCCCTTTCTATGGCTAGGATCTGTCTTTCCAAAGCCAATCTTTTGGTCATCCTGGCTAACTGGATGTCCTCTTCACTGGGGTTATCCTCAGTGATTTCAGAGAGGTTGGTCCCTCCTGTGAGGGAACCAGCATCTCTGACTATTATTTTTGGAGTCAGGGCTTGAGAGGCCCTGTTCTCCCTAGATAGGACTGGTAGGGGGGAATCACCCTCCAAGTCACTATCATCATCCTCTGTGTTGCCATCCTCAGAGGGGTTGGCTCTTTCAAACTCTGCCAACAGCTCCTGGAGCTGTAGTTTGGAAGGTCTGGAGCCCATTGCTATTTTCTTTAGTTTACAGAGTGACCTTAGCTCTCTCATCTGAAGATGGAGGTAAGGTGTGGTGTCGAGTTCCACCACATTCACATCTGTGCTAGACATTATGCTTCTAAAAGTTGGAATACTTTTTAAGAATCTAAAGACTAGTTCTAGAATCTAATTCAAACTTTTACCAAACTTTTAAACTCTAAAAGAAATGCTAACAGGGACTACCACAAGGCCCTAGCAGGACTCTAAAGAATTTAGAAAAATTTCAAATTGCAAAAAATCAATTTCTAATGACAATGTTTGGAATTTGTCGTGTGATCAGGTATTGGCTGAGTAGTCCAGCAAATGCAAAGTCTTGTACCCCACCGCTGATCCACCAATGTAGGAAGTTGGCTCTGTATGTGCTATTTCAAAGTAAGGAATAGCATGCACAGAGTCCAAGGGTTCCCCTTAGAGGTAAGATAGTGGCAAAAAGAGATAATACTAATGCTCTATTTTGTGGTAGTGTGGTCGAGCAGTAGGCTTATCAAAGGAGTAGTGTTAAGCATTTGTTGTACATACACACAGGCAATAAATGAGGAACACACACTCGGAGACAAATCCAGCCAATAGGTTTTGTTATAGAAAAATATATTTTCTTAGTTTATTTTAAGAACCACAGGTTCAAATTTTACATGTAATATCTCATTTGAAAGGTATTGCAGGTAAGTACTTTAGGAACTTTGAATAATCACAGTAGCATATATACTTTTTACATAAAACACAATAAGCTGTTTTAAAAGTGGACACAGTGCAATTTTCACAGTTCCTGGGGGAGGTAAAGTATTGTTAGTTTTAGCAGGTAAGTAAATTACCTACAGGGTTCAGTTTTGGGTCCAAGGTAGCCCACCGTTGGGGGTTCAGAGCAACTCCAAAGTTACCACACCAGCAGCTCAGGGCCGGTCAGGTGCAGAGGTAAAAGAGGTGCCCAAAACACACAGGCTTCAATGGAGGGAAGGGGGGTGCCCCGGTTCCAGTCTGCCAGCAGGTAAGTACCCGCGTCTTCGGAGGGCAGACCAGGGGGGTTTTGTAGGGCACCGGGGGGGGACACAAGTCCACACAGAAAGTACACCCTCAGCAGCGCGGGGGCGGCCGGGTGCAGTGTGTAAACTGGCGTCTGGTTTCCAATGGGAGTCAATGGGAGACCAAGGGGTCTCTTCAGCGGTGCAGGCAGGCAAGGGGGGGGCTCCTCGGGGTAGCCACCACCTGGGCAAGGGAGAGGGCCTCCTGGGGGTCACTCCTGCACAGAAGTTTCGTTCCTTCAGGTGCTGGGGGCTGCGGGTGCAGGGTCTTTTCCAGCCGTCGGGACTTTAGGTTCAGGCAGTCGCGGTCAGGGGGAGCCTCGGGATTCCCTCTGCAGGCGTCGCTGTGTGGGCTCAGGGGGGACAACTTTGGTTACTCACGGTCTCGGAGTCGCCGGAGGGTCCTCCCTGAGGTGTTGGTTCTCCACCAGTCGAGTCGGGGTCGCCAGGTGCAGTGTTGCAAGTCTCACGCTTCTTGCGGGGATTTGCAGGGGTCTTTAAATCTGCTCCTCTGTAACAAAGTTGCAGTTCTTTTGGAGCAGTGCCGCTGTCCTCTGGAGTTTCTTGTCTTTCTTGAAGCAGGGCAGTCCTCGGAGGATTCAGAGGTCGCTGGTCCCTTGGAAAGCGTCGCTGGAGCAGGTTTCTTTGGAAGGCAGGAGACAGGCCGGTAAGTCTGGGGCCAAAGCAGTTGGTGTCTTCTGTTCTTCCTCTACAGGGGTTTTTCAGCTCAGCAGTCCTCTTCTTCTTGTAGTTTCAGGAATCTAAATTCTTAGGTTCAGGGAAGCCCTTAAATACTAAATTTAAGGGCGTGTTTAGGTCTGGGGGGTTAGTAGCCAATGGCTACTAGCCCTGAGGGTGAGTACACCCTCTTTGTGCCTCCTCCCAAGGGGAGGGGTCACATCCCTAATCCTATTGGGGGAATCCTCCATCTGCAAGATGGAGGATTTCTAAAAGTTAGTCACTTCAGCTCAGGGCACCTTAGGGGCTGTCCTGACTGGTCAGTGACTCCTCCTTGTTTTTCTCATTATTTTCTCTGGCCTTGCCGCCAAAAGTGGGGGCCGTGGCCGGAGGGGGTGGGCAACTCCACTAGCTGGAGTGTCCTGCGGTGCTGGAACAAAGGGGTGAGCCTTTGAGGCTCACCGCCAGGTGTTACAGCTCCTGCCTGGGGGAGGTGTTAGCATCTCCACCCAGTGCAGGCTTTGTTTCTGGCCTCAGAGTGACAAAGGCACTCTCCCCATGGGGCCAGCAACATGTCTCGGTTGTGGCAGGCTGCTGGAACCAGTCAGCCTACACAGATAGTCGGTTAAGGTTTCAGGGGGCACCTCTAAGGTGCCCTCTGGGGTGTATTTTACAATAAAATGTACACTGGCATCATTGTGCATTTACTGTGCTGAGAAGTTTGATACCAAACTTCTCAGTTTTCAGTGTAGCCATTATGGTGCTGTGGAGTTCGTGTAAAACAGACTCCCAGACCATATACTCTTATGGCTACCCTGCACTTACAATGTCTAAGGTTTGGCTTAGACACTGTAGGGGCACAGTGCTCATGCACTGGTGCCCTCACCTAGGGTATAGTGCACCCTGCCTTAGGGCTGTAAGGCCTGCTAGAGGGGTGACTTATCTATACTTGCATAGGCAGTGAGAGGCTGGCATGGCACCCTGAGGGGAGTGCCATGTTGACTTACTCATTTTGTTCTCACCAGCACACACAAGCTGGCATTCAGTGTGTCTGTGCTGAGTGAGGGGTCTCCAGGGTGGCATAAGACATGCTGCAGCCCTTAGAGACCTTCCTTGGCATCAGGGCCCTTGGTACCAGAGGTACCATTTACAAGGGACTTATCTGGATGCCAGGGTGTGCCAATTGTGGATACAAAAGTACAGGTTAGGGAAAGAACACTGGTGCTGGGGCCTGGTTAGCAGGCCTCAGCATACTTTCAATTCAAAACATAGCATCAGCAAAGGCAAAAAGTCAGGGGGTAACCATGCCAAGGAGGCATTTCCTTACAACAATCTAAGATGGAGTCGACGCCCATGCACAATGGAGTCGAAAAGGGAGGAGTCCCTCGGTCTCGTGACTCGAAAAGACTTCTTCGAAGAAAAACAACTTGTAACACTCCGAGCCCAACACCAGATGGCGGGATGTGCACAGCATGTGAATCTGCAGCGACTAATGCCACGAACAGATGTACACTGGGTAAGTGACATTTTCCATATATATGTTTGATGGCATGTGTAGCTGCAGATACACATGCTGTGCACATCCCGCCATCTGGTGTTGGGCTCGGAGTGTTACAAGTTGTTTTTCTTCGAAGAAGTCTTTTCAAGTCACGAGACCGAGGGACTCCTCCCATTTCGACTCCATTGCGCATGGGCGTCGACTCCATCTTAGATTGTTTTTTTTTCCGCCATTGGGTTCGGACGTGTTCCTTTTCGCTCCGTGTTCGGGTCGGAAAGTTAGTTAGAATCTCGGAAAAATCGTCGGTATTGTTTGCGTTCGGTATCGGGTTATTTACAACACATCGACACCGATTTTCGAAGAGCTCCAGTGGCCCTTCGGGGTTTTTTTTTTTCGATCCCCCGTCGGGGCCTGGTCGGCCCGGCCACGTGTCTCTTCATGGCTGATGGAACGGACCCCTTTCCGCTTCTGCCCAAAATGCCATAACAAGTATCCATATACAGATCAACATCTGGTCTGTAACTTGTGTTTGTTGCCAGAACACAACGAAGATACTTGTGAAGCCTGTCGAGCGTTTCGGTCCAGGAAGACACTCAGGGACCGAAGAGCAAGAAGACTGCAAATGGCGTTGGCGCCGACAGGACAAGGGCGTTTCGAGGAGGATGAAGAAACATTCTCCATCCAGGAATCGGACTCTGAGGAGATCGATCCAGAGGAAACGCCGAAAACAGTGAGTAAGACGTCTAAACAAAAAACTCACGAAAAGACCACGAAAGCCCAGGGGACGCCTCCGCCAACAGGCCATGGCTTAACCCGAAAAATAGGTGACCGATCATCGGCACCGAAGAAGGGCACGCTGGTGTCGAAGTCATTCGACTCCGGTCGAGATACCGCCACACAGCAATCTCGGGCCCGAGATAGTGGCTCCGAGCAGCTTCGGCACCGAGAAAGCTGCACCGAAATGGGTCGGCACCGAGAGAGCACGACGCCGAAATTAAAAAAGGTTTCGTCGGAACCGAAAAAAGCAGCCGAAAAGGTTTCGGTACCGAAACAACCGGCCTCGGAACCGAAAACAAGTTCCTATTCAGAGGAACAACGACTGTCCTCACAAATGAAGACACACAGATTTGGACAAGAATTAGAGACACTAGAGCCAGACTACACACAAAGAAGGCTCCATATCCAAAACAAAACAGGAAAGATCAGCACTCTTCCTCCAATCAAAATGAAATGCAAACTTGCCTTCCAAGAAAAGGACAAGCAGCCACAGGCAAAGGTGGCTAAACAAGTAACACTGCCACCATCCCCACAACACTCCCCGCAACCATCACCGGTAGCCACTCCACCAATGATGCAATCCCCAACTCATACAGGAATGAGTCAAGATGACCCTGACGCATGGGACCTTTATGACGCACCAGTGTCAGATAATAGACCTGAATGCTATCCAGCTAGACCGTCGCCACCAGAGGATAGTACAGGCTACGCACAGGTGGTGTCGTGAGCAGCGGCATTTCATAATGTCGGCCTTCATGCAGAGCCCATTGAAGACGACTTTCTTTTTAACACACTGTTGTCCACACACAGCCAGTATCAGAGTCTTCCTATGCTACAACACTCCAAACAAGTGTTTGAGGAGCCTGTTAAAGGAAGAGCCATTACTCCAAGAGTGGAGAAAAAATATAAACCGCCACCAACAGACCCAGTGTACATTACACAACAGCTAACACCAGACTCTGTTGTAGTAGGGGCAGCGCGCAAAAGAGCCAACTCTCATACTTCAGGAGATGCACCACCTCCAGATAAAGAAAGTCGCAAATTCGATGCTGCAGGCAAAAGGGTGGCGGCACAGGCAGCAAACCAGTGGCGTATTGCAAATTCACAGGCTTTGTTAGCCAGATATGGTAGGGCCCATTGGGATGAAATGCAACACTTTATTGAACATTTACCCAAGGAGTTCCAAAAGAGAGCGCAGCAAGTAGTAGAAGAAGGACAGAGTATCTCCAACAATCAGATACGGTCAGCAATGGATGCTGCAGGCACAGCTGCTAGAACTGTCAACACAGCAGTAACAATAAGGAGACATGCATGGCTGCGTACATCAGGATTTAAACCAGAGATACAGCAAGCTGTGCTGAATATGCCATTCAACGGACATGGGAGGAAATAACAACAGACACTTGGGTCTTAGCAGTTATCCAGCATGGTTATTGCATAGAATTTCGCAAATTCCCTCCAAACGTCCCACCGAAAACACACAATATGTCAAAACAACATATAGATCTTCTAGGACTAGAAGTTCAGGCATTGCTACAGAAAGAAGCAATAGAATTAGTGCCAAACCAACAGAAAGGCACAGGAGTTTACTCCCTGTACTTTCTGATACCCAAAAAAGACAAGAGTCTGAGACCTATACTAGATCTTAGAACATTAAATATCTACATCAAATCGGATCACTTTCACATGGTTACATTACAAGACGTAATCCCACTGCTCAAACAACAAGACTACATGACAACACTAGACCTAAAGGATGCATATTTCCATATACCAATACATCCTTCACACCGAAAGTACCTAAGGTTTGTATTCCAAGGGGTACATTACCAATTCAAGGGGTTGCCATTCGGAATAACAACTGCGCCAAGAGTTTTTACAAAATGCCTTGCAGTAGTAGCTGCACATATCAGAAGGCAGCAAATTCATGTGTTCCCGTACCTAGACGATTGGTTAATCAAAACCAACACACTAAAACGGTGTTCACAACACACAAGATATGTCATAGAAATCCTCCACAAACTAGGTTTCTCAATCAACTACACAAAGTCACACCTTCTGCCGTGTCAAACACAGCAATACTTAGGGGCGACAATCAACACAGCAAAAGGGATTGCCACTTCAAGTCCACAAAGGGTTCAAGCATTTCACAATGTAATACAGGCCATTTATCCAAAACAAAAGATACAAGTCAAAATGGTGATGAAACTACTAGGCATGATGTCTTCATGCATAGCCATTGTCCCAAACGCAAGGTTGCACATGCGGCCCTTACAACAGTGCCTAGCATCATAGTGGTCACAGGCACAGGGTCAACTTCTAGATCTGGTGTTGGTAGACCGCCAAACATACACCTAGCTTCAATTTTGGAACAGTATAAATTTAAACCAAGGGCGGCCTTTCCAAGACCCAGTGCCACAATACGTGATAACAACAGATGCCTCCATGATAGGGTGGGGAGCACACCTCAATCAATACAGCATACAAGGACAATGGGACACTCACCAAAAACAGTTTCACATAAACCACTTAGAACTATTAGCAGTATTTCTAGCGCTGAAAGCATTTCAACCCATAATAAGCCACAAACACATCCTTGTCAAAACAGACAACATGACAACGATGTATTATCTGAACAAACAGGGAGGAACACACTCAACACAGTTGTGTCTCCTGGCACAGAAAATATGGCATTGTGCGATTCACAACCACATTCGCCTAATAGCACAGTTTATTCCAGGGATTCAGAATCAGTTAGCAGACAATCTGTCTCGGGATCACCAACAGATCCACGAATGGGAAATTCACCCCCAAATACTAAACACTTACTTCCAAAGATGGGTAACACCACAAATAGACCTATTTGCAACAAAAGAAAATGCAAAATGCCAAAACTTCGCATCCAGATACCCACAGGATCAGTCTCGGGGTAATGCGTTATGGATGGGTTGGTCAGGGATATTTGCATACGCTTTTCCCCCTCTCCTTCCATATCTGGTAAACAAATTGAGTCAAAACAAACTCAAACTCATACTAATAGCACCAACTTGGGCAAGACAACCTTGGTACACAACACTACTAGACCTCTCAGTAGTTCCTCATGTCAAACTACCAAACAAACCAGATCTGTTAACTCAACACAAACAGATCAGACACCCAAATCCAGCATCGCTGAATCTAGCAATTTGGCTCCTGAAATCTTAAAATTCGGACACTTAGACCTTACACAAGAATGTATGGAGATCATAAAACAAGCTAGGAAACCAACCACTAGACATTGCTATGCAAAGAAGTGGAAAAGATTTGTTTATTTTTGCCATAATAATCAAATCCAGCCATTACACGCATCGGCTAAAGACATTGTAAGCTACTTACTACATTTGCAAAAGTCAAAGCTAGCTTTTTCATCCATTAAAATACATCTTACCGCAATTTCAGCTTATCTGCAATTTACGCACTCAACTTCATTATTTAAGATACCAGTCATAAAAGCGTTTATGGAAGGCCTGAAGAGAATTATACCACCAAGAACACCACCAGTTCCTTCGTGGAACCTCAACATTGTCTTAACTCAACTCATGGGTCCACCTTTCGAACCTATGCACTCACGTGAAATGCAATACTTAACATGGAAAGTTGCATTTCTAATTGCTATCACATCTCTAAGAAGAGTAAGTGAGATACAAGCATTTACCATACAAGAACCATTTATTCAGATACACAAGCATAAAGTAGTCTTACGAACAAATCCTAAATTCTTACCAAAAGTCATATCACCATTCCACTTGAATCAAACAGTAGAACTACCAGTGTTCTTTCCACAGCCAGATTCGGTAGCTGAAAGAGCACTACATACATTAGACATCAAAAGAGCGTTAATGTACTACATTGACAGAACAAAACAAATCCGGGAAACAAAACAATTATTTATTGCTTTCCAAAAACCTCATACAAGAAATCCAATTTCCAAACAAGGCATTGCTAGATGGATAGTTAATTGCATTCAAACCTGTTATCTCAAAGAAAAAAAGAGAACTGCCTATTACACCTAGGGCACACTCAACTAGAAAGAAAGGTGCTACCATGGCCTTTCTAGGAAACATTCCAATGACTGAAATATGTAAGGCAGCCACATGGTCTACGCCTCATACGTTTACCAAACACTACTGCGTGGATGTGTTAAAGGCACGACAAGCCACAGTAGGCCAAGCAGTACTACGAACATTGTTTCAAACAACTTCAACTCCTACAGGCTGAACCACCGCTTTTGGGGAGATAACTGCTTACTAGTCTATGCAAAGCATGTGTATCTGCAGCTACACATGCCATTGAATGGAAAATGTCACTTACCCAGTGTACATCTGTTTGTGGCATTAGTCGCTTCAGATTCACATGCGCCCACCCGCCTCCCCGGGAGCCTGTAGCCGTTTTGAAGTTGATCTTGAACATTTGTAAATATATCACTTTAAACTACATTATATACATATTCACTCCATTGCATGGGCACTATTACTATAATAAACAACTCCTACCTCACCCTCTGCGGGGAAAACAATCTAAGATGGAGTCGACGCCCATGCGCAATGGAGCTGAAATGGTAGGAGTCCCTCGATCTCGTGACTCGAAAAGACTTCTTCGAAGAAAAACAACTTGTAACACTCCGAGCCCAACACTAGATGGCGGGATGTGCAAAGCATGTGAATCTGCAGCGACTAATGCCACGAACAGATGTACACTGGGTAAGTGACATTTTCCATATGTTCGATGGCATGTGTAGCTGCAGATACACATGCTGTGCATTATCCTGCCATCTAGTGTTGGGCTCGGAGTGTTACAAGTTGTTTTTCTTCGAAGAAGTCTTTTTGAGTCACGAGACCGAGGGACTCCTCCCTTTCGGCTCCATTGCGCAAGGGCGTCAACTCCATCTTAGATTGTTTTCAAACTGCAATTGGGTTCGGACATGTTCCTCTTCGCTCTGTGTTTCGGTTCGGAAAAGATAGTTATCAATCGGAAAATTCAACGGTATTGTTTGCGCTCGGTACCGGGTTAGTGCTAGCACATCGACACCGAAGAAAGAAGAGCTCCGGCAGCCCTTCGGGGCTTCCACTCCTCGGCGAGACCTGGTCGGCCCGACCGCGTCCATCTTCAAGGCTCATGGAACGGAACCCCTTCTGCCCCAACTGCCACGCTAAGTATCCTTATACAGACCAACACTTGGTCTGTAATCTGTGTTTGTCCCCCGAACACAGAGGATACGTGCGAGGCCTGTCGGGCATTTCGATCCAAAAAGACACTGCATGATCGTCTAGCTCGAAGACTTCAAATGGCGTCAACACCGGCAGGACACCCCGACATCGAAGAAGAGGAGACCTTCTCCATTCCAGATTCAGACTTGGACGAGCCCGAGAGTGAGCAGCCAACGAGGCAACAAACCGTGAGTAAACAAACCCCGGCAAAAGCTCATTCAAAAATCATGAAGGTCCAGGGGACGCCACCGCCAACAGGCCATGGCTCTACCCGAAAACACAGTGACCAAACATCGGCACTGAAAAAGGCCTCCCAGCAGCCAAAAACATCCGACTCTGGTCGAGATACCGGCTCCGAACAAACTCTGCACTGAGATACCGGCTCCGACCAGACTCAACACCGAGAGATTGGCACCCCGAAGGGCAAAAAGGTTTCCTCGGAACTGAAAAAGAGTACCGAAAAGGTTTTGGTACCGAAACATGCAGCCTCGGAGCCGAAACACAACTCCTACACAGACGAACAGGGCCTTTCCTCACAATTACAAGACCACAGGTTTGAACAAGAACTGGGCATGGGAGAGCCAGACCATACCCAGAGGAGGCTTCATATACAAAAAGACACAGGGAAAATCAGAACTCTTCCTCCAATTAAAATGAAGCAGAAGCTTGCATTCCATGAGGCGGAAATGCAGCCAAAAGCAAAAGTGGCTAAAGAAAAAACACCACCACAGTTTTCTCCACAGCCATCGCCACCACACTCGCCGCATCTGTCCCCAGTAGCAACACCCCCAATGATGCAGTCACCAACGCACACAGGGACGAGCAAAGATGACCCGGATGCATGGGATTTGTATGATGCACCGGTCTCCGATAATAGTCCGGATTGCTACCCGGCAAGGCCATCACCACCAGAGGACAGTACTGCTTACATGCAGGTGGTTTCCAGGACAGCTACTTTTCACAACGGAGCATTGCATGCAGAGCCCATAGAAGATGACTTCTTGTTCAATACCCTGTCATCGACACACAGCCAATACCAGAGTTTGCCAATGTTACCAGGCATGTTAAAACACACCAAACAGGTGTTTCAAGACCCTGTCAAGGGCAGAGCCATTACACCTAGGGTGGAGAAGAAATATAAACCTCCCCCTACGGACCCTGTGTACATTACAGAACACTTAACTCCTGATTCGGTGGTAGTAGGAGCAGCCCGGAAGAGGGCAAACTCACAGACTTCTGGAGACGCACCACCACCCGACAAAAAGTCGGAAATTCGATGCAGCAGGCAAAAGGGTGGCAGCACAGGCAGCCAATCAATGGCGAATTGCCAATTCGCAAGCTCTACTGGCCAGATACGACAGGGCACAAAGGGACGAAATGCAGCATTTCATTCAACACCTTCCCAAAGAGTTCCAGAAACGTGCCCAACAGGTTGTCGAGGAGGGCCAAACTATCTCCAACAACCAAATAAGGTCGGCTATGGACTCAGCAGACACGGCGGCCAGGACAGTAAACACAGCGGTAACCATTAGGAGACATGCGTGGCTACGCACCTCCGGATTTAAGCCAGAAATCCAGCAGGCTGTGCTGAATATGCCTTTTAACGGACAACAATTGTCTGGGCCGGAGGTGGATACAGCGATAGACAAACTGAAGAAAGACACTGACACGGCCAAAGCCATGGGCGCGCTCTACTCCCCACAGAGCAGAGGCACTTTTAGGAAGCCACACTTTAGAGGGGGGTTTCGAGCCCAGAGTACAGAGCCCTCCACCTCAATAGTTAGACCCACATACCATGGCCAATATCAGAGAGGAGGTTTTCTGGGACAATATAGGGGTGGACAGTTCCCTAAAACAAGAGGGAAATTCCAACGCCCAAAAACCCCACAAACTAAACAGTGACTCCAACGTCGCAAACCCCCAACACACAACACCAGTGGGGGGGAGGCTCACAGATTATTACCAAAACTGGGAACACATAACTACGGACGCATGGGTTCTAGCCATTATCCAACATGGTTATTGCATGGAATTCCTACATTTGCCACCAGATGTGCCTCCAAGAGTACACAGCATGTCCAAACAACACTTAGATCTGTTACAACTAGAAGTCCAAGCATTGTTACAAAAGGAAGCAATAGAACTAGTACCCAACCATCAAAAGGGAACAGGTGTTTACTCCCTGTATTTCCGAATTCCAAAAAAGGACAAAACACTGAGACCCATATTAGACCTCAGAACACTAAACCTTTACATCAAATCAGATCACTTTCACATGGTGACACTTCAAGACGTGATTCCCTTACTCAAACAACAGGACTATATGTCAACATTAGATCTCAAAGATGCTTATTTCCACATACCCATCCATCCTTCCCACAGGAAATACTTGAGGTTTGTAATCCAAGGGGTGCATTACCAATTCAAAGTCTTACCGTTCGGCATAACAACAGCCCCAAGAGTATTCACAAAATGCCTTGCAGAAGTAGCTGCTCACATCAGGAGACAGCACATGCACGTATTCCCTTACTTAGACGGTTGGTTAATAAAAACCAGCACTCTGCAACAGTGTCTCCTACACACAAAATACGTTATAGAAACCCTTCACAAACTAGGGTTCTCTATAAACTACCAAAAATCACATCTACAACCATGTCAAATACAACAGTACTTAGGAGCAACAATCAACACACAAAAAGGGGTTGCCACTCCAAGTCCACAAAGGGTACAAGCCTTCCAAAATGTAATTCTAAACATACACCCAAACCAACATTATCAAGTGAGGTTTGTGATGAAACTCCTAGGCATGATGTCTTCATGCATAGCCATTGTCCCAAATGCAAGACTACACATGCGTCCCTTACAACAATGTCTAGCAACACAATGGACACAAGCACAGGGTCAACTTCAAGATCTAGTGTTGCTAGACCGCCAAACACACTCCTCGCTTCAATGGTGGAATCCTATAAATTTAAACCAAGGACGGCCATTCCAAGACCCAGTGCCTCAATACGTGATCACAACAGATGCTTCCATGATAGGGTGGGGAGCACACCTCAACCAGCACAGTATACAGGGACAATGGGACGTTCAACAAAAACAACTGCATATAAATCATCTAGAGCTGCTAGCAGTGTTTCTAGCATTGAAAGTATTTCAACCGCTAATAGCCCACAAACGCATTCTTGTCAAAACAGACAACATGACAACAATGTATTACCTAAACAAACAGGGAGGGACACACTCATCACAACTGTGTCTCTTAGCACAAAAGATTTGGCATTGGGCGATTCACAATCACATTCGCCTAATAGCACAGTACATCCCAGGAATTTAAAACCAGTTAGCCGACAATCTCAGTCGAGATCACCAACAAACACACGAATGGGAAATTCATCCCCAGATACTACAAACTTACTTTCGAAGCTGGGGAACACCACAAATAGACCTATTCGCAACAAAAGAAAACGCAAAATGCCAAAGCTTCGCGTCCAGGTATCCACACCCTCACTCCAAGGGCAATGCGTTATGGATGAGTTGGTCAGGGATATTTGCTTACGCTTTTCCCCCTCTCCCACTCCTTCCATATCTGGTAAACAAACTGAGTCAAAACAAACTCAAACTAATACAAATAGCACCAACCTGGGCTTGCCAGCCATGGTATACAACACTACTAGACCTGTCAGTAGTACCCCATATCAAACTACCAAACAGACCAGATCTGTTAACTCAACACAAACAACAGATCAGGCACCCAGCATCGCTCAATCTAGCAATCAGGCTCCTGAAGTCTTAGAATTTGGGCATTTAGACCTTACACAAGAATGTATGGAGGTCATTAAACAAGCTAGAAAACCAACTACAAGACATTGTTACGCAAATAAATTGAAAAGATTTGTGTATTACTGCCATAATAATCAAATTCAACCACTACATGCTTCCACAAAAAACATAAGCTACTTATTACACTTACAAAAATCTAATCTAGCTTTTTCTTCCATTAAAATACATCTCACAGCAATATCTGCCTATCTGCAGATTACACATTCAACATCACTATTTAGAATCCCAGTCATCAAAGCTTTTATGGAGGGTTTAAAAAGAATCATACCCCCAAGAACACCACCAGTTCCCTCGTGGAACCTCAATATTGTATTAACACGACTCATGGGTCCACCATTTGAACCCATGCACTCTTGTGAGATGAAATACTTTACCTTGAAAGAAGCCTTCCTAATAGCTATCACATCTCTTAGAAGAGTAAGTGAAATACAAGCATTTACTATACAAGAACCCTTTATACAAATACACAAACATAAAGTGGTTCTCCGTACAAATCCAAAGTTCTTACCAAAAGTTATATCACCGTTCCACCTAAACCAAACAGTGGAACTCCCATTCTTTTTTTCCACAACCAGACTCAGTAGCTGAAAGAGCCTTACATACGTTAGACATTAAAAGAGCACTAATGTATTATATTGATAGAACAAAACAGTTTCGCAAAACAAAACAATTGTTTGAAGCCTTCCAAAAACCTCATGCAGGAAATCCAATATTCAAACAAGGCATTGCCAGATGGATAGTGAAATGTATTTAGACATGCTATATTAAAGCAAAAAGAGATCTACCTGTTACGCCAAAGGCGCACTCCACTAGGAAAAAAGGTGCCACAATGGCCTTTCTAGGAAATATACCTATGACAGAAATCTGTAAGGCAGCCACATGGTCTACGCCTCATACATTCACAAAACATTACTGTGTAGATGTGTTAACGACACAACAAGCCACAATAGGACAGGCTGTATTACGAACATTATTTCAAACAACTTCAACTCCTACAGCCTAAGCCACCGCTTTTGGGGAGATAACTGCTTACTAGTCTATGCACAGCATGTGTATCTGCAGCTACACATGCCATTGAACGGAAAATGTAACTTACCCAGTGTACATCTGTTCGTGGCATGAGACGTTGCAGATTCACATGCGCCCTCCCGCCTCCCCGGCAGCCTGTAGCCGTTATAAGTTGATAAAACTTGTACATTTGTAAATTTGTAAATATATTTTTATACACATTACGTACATACATACTCCATTGCATGGGCATTTTTACTATATACACAACTCCTACCTCACCCTCTATGGGGAAAACAATCTGAGATGGAGTCGACGCCCATGCGCAATGGAGCCGAAAGGGAGGAGTCCCTCGGTCTTGTGACTCGAAAAGACTTCTTTGAAGTAAAACTACTTGTAACACTCCGAGCCCAACACTAGATGGCAGGATAATGCACAGCATGTGAATCTGCAGCGTCTCATGCCACGTACAGATGTACACTGGGTAAGTGACATTTTCCATATGTTCGATGGCATGTGTAGCTGCAGATACACATGCTATGCATATATTGCCATCTAGTGTTGGGTTCGGAGTGTTAAAAGTTGTTTTTCTTCAAAATCTTTTTTTGAGTCACAGGATCGAGTGACTCCTCTCAGTGATAGTGCGCCAGGGCATAGACTCCTTTGTTGGATTGTTTTCTTTCCGCCGTCAGGTTGCGATGTGTTCCCTCTCACTCCGGGATTTTCGGTTCGGTACTTCTCTGAACTTTCCATCCTTTATTTTACCGTCTGCATAGTTTCGAACGCGGTTTCCCACTGCACTCCATCCGATTGTACCGTCTGCATCGGTTAAACGCCCTTTTGGACGCCTGCGCCATTCTTGGACCTTCTGCGTCATAGGCACATGGAACAGACTCCATTCTGTTTCTTTCCTCAGTGCCACTCAGTAGCCACACACAGACCAGCATTTTGTGTGTAATCTCTGCCTTTCTCCAGACCATTGGGAAGAAAGCTGTGAGGCGTGTCAGTTTTTTCGATAAAGAAAACGTTACATGGTCGAAGAGCAAGACAATTGGAGATGGTGTTGAAATTCACAGAGCCCACCACTGACATCCTTGGCGAAGAACAGGCACAAACTGCAGTCTCCATTCCAGATGCGGACTCCGAGCAAGATTCAAACGAGGACAGCCAGGCAATATCTGTGGCGCAGTACGTGAGTACACCAGCCCCAACGCCAGCAAGTAAAAAACCTTGCAAGGCCTTGGGTGCACCACTGCTTCTTAGCCATGGTTCCACCTGAAAACAATAGTCGACCGACCCTTGGGTTCGGTGCCGAAAAAGGCCAAGACAGTCCCCCAACAGGCTACCACACCTCTTTCGGTGTCTGGGTCAAGCCGAAAGATACAGGCTTCCATCTCCGAGCCGAGTCGGCACCCTGCTACATCAGAGCCGAAACAACTTTACTCCACTTCAGAGCCGAAACATCGGAGTCCACCTTCGGAGCCGAAAACATCTTCCTACACAGAGGTAACTGGACTTTCGACTCGAATGAAAGGATACTACAGTGTACAATCAGGTTATCACCAGGGCGGCCACATATCATGGGGTGCAAATGCATGCTGAACCATTAGAGGAGGATTTCCTTTTCAACACCCCATCCTCAACTCACAAGCAGCACAAGTGTTCACCAATGCTCCCTGGTATGCTCAAACATGCAGATGATATTTTTCAAGAGCCTGTTAAAGCTAGAGTTTTAACGCCCAGAATTGATAAAAAAAAAAATATATATGTAAGCCTGCACCAACAGACCCAATTTATATTTCTCAGCAGTTACAACCAGACTCCATTGTAGTCAGTGCAGCCAGGAAGCATGCAAACAGCCAGTCCTCTGGGGAGTACTCCTCCCCCTGACAAATTTGATGCGGCAAGTAAGAGGGTAGCAACACAAGCAGCCAATCAGTGGTGCATTGCTAATTCCCAAGCCCTTTTAGCTAGGTACGACAGGGCACACTGGGATGAGATGCAAGAATTCCTGCAATATCTCCTGAAAGAACATAAAAAAAGAGCGCATCAAATAGTGAAGGAAGGGCTCGCTATCGCAAACAATCAAATTAGGTCTGCTTTAGATGCAGCTGATACTGCAGCTAGAGGAATAAACACCAGCATTATCATCAGGCGACCTGCTTGGTTAAGGCCCTCAGGTTTTAAACCTGAGATATAGCAGGTGGTCCTTAATATGCCGTTCAGTAAACAGCAGGGTTTTGGACCGGAGGTGGACACAACCATTGATAAACTCATAAAGGACTCAGAAACAGCAAAGGCCATGGGAGCCCTTTATACTACACTATTTCGGGGCTCCTTTCGTAAACCTCAGTTTAGAGGAGGAGTGAAATCACAAGCTACAGAGGCTTCCACGTCCTCCTCCTAAACAGGAACAACAGTTTTACAATAGGGGGGGGTCTTTCAGGGGTTCTTAGAGAGATCAAAATTCCAGGTCCAGAGGTAAATACCCAGCCTCAAAGGGTACTTCTATCTCCTCAAAACAATGACTTCCCATCCATTCCACAGCAACATATATCTCCTGTGGGAGGAAGACTGCAACATTTCCATTCTCACTGGCAACAAATTAGAACAGATCAATGGGTACTGTCAATTATTCGCAATAATTATTGCCTAGAACTCATCTCTACTCCACCAAAGGTTCCACCCCGTTTTCATAGGCTCTCTCTCGAACGCACTGCTCTGCTGAAACAAGAGATACAATCTACTTCTAAAAGAGGCAATACAAATAGTTCCCATCAGTCAGCAAGGGACAGGAGTATATTCTCAATACTTCCTCATACCAAAAAAGGATGGTACTCTCAGACCCATTCTTGATCTCAGGCCTCTAATCAATATATCCTGTCAAAGCATTTTCACATGGTCACTCTACAGGATGTCATTGCCTTGTTACAAAAACAAGATTACATGACAGCATTATACCTAAAGGACGCTTACTTCCACAGTCCTATACACCCAGTTCAACGCAAGTATCTAAGGTTTGTAATAGCAGGCAAGCACTATCAATTCAAAGTACTACCCTTTGGGGGTAACAACAGCACCAAGAGTATTTACAAAATGTTTAGCTGTAATCACAGCATACCTCAGAAGACAACACATACATGCCTTCCCTTACCTGGATGACTGGTTAATAAAGGACAGCACCATTCTAAACTGTCAACAGCACACACAGTACAAACCCTACACAAATTAGGGTTCACAATCAGTTACCAGAAATCTCACCTTCAGCCATCACAAATTCAAACTTTTCTAGGAGCAATTCTGAACACTCAGTCAGCATGACCCTACCCAAATCCACAACGAATACAAGCGTTTCACACTCATTTCCCAATTGCAGGTCAATTAAACTTACACAGTAAGGTTTGTCATGAGGCTGTTAGGAATGATGGCATCATGCATAGCAATAGTGCCCAATGCACGTCTAAAGAGACCACTGCAACAGTGTCTCTCCCAACAATGGTCTCGGGCACAGGGTCAACTACAACAGGATCTAGTGTTGTTGGACCACCAGACTTACAAATCTCTGCAATGTCGGAATCACACTAACTTATCAAAAGGGCGACCATTTCAGGACCCCGCGCCGCAGACCATAATCACAACAGATGCATCCATGACAGGTCAGGGAGCCAATCTCAACAATCTTACAATACTGGGGGAAGGAACTCAATCCAGCAAACTTACCACACAAACCACCTGGAATTGCTGTCAGTGTTTTTAGCCATCAAAGCATTCCAGCCGCAGAACATACACAAAACAGTCTTAATAAGGACAGACAACATGACAACAATGTATTATCTGCAAAAACCGGGGGGGGGGGTCAGGTGTAACACTCATCCTATTTATCCTTTCTAGCACAAACAATTTACAAATGGACAATTCACAATCACATTCACCTGCTAGCAGAATACATCCCAGTGATCCACAACCAGCTAGCAGACCTCTTAAGCAGGACGCGGCAACAAATACACGAATGGGAGATTCACCCACAAGTTATTCAATATCACTTTCAGATGTGGGGGAACACCAAACAGACCTTTTCGCAACAAGCGAAAACTCAAAATGCCAAAACTTTGCGTCCAGATACCCACTCCCTCAATCCAAGGGCAATGCTCTATGGATCAATTGGTCAGGGATATTTGCTTATGCTTTCCACCCTCTCCATTAATTCAGTTTCTGGTCAACAGGATGTGTCACATTTCCCTCACTATGATACTCATAGCTCCCACGTGGGCATGTCAACACTGGTACACAACACTATTGGATCTGTTGGTAGTACCATATCGCAAGCTCCCAAACAGACTGGACTTATTGACCCAAAACAAGGGTGAGATCAGGCATCCCAGTCCCAGCATGCTCAACCTAGCGATTTGGCACCTGAGGTCGTAGAATTTGGATACCTACAGCTTCCATCAGAATGTATGGACATTCTAAAACAAGCACGTAAACCTACATCCAGGCAGTGCTATGCAAATAAATGGAAATGTTTTGTATATTACTGCCACCCTAAAAACATTGATCCACTTAAGGCATCAGTACAGGCTGTATGTTATTTGCTTAATTTACAGAAAGTAAATCTTGCATATTCATCTATTAAAATTAATTTAACAGCAATATCAGCCTACTTCCAAAACAGACAATATATACCTCTGTTTATGATTCGTGTCATAAAAGTTTTTATGGGCGGGCTTAAGAGTTATTCCACCTACAGCTCCACCAGCTCCTGCCTGGAACCTTAACATTTACGGGACCACCATTTGAACCCATGCATTCTTGCGCTCTTCAGTTTCTCTCATGGAAAATTGCTTTCCTGGTAGCAGTTACTTCCTTAAGAAGAGTAAGTGAAATTCAAGCATTCACTTTAAAAGAACCTTTCTTTCAAGTACACAAACACAAAATGGTACTTAAGACAAATCCAAATATTTTACCCAATGTGGTTTCACCATTTCACATTAATCGGTCAGTGGAATTGCCAGTCTTCATTCCACAGCCAGATTGTTGCTGAAAGAGCTTTCCACACTCTTGATCTCAAAAGAGCTCTAATGTATTATGTAGACAGTACGAAAGACTTTAGAAAATCTAAACAGCTTTTTGTTGCTTTCCAACAACCTCATGAAGGTAATCTTATTTCCAAGCAACGATTAGCCAGATGGATAGTAAAGTGTATTCAAACTTGCTATCTTAAAGCTAAAACGCAACTATTAGTAACACCTAAAGCACATGCCACTAGAAAGAAAGGTGATTCAATGGCATTCTTAGGAAATATACCAAAGGCAGACATATGCAAAGCAGCCACATGGTCTACACCACAAACATTTACAAAACACTATTGTGTGGACGTGTTGTCTCGCCAACAAGCAAATGTTGGTCAAGCACTACTTAAAACACTTATTTAAAACTACTCCAACTCCTACAGGCTAGCCACCGCTTATTCTAGGAGGGGACTGCTTTTCAGTCTATGCAAAGCATGTGTATCTGCAGCTACACATGCCATCGAATGGAAAATGTCACTTGCCCAGTGTACATCTGTTCGTGGCATAGTGCTGCAGATTCACATGTGCCCTCCCTCCTCCTCGGGAGCCTGTAGTCCTAGTGCTTAATAATGTAAATATGTATATACATTGCATGGACATATTCTTTACTTTCTATATATATATGTGCAAATACAACTCTTCACTCCTTACTTCACCTTCCTGCGGGAAAACAATCTAACAAAGGACTCGATGCCCATCCACACTATCACCGAGAGGAGTCATTCGATCTTGTGACTCGAAAAAGCTTCTTGAAAGAAAAACAACCTGTAACACTCTGAGCCCAATACTAGATGGCGGACTACGCACAGCATGTGAATCGACAGCACTACATGCCACGAACAGACGTACACTAGGTAAGTTACATTTTCTATATAAATTGATTTATTTACCCTGCAGTGTCCTGCAATTTAGTGGTTTAGATAAACATTGGTAATGCCAATCACTGTGGCCTTAATGTGATGTATGGCAGTGTGATAGTTTACAACAATATAGCCACATTGGGCAAATGTTATACAATTTGGGAAGTGTGGCTGAGTGTAGAGAATGACCTGCACAAGTCGGTTTGCGCCACGAGTACCAGAGGGATCTGGCAATGAAGGAAGCTAATAAAGGTGGCATCAGTGCTGCATTATCAAGAGTAATAATGGGTACTGTTTTAAATAAGTCCTAGGAAACAAAAACAGTAGGAAGCAGTATCAAACTAAAATCACTTGGAAGTGTGGGGATTCATTGCCTAATGCTGTTGTGGTTCCCCTCTTCTATCCAAAACAATTTCCTGTATTTCCTTGTAGTTTGCTCAGCACTTGTGTCTGGGGACCAGCGTAAAGCACCCATATGACACAAGCATCACAAATGTTTTTCTTGTGTAGTTGATGCACTGTGACACAAGGCAAAAGTGCCAAATTGAAAGTGGCCATTGTCTGCTACCCTAGAATTTCAAGTGAACTAAATTGATCAGATATTAACAAGACAAGACCTCAGGTACTCTAGATTCTAGGGGGTTAAGTTTGTGCTACACAGATCAAAGTGTAACCTGCAGATTAAAGTTGTAAACATGTTGGGGATAGTGGTGAGGCAAAATGACAAGGTTGCTTTGCGATTCCAGTTAGGAATTTACAATGCTAATAGCTCTAACTTGAGCAAACATGAGACCCATTGCATTACAAATGCTTGTTTAGTATTAGTAAGCTACGCCTTTTTTTGGGGGGGGTGGGGAGAGAATGTAGTGAGGTAGCTTTGGTAACCCACTAGACAGAGCACTTAATATTAAAAGGAAGGGCATGTTAGTTTCTTTTTACCATGCCCTTACAGTGAGAACATGAAATTACCATGTTTGATGGCATGCGTGGCTGCACTGCATACTTCTGCCGTCTAGTGTCTGGTCTGGAAGGCTGCAAGATTTTTTTTTGTTCGAAAAGTCTTTTGAGTCACTAGGTATAGTGACTCCTCCTCTTGCTGGTAATGCTCATGGGCATCGACTCTTTTTTATTGTTTTCTTCTGCCGTCTGTTCCAGTCGTGTTTTCACCGCGCTCCGGTTGTATTAGGCCCTATCTGTTCGGAAAACCTCCAGTTTGAAGGTGTTGTCATTGAACGTGTTACTCCATTCCTTAGTGTTCCGGGACCAAAGAAAATTCTATCTGGATCGTCGCACTTCAATGGAGGCCCTAGGGCCATGCCCTTTGGGCCGCCATTCCACTCCTCGGAAAATTAAATACTAATGGAACGGACAGACTTCCGTTTCTGTCCAAAGTGTCATTTATAATTTCTAAGGACCAATCTGTAGAAAAATGCCCCTTTTTGGCATGGTTACATTTCACCCCCCCCACTCACCCCCACCAACACACACACACACACACACTCCCTCTCCCTCTATCTCTCTCCCTCCCGCTCTCTCTTTCTCCCTCTCCCCCTCTCACTTTTTGACTGATATCTGATGCTAACTTGACTGAGTGGGTGCTGGGATCCTGCTAACCAGGGCCAGGTGTGCTTCACTACGAGGCAAGGTGGATGCTGGAAGAATAAGGTGACCCCAGACACATCCATTCTGCTGGCCATGGGGTGCCCTTGGGGCAGATGAAGGGTACAACACCTTCCAAACCAGAAATTACATGAGTGACAATCATGGCACTGAATATGCTAATGGTTACTGGAGTGTGTCTATATTAATTATGTTGTTATATTTTTAAGTTAGTGGGGTGTTTACATAACATTTTGTATAATATATATTGTTTATGGTGCATATCATTTGCATAAACTAACAATACTTTGTATGGCATAGTATTAAATATGGTCTCTTGTTTTTCCTTTTTTTACTGTGAGAAGTATCTTTGAAACTGTTTCTTTCAACAGGTTTACAGCCACAATTTGCCTACAAAAATGCTTAGTCTGTTATAATCATTAAAATCCTGCTTGAAAATTGGCCTTCCATCAAGTATGTTTTATAAAGTCGTCCTCTGCTTCTTTCTACCTTCTGTCCCCCCGAACTTCTGTGTACAAGTCACTCTAAAAATCTCATGCCTAACTGTCTTAAAGTTCTTTTGAAACCATAACAATATCTATTAATTTCAGCAAAAAATTGTCTCACCTATCCACCCCCCTCTAATGATAACATCTATGTTGACAATTACCGCTGGAATGCATGGAATGAGCTAGCAAAACTAACCGTAACCCCAATAACCAGTTGACTGACCACTAATGTAGCTCCCGAGTAGTGTGCTACTTGCAGCAAAGTGCTTCAATGCCTCGTCAGGGGTAGTAAGCGCTATTCAAATACAATTTATAACCAGGCCCCAGCAACTGTGGCCAATAACATAGAAAGAAAACACAATTACAGTAGTCCGCATTATGCACATGCATACTAGCCTAGATGGAATATAGCATGTGATAACATTCCATGTTCTAGCGCTGCGTTCTACCTACTACACACCAGTATTTTACCCAACCCTCTAGTGTAAGGCTGACCAGTCTCTGCCAGCCTGCCACTAACAAGACACATTTCTGACACCATGGGGTGAGAGTCTTTATGCTCTCTGGGGTCAGGGACAAAGCCTGCTTTGAGAGGAGGTGCTTTATAACTCACAAGCGCAGGAACTGCAACACTTGGCAGTGAGCCTCAAAGGCTCCTGCCTTGGGTTACACTGCCCCAGGGCACGTCTTGTACTGGAGATGCCCTCCCCCTGGGCCAAGTCCCACTTTTGGCAGCAAGTCAGACGAGAAAACTAGTAAACACCAAGAGGTGTGCCTATCCCAGCTAGGACCCCACCCCTAAGGTGCCCAGAGCTGAGGTGAACCCCTCTTGGCAGAATCCTTCATCTTGTTTTAGAGGATGTTAGGCAGTAGGGTTAGGAATATGCCCCCATCCCCACCCCACCCACAAAAGGTACTGGGCGTATTTAGGGGCACTCATAAACCTTGCGGGTCAGGTTTCTGGTGCCCTGAAAAAGATTGAAGAGCCTCAGAAGACGGCTCCAGACAACAGCTGACTTGGCCCCAGCCCTACCGGCCTGTCTGCAGCTTCAAGAATTCAGGTACAAGAAGATGACTCGTCCTGCAGGACCAGCGAGCTCTACAAGCCTGCCTACCCAAGGACCAAGATCTCCCAAGGACAGGGGGCCCTGTCCACGAAGAAACCTCCATGAAGAACTCCAGAACCTCCATGGATCTGCGAGTCCTGTCCATTCTGCACCTGACGTCCACGGCCCGTGTCCAGATGGCCCACCAGTCCAGTTAAGGTCCCCAGAAGATTCCGACCTCGAGTCCATCCTGGTTTGACCCCTCATGACCACACAATGCCTGCAGCCTTAATCCAGAAGACCCCCCCCCCCCCCCGACCACACCTAGCTTCATTGAAGATTTCCTGACGCCTAAAGATACCCCTGCACCTGCAGCCCCCTGGCCTTGGGGAACCTAACCGAGAGTCCAGCAGCGTCCAGTGGGCTCTATACTTACCTGTCCAGCAGTTGGTTTTCTTCAGTAGGCTCCCTGGACCACGCCTGTAGCATCTTTGTGACCCCCTGAGATTCCCTCATTGAAAAGCATTGGGCGCCCAACACTATTTGCACTGTGCACCTGGCTGTCCCTTTGCCGCTGAGGGTGTGTGTTTGGTGCCCTGAAGTCACGGGTACTTACCTGCAAGCTGTTTCTAAGTGCCCCGTCTCCATAGGATTCAATTGGGCGCCCTACACCAACTTTGACCCCTGCACCCAGCCAGCCCCATGTTGCTGGTGGTGCACCCTTTGTGTCTTCCTAAACTTTGCCCTGTAGACACCCTAACTCCGAAAACCCGGATCGTAAGTCGAGCATTGACCTGCAAATTGTGTTGTTAATTTTCCTTCCCTAGGATTGCATTACTTTCTATGAGAAATTGCACTGTTTTACCTGTGAGTTCTAAAGAAAATGCATTTGATAATTCAAAGAGATACATTCTTCTGACTGTGTGTACCTGAAACAATGATCCTTTTGTTTCTAGAAATAAAGTTTCAAAGTATATTTTTTGAAACATAAAACATTGGCCTGGAGTTAATCATTGAGTGTGTGACTCATTTCTTGACTCTGTGTGTACCACAAATGCTTAGCACTACCCTCAGATAAGCCTAACTGCTTGACTACACTGCCACAAATGAGAGCATTAGTACTATCTACTTTAGCCTCTGGGGATCGTTGGGAGTTTTAGTGCACACTATACCTTACTTTGGTATAGTATACACAGAGTCAACGTCCTACATATCTACACCAGGTTTGCAACCTTTGCTTGTCACTGGAGCATAGAGAAGAAGCCTGTGAGGCCTGACAGTCTTTCCGGTAGAAAAAGACTGCAAGATCGGAGCTCAGTGCTGAGAAATGCAGAAGCAATAAGTAGAGGAAACACCCGACATTTTCGGTCTGCAAGACACCATGTCAAACACCGAACAGGAGCAGGAACTCCTATGAGGCTACAGCAGAGGAGGCTTTTCCTATCCAAGATTCGGCCTCCGAAGCAGACATAACTCTTGAGATGCAGGAAATTCCTCAAGGTCAACCAACCCTGAGTAAAACGCCTCCTGTTCTGGCATTGAAGTGAAGGCTATCGAGCCGTTACTGTTCTTGGGCCATGGTAGGCATCCAAAGACTCAATCAGAGGCCCCGCTATTAAGCTTGTCTTCGAAGCATAAGCCTTATACCTCCATACCGAGCCGAACACCACCTGCCTCTACACCAAAAGCTTTCCCGTCTCACTTGCCACCGACTGTTTCAACACCAGAAAGACTTCCTGCCTTGGCACCGACCACTTCAGCACCGAACGATAAGTTCACCTTGGGGGGGGGGGGGGGGCAAAGAAAGGGACTCCATGCAGCCTCGGAGTCGAAAACATCCCCTGAGTCCATAATTCATAGGATGAAGCAACAGCTCCATGCCAAGCAATCACAACTGCATATACAGCCACACACAGGGGGAGTGCTGGTTAAAGCTGTCATTTCTACTACTTCAAAACGACAACTTTCTTTTGAAGAGGTGATTAATCCATCTAACTAGAATGGAGAAAGACTTGGTCGAGATTCTCCCACTTCTACCTACATCTCCATCTCAAGTCACTTCACCACCTACTCGTCCTCCACCACCTCAAGGTAACCCCCTTGACGTCTCTCCACAGGGCTCACTCCAGTCTTTTAACAACATCCAGGACATGGGGGATGACAATCTCCCTTTGCATTCAGACACAGACCCTTCGTCTCAATATGATGTAGACACACTTATAGACAGTGACACAGAGGACTATCTAGCTAGACCTTCGCTAGATGATACAACGTTCTTTCCAAGAACTCACTGGGAGGGCAGCCACATACCATCATCTGTTTCTTCACAAAAAGCCAATTGAAGACTACTTCCTTTTTGAGGCACTCACCACCTCACATAAGTCCACACATTATCACTCAGCCAGTGGAGAGAAAATAAATATATAAGGGCTCCCCATCCAACTCAGTTTTTATTAACCGTCACATTCCTGCTGACTCTTTAGTCGTTTGCCAGGAAAAAAGTTAACTTACAAGCCACTTGTGATGCTCCGCCCCCTGATAAGGAAAGCAAGCTCATTGATGCTTTTGGCAAACGTGTTGCTGCTCAAGCAGCCAATCACTGGCGTGTCGCCAATACTCAAGGTCTACTTGGCAGATAAGACTGTGCTCCCTGGGACAAAATGGCAAAACATCTCCAGTACCTCCCAGAGGAGCACAGGAAACGAGGCCTGAAAATTGTTAGTGAGGGCCAATTAATTTCCAACAATTCGTTCTGCTGTGCTTCAGACTCCGCAGACACAAGCGGTGAGAGGAATAAACACTAGTGTCCTTTTACGCTGATAAGCGTAGCTATGCATTTCAGGCTTTAAGCAGGAGGTACAGCAGTCCATATTAAATGTACCCTTTGATAAAGAACACCTAATCGGCCCACAAGTAGATCGGGCATTAGAGAAGATGGACGATGAAGTTGCGAAATCCGTGGGAGCACTCCAACTCCCTGCCTCGCTTGGTACTTTTCATAGAACTCAATATAAATCAGGCCCCTAAACCTTCTACATCTGAAACCTCGTTATCGTATAGTAAAAGTCAACCCCACATGTCCCCCCAAATAAGATTTTACAGGGGTTCCTATAGAGGGAATAACTACAGAGGTAGGGGGAAAATTTCTCCCCTTTAACTTCCTATACTGCCACCAAGCATCAACTCAGTACACCTTTCCTCTCATTACTAAACACCTGTAGGAGGACACCTTCAGTTCTTTTTTCAAAATTGGCAAACAAATCATGATTGATCAACGGGTGTTGGATATCCAACATAGTTATTGTGTGGACCTCAATTCCACGCCTCTAAATAGTCCCCCTCGCACTCACGAACGTTCACAAGACATCACACTCTCCTCAAGCAGGAAGTGCAGGGCTCATTGACCAAAACAGCAATAGAACCAGTCCCCTTACAACATCAGGGAACCAGGGTATATTCACCATACTTTCTCATACCCAAAAAGGATGGCTCCTTAAGACCTATTCTGGATCTCAGGCTGTTAAATCATTGCATCATATCTGAAAACTTTCATATGGTCACACTTCAGGATGTACTCCTATTGCTGCAACAGGGCGACTTTTTATCGGTACTAAATCTAAGACGCTTATTTTCACATTCCCATACACCCGG
Source organism: Pleurodeles waltl (assembly GCF_031143425.1). Lineage (NCBI taxonomy): Eukaryota > Metazoa > Chordata > Amphibia > Caudata > Salamandridae > Pleurodeles > Pleurodeles waltl. Next base: position 69,974,456 of record NC_090444.1, on the reverse strand, counting down.
CACATTGCAAATACCTTAGATTTGTGATAGAAGGAGAAAAATACCAATTCAAAGAGCACCCCTTTTGGAGGTCACAACTGTAGGAGGCTGGCCTGGCTTATAGTGGGTACCTGATGGTACTTACACCTTATGCCAGGTTCAGTTATCCCTAATTAGTAGATTAGTAGTGTTCTAGCAGCTTAAGCTGATAGAGGTAGCTATAGCAGAGCAGCTTAGGCTGAACTAGGAGACATACAAAGCTCCTACTATACCACTTATATCATATAGCACTATATCACAAGAAACACAATACTCACTTACTAAAAATATAGGTACTTTATTTTAGTGACAATGTGCCAAAAATATCTCAGAGGATATACTCTCTTAGGAAGTAAGTAAAATACACAAAATATACACACAAACCAAAATCAGGTAAGTAAACAGTTAGAAAAGTAGTGCAAACTCTGTAGAATACAATAGGATGCAATAGACCTAGGGGTAACACAAACCATATACTCTGAAAGTGGAATGCGAACCACAAATGGACCCCTAGGCTAGTGTAGTGTGTAGAGGGTCACTGGGAGTGTAAGAAAACACTAAGGGTGTCCAAGATACCCCACCCAAAGACCCTGAAAAGTAGGAGTAAAGTGATACTACTTCTCCAGAAACACACTAAACTCATGATAGAGGATTCTGCAAAGACCACAACAGACTGTAAAGCACTGAAGACGGATTCCTGGACTTGAGGACTTGCAAAGGAAGGGGACCAAGTTCAAGAGTTGTGAAAGTGTCTGGGGGGGCAGGAGCCCACTAAACCCCGAGTGATGGTGCAAAAGCGCTGCCTCCGGATGGAAAAAGCTGAAGATTCTGCAACAATGAAAGGTGCTAGGAACTTCTCCTTTGTGCAGATGATGTCCCACGGAGTGCTTGAGGATGCAGTGTTGTTTCTTTGGAGAAAGACCGCAAGCAAGCCTGGCTAGCTGCAAAGGTCACGGTTGAAGAAAAAGTGTGCTGCCCGGGCCCAGGAAGGACCAGTATGTCGCCACTTGGGAGAGGAGACAGAGGGGGCCCTCAACAACACAGAGAGCCCACACACAAAAAGGCAGCACCCGCAGGAGTCCTTGAACTTGGGTTCAAGAAGACTGAGCACAGCGGTCGTCTCAACACTACTAAAGAGGGTCCCACGAAGCCGGAGGTCAACTCAGGGAGTTGAGCAATGCAGGACGGAGTGCTGGGGATCTGAGCTAGGCTGTGCACGAAGGATTCCTTGCAAAAGTGCACAGAAGCCTTAGGAGCTGCAGTTCACGTGGTGCACAGGATTACTGTCTGGAGAAGGGAGGCAAGGACTTACCTCCTCCAAATTTGGACAGTTGGACCACTGGATAGTCTGGGCCACTTGGGTCCACCATCTGTGTTCTAGGGGCCACGTGCGTCAGGATGAGAGGGGTCCCAAAGTACCGGTGATGCTGAAGTTTGGTGCCTGCAGGAGCAGGTGGAAGATTCCGTCGGCCCATGGGAGATTTCTTCTTGGCTTCCAGTGCAGGGTGAAGGCAGACAGCCCTCAGAGTATGCACCACCAGGAAACAGTTGAGAAAGCCGGCAGAATTAGGCGCTACAATGTCGCTGGTAGTCTTCTTGCTACTTTGTTGCAGTTTTGCAGGTGTCCTGGAGCAGTCAGCAGTCGATCCTTGGCAGAAGTCAAAGAGGGTGATGCAGAGGAACTCTGGTGAATTCTTGCAAGTTGTTATCTGAGGAAAAGCCCACAGGAGAGACCCTAAATAGCCCTCAGAGGAGGATTGGCAACCTAGTGAGGTAAGCACCTATCAGGAGGGTTCTCTGATGTCACCTGCTGGCACTGGCCACTCAGAGGCTTCCATTGTGCCCTCACACCTCTGGATTCAAGATGGCAGAGGTCTGGGACACACTGGAGGCGCTCTGGGCACCACCCCTGGGGTAGTGATGGACAGGGGAGTGGTCACTCCCCTTTCCTTTGTCCAGTTTTGCGCCAGAACAGGGACTGGGGATTCCCTGAACCGGTGTAGACTGGCTTATGCAAGGAGGGCACCATCTGTGCCCTTCAAAGCATTTCCAGAGGCTGAGGGAGGCTACTCCTCCCCAGCCCTTAACACCTATTTCTAAAGGGAGAGGGTGTATAACACCCTCTCTCAGAGGAAATTCTTTGTTCTGCCTTCCTGGGCCTGGGCTGCCCAAACCCCAGGAGGGCAGAACCCGGTCTGTGGGTTGGCAGCAGCGGTAGCTGCACAGAAAACCCCAGAGAGCTGGTTTGGCAGTACCCGGGGTCCATAGTGGAGCCCCGGGGATGCATAGGATTGGCACCCCAATACCAGATTTGGCATGGTTTGGGACAATTCCATGATCTTAGACATGTTAGATGGCCATATTCGGAGTTACCATTGTGAAGCTACATATAGGTATTGCCCTATATGTAGTGCACGTGTATAATGGTGTCCCTGCACTCACAAAGTCCGGGGAAATTGCCCTGAACTATGTGGGGGGTACCTTGGCTAGAGCCAGGGTGCCCTCACACTTAGTAACTTTGCACCTAACCTTCACTGAGTGAAGGTTAGACATATAAGTTACTGAAGTGCAGTGTAAAATGGCTGTAACATAACATACGTGATTTCACTCAGGCTGCAGTGGCAGTCCTGTGTAAGATTTGTCTGAGCTCCCTATGGGTGGCAAAAGAAATGCTGCTGCCCATAGGGATCTCCTGGAACCCCAATACCCTGGGTACCTAGGTACCATATACTAGGGAATTATAAGGGTGTTCCAGTTTGCCAATTAGAATAGGTGAAAATGGTCACTAGCCTATAGTGACAATTTTAAAGGCAGAGAGAGCATAAGCACTGAGGTTCTGGTTAGCAGAGCCTCAGTGACAGTCGCTACACAGGTACACACATTCAGGTCACAAACTATGAGCACTGGGGTCCTGGCTAGCAGGATCCCAGTGAGACAGGCAAAAACAAACTTACATACATGTGAAAAATGGGGGTAACATGCCAGGCAAGATGGTACTTTCCTACAACAGCCCCAAAGGTGTTCACAAAATGCCTCACAGTCGTAGCAGCTCACTTACGCAGGCAGAAAATTCATGTCGACCCATACCTAGATGACTGGCTCATCAAAGCTAGCAATCTCAATCAATGCTTGCAGCATACTCAAATCACAATAGACTTACTTCATCAATTAGGTTTCACCATAAATTTCACAAGTCATGTCTGAACCCACTTCAGATACAGCCCTATTTTGGGAGTCGTTCTCAACACACAGTAGAAATAGCATGCCCAAATGCAGTAGGGATACAAAACGTTCAAACACAGCTTTCTCATTTTCGCCCCAGCCACCCAGTCATTGTAAATTCGGTCATGAAGCTCCTGAGAATGATGGCTTTTTGCTTTGTAATCATACCACATGCTCGTCTTCATATGCGACCGCTGCAGGAATGTCTATCACGCCAATGGTGTCAGGCACAGGATCGCTTAGAAGAACTAGTGTTGGTAGACAGCTGCACCTTTCACTCTCTGCAGTGGTGGAACAAAACAAGACCAGCCTTTTAAGGGGGTGGCTGTTCCTGGGCCCTGTTCCCCAGATCATTCTGTCAGCGGACGCCTGACATACAGGGTGGGGTGCTCACTTCCATAATCTCACAGTCCAGGGTCTTTTGACGCACATCGGACCCTACCCATCAAGTATTTAGAGTTGCTAGCCGTTCATTTAGCACTCAAAGCCTTTGGAATTAATCTCACCAATAAAGTAGTTCTCAGGCGCACAGACCATGTGTTATGTGCAAAAACAGGTGGGGGGGGGGGGGGGAGAGACACATTCTGTATAGCTGTCTCGCCTTGCACAGATAATTTGGTATTGGGCCATTTGCCACAATATATACTTGCTAGGGGAACACCTCCCAGGAACATACAACAATTTTGACAACCCCCTAAGCAGGATGTGGCAACAAGTCCACGAGTGGAAACCCCACCCAGAGTCCTTCTACCCTACTTTTAAAAGTGGGGTTTTCGAGACATAGACATTTTTACAACAAACAAACGCAAAATGTCCAAACTTCGCCTCCAGGTTCCCACACCCTCAGACCAAGGGCAATGCTCTATGGATGAACAGGTCAGGGATATTTGCCTACACTTTTCCACCGCTCCCTCTCCTTCAGCATCTGGTTTGGTTACTCAGGCAAACTCCTCTCACACTCGTAGTGGCACCCACATGGGCCAGACAACCATGGTTTACCACTCTATTAGACCTATCAGTATTACCACACAAGAAACTTCCCCTTGAACCTGACCTCCCTCAGAACCATGGTCACATCATACACCAAAAACCCAAGGAGTTGAATCTTGCAATTTGGCTCCTTAAGTCATAGAATTTGGTTATCTAAACCTACCTTAAGAATTGGATGGATATTCTTAAGGAAGCACATATACCAACTACTACAGCATGTTATGCAACAAAATGGAAACAATTTGTGCACAATTGCATTGCTCAAAATTGAGATCCCTTCCAACTATCACTGCAAAATATAATTCTCTACCTACTTCATTTACAGAAGGCAAACTTAGCATACCCTTCCGTAAGGTTACACTTAGCAGCCATAGCTGTTTACCTTTAGAACAAACAACATTCTACTCTTTTCAAAATTCCTGTCATTAAAGCTTTTATGGAAGGGCTCAAAAGAGTAATATCACCAAGACTACCCCCAGTGCCTTCTTGGAACCTTAATGTGGTCCTCGCTGGACTCGTGGGCCCACCATTTGAGCCGTTTCACTCATGTCCTTTACAGTTTCTATAATGGAAATTGGCTTTCTTAGTTGCAATATCCTCCCTCAGACGTGTCCGTACACTCCAGACATTAACCTTACAAGAACTTTTTTCCAAATACACAAGGATAAAGTGGTTCTTCGTACCAATCCAAAATTGTTTACCAAAAGTGGTGTCTCATTTTTATATTAATCAAACAATAGATCTGCTAGTCTTCTTTCCTCAACCTGACTTGGTTGCTGAAAGGGGCCCTACACACATTAGATGTTAAAAAAGAGGTTATGTTGTATATTGATTGGACCAAAACCCTTAGGAAGTCCATTGCATTTTCTCCACCACATAAAGGCAATCCTGTTACTAAATCTACTATAGCAAGATGGATCGTCAAATGTATTCAAACTTGCTATGCAAAAGCCAAAAGGCCATTATTTGTTCCATCTGGAGCACACCCAACTTGTAAAAAAAGGTGCATCTAAGGCGTTTTTAGGTAACATTCCTTTAGCTGACATATGTAAAGCAGCAACATGGGCTACACCACACACTTTCGGTAAACATTACTCGTGGATGTTTTTGCACGCCAACAAGCTAATGTAGGTCAGGCAGTGTTATGTACTCTCTCAAAATACTACAACACCCACAGGTTAGCCACCATCAAGTTGTAAGATGCACCACTAACGGGAAAATAAAAGAAAACCTTCTGAGCCAAAACGAATCGGAGATTTGCTTTTTCTATAAGAGCTTCAACGGAGCAGTATTCTATGCTCTTCACCACTTTTAAGAAGTGAATTCCACGCAGAAGTGGTGCCGCCACAGATTTTATTAAGAAGCTCTGTAATACATGCAACCCCTGGCAGCCAGCTCAGAAAATGATAGTTTGGCTGGAGCATATAATTTCCAGTCTCAACTCCCACCACAAGTCACGGTTACCAGGGAACAAACTCAAGGAACAACAAGTAGAAATGCACAAGACATAACAAAGACTCCAACATGGAGGAGGCTATTAAGATAGCTGAAGGTAAGGAACATACAGCAATGGGGTTAAGGGAGATGGACATGATGAATAATGCTAAAAATGAAAGTGTGATAAATAAAATAGGCAGTGCATATGACAATAGAGAGGAAAGCAATAGGAGAAGTGATATAAAGTAAAAATTTGATGTCTCTAAAACTAAAAACAATGGCGACATGAAGCAAAGAAATACCAAATTTAGTGAGGTGGGATGTTTTCGTTGTGGTGCTCATGGTCATATTGCATCCAGCACAGTTTGTGCAGCCAAGAATGCAATTTGTAGAAACTGTGGAAGGAGAGGACATTTTGCAAAATTATGCAGAGCAAGGATTGATGGTAAAAAGATTCAGTAGATTAAACAAGAGGTCCATGATAGTTGTGTGAGTGTTCAGGAGATAACTATGACTATACGTGAGGAAGCTGAAGGTTTAGAAAATAACATTAATGTGGGGAGTGGAACAGTAACAGCTGCAAGAAGTGAAGTTAGAGAGTACTGACAAACTAAAGAAACTGCACTGTCAAACGTTTCTAAAAGGCAAAATAAAGATGTTGGTGTGAAACAGCATCTAAAGGAGTGAAAGAAAGTATTGTACAGACTCCCACTTTTGAAGTTTCAGGTAAAACATATTACAACTGATGCCAGTAACTTAGGAATCAGGGCAGTATTGACGCATGTCAAGAATGGTACAGAACGGTATTCTGTAAGAGAAAAGGAAGCTATAGCTTGTTGTTGGGGAATTGATCTCTTTACATTCTATGTGTGTGGGATACCTTTTAGAGAGAAATGAGCACAAACCCTTAACCTAGATCTTTAAATGTGGGAGAGGGTTGGAAGGGAATGTCACTCTACACATATCAAGGGGCTTATTATTGGTACTGGATTATAATTTTGATGTAGAAATATGCAGAATATGCATGGGCCAGGACAAATGTGGTTGCAACCTATTACGAAAGCCAGTCAGTGAGGAAGAAGCTATTGAGGAGGTGTCCGACAGGGAGGAGTGTGGAACTGAGGGAAAGAAAGCACTGGAAATTGAGGAGTGGAATGCTGCAAAGGAGAATGATCTGGTGATGAAAAGTAGAAGTGAGAGTTATACAACAATGGGGTGACAAAAGTTCCTTGAATAAAGAATTAAGTGAAGCCTTAAATGTAAAAGATGAGTTAAGCATAATGGGAGGAACGTTAATGAGGATGAAATCAACTTGTTCGCTCTAGTGGGGTCCACAGACTGATTATTACTATTGCGCATGAGGGACATCTAGGATGTGGTTTAACAAAAATAAAAGTGAGACCATCATTCTGGTGGCCTGGCATGGACAGTGATGTTGAGGAAAGGGTGAAGAATTGTGTTGCGTGGCAACAGTGATAAAACTAATGAAAAATAAATTCTTGACAAACAGTGAGAAAGGTTGACCATTGATTTCCTTGGGCCTGTAGGATGGTTGGGATCAAGAATTATCACACATTAGTAGTTTGTTGTAACACCTTTAGACCAGGTGAACACTACAGAGCCCTCATTGAATTTCTGGAGGACGTTTTTATGGAAGAGGGGATACCAAAAAACATTGTGGCCCACAATTGGGTGCAATTTGTTTCTAAAGAAATGACCGGTTGTCTTTCTAGAATGGGAATAATTCATGAGGGTAGCCCTCTTTAGACCACAGGCCAGTGAACTGGTAGAAAGGGTAACTCTGCTAATTGAGAATGTCTAGTTGTTCTTGGCCAATCATCTCTCCTGGAGATAATAGTTAAGGAGAGTGATTTGGGTACACGGGACATCTCCACATTCTATGATGGGTGTATCACCGTTTGTATCATTGAAGGGAAGGCAACCTGGTTTAAAAAAAAAAAAAAGAGGACCACAGCTATGGCACACATACATGTTGGCAACATGGTTCATTGCAGCATATGGCATACAACTATGATACCATTATTCATATGGTAATAAACTGCTTCATACATGAGGCAGTGGATATGCTATTGCATTGGTAACAGGAATATATGACCAGACCCTTAACAGCAGTAACTGTGACATCAGCTATCTCTGCAAGGAGTATGTGTGACAAGAAGTCCATGTAAGCTGCAAATGGATAGCATGAGTGCCCCAGGTATTACAAGCATTGCTCACAAGACATGCCCTGCGCAGTCCATCCCAGGTCATAAGTCCTGCCACTGCCATGTTTTCAGTCTCTCCCCACCCTTCTCTAGGGGGCCCTGGAAATTGACTTTTTGTTCCCAGATAATCCCACACACACCCAGACTCACATTCTGACTTCAGTGTGCTTCCCTCTTTAGTATGGCATGCCGTAGTCATAGTTCATCTGTCTGCATGGACTTTAGGTCAGATAATGCACTGCCTGGTAGTCTGTAGGACCTGTAATCAACTGTCCATTGCTTCCCATGTGAAAGGTACTGTTGGCCCTTTGAACTTGATTCTCACCTACAGGACTTGTGAGAGACTGAAGCTGCACACACCTGTGAGCAGTTCCATGCAGACCAGCCATTTTAACCTGAACTGCCCTTGCTGCTGCCTGGAACGGCTTAGAAGCTGCCATTATATGCATATTCTTGTTATGCATTGGCATATAAATCACTTGTGTAACACAGGCTTTGGGTGATTGTGTAACGTTGTAGCCCACAGTACAAATACAGTATTCATTTTCCACAGTGTTGTTCCAGCTTTTCCCAATCAGAGTCTGCTCACTGGTATTTGCCTTGTTCATGTTAGTTCCCGACAGAGCCTCCATCCTGTTAGCCTGATTGGTTCCTGTCTTTGTGTTACCATAAAGATTCTCGGTGGCTACATTTGTCTCATAGTTGCTTTTCATGCCCCTGCTTTCCTCCTGGGGTATTGTGTCTGGTAGGTCTACGATGAATCCTCAAATAGATTGTACAGTGTAATCAGTTTACTTATCGTATCATGGTGTGGGACATGTCTTCAAATAGCCTAATCACGGCCCATCCCTTGTCTGGGTTTCATATATGCATGAGTGAGAAACAGTGACAGTGTACCATGGCTGTATGCATGGATTGGGTATGGTGGCTCCAGCACAACAAACAACGTTTGCTAATGTTCATGAAAGGACAAAACATGTTTGTGCCCTGACGATCCACACACAGATTCACATCGGCCACAACCTATTGATGGGCCTTGCGTGGTGAATAGCTGTGAAATTAATCAGCACAGAGGCACTGATGTTCCCGGTTGCAGTGGGAATTTTAGAAGCCACCCTGTGTACAAATGTTGTGATGAAACCTGCCAGGTGAAAATTACTGATTCATTAACTTTGTGAGCACACCAAGGTTGCCCTGTTGTCAGTCTCATAAAACTTCTGCAGTGCCATAGCTGGACTATCCCCATGTGTGTTGTCAATTCCTCTTTGGCTTTCGTTCAATTCTGCTTTGAAGGATACTCTGTTAATGCAGGGAATGACTCCACAGACTCATGACTAGACCTGCACGTAACTGTGACAACATGGACCCCAATAATGACACAGGGTACACATGGCCACACACTTGAACTGGACACCCTTGTGCAATTAAACAATGGCAATATGTGAACACATGCTGGTCTGCTGGTCCTCCACTGCCACAAGAGAAACATAGGTCATATATATGACTCAAACTGTGGAATGACATTACATTTTTGGATTGGTTTTGGGACTCTGTGTCGCAAACACCGTACCCACATAGCGTTGTCAAATGCCTGACTCATGGGTAGTATCCAAACAAGTGACCAGGAAGTGGTATCCAACATTCCAGTACATGTGATGGCTTAGTCTTGTAACATTGACGTTATCAAACGTCCTCTATCTATCCTGTGCATAGTTTGTAGTGGGAGATGCTTTTGTCCTACAAGTCAGGCACGTACACAGAGCATTTGTTGCTACGTGTATGACAAACACATTTCCTGACACATTGCCACACTGATTAGCATCTGATGGTTATCCACATTTACAACACATGCATGCAAGCACATTTATGATAACACGTCTTGTGATGTTCACACAGAGGGCCAACTAAAAATGAAATAGCCAATTCACAGACACTGACACACAGGCAATGAGTTAAGGCATTAAGTTGCGTAGCCTTGCTATCCTCTATTGACGCACAACCTGCTCAAACTGGGTAATACCAATCTGTATTCCAAAAGTTGGAGTATCTATTGCGTCAGTGAAGAGTGCTAATCTGGTACAACGACTAGAGGATCATGGTCCGCAGTAGTGTGATCTGCCACATGTGCCCAAACACTGGAATGCACAACGTAGGTGCAAACAGCCTATCTCTGTATAGTGACAGCTGTCATGTACTATAAAAATGTGAGAAATGACCCAGAACCAGTAAAACACAGAAATTTTGACACATACGCATCCAAAAAGACACATATGCGTCACAAATTGCCGCATATGCGTAGAAAAATGACACTCACAGCCATGATACATCCATTGGCCCAGAGCAGTAATTCCTACACTGTACCCCATGAAATTGGTTACCAATGCTAAATATTTGGAACTATGGATGCGGGTAATTTGTAAGCATGTGCATTAAAAAAAAAAGTACGCATAGACTTTAAGCATCATAATATTTTGACGCATCATAATAAAAACGCACCGCATTTGAGGCAGGAAGTGATGTAATAGGATATCTTGTTTACAGAATTGGCACAGTGGGTGTACTTTCACTTTCACTTTGCAGTCTGTGATTTTTCTAGACTGTGTGGCTGTGTTTTGACTTCTCTCTGTGTGAATATTATGAATGTTTCTCCTTTGTGCTCCTTATATTGTCTTTTGGTGTTTTGTAAGTGTCTGTAGTATCCTGTGTAAGTGTATTTTTGTCATTTTTGGTGTCTAATTTTGTCTTTGTAGTGTTAGGAGTCTGTTGTGGGTATTGTTAGTTTGGGGATAGTTGGGCTGTTTTAGGGTTACTTTTATTTCATTTTCCTCCCTCCTTTTCCTTTATTATCCTCTGTACCCCTTAATTTCAGTAAAATTTCTGTCATGTTCAGTAGGCCAGGTCTGGGGAGAATGGGTGAGGAGGAGTGGCGGGATTCATTTGGCTGGTGTGCCACTTCCTCCCCTTGATGATCGAAACAGGTGGCAAGGTGATACAGGGGTATCACACAGAGGCGAGGAGGCAGATGGTGGTCAAAGGTCTTGTACCATCTGCGACGCGCCTACAACACACCACGCAACGACCACCAACTAAAGCACCGCTGGGCTGACCTTGTTGCCTGCGAGCAAGACCTGCTGAACCACCTGGGTATTGTGATTGGTGCCCCTGTTGGTGAGTACAAGATAGAGTAATGTGCACATTTAAATGCTCTGTAGTGACAGTAGCAGATTTGTTGTTATGCTGCAAGCAATGTTTTTGGACATGTGGAATGCAAGTTAAACATACAGTGGCCCTGAGTTATACAATAATTGCTACACATTACCGTCATTTGTTGACGCAACAGCTGCACTAAGTTACAAAACACAACTGGAGCTTGTAAATTAGTGCTGCCTTTATGTCAAAAGATTATGCTAATGCGGCTCTAACATATGTTTTATCCATGGTCTGTGAGTGTACCAGGAAAGAGATGTTTTTTACCAGCTAATTCCAAGACTGAATGTGTTCCCCAATTATTTTGAATACATGTCTGAACTGTATTCTGGCCCATACGTACCAATTTCTTTCTAACCTCAGGTAATATCTTAGGCCGGTAGTTTGACTTGGTTGTGCCGCAATTAAATTAGGAATGGAGGCCAAAGTAATTCACACGGGTTCAGATCTAAATGTTTGGTGCTACTTTCCATAGCTGTAGCGTATAACATGAAGCAAATGATACAAATTGAGGGATAACAACTATCCATGGCCCCCTGTTCATTGTTCCTGTGTGTTTCAAATTGGTCTTGGGCACAATAGCTGGAACAGAGCTAATGCATTTCCCATCTGTGTTACTCTATAGCCATGCACTTCTCATAAGTTATGGGGTCATGATGGGATACCTGACGTTGGGGAATGCATGGTCACAATGTATTACGTGCATGATATTGTGCAAGGGACCCCTGACCAATTACATCATACAAATAAAGTTCCCTAATACTTTGCTAGTTTAGTTTGGTACACCCCTGCTGATGTAATGCAGTATATGTACAATAACTAACTTCCCAGTATGGAGGCTATCACAGACATGGGTGTATGCTAAGATCAGAATGTAAAGAAATGGCTCCCTGTTGCAGTTCCCCCCCACTTTTTGCCTGATACTGATGCTGACTTGACTGAGAAGTGTGCTGGGACCCTGCTAACCAGGCCCCAGCACCAGTGTTCTTTCACCTAAAATGTACCATTGTTTCCACAATTGGCACAACCCTGGCACCCAGGTAAGTCCCTTGTAACTGGTACCCCTGGTACCAAGGGCCCTGATGCCAGGGAAGGTCTCTAAGGGCTGCAGCATGTCTTATGCCACCCTAGGGACCCCTCACTCAGCACAGACACACTGCTTGCCAGCTTGTGTGTGCTGGTGGGGAGAAAATGACTAAGTCGACATGGCACTCCCCTCAGGGTGCCATGCCAACCTCACACTGCCTATGGCATAGGTAAGTCACCCCTCTAACAGGCCTTACAGCCCTAAGGCAGGTTGCACTATACCACCGGTGAGGGCATAGGTGCATGAGCACTATGCCCCTACAGTGTCTAAGCAAAACCTTAGACATTGTAAGTGCAGGGTAGCCATAAGAGTATATGGGCTGGGAGTCTGTCAAAAACGAACTCCACAGCTCCATAATGGCTACACTGAATACTGGGAAGTTTGGTACCAAACTTCTCAGAATAATAAACCCACACTGATGCCAGTGTTGGATTTAATAAAAAATGCACACAGAGGGCCTCTTAGAGATGCCCCCTGTATTTTACCCAATTGTTCAGTGCAGGACTGACTGGTCTCTGCCAGCCTGCTGCTGAGAGACGAGTTTCTGACCCCATGCGGTGAGAGCCTTTGTGCTCTCTGAGGACAGAAACAAAGCCTGCTCTGGGTGGAGGTGCTTCACACCTCCCCCCTGCAGGAACTGTAACACCTAGCAGTGAGCTTCAAAGGCTCAAGCTTCGTGTTACAATGCCCCAGGGCACTCCAGCTAGTGGAGATGCCCGCCCCCTGGACCCAGCCCCCACTTTTGGCGGCAAGTCCAGGAGAGATAATGAGAAAAACAAGGAGGAGTCACTGGCCAGTCAGGACAGCCCCTAAGGTGTCCTGAGCTGAGGTGACTCTGACTTTTAGAAATCCTCCATCTTGTAGAAGGAGGATTCCCCCAATAGGGATAGGATTGTGACCCCCTCCCCTTGGGAGGAGGCACAAAGAGGGTGTACCCACCCTCAGGGCTAGTAGCCATTGGCTACTAACCCCCCAGACCTAAACACGCCCTTAAATGTAGTATTTAAGGGCTCCCCTGAACCTAAGAATTTAGATTCCTGCAACTTACAAGAAGAAGAGGACTGCTGAGCTGAAAGACCCCTGCAGAGGAAGAAAAGAAGACAACAACTGCTTTGGCCCCAGACCTACCGGCCTGTCTCCTGCCTTCCAAAGAAACCTGCTCCAGCGACGCTTTCCTAAGGACCAGCGACCTCTGAATCCTCAGAGGACTGCCCTGCTTCAAGAAAGACAAGAAACTCCCGAGGACAGCGGCACTGCTCCAAAAGAACTGCAACTTTGTTACAGAGGAGAAGATTTAAAGACCCCTGCAAATCCCCGCAAGAAGCGTGAGACTTGCAACACTGCACCCGGCGACCCCAACTCGACTGGTGGAGAACCAACACCTCAGGGAGGACCCTCCGGCGACTCCGAGACCGTGAGTAACCAAAGTTGTCCCCCCTGAGCCCCCACAGTGACGCCTGCAGAGGGAATCCCGAGGCTCCCCCTGACCGCGACTGCCTGAACCTAAAGTCCCGACGGCTGGAAAAGACCCTGCACCCGCAGCCCCCAGCACCTGAAGGAACGGAACTTCTGTGCAGGAGTGACCCCCAGGAGGCCCTCTCCCTTGCCCAGGTGGTGGCTACCCCGAGGAGCCCCCCCCTTGCCTGCCTGCACCGCTGAAGAGACCCCTTGGTCTCCCATTGAAACCTACAGAGAACCCGACGCTTGTTTGCACACTGCACCCGGCCGCCCCCGCGCTGCTGAGGGTGTACTTTTTGTGTGGACTTGTGTCCCCCCCGGTGCCCTACAAAACTCCCCTGGTCTGCCCTCCGAAGACGTGGGTATTTACCTGCTGGCAGACTGGAACCGGGGCACCCCCTTCTCTCCATTGAAGCCTATGTGTTTTGGGCACCTCTTTGACCTCTGCACCTGACCGGCCCTGAGCTGCTGGTGAGGTAACTTTGGGGTTGCTCTGAACCCCCAACGGTGGGCTACCTTGGACCCAAAACTGAGACCTGTAAGTGATTTACTTACCTGCTAAAAATAACAATACTTTACCTCCCCCAAGAACTGTGAAAATTGCAGTGTCCACTTTTAAAACAGCTATTTGTGTTTTATGTGAAAAGTATATATGGTACTGTAATTATTCAAAGTTCCTAAAGTACTTACCTGCAATACCTTTTAAATGAGATATTACATGTAGAATTTGAACCTGTGGTTCTTAAAATAAACTAAGAAAATATATTTTTCTATAACAAAACCTATTGGCTGGATTTGTCTCTGAGTGTGTGTTCCTCATTTATTGCCTGTGTGTATGTACAACAAATGCTTAACATTACTCCTTTGATAAGCCTACTGCTCGACCACACTACCACAAAATAGAGCATTAGTATTATCTCTTTTTGCCACTATCTTACCTCTAAGGGGAACCCTTGGACTCTGTGCATACTATTCCTTACTTTGAAATAGTGCATACACAGCCAACTTCCTACACAGAAGACCAGCATTCCTGTGACTGCTGCCACTCCAAAGGTACATACAAATTGAAACCTACATCATCATGATTGACACAGTGGTACATTTGCTAAACCATGTTTTAATAATGTGACAGTGTCAGTTTGCTGTATACCCGCTGATCTCCCAACTTGGCAAATGTAAGATGATGAATATGGCTACCTGTGATTTCCAAAACCCATTATGGGTACACAGGGCAATGAGTGACACATTTCAGGTGCAATGACTACACCTGTGCCCATGCATTCTGTCCTGGATGACCACAATATACACTGTTAGCATATATCTCATTGTTGTATTAAAATATTAAAAATGGCCAATCCATGTTTTGCCTCAAATTGTTAATTAACGCACAGGACCCTGGCATTATGGTGTCATAGGGGGCATATGTGGCTCAGGGTACACACTGTTAATGTAGCATATGTAACCTACACACAACACAGGCCCTACATGTAAGGGACCATAGAAAGCATGATAAATCATGACCTTCAGTCAACCCACAGGAGCATCACACAGTAACTGATTGTCCCTTGATGCACAAGCCACAATACCTGAGTGACTGGTCTTGCAGTGCTCCAGGAATGTGGCTTTGCATGTCTCTCATTACTACAAATGATGAGAGGAGTACACTCCATAAATGAGTCTGCAAACAATTGATGGAGCATGTTTGTCACCACATGATATTTTGAGCCACTGCATGTGTGCAGACGTGTGTGTATTGTTCACTACAGTAGAGTGACAGGGTCTATACATGTTTGCAGTGGTATGCATGTTGGAGTATCATCATGCCTGAGAGACTGGACTTTCAGATATAGGGGCATATTTATACTCCGTTTGCGCGTCAAAAATTTTGACGCACAATCAGCGCAAACGTTGCCCCATATTTAAACACTGACGCCCGAGCCGGCGCAAGGGAAAATTCCGCAATGTGCGTCATTTTCTGGATGCGGCAACCCGCCCTGTGTTAATGACATGCAGGGTAGGCGTTCCCGTCCAAAAAACGACGCACACAGCCATGCGCCGTATTTATGCTTCCGGGCAAAAATGACTCTCGGCCGGGAGGCGGCACAAAAAAATGACGCAAAGCCCGATTAGCGTCAAAATTTTACGCCTGGGTCAGGGCAGGCGTTAAAATGGGGGAAACACACCTGTATTTAATCAGAACACACAGAACAAACAACAGAGCAGCAACAGGGAGACATGGAGGTGATTTTCATTCAGCATGCACGTCGACGCAGAGCCCTGCAGCAACAACACCAGCTACAACAACAACAGCAGGGACCCCAAAGGCAGCGCAGAAGGCAGGAGAGGATATTCCGCCCAAGAACAACCCTGCATGGCCTCAGGGAACACGACATCATCCAGAGGTACCGGTTGAACTGGCAGGCCATTCAGCAGCTGCTGAGAAATATTGAACAGCAGTTGGCCCCCACTTTGGTGACACCCCACACCATACCAACAGAAACAAAGCTGCTTGCCGTACTTCACCTGCTGGCAAGTGCCTTGTTTCAGACAACTGTTGCCCTGGTTGGTGGAATATTACAACCATCATTCTCTGCATTCCTGCCAAAAGTACTGGATGCCATCATTCGCCTGACACCCGTCCACATCTGCTTCCCTAACACACTGCAGAAGCAGCAGGAAACAAAACAGGGGTTCTACGCCATCAGTGGCTTCCCGCACGTCCTTGGTGCAATCGACTGCACACACATACGCCTTGTGCCACCTGCTGCGAGTGAACACCTCTACCGCAACAGGAAGCACACACATTCAATCAACGTGCAGGCCATAGTCGATCACCAAGGATTGATCAGCAACATTGTGGCTAAATATCCTGGGAGTGTACATGATGCATTCATCTTCCGTCACAGCACCATCAACCAACACTTCCAGGATGGACGGTATGGCAATGGACTACTTGTTGGTAAGGACAAAAATCCAACTTATATACACACTGCACAGCAACCCTCTAGGACAAACAACACATACACCACAATAGCAACACCTAGCCAGGAACACACTGAGGTACTCACATCACTAGCCATGTTTCTGAAGTCACCATTGAACCTGTCACACATTGGAATTTACTCTACAGCTTAATGTGAAGACATTAATGAGTGTGGTTGCCTAAATGTCACCTTGCAAATTGGAAGTCTCACAATAACCTGTACACTAATACATTGCATAACTTTTAAGGGATGGGATGGGATGTCCAGGGTACTTTCACATGAACGTGTTAACTACACTTTCATGTTTTAACTCTGCATGGAACTATCATCTCACCCCCAGTGAAGACACACGGACACCTGTATGACAAGTCACAATGCTAGGGAGGGCGCACAGTACTGAAAAACCAAATACATACTGCTGACAAACGGTTAGCCAACAAACACTTGGTCAGCCAAGGAAAAAACTCAATCCAAAAGTTTTCTCCACCAACTATAGGTTGTCACATTAGTACACAAAAGAGTCACAGACAACACAAGACAACTACTGCCATCAAAGGTCTGTACAACAGTGCCTCCTACATCTAATTGATCGCATTCTGTGTTTCTCTTTCAGCTGATCAGGGGTATGGCATCCAGCCTTGGCTAATGACACCATTTGGGAACCCAAATACTGCTGCAGAGCGGGCATACAATGACGCCCATAAGAGGACACGCAGCATTGTTGAGCGGACCTTTGGGATCCTAAAGTCAAGGTTCCGCTGCCTTGACATAACTGGCGGTAGCCTACCCTATTCCCCAGAGATGGTCTGTAAGATCATACTCACTTGTGCCATATTGCACAATATTTGTGTAAAAAGGAACATTCCCCTCCTTGAACCAGACCCAGACATGCTTGAGGATGACGAAGAGGATGATGCTGCCCTGCAATAGGAGGGGGAACAACCTAAAACGGCAGCAGGAGTGCGTAGGCGCCAACAGCTTGTCAATAATTTTTTCGCATAATTTCTTATAACAACACTTATTGCACAATTGTAAATAAACACAGATAACAAACACCACATCATGCTTTGGCCTATTCATTTCTGCCCACCTTTAGTTTGAAATTGCTGAAGAAGAATGTCGTCTCATTGAGCAATAATGCTATAACAATCATCACACCAAAAAAAAACATCACAAATGTATTCACAGAGGGTAGGATGTTTCATGATACATTACCATCCACAGAGGCCAACAGGAGTACAAATGTGGCAATTACACATGCCTGATCCAGACACCTGAGACAGTCTCTCACCCAGCCCAAAAATGTTGATCATTTGAAAGTCTCATCACACGTGTTCAGAGACAGGGTGGGACCATCCATGTGTACGTGACCATGTCCTCAATGGGTTCTCTCAATTTTTGATATAAACAATACCCAATTGGAACAACATTAGCTGCCACTAACTCATGAGGAGACCTTGAAGTTACAGTGACAACATTCACCCAGACAGGTGATAGTGGATCCACATTCGCACACACATATAAACATATGTCATCCAAGTAACAAAATATTTGAATGCAGCCCATCACAGTAGTGTCCCAGTTTGAACCTAGCAGGAAGAATGTAACATGCCACTAAACCAAGTAATGCATAAAGGGCCACATACATCAACAATCTAGTTGTCATCAGCACATGAGGAACGCTGAGATTTTGCAAACATAGTCATTGCAAAATGGTATGCCAGATTGCTCCAAATCATCAATAGTGCAAACGTCAAATGGGCAAATGAGATGAATGTATGGTTAACAGTGATTCATACCCTATGGCCTTACATTAGCCTGCTGCTGCAGGTTTTGCATAACAGAATAAATAAAAGCCATGGATACATTAGCAAATCTGGATGGGCAAACCCTAGGGTGCTGGGGGCCTAAGTCCACCTCTACCGCCCCCCAAATATACAAGAATCATGTACTTGTGAACTAAACACATGCATAAGGCACATGTGTGGCCTACATGTCAAAAGTAAAACAAAAATCAGAAACACAAAATCATAATAGGACATGGTTAGCCCCATAAAAACTGTAAGTGACTATTGCACTCCCTGTTTGGACTATAGATAAAAGCATTACCATCATAATTGTGGACACATTTTTGAGAAGGAATACATCATGGTATCCCATCCATCATTTCAAAATAGCCATCAGCAATTGCCCAAAATATGTGTACAAATATGGTTAACACATTTTTTAAGGTATCATAAATATTACAGTGTGAATGCCTTCTATACATCCAATAAGGGACATGTGTCCTAGCTTACCACAAATGTGTATCACATAGCACCGTTTGGCCATGACAAATTTCCTTCCCCAACTTATAAAAATGAAGACAAAATTTAAAAATGCCTCAAATTTCCACGCATACAGCATGGGCGTCATAATTATTTCACGTACAGGAGTGCACAGAATGCAGAGTCAAATATAAATTTTCATAAATGTTTCTCATATTTTGCCATGAAATTATAATTTTCATATCATATTTTTTGACTCTGCATTCTGTGCACTACTGTACGTGGAAAAAATATGACGCCCATGCTGTATGCGTGGGAAATTTGATGCAACATGGACAATATGTTGGACATGTCATGTACCTTATGAATTTATTATTTTTCATATCATAATTTTTGACTCTGCATTCTGTGCACTACTGTACGTGGAAAAAATATGACGCCCATGCTGTATGCGTGGGAAATTTGACGCAACATGGACAATATGTTGGACACGTCATGTACCTTATGAATTTATTATTTTTCATATCATATTTTTTGACTCTGCATTCTGTGCACTCCTGTACGTTGAAAAAATATGACGCCCATGCTGTATGCGTGGGAAATTGGACGCAACATGGACAATATGTTGGACATGTCATGTACCTTATGAATTTATTATTTTTCATATCATATTTTTTGACTCTGCATTCTGTGCACTACTGTACGTGGAAAAAATATGACGCCCATGCTGTATGCGTGGGAAATTGGACGCAACATGGACAATATGTTGGACGTGTCATGTACCTTATGAATTTATTATTTTTCATATCATATTTTTTGACTCTGCATTCTGTGCACTACTGTACGTGGAAAAAATATGACGCCCATGCTTTATGCGTGGGAAATTGGACGCAACATGGACAATATGTTGGACATGTCATGTACCTTATGAATTTATTATTTTTCATATCATATTTTTTGACTCTGCATTCTGTGCACTCCTGTACGTTGAAAAAATATGACGCCCATGCTGTATGCGTGGGAAATTTGACGCAACATGGACAATATGTTGGACATGTCATGTACCTTATGAATTTATTATTTTTCATATCATATTTTTTGACTCTGCATTCTGTGCACTACTGTACGTGGAAAAAAATATGACGCCCATGCTGTATGCGTGGGAAATTGGACGCAACATGGACAATATGTTGGACATGTCATGTACCTTATGAATTTATTATTTTTCATATCATATTTTTTGACTCTGCATTCTGTGCACTACTGTACGTGGAAAAAATATGATGCCCATGCTGTATGCGTGGGAAATTTGACGCAACATGGACAATATGTTGGACATGTCATGTACCTTATGAATTTATTATTTTTCATATCAGAATTTTTGACTCTGCATTCTGTGCAATGTTATGCGTCAAAAAATATGACGCACATTGTGTATGCGTGAAAATATGACCCATAACGGGAACATAAAAACAGCGGCCATTTTATGCAGGAAGTGATGTAATAGGATATCCTGTTTACTAAATCTGTACTGGGAGTTAACTTTCACTTTCACTTTGCAGTCTCAGATTTATCTAGACTGTGTGGTTGTGTGAAAGGTGTTGTCCTGTGTTTAACTGCTTTTGTGTCCTGTGTACCTTGTATTTTGTCTTTTTGTGATCCTAGTCTTGTTGCCTAATATTGTCTCAGTCTGTTTAGTCTAGTTTTGTACAAAATTGTTTTTGTTTGTATTGTCTGTGGGAGTCTGTTCTGGGTAGTTTAACTTTGGGGTTAGTTGGGCTATTTTTCTTAATTTTTCTTTTTCCTTCACTACTCTACCTTTCCCCATTTCCCACTTTTACTTGTTTATTTCATTTTTCTCATTTAAGTCAGTTAATATGTCAGGTAGGCCTCTGCTTGCCAGGATGGGTGAGGATGAATTGGGGGGATTCATTTGGCTCGTTTGCCATTTCCTCCCACTCATGCTGGAGGCTGGGGGCCGTGTGATACAGGGGTATCACACGGAGGCACGTAAAGTCCGGTGGGGGAAGGAGCGCCATCACCTGGTCCGGGTGTACGGGAGCATGCGGAATGAGCATCAATTAAAGCACCGCTGGGCTGATCTCATATCCAGGGAGCAGGACCTGCTGGACCACCTGGGAATCAGGATTGGTGGCCATGTTGGTGAGTACAAATCAATTACATGTGAATAATAGAAATCTGTGTGGGGACATGTGATGATTGTTACCCAATCTGCTAGATAAGTAGCTGAATGTGTGTAACGCTAGGGAAACCTAGGCCCATATTTATACATTTTAGCCCCAATTTTGCACCGCATTTTCACGCAAAAACGGCGCCAACTTACGAAAGAGAATTGTATATTGCTAGTTCGCGCTGTCTCTGCGTCAAAAAATGATGCAAATGCGGCGCTACTAAAGTATAAATATGGGCCCTAATGTGTATTTGTTGCACAATGTGTAGGAAGACCAATGCTAGCAGTCAGATGGCTCATGTTTTCAACACATACCAGATGCCTGTAGCTGTATGTAATGTAGTGTTGCATTTGTGTCAGACAAGCGACACGTTAATGCCTCTATTTGAACTCTACAGGTAGGCCAGTGAGAAAGTCATGTAGAAACAACATACCTACATATGTTGACGCCATAGCTAGACAGAAAATTTGAAACCCATGATGATGCTATAAATGTGTGGTGCCTTCACGTCACATGAAGTCAGCTATGTTGTACACACATATGTCACATGTGTGTCTGGTTGCTGTGTGTTGAAAATGTCCACCTAGCCTGTTTGATTGTGAGGGGTCATGCAGTCCTCAAGTAACCAGCTTTTGGATGTCTCTCTGGGATGCACATGATGAGATGTATGCAAGCCATTATTGTTTGGGCATACTAATGGAGGGGTATCTTTGACAACACCTGACTGTCCTGGCCACTGCATGTGTGTAGTAGGGTGTGTAACTGTAGCAGGAGACTCATCCAATGTTAATGTTGAATAAAAATTCATCCATGCAGTATGAGCATGTGGGAAAGTGTATCATTACCATGTCATATTCACACAGTGTCATAGTAACTGCAATTATTTGTCAGTGCACCGAGTCTGAGTATATTCTTCCTTTCATGCTTTACAGGTGGACCAGCACCGTACACCGTGGGAGAGGTGGCACATTTTGAGGACCCCGATACCTACAGTGAGTGTGGCCTGAGTGCTATATTTATTGCTTGCTAGTGATGCATGATGGACTACTGTGTGTTCAACAGAATTCATGATTTGATGCGCTGCCCGTTCATTGGCATTGTTGCTTTAGTGGGATTTCAAATATCACTTCTGTTTCTGTAAACCAATACTTAGCCATCTCTCAGATTTAGGGGCTGTGGGTCATTCCAGTTGGGCCGCAATGGGGAATGGGATGAGTCAAGTGGAATACACTGGTTAATGTAAGACTTGCTCTGGGACTTGGCTTGAACTGAGTCTGCATATCAGACTGACATTCTCCCAGATAGCTTTGGCAAATGGCTTTGAGGAAATGTGCATCTTCCTAGTTGAGGATGCTCTGTGTACACTGTAGGTTGGATCTTCCGGGGGCATGTACTTCTACTAGTTGAACTAGAAGTGTGTGTGACTAGAGTGCAATGGCCTAGGTGTTCTGTCGACTCATGATAATGGGTGTTCTAGCTCCTCTGTGTGTGTTGTAAAACATGCCTCACTGATAGTATGTGATGTTGGCCTAAGTCAGAGCATTTTGACATGTGTGGACCTTGGATGTGACAATGTTTGGCTGACTCCAACGTGTTGCTAGCCCTTTATAGGTGTTGTGTGTGAAGGCACATACTTGTTGACCTTTCTATACACTCCTGGGTGTGCATTGAACATGGGATTGTTGGTTGTTCTTCCCACCCCACCCTCAAAGACTGCCATGTTAATGGGAAACAGGGTACCTAGGACTGTAGCAACCAGTATATTACACGTACTTGTGACCTTTAGCAACTTTATTTAGAACCTAGGGCCAGATGTAGCAAACAGTTTCCAAGTTGCAAATGGCATAAATTGCTCTTTGTGAGTCGCAAACGTCTGTTTGCTATGCAGAAATGGATTTTGTGATTCTGAACATACTTGCAAAATGCATATCCGACTCGCAAATAGGAAGGGGTGTTCCCGTCCTATTTGCGACTCGCAGTGGTATGCAATTCCATTTGCAACCGAGTACGTGGTCGCAAAGGGACTCGCAGTTACCATCCACTTGAAGTGGATGGTAACCCACTTGCTAACTGGAAGGGGTCCTCATAGGAACCCTTCCCCTTTGTGAGTGGACCTAAACAAATTTTCAATACAGCCAGTGGTCCAAGGGACCACTACCTGCCCTGAAATAGTCCAAAACTAAGGCCCGTATTCATACTTTTTCAGCGCCGCGTTTGCGCCACTTTTTGACGCAAAAGCGGTGCAAACTAACAAAATACAATTGGATTTTGTAAGTTTGCGTTGCCTTTGCGTCAAAAAGCGGCGCAAATGCAGCGCTCAAAAAGTATAAATACGGGCCTAAAGATTTTGGTTTTTTTTCTAAGTGCAGCTCATTTTCCTTTCAGGTAAATGGGCTACACTTGGGAACAAATAACCAGCTTTATTTAAAAGCAGTCACGGCCATGGAGGTCTGCTGTTCCCAGCAGGCCTCCATCCCCGTGAGTGCCCATAGTTGCTAAGGGGGTGCTAATTGGGACCCACCTCATTGATGTTAATGAGGTGGGTCTTAGCGACCCCATAGCGACTCGCAGAAAGTGTCGGAGACACCGTTCTGCATAGCAAATTGCAAGTTGCAATTTTCCATATTCCTACATCTGGCCCCTAGTGTCCACATTCGGTTATGGCCCATGGGTTCAATATTAGCACACAACAAATTACAAATGGCACTGAGTGAGGATTGTGATAGTTATCACATAGAGTGACATATGTAGTGAAGTCAGTATGCGGAAGAGGTGCAGCCATAATGTCAGATGCCTTAGGCATAATTTGGATGAGTAGTTTAGGGTGATGTCATCCATCATGTAGAGACATGGATATGCTAGGTGTGAGATGCCCTTATGTATGCAGGCTTCACATGTACTTCCTCTGAGCCTTTAAGTGAACTATGTTGTGACAATTGCTGCAACAAATACATTACTAGTAATGTACAAATAACCCATTGTGCTATTCCACCCAATGCAATTCCAAGGGAAATTATTTGCCTTTTCTCTTCACAGCTGCAAACATGAGTGCCGCAGATAGACACCAATTTGAGAGGCGTGCCATGCGATACAGGCACATCCTGCAGGTGTAGTCTGGGTACCGGAGGATGGCCCGCAAATATCAATCGGATCGGGCCTCCGGGGCATGGTGGGCCTAACCACAGGGTCGGCCTACATTGCCCACAACAGCCACCAACACCACATCCACCAGGTCTCCCCAAGTGGCCCCAGCAACGTCGGGAACAGTAGACCCTGGCTCATCCTCAAGACCTGGACCAAGCCGTGTTCTACAACCAGGACACTCCAGTGGGCAGTCAACTCCTGGCACAAGCTTAACCTCGGCTGGCACACAAACTACATCAGCCCCTCCTGTGGACCCAGCCGCATTCCTGGCATTGAGTAGAAAATTGGACAAGCTGGTCAATAAGGTGGACAACCTGAGCCAGGATGTGGCCTATATAAAAAAAAAAGGGTCAGCTCCATCAGGCGGACCCTACGGAGGGCGAACCTCTAGGACTTCTGCCCTGTTGAACTTTTACCCCTCCCCTCTCTCCTCTTTCCTATTTTCTACTGATAGTTGGGTTTTGGGGATTAGTATTAGGTTAGTATAGGTAATTAGCTTAGTTAGTGTTAAGGAAGAGGGTGGGGGGTCCTTATTCTTTCTATCTTTATTTTTTGTGTGGGTGGGGGGCAATGTTGGGATTCCTGTTATGTAAAATAAAAAAAATTAAAAAAAAATATACATAAATTTACAAAAAAATATATGTTTGTTTAGGATAGTATAGTATGTGTGTAGGTTAGTAAGTGTTGTCCTGCATGTGTCCTGTCTCAGAATGGTGGGTGGGGGGTTGATGTTTAGATCGTTTCGTTACATGTGTAGAGTAAGTTTAGCTTAGGTTAGTTAGGGACAGTTGTGGGTTAGTAGTAGTCAGGTTAAATTAGTGTAGGTATTACCTTTCCCTTAGTTGCCTCTTGTGTTAATATATAGTAATAAATATATAGTTAACCCTTTACATGATGCGTTAGGTGCTACTTTATCATGGCCTTGACATCAGTGTAGGTGAATGTTTTTGTATGACATTTGTGTCCTATGCTCGCCATCCCCATGAAATTGAGGTTTAACATGCCAGCTACCCGTGTGCTAACTTGGTAAGTATCCACCATTTGGGAGACCGACCATTGGTAGTTTGCATTGATCACCAAGGTTTTGTGTTGGTGAGTATGTATCCTACTTCACAAAGTGTGCTTCCAGACTTGTTATTGTGGGTAAATTAATAGATCGGACTGCAGTGTGAAGTTCAGGGAGATCTTTGTAGATGAGGAGTTGTTCACACTCTTGTCTTGTTGCTTTCATTGTTGACCTACATCATGTGTGTACTCATTCAGCATGACTTTCCTTCATGGAAGTATACTCAGAAAGGGTGATTGATACAGTGTAATTTGGTAATGTTTCCTTACATTTTGCAGCATAATTTCATGTTTTAGTATTGCATGGTGCCTACATTTCTCAGCCACCATTAGTTGACTAGAATAGCTATAGATGGTGCATCATTCTGTCCAACACAGCATGATTGTGTGTGGTTAGTCCCTTCATCAGTTATTCTCCTCAGTATGGTAAGGCTATGATGCAATCCTGGCCACTGCACAGATGTTTCAGACTACATGATATCAGGACAGTAGTATTGACAATCTACATGGTTGCCACACAGGCACTTTGGAGTTATGTACTGCACAGTTGAAGTGTGAAATAACACAGAGACATAATAGGTGTGCAAGTGCTTTTTATTTACAGGTGCTGTAGTGCAAAATGTCCATTGTCCATGTTTGCTGGGTCCGTTCTGGTGCATTCTTACATGGTGATCCTACAGAAGGGGTGTGGATGATGCTCCTGACATGCTGGGGTGATGTCACAGACAGTGCAGAGGGACAGGAATTGGCAAATAGTAGGAGAGAGACATTCACTGGCAATGGGGCCAAGTCATACAGTGGATTGCAGAACAGTCATTGAGTGTAGTTGTAGTGAGACTGGCATTTGACAAAACGTAGGACCTTGGTCAAAGTAGGACATGGTGCAGGGACTAGTGCTTCCGGGTACTCTTCCGTGAGAATGTTATCTGTTCCATGTCTTCTTCTTCTGATGTGTGTGTTGCCTGGTTTGTCCTTGTTGTTGTTGGTTGTGAAGGGGCAACACACACCTCAGTGTTAGAAGACGTGGAGGCAGACATCCCAGGGGCTGCTCCCTGTGGAGTTCTTAAGGGCAGTACTGCAGCAAGGAGGGCCTGCTGGTTTTTGAGAATGGCAGCCACATCATGATGGTAGGCAGCCAGGTCGGCCCTGAGGGGTTCAATGTTGCATTCGTGCATACGTTGACTGGATTGCAGTTGTAGGTGATGTGTCAACTAGATGACAGCTGTGCTTATTTCCTTCTGTGTTTTTTCAAGTTCCTGCAAGAGAGATGTTAGGGCTTGCATAGCAGCTGCCTGATCAGCAGAAGACATCATGCACGAACGCACCCCCTCAAGGCTGGCTGCCATAGTTTGCATCCCCACCCGCACCTCCTTGGCCAGCTCCCGCTGTACCCCAACGACGGTTCTTTCGAAGCTGGTGCCAGTGTCGTCAGAGTCCTCAGCTGTCTTGGAGCTGGCAGGTCTTACTATTGGGGTGGCGGGTGGTTCTACTGTGGTGGCTGCTTCTTCTGTGCTCCTCCCTGTGACTGAAGGTGGGGTTTGGAGGCTTTCAAGGACCATTTAGATGGTCTCCTGTGGAATGTTTATGGGCTCGTCATCCATGTCATCAGGGAAATCAGGGACAGGCATATCGGCAGGAGATCCATGTTCCTCTGCAATGAAACAGGGTACAATTAGTGTGTCTGTGTTGTGACAATTTTGCAATAAGATACAAGCCTTTGGATGCCTTAACTTTGTGCTCTGTTTTAGTCTTGGTATCTGCTGTCCTTCATATGGGCATTGTTGTAGGCCTATGGCCCACCTGCGTGTCACATGTATGATATAGAGCTATCAGACTTGTCTGCCTAATTGCCTCTAGGTGTTGCTTTGTAACAATTTAGGAATAGCCATCTTTTTGTCCTACTCGTCCCTCCGTGTTTAACAATTCTTATGGAGAGACATTTTGTTGGGTGGGCACTCATAATCCTACATGAGATTACTGGCTTTCTAGGCAGCAGGATAGCTAATGGTGTGGGGGACTAAGTCTGACCCACTTGTAATTAACTCTCTCACCCTGATTCTTTCTTTTTGCTCTGGCTAACTAGCAGTGCCTCATGTCTCCCACGGCAAAGGAATGATTAGACATCCGAGCGCATGACATCTTTGGAAACTTCTCAGGGAAGTCGTGGTCACTCAGATCCAAAACAATTATCTCTTTTCCAGTATGATCTCATACACAAAAGACAAAGACAGTATTTGTTTTATATGATGATTTAATTGTACAACTGACTTGTAGATATTTAGGTGTGAGCCACAATAACCCAAACAATACAACATGGTAGAATTGAAATAGTCAGCAGGAGAGTAAAACATTAGTACAAAGCTATCATGGTGCCTAACTGTTTCTACTATCCCTCTGCTTGTTCTATTTAGAGCACAGCATGTTAAGCTTCGAGCTTGCCTGTCTGAATCACTGGGGAGACATCATCCCTCATATCAGAGCAATGGCCTGTGATCTGGTTCTGCATCTGCAGCAAGGCAGGCAGCGTCTAGTTGTGGTTCTCTGTTTGGAAACTCCCTCTTGCGTGTGTTGGGACAAGGAAGTGATTGTATAAGTAATATGTCATCGTGATGACAAAGTGTCCCTACGCAGGAATGCCAAATCTTAACCCCTACCACGTCTATCGGCAATGTACCAGACTGTATCCTTGACTGGGGCACAGAGTGAATATGTTCTGGCGAACTCCAGTGCTGAAGTAGACAAAACAGTGTGATTTGACTAATAAACAACACCGTAGGACTGGCTATTTGCAAAAATAACTGATAGGAAGCCTAATAAAAAGCATTTAGTGCAAAGTGCTCAGAGGCTCTTAGATGTGAGCAAATGCGTAAAAGTACATTCAGGGCAAGGTGCACAAAGGCCTAAAGCCTGAAGCTAATGCGCAAAGTATACGTAACACTTACCACACTATACTTTGACTGGCTGTGGGTGTTGTGAATGCCCTGGCAGCACACTTGCCTCTCAGGACCTGCCCCAAACACTTTTTATTCACATTGCCTGAAATGTACATGTGATGTGGCATATCCTATGCATGTCAATGTTAGGATGTGGTATGGATGTAAACATTGTTGATGTTTGGAGATGATGTTGGGTCATGTGTGTTTAATTGGATTGCCCTGTTTATCGTATCAAGGTCCGATTTGGTTGTCAGACTGTGCAGGTGTGTTTCAGTGACCAGTTGCCTGTGTCCCCTCCTCAATGTTGTTGTCTGAGCAGTATGACATTAGTGATGTTGCCTTGTTAGCCAGGCACGTGAGGGACCCTGACGTATGCAGCATGTGTGTGTCCTTAGTGCTGTGTGGCTCCTATTGCTGTTTACTTTGGCTGATGTATGTGTCAACTATGGGCATTGGCATTTGAGTGTACTGGTGCCTTTGTCTTATTTCTATAAATAGTTGCAGATGTCATCCTCACCCCCTAATTTAGGTATGTATGTTCCATGGAGAGGTTCCTGCCATTTGCTACTATAGCTGCACAGAGATGAGAGGTGTTATTGTCAACTGTTGTGGCAGTTACATTGCAGTTGTTGTTTTGGCTACTGGATTACTGATAGGGACCTAGTTGATGTAGGATAGATTTTGACAGACAAGTGCCTGGATGTGAGTTTGACGTAGTGGCCTTCACACCTGTTGCTGCTTTCCCTTGGCTCTATTGTTGTAATTACAGGATGGCCCAATGGGACTATTGTTGGTGCTGTATTTTGTCGTGCCCCAGATTCAGTCTGTGCTGGGCATGCCCCCCTGCCGTGCCCCTTTACCCATGCCACTTCATATTTGTGCTGACTTACATGCATTGTGTAGTAGGTATTCCCCCCCTCCGGTAGCATGTATCATTGTTGCATTTTAATTCCCCATGCTACTTACCCTGCATGTGCGTTGTGTCGTGGTAGTCTGCGCTGTCCTGTCCTTGAATCCCTGTGACGATCTCCTCAGGGATGACGGCTGCGACCATCTCCTCCATGTGGTCCAGGGCCTCCTGGTGTGCTGGACTCCCCCCTCCAGTCTGCAGTGCTGCCTTCCTGTTCCTGGCCATTTTTTCTTGTGTCCTACGTTTGCAGTCATGCCAGCGTTTCTTACACTCGGTGACTGTCCTGCGTTCTTCAGCCACACTGTTGATCTTGTCCACAATTTGTTTCCATATGGCCTCTCTCCTACTGATGGGCAATTTAGAGGTGATGAACAATTGGTGCTGGTGTTTCGTCACCTCTTTAACCAGGATTTCCTGCTCCTCCGCACTGAAGCGACACTTTCTTTTTTTTCTGAAAATGTCCTGGTTCCGGTATGGATCATCCTGGCTGGTTCCTGGTCTGCTGTCATCTTCCTGGGGTCTGTTGTGGCATCTGGGATCCATTTTGGCTCTCCTCTGCTGAAAGGGCAGTTTTCGCGGGTAAATTTGACGCTATTGCGTCAAAATAAACAGCGCTTTCCGGGTTGCGCTGTCGTAAATCGAGCCACAATCATTTGCATCGCGTTAACGTTGGTTTCCTTTACGACTTGACGCCGCTGTGTGCGTCACGAAATAATGACTCCCACCTGTTGGTTGCGCCGCCGTGCGTCAAAGTATAAATTTGACGCCCGCACGGTGCATCGAAATGGCGTTAGCCGGCGCTAATTTTGTTTACGCAAAACTGCGTTAGCGCAGTTTTGCGTCAAAAAGTATAAATATGGCCCATAATGTTACACACAGGAATTGTATTTGAAAGTGTCGTACAGTGCACAGACATTGATCCATTTTGGTTTTCCTTTGCACATTTTGCAGGGTTTGTGCCGCTTTTTGATGCTATTGCGTAAAAAAAAAGGCGCGTATCCGGTATGCGACGTCGTAAACCGACTCATTTTCGCTGCAGTAACGTTGTTTTTCTTTACGACGTGATGCATTGGTTTGAGTAAAAAAGAAAATGACTCAGACCAGTGGTTTGCGCCGCCGTGCGTCAAAGTATAAATTTGATGCCCGAGCGGCACAAAGAGATGGCGTTAGCTGGCGGTAAATTTTTTGATGCAAAACTGCGTCAGCCCAGTTTTGCGTCAAAAAGTATAAATATGGGGCTTAGTTTCTTCTTGGGTTCACCAGAACACACTCCCAAGGACCCAAGTACTGGATTTGGCACCACTTGGCAAGTCAGGAATCCCAGCAAAAGAGCCCGGTTGCTGGCAGATGAAGTTTTTTTCCCTGAGACTTCTTAACAGGAGGTAAGCTCAGTCCAAGCCCTTGGAGAACCTTTGGAAGCAGAATGTAGGAAGCAAAGTCCAGGCCTTTCACTCCCAAGATAGAAGCAGCAAGCTAGCACAGCAAAGCAACAGGCAGAGTGGCAGTCATTCCTCCAGCATCTATGTCTTCCTCATGACAGAATGTCCTCAGTCCAGAAGGATTCTGAAGTTGTGGTCTCAAAAGCCCAATGCTTATACTCTTTTGTGCCTTTGAAGTAGGCAAACTTCAAAAGAAAGTCTTTGTAGTGCACAAGACCCTGCCTTTCCTGCCTTGGCCCAGACACACCCTAGGGGGTTAGAGACTGCTTTGTGTAAGGACAGGCATGGCCCTATTCAGGTGCAAGTGTCAGCTCCTCCCACCACTCTAGGCCAGAAAGACCCATCAGGATATGCAGGGCACACCTCAGCTCCCTTTGTGTGACTAACGAGAATGAATTCACAAACACCCCTACTGTCATACTGACCCAGACATGTATTCCACAGCCAGGCAGAGGCACAGAATGGTTAAGCAAGAACATACTCACTTTCTAAAAGTGGCATTAAAAAAAAAAAAAAAAAACTTCACCAACATATGTATTTTTAAATTGAGTTCAGAGACTCCAAAATCCATATCTCTATCTGCCCCCAATTGCAAATTACAATGTAAAATATATGTCAAGGCACTCCCCGTGTTACCCTTTAGGAGAGATAGTCCTTGCAACAGTTAAAAATTAATTTAGCAGTATTTCACTATCAGGACATGTAAAACACACCAGTACATGTCCTACCTTTTAAATACTCTGCACCCTTCCCATGGGGCTACCTTAGGGGTGACTTACATGTTGTGAAAGGGAAAGTATGGGCCTGGCAAGTGGGTGCATTTGCCAGTTCGAAATGGCAGTTTGACTACAAAGACACTGCAGTGTCCGGTCTGAGACATACTCATGTGGGTGGCACAATCAGTGCTGCAGGCCCACCAGTAGCATTGATTTACAGGCCCTGGGCACACAGAGTGCACTTTACTAGGGACTTACTAGTAAATCAAACATGCCAAAAATGGATAAACCAATCACCAATATAATTTAGACAGATGGCACTTGCACTTTAGCACTGGTCAGCAGTGGTAAAGGGACTAGAGTCCTAAAGCCAGCAAAAACAAAATTCAGCTTAGGATCAAAAACAGGAGGTCAGAAGCAAAATGTACAGGGGAAACCACACAAAGAGCTGACCGGTCTAACGTATTATGATTAATATGTGTGATTATACTGTAAATTAATCATAGCTTTTTACGGTTCGTGATAATATGAAATGTAAATGTGTCAGTTATGTTCATGATGAAAGGGGGAGATGTGTGGTGATAACATAAGGTGGGTGATGCAGAGAATGAAGAGTGTGGAGATTGGAATTTGATATCCGGGTAGAATGAAGAGGGGGAAAGAAGCTGAAAAGTAGAGAGGACGAATGGAACTTAAGCTGGTGTTGTATTCTTGAAATCTGTGATTAACGGTGTCTTTCTATGTGAATCGTGTGGACCTTATCTTTACACTCTCGCAACCATTTACTGCATCTAAGAGCTTAAAGTTAAAATATTTCACTTACCTTTCAAAAATCATACCTCTGGTTCCCCTCAATAGAGTTTTGTTGGTTTGGTGATAAAAAATACTCTTATTTTATAAAATGATGGATTTTTATTGTGTTGTGGCCTAGTAACAGCTTTTGCATTTCTAATGCTTTACACTTGTCCCTGTTGCTAGTGTGACTCCTCTCTGCCAGAGCTACCCAAGTCTGAGCTATTGTATTTGGGAAGGAACCCATCTTAACCTAATAGAGATTGTAACATTATTACATGGTAAGGCTGCACAACCACACTACCACACTACATACTAGTCCACGTTCCCACAGATGCTCCTGGTAAAGCAGCGCATAATAGGTGCAAGTCCCTTAGCTCAGTGCTGTTTGTTAAGACGCTTTGTGCTGGTGTTTAAATGAGTTCTGGAAATCACCTAAAGCTGTGCCAAGCCAGGCATAGCAATACCTTCCTTATGAACACTGATTCAAGGAAAATGTATCCTTCTCTAATGTTGACTGGACCCCAAAGTTCCTTTTGAGGTAGCTCTACCTAAATATCCTAGCACTGCATCCCTTTTAGGATGACATCTGCATCAGTGGATGGTTTGCTGCTTCTGATGGATACTCCAAACCATAGATTCCTCACCTTGTGAATACCCTCAGATGCCAGGTTGAAGAATTTCCTCATGTGTTAACAGACGTCATCGTGCAGTTCCATTTCTGATCCGTTCCGCACCTGATGTGAAGTAGGAGCCCCTACATAGTGACCATCTCCAAGCGCTGACAACAGTTTATTTCTTTTTGTGCCTTCTGCCATGGATCCAGAGATCACTCCCTCAATTTCTATCAGGATTGGCAGACACTATTTTCCAAGCTTTTTGCACTGTGCAGGGGACTTGTCCCGTCCAAAAGCAACCGGGTTCAAACCTTGTAAAGATTTCCACAAACAAGGTCTTTCATGGTTTTTGTACACATCACGTTACTTGACATTGTGCAACAAAAGTGGTCTGATAAATCTGAATGCCATAAGAGAGCTTGAGGCCAAGCTCTACGTCATAGAACATCACCAAAAGGAACAAAAGACCTGGTCCCTCTTGAAATCAAGGACGCCTTCTTACTCCCAGTGGTCATTCTCCCAAGCCCTCTTCGTACAGATCAAAATCATCTGGTAAGTCTAATAAGACTTACCTGATGATGGCTTCCACCAAGAGAAGTTGCGCATCGCCTGGGGTACTCCCCCGCCACAGACTCCGTCCCCAACGTTAGAAGCAATCTTGGCCCTGAGCAACTCAAGTTCTTGGGTCATTGGCAATGCGGAGCGAATCCAGATCTTTAGAGAGAGCCCATAATGGGACTGTTCAGTACCCTAACGAATCCCTCTATAGTGCCTTTGGGCCCAAAGAATCCAATAGAGTCTCCAGTGGATTCCTTCCCAACAAAGACTGTACCCCTTTACCATGTTCCAGGGCTGGGCTAAGTCCGATCCTATTTACAGGACCACAACCAATGTTGTAACCCTGAGCGTCAACACCAGCACAGACGGTTCGGGCCCTCTTGGACAGCGGGAGCCATAGATAGGGTGCCAGCATCAGAAGTCAGGACTGGTTTTTACTCCTGTTAACTCCTGGTGCCGATGAAAAAGGGAGACCTGCCTATCCTCTCTTTGCCCTCTGAACATTTTCTCAGGAAGGACAAGTTCAGGATGCTCACCCTGGCCCAGGTTCTTTCTGCCCTGGATCGTGGAGAATGGATGATGGTGCTGGATCTACAGGATGCCTTTTTCTACATTCCCATCCTGAAGTCCAACAGGAGTTACCTCTGGTTTCTGGGTAGGTAGCACTTTCAGTACTCAGTGCTCCCCCTTCAGCCTTACAGGTTCACCTAGGATGTTCACAAAAGTGGTGATGTTGGTCGCTGCCCACCGCCAGAAGGTGGGAATACCAGTCATCTCATACCACATTGACTGGTTGCAGACAGTTGTGAACTACCTCCAAATGATGGCCAACCTGTTGATTTCACTGGGGTTTTTCATCAACTTGCTGAAGTCACACCTAACTCCTTCACAGAAGTTCCCCTTCATTGGATCAATCCTGGATGTGGTCTTCTTCCAAGGCTTTCCTGTTCCTGGAGTCCTGGAAATTTGGACCATGATCCTGATGTTTTCATCCTCAGCCTGGATCTCAGAGTGGCTGTGAGGCTTCTTGACCTCCTTCATCCTGCTTGTGGACTATGCCATGTGGCACATGTAGGCTCTGCAGTTGGACCCGAAGTCTCAGTGGGCCCAGCACCAAAGGAACCTGTCAGATTCCATCAGAGAGTCAGAAGGGACTGCAAAAGATCTGCAGTGGTGGCTGCTAGACCAGGGTTGGATCTATCTCCATCCCACCCCGAGTGAATGGTTGTGGAGGATGGATTGTTGGTAGTTTGGGAGGTCAGATGAGAGAGGTGGAGATCACAGGGCTCTGGAATCTGGTGGAAGAGTGCCTCCACATAAACTGGTCAGAGTTTAGGGAAATTTGCTAGTCACTGAAAGCATTATTCCCGCCCATCAAAGGTTCTCATGGACAACACCTCTGCCATGTGGTATTGCATAAAAACAAAGCAGAATGGGGGTCATGGATCCTATACCAGGAGGCCCTGTGCCTCTGTAAAATGCAGCATCATCAGGGCATTTCCCTAGTACTACAGCACTTATCAGAATCTTTGAACCATAGGGTGGACAAACTCAGCCAGTGTTGCCTAGCGGGTCATGAATGGTGGCTGAACTCTGAGATGGTACAGGACATTTTAAAGCAATGAAGAGAAACCTGGCTTGATCTATTCACCACTACCAAGTGTGCAGTGTCCAGACTTTTTTATGTTGTTGTTCCCATTGTGGTTCTTGTTGGGAGATGCTTTTCAATGGCATTGGAGCTTGGGACTTCTGTACTCCTTCCCACCTCTACGTCTCCTGCCCAAAGTTCTGAAAATCAGGTACGAGTTGGCCCAAATCATCTTAGTTGCTCCAGACTAGGTGAGGGCCGTGAGCATCTGTCCTTTGATCTGGGTGCCTCTTTGAGAGGACCTCCTGTCACAGCAGTAGGGTAGGATCCCGCTCCCTAGTCTGTGCTACCTACAACTCCATGCCTGGACACTGAATGAAGACTGCTGATGAGTTTTCATCTCCTGTCCAAAGAAGTGGGTGTCATCTTGGCAGCAAGGCGTCCCTTGACTAAAAGGATCTGTGCACGATGGTGGGAGAAGTTTGTTCTCTGCTGTTCTTCGTGAAATCCCAGCTTTAGATGCACAGTTGTCTGGCCTAATATGCTTATTTATCCTTAGCCCAGCAAGATCTTGCTGTGGCAACAGCTAAAGGATTCTATTCACAAGGTAAGAAATCTGCAGTGAGAAGTATCCATCAGAAGATTCTTCAGCTGTTGTGCCACCTGTGCAGCAAACGGAAGGCCACTCAGCTCGTCCTTGGAGTTCTCTTGGTTTGACTGGGCTCTGGAGCTGGCTTCTTCTTGAGCAGTACACAGCATGCACAGTGCATCTCCTCGCTAGCCAACAGGTGCAGTCCTCATCAGTGCAGCCTCTTTTCTGGTTCCTCTGTGTAGCAAGGCGGTCCTTCTTTCTAGTCGGCTGAGATCTGAGGTCTAGGTGTCCCATAAATGATTGAAAAGTGCCCCCAGGGCAGAATGTGGTTGGTAGCCAGCTGGCTACGAGGTTCCTTCCCACCTGGTGACAACTTCCTTAGGAGTGTGGTATCTGGTTGTAGGAAGTTGGCTCTGTATGTACTATTTCAAAGTAAGAAATAGCATGCACAGAGTCCAAGGGTTCCACTTAGAGGTAAGATAGTGGCAAAAAGAGATAATTCTAATGCTCTATTTTGTGGTAGTGTGGTCGAGCAGTAGGCTTATCAGAGGGTAGTGTTAAGCATTTGTTGTACACACACAGGCAATAAATGAAGAACACACACTCAATGACAATTCCAGGCCAATAGGTTTTTGTATAGAAAAATATATTTTCTTAGTTTATTTTAAGAACCACAGTTTCAAGATTTACAAGTAATACTTCAAATGAAAGGTATTTCACTTGGGAACTTTAGGAACTTTGAATTAGCAAAATAGCATATACAGTTTTCACACAAATGGCAATAAGCTATTTTAAAACTAGACAGTGCAATTTTCAAAAGTTCCTGGGGGAGGTAAGTGTTTGTTAGTTTTGCAGGTAAGTAAGCCACCTACAGGGTTCAAAGTTGGGTCCAAGGTAGCCCACCGTTGGGGTTCAGAGCAACCCCAAAGTTAACACACCAGCAGCTCAGGGCCGGTCAGGTGCAGAGGTCAAAGTGGTGCCCAAAACACATAGGCTTCAATGGAGAAGGGGGTGCCCCGGTTCCAGTCTGCCAGCAGGTAAGTACCCGCGTCTTCGGAGGGCAGACCAGGGGGGTTTTGTAGGGCACCGGGGGGGACACAAGTCAGCACAAAAGGTACACCCTCAGCGGCACGGGGCGGCCGGGTGCAGAGGTCGAAGTGGTGCCAAAACACATAGGCTTCAATGGAGAAGGGGGTGCCCCGGTTCCAGTCTGCCAGCAGGTAAGTACCCGCGTCTTCGGAGGGCAGACCAGGGGGGTTTTGTAGGGCACCGGGGGGGACACAAGTCAGCACAAAAGGTACACCCTCAGCGGCACGGGGGCGGCCGGGTGCAGAGTGCAAACAGGCTTCGGGTTTGCAATAGGTTTCAATGGGAGACCCAGGGGTCTCTTCAGCGAAGCAGGCAGGCAAGGGGGGGGCCTCCTCGGGGAAGCCACCACCTGGGCAAGGGAAAGGGCCACCTGGGGGTCGCTTCTGCATTGGAGGTCGGATCCTTCAGGTCCTGGGGGCTGCGGGTGCAGTGTCTTTACCAGGCGTCGGGTTCTTTGAAGCAGGCAGTCGCGGTCAGGGGGAGCCTCTGGATTCCCTCTGCAGGCGTCGCTGGGGGGGGCTCAGGGGGGTCAACTCTGGCTACTCATAGGGTCGTAGTCGCCGGGGAGTCCTCCCTGTAGTGTTGGTTCTCCACAGGTCGAGCCGGGGGCGTCGGGTGCAGAGTGCAAAGTCTCACGCTTCCGGCGGGAAACGTGTGTTCTTTAAAAGTTGCTTCTTTGTTGCAAACATGTTTCTTCTTTGGAGCAGAGCCGCTGTCCTTGGGAGTTCTTGGTCCTTTTAGAGGCAGGGTAGTCCCCTGAGGCTTCACCCTGTGGAAAGCGTCGCTGTTGCAGTTTTTCTTGAAGTGGGGAGACAGGCCGGTAGAGCTGGGGCCAAAGCACTTGGTGTCTCCGTCTTCTCTGCAGGGCTTTCAGGTCAGCAGTCCTTCTTCGTCTTAGGTTGCAGGAATCTATCTTGCTAGGTTCTGGGAGCCCCTAAATACTCGATTTAGGGGTGTGTTTAGGTCTGGGGGGTTAGTAGCCAATGGCTACTAGCCCTGAGGGTGGCTACACCCTCTTTGTACCTCCTCCCTGAGGGGAGGGGGGGCACATCCCTAATCCTATTGGGGGAATCCTCCATCTGCAAGATGGAGGATTTCTAAAAGTCAGAGTCATCTCAGCTCAGGACACCTTAGGGGCTGTCCTGACTGGCTAGTGACTCCTCCTTGTTTTTCTCATTATCTCCTTCGGCCTTGCCACCAAAAGTGGGGCCGTGGCCGGAGGGGGCCGGCAACTCCACTAGCTGGAGTGCCCTGGGGTGCTGTAACAAAGGGGGTGAGCCTTTGAGGCTCACTGCCAGGTGTTACAGTTCCTGCAGGGGGAGGTGAGAAGCACCTCCACCCAGTACAGGCTTTGTTACTAGCCACAGAGTGACAAAGGCACTCTCCCCATGTGGCCAGCAACATGTCTGGTGTGTGGCAGGCTGCTAAAATTAGTCAGCCCACACTGGAAGTCGGGTATGGTTTCAGGGGGCATCTCTAAGATGCCCTCTGGGGTGTATTTCACAATAAAATGTACACTGGCATCAGTGTGCATTTATTGTGCTGAGAAGTTTGATACCAAACTTCCCAGTTTTCAGTGTAGCTATTATGGTGCTGTGGAGTTCGTGCATGACAGACTCCCAGACCATATACTCTTATGGCTACCCTGCACTTACAATATCTAAGGTTTTGCTTAGACACTGTAGGGGCATAGTGCTCATGCACCTATGCCCTCACCTATGGTATAGTGCACCCTGCCTTAGGGCTGTAAGGCCTGCTAGAGGGGTGACTTATCTATGCCTATAGGCAGTGTGAGATTGGCATGGCACCCTGAGGGGAGTGCCATGTCGACGTAGTCATTTTCTCCCCACCAGCACACACAAGCTGGCAAGCAGTGTGTCTGTGCTGAGTGAGGGGTCTCCAGGGTGGCATAAGACATGCTGCAGCCCTTCGAGACCTTCCCTGGCATCAGGGCCCTTGGTACCAGGGGTACCAGTTACAAGGGACTTACCTGGATGCCAGGGTGTGCCAATTGTGGAAACAAAGGTACAGGTTAGGGAAGGAACACTGGTGCTGGGGCCTGGTTAGCAGGCCTCAGCACACTTTCAAATCATAACTTGGCATTAGCAAAGGCAAAAAGTCCGGGGGTAACCATGCCAAGGAGGCATTTCCTTACACAACCCCCCACCCCGCCAAACGAAAGAGGATGAGACTAACCTTTCCCAAGAGAGTCTTCATTTTCTAAGTGGAAGAACCTGGAAAGGCCATCTGCACTGGCATGGGCAGTCCCAGGTCTGTGTTCCACTATAAAGTCCATTCCCTGTAGGGAGATGGACCACCTCAACAGTTTTGGATTTTCACCTTTCATTTGCATTAGCCATCTGAGAGGTCTGTGGTCAGTCTGAACTAGAAAGTGAGTACCAAAGAGGTATGGTCTCAGCTTCTTCAGGGACCAAACCACAGCAAAGGCCTCCCTCTCAATGGCACTCCAACGCTGCTCCCTGGGGAGTAACCTCCTGCTAATGAAAGCAACAGGCTGGTCAAGGCCATCATCATTTGTTTGGGACAAAACTGCCCCTATCCCATGTTCAGAGGCATCTGTCTACACAATGAACTGCTTGGAGTAATCTGGTGCTTTTAGAACTGGTGCTGTGCACATTGCTTGTTTCGGGGTGTCAAAGGCCTGTTGGCATTCTACAGTCCAGTTTACATTCTTGGGCATTTTCTTGGAGGTAAGTTCTGTGAGGGGTGTCACTATAGATCCATATCCCTTCACAAACTTCCTGTAGTACCCAGTCAAGCCAAGGAATGCCTTGACTTGAGTCTGGGTTTTTGGAGCTGCCCAGTCCAGAATAGTCTGGATCTTGGACTGGAGTGGCTGAACTTGGCCTCCACCTACAAGATGTCCCAAGTAAACCACAGTTCCCTGCCCTATCTGGCATTTGGATGCCTTGATAGAGAGGCCTGCTGCTTGCAGGGCCTTCAAAACCTTCTTCAGGTGGACCAGGTGATCCTGCCAGCTGGAGCTAAAGACAGCAATATCGTCAAGATAAGCTGCACTAAAGGACTCCAAGCCAGCAAGGACTTGATTCACCAACCTTTGGAAGGTGGCAGGGGCATTCTTTAAACCAAAGGGTATCACAGTGAACTGATAGTGCCCATCAGGTGTAGAGAATGCTGTCTTTTCTTTTGCTCCTGGTGCCATTTTGATTTTCCAGTACCCTGCTGTCAAGTCAAAGGTACTTAAGTATCTGGCGGCACCTAGCTTATCAATCAATTCATCTGCTCTTGGAATGGGATGGGCATCTGTCTTGGTGACAGAATTAAGTCCTCTGTAGTCCACACAAAACCTCATCTCTCTCTTTCCATCTTTGGTGTGAGGTTTGGGGACTAAGATCACTGGGCTAGCCCAGGGGCTGTCAGAGTGCTCGATGACTCCCAATTCCAGCATCTTGTGGACTTCCACCTTGATGCTTTCCTTAACTTGGTCAGACTGTCTGAAAATGTTGTTTTTGACAGGCATGCTGTCTCCTGTGTCCACATCATGGGTACACAGGTGTGTCTAACCAGGGGTTAGGGAAAAGAGCTCAGCAAACTGTTGCAGGACCTTCCTACAGTCAGATTGCTGTTGGCCAGAGAGGGTGTCTGAATAGATCACTCCATCTACTGAACCATCTTTAGGGTCTGTGGAGAGGAGATCAGGGAGAGGTTCACTCTCAGCTTCCTGGTCCTCATCTGTTACCATCAACAGATTCACATCTGCCCTGTCATGGAAGAGTTTGAGGTGGTTCACATGGATCACCCTTTTGGGGGTCCTGCTAGTGCCTAGGTCTACCAGGTAGGTGACTTGACTCTCTAGCACTGGGTAAGGGCCACTCCATCTGTCCTGAAGTGCCCTGGGAGCCACAGGCTCCAGAACCCAGACTTTCTGCCCTGGCTGAAACTCAACTATAGCAACCTTTTGGTCATACCACTTCTTCTGGAGTTGTTGGCTGGCCTCAAGGTTTTTACTTGCCTTTTCCATGTACTCTGCCATCCTTGAACGTATGCCTAGTACATAGTCCACTATATCTTGTTTAGGCTCATGAAGAGGTCTCTCCCAGCCTTCTTTTACAAGAGCTAGTGGTCCCCTGACAGGGTGGCCAAACAGAAGTTCAAAGGGGGAAAACCCTACTCCCTTCTGAGGCACCTCTCTGTAGGCGAAAAGCAGACATGGCAAGAGGACATCCCATCTCCTTTTGAGTTTTTCAGGGAGCCCCATGATCATGCCTTTCAATGTCTTGTTAAATCTTTCTACAAGACCATTGGTTTGTGGATGGTATGGTGTGGTGAAGTTGTAAGTGTAGGAGGCTGGACTGGCTTGTAGTGAGTACCAAGGGGTACTTGCACCTTGCACCAGGCCCAGTTATCCCTTATTAGTGTATAGGGTGTCTAGCAGCTTAGGCTGATAGATAATGGTAGCTTAGCAGAGCAGCTTAGGCTGAACTAGGAGACGTGTGAAGCTACTACAGTACCACTTAGTGTCATATGCACAATATCATAAGAAAACACAATACACAGTTATACTAAAAATAAAGGTACTTTATTTTTATGACAATATGCCAAAGTATCTTAGAGTGTACCCTCAGTGAGAGGATAGGAAATATACACAAGATATATATACACAATAGCAAAAATATGCAGTATAGTCTTAGAAAACAGTGCAAACAATGTATAGTTACAATAGGATGCAATGGGGAAACATAGGGATAGGGGCAACACAAACCATATACTCCAAAAGTGTAATGCGAACCACGAATGGACCCCAAACCTATGTGACCTTGTAGAGGGTCGCTGGGACTATTAGAAAATAGTGAGAGTTAGAAAAATAACCCTCCCCAAGACCCTGAAAAGTGAGTGCAAAGTGCACTAAAGTTCCCCTAAGGACAAAGTAGTCGTGTTAGAGGAATAATGCAGGAAAGACACAAACCAGCAATGCAACAACTGTGGATTTCCAATCTAGGGTACCTGTGGAACAAGGGGACCAAGTCCAAAAGTCACAAGCAAGTCGGAGATGGGCAGATGCCCAGGAAATGCCAGCTGCGGGTGCAAAGAAGCTTCTACTGGACAGAAGAAGCTGAGGTTTCTGCAGGAACGAAAAGGGCTAGAGACTTCCCCTTTGGTGGACGGATCCCACTCGCCTTGGAGAGTCGTGCAGAAGTGTTTTCCCGCCGAAAGGACGCCAACAAGCCTTGCTAGTCGCAAATCGTGCGTTTGGCGTTTTTGGACGCTGCCGGGGCCCAGGAGGGACCAGGAGGTCGCAAATTGGACCTGAAGAGAGAGGGGACGTCAAGCAAGACAAAGAGCCCTCACTGAAGCAGGTAGCACCCGGAGAAGTGCCAGAAACAGGCACTACGAGGATGCGTGAAACGGTGCTCGCCGAAGTTGCACAAAGGAGTCCCACGTCGCCGGAGACCAACTTAGAAAGTCGTGCAATGCAGGTTAGAGTGCCGTGGACCCAGGCTTGGCTGTGCACAAAGGATTTCCGCCGGAAGTGCACAGGGGCCGGAGTAGCTGCAAAGTCGCGGTTCGCAGCAATGCAGCCCAGCGAGGTGAGGCAAGGACTTACCTCCACCAAACTTGGGCTGAAGAGTCCCTGGACTGTGTGGGTCACTTGGACAGAGTCGCTAAATTTGAGGGACCTCGCTCGTCGTGCTGAGAGGAGACCCAAGGGACCGGTAATGCAGCTTTTTGGTGCCTGCGGTTGCAGGGGGAAGATTCAGTCGACCCACGGGAGATTTCTTCGGAGCTTCTGGTGCAGAGAGGAGGCAGACTACCCCCACAGCATGCACAAGCAGGAAAACAGTCGAGAAGGCGGCAGGATCAGTGTTACAGAGTTGCAGTAGTCATCTTTGCTACTATGTTGCAGGTTTGCAGGCTTCCAGCGCGGTCAGCAGTCGGTTCCTTATCAGAAGGTGAAGAGAGAGATGCAGAGGAACTCGGATGAGCTCTTGCATTCGTTATCTAAAGTTTCCCCAGAGACAGAGACCCTAAATAGCCAGAAAAGAGGGTTTGGCTACCTAGGAGAGAGGATAGGCTACTAACACCTGAAGGAGCCTATCAGCAGGAGTCTCTGACGTCACCTGGTGGCACTGGCCACTCAGAGCAGTCCAGTGTGCCAGCAGCACCTCTGTTTCCAAGATGGCAGAGGTCTGGAGCACACTGGAGGAGCTCTGGACACCTCCCAGGGGAGGTGCAGGTCAGGGGAGTGGTCACTCCCCTTTCCTTTGTCCAGTTTCGCGCCAGAGCAGGGGCTAAGGGGTCCCTGAACCGGTGTAGACTGGCTTATGCAGAATTGGGCACATCTGTGCCCAAGAAAGCATTTCCAGAGGCTGGGGGAGGCTACTCCTCCCCTGCCTTCACACCATTTTCCAAAGGGAGAGGGTGTCACACCCTCTCTCAGAGGAAGTTCTTTGTTCTGCCATCCTGGGCCAGGCCTGGCTGGACCCCAGGAGGGCAGATGCCTGTCTGAGGGGTTGGCAGCAGCAGCAGCTGCAGTGAAACCCCAGGAAGGGCAGTTTGGCAGTACCAGGGTCTGTGCTACAGACCACTGGGATCATGGGATTGTGCCAACTATGCCAGGATGGCATAGAGGGGGCAATTCCATGATCATAGACATGTTACATGGCCATATTCGGAGTTACCATTGTGAAGCTACATATAGGTAGTGACCTATATGTAGTGCACGCGTGTAATGGTGTCCCCGCACTCACAAAGTTCAGGGAATTGGCTCTGAACAATGTGGGGGGCACCTTGGCTAGTGCCAGGGTGCCCTCACACTAAGTAACTTTGCACCTAACCTTTACCAGGTAAAGGTTATACATATAGGTGACTTATAAGTTACTTAAGTGCAGTGTAAAATGGCTGTGAAATAACGTGGACGTTATTTCACTCAGGCTGCAGTGGCAGGCCTGTGTAAGAATTGTCAGAGCTCCCTATGGGTGGCCAAAGAAATGCTGCAGCCCATAGGGATCTCCTGGAACCCCAATACCCTGGGTACCTCAGTACCATATACTAGGGAATTATAAGGGTGTTCCAGTAAGCCAATGTAAATTGGTAAAAATGGTCACTAGCCTGTCAGTGACAATTTGGAAAGAAATGAGAGAGCATAACCACTGAGGTTCTGGTTAGCAGAGCCTCAGTGAGACAGTTAGTCACTACACAGGTAACACATTCAGGCACACTTATGAGCACTGGGGCCCTGGGTTACCAGGGTCCCAGTGACACATACAACTAAAACAACATATGTACAGTGAAAAATGGGGGTAACATGCCAGGCAAGATGGTACTTTCCTACACAACCCCCCCCCCCCCAAACGAAGGACAATAAGACTAGCCATGACCTGATGAGTCTTCATTGTCTAAGTGGAAATATCTGGAGAGTCCATCTGCATTGGAGTGGCTACTCCCAGGTCTATGTTCCACTGTATAGTCCATTCCCTGTAGGGATATGGACCACCTCAACAATTTAGGATTTTCACCTTTCATTTGTTTTAGCCAAAGTAGAGGTTTGTGGTCTGTCTGAACAATGAAGTGAGTGCCAAACAGGTATGGCCTCAACTTCTTCAGAGCCCAGACCACAGCAAAGGCCTCCCTCTCAATGGCAGACCAACGCTTTTCTCTAGGGGTCAACCTTCTACTAATAAAAGCAACAGGTTGATCCTGGCCCTCAGAATTAAGTTGTGATAGGACTGCCCCTACTCCTAATTCAGATGCATCAGTTTGGACATAGAATTTTTTAGAGTAACAAGGGCTTTTCAGGACAGGTGCAGAGCACATGGCCTGCTTCAGCTCCTCAAAAGCTTTCTGGCAGCTTGCTGTCCATAATACCTTTTTAGGCATTTTC
This sequence comes from Pleurodeles waltl, assembly GCF_031143425.1. Taxonomy (NCBI): domain Eukaryota; kingdom Metazoa; phylum Chordata; class Amphibia; order Caudata; family Salamandridae; genus Pleurodeles; species Pleurodeles waltl. Next base: position 69,930,059 of record NC_090444.1, on the reverse strand, counting down.
TTGGATGTGAGGTCATTAAGAGGGGCTGCAATGGAGCCATAGTTCTTAATGAACCTCCTGTAATACCCAGTGAGGCCTAGCAAGGCTCTCACCTGAGTCTGAGTGGTAGGGGGAACCCAATCAATAATAGTTTGGATTTTCCCCTGAAGTGGTGCAATCTGTTCCCCACCAACAAGGTGTCCCAGATAAACCACCTTACCCTGCCCTATCTGGCACTTTGAAGCCTTGATAGTGAGGCCTGCCTTTTGCAGGGCCTCCAAAACTTTCCATAGGTGGACCAGGTGATCATCCCAGCTGGAGCTAAAGACAGCTATATCGTCCAAATATGCTGCACTGAAAGCTTCCAGCCCTTGCAGGACTGTGTTCACCAACCTCTGAAAAGTGGCAGGTGCATTTTTCAAACCAAAAGGCATTACAGTAAACTGGTAATGTCCTCCAATGGTAGAAAATGCAGTCTTAGGTTTAGCATCTTCTGACAATTTGATCTGCCAATACCCTGCAGTCAAATCAAAAGTGCTTAGATACTTGGCAGATGCCAGTGTATCTATGAGCTCATCTGCCCTGGGTATAGGGTGAGCATCAGTTTTGGTTACCAAGTTGAGACCTCTATAGTCTACACAAAACCGCATTTCCTTCTTTCCATCTTTAGAATTGGGTTTTGGTACCAGTACCACAGGAGAAGCCCATGGACTGTCAGAGTGCTCAACCACTCCTAGTTCCAACATTTTCTGAACTTCTTGCTTTATGCAGTCCCTGACATGGTCAGGCTGCCTATAGATCTTACTTTTGACAGGTAAACTGTCTCCAGTATCTATAGTGTGCTCACACCAAGAAGTGGTGCCTGGCACAGTAGAGAAGAGTTCTGAAAATTGTCCTAGGAGATTTATGCAATTATCTTTCTGCTCAGCAGTAAGACAATCAGCCAAAACTACACCTTCCACAAGAGCATCTTGTTCTGTGGAAGAGAAGAGATCAGGTAGAGGATCACTGTCTTCTTCCTGTCCCTCATCAGTTGCCATGAGCAGGGTGAGATCAGCCCTGTCATAGTAGGGTTTCAGGCGGTTGACATGGAGCACCCTAAGGGGACTCCTGGCAGTGCCTAAGTCAACTAAATAGGTGACTTCTCCCTTCTTTTCAACAATTGTGTGGGGACCACTCCATTTATCTTGGAGTGCTCTTGGGGCCACAGGCTCCAAGACCCACACTTTCTGCCCTGGTTGGTACTGAACCAAAACAGCCTTCTGATCATGCCATTGCTTCTGGAGCTCTTGGCTGGCCTGAAGGTTTTTACTGGCCTTTTTCATGTACTCAGCCATCCTTGATCTGAGGCCAAGTACATAATCCACAATATCCTGCTTAGGAGCTTTTAAAGGTTGTTCCCAACCCTCCTTTACAAGTGTGAGTGGACCCCTAACAGGGTGTCCAAAAAGAAGTTCAAAGGGGCTGAAGCCCACTCCTTTCTGGGGTACCTCCCTGTAGGCAAAAAGGAGGCATGGTAGAAGGATATCCCATCTCCTGCGGAGTTTTTCAGGGAGACCCATAATCATGCCTTTGAGAGTTTTATTAAATCTCTCCACCAGTCCATTTGTTTGTGGATGATAGGGTGTTGTGAACTTGTACGTTACACCACACTCCTTCCACATGGCCTTTAAGTATGCAGACATGAAATTGCTTCCTCTGTCTGATACTACTTCCTTTGGGAAGCCCACCCTGGAAAATATTCCCAGGAGGGCCTTTGCCACTGCAGGAGCTGTAGTGGTCCTTAAAGGAATTGCTTCAGGATATCTTGTGGCATGGTCCACTACCACCAAGATAAACCTATTGCCTGAAGCAGTAGGAGGGTCAAGGGGGCCAACTATGTCAACCCCTACCCTTTCAAAGGGAACCCCAACCACAGGCAGTGGAATAAGGGGTGCCTTTGGTGTGCCACCTGTCTTGCCACTGGCCTGACAGGTTTCACAGGACTTACAAAATTCCTTTGTGTCCTCAGACATCCTAGGCCAATGAAACAGGGGAACAAGCCTGTCCCAAGTTTTCATTTGCCCTAGGTGCCCAGCTAAGGGAATGTCATGTGCCAGTGTTAGGAGGAACTTTCTGTACTCCTGAGGAATCACTAATCTCCTGGCAGCTCCAGGTTTAGGATCCCTATGCTCAGTGTACAAGAGGTTGTCCTCCCAGTAAACTCTGTGAGAGTCACTGACATCCCCATTAGCCTGTTTGACAGCTTGCTGTCTGAGACCCTCTAATGTGGGACAGGTTTGCTGTGCCACACTCAGCTCCTCTCTGGCAGGCCCCCCTTCACCCAAAAGCTCAGCAGTGTCTGCTTCCAGCTCCTCTGGTGTAGGTTCTGCACAGGGAGGGAATTCTTCTTCCTCAGAAGTAGAATCCACTGTAGAGGGAGGGATAGTAGGAAGTGGTTTGCTTCTACTAGCCCTAGCTTTAGGGAGCACTTGGTCCATTGTTCCAGGATCCAAGCTTCCCTGTCCTTTTTGCTTTTTGGCCTGAGCCCTTGTTAAAGCAAAAATATGCCCTGGGATGCCCAGCATTGCTGCATGGGCCTCCAACTCCACATCTGACCAAGCTGATGTCTCCAAATCATTCCCTAATAGACAGTCTACAGGTAAATCTGAAGCTACCACAACTTTCTTTGGACCAGTTACCCCCCCCCCAGTTGAGATTTACAACAGCCATGGGGTGGCTTTGTGTTATGTTGTGAGCATCGGTTACTTGGTACTGGTGTCCAAGTATGTGTTGTTCAGGGTGCACCAGTTTCTCAATCACCATTGTGACACTGGCACCTGTGTCCCTGTAGGCCTGGACCTCAACACCATTTATTAGGGTTAGTTGCTTGTACTTCTCCAAGTTATGGGGGCAAGCAACCAAAGTGGCTAAATCAATAGCCCCTTCAGAGACTAAAGTAGCCTCTGTGGTCTCCCTAATTAGACCAACCCCAACTAAATTACCAAAAGTGAGCCCAGCTACTCCCTTGGATTGGCTATTAGTAGGTTTGCTCCCACCACCACTGCTATTAGTAGGGACACTAGGTGTAGCAGTAGGGGTTGTAGTGGTAGGAGCAGTGGTGCCTTTCTTTGGACAACTGGGATCTGTTGTCCAATGGCCTTTTATTTTACATAAATAGCACCATGGTTTCTTTTCCTTGTTCTGATTAAAGGAGGATTTGGACCCACCACCCCCACCAGAGTGTTTTTGTGGGCCTGATGAAGACTCATTTTTAGATTTGTCCCCACCTTTGTCAGAAGACTTACCATCCTTCTTTTTGTTGCCATCTTTGTCACCCCCTGTATGAACTTTTCTGTTCACTCTTGTTCTGACCCATTTGTCTGCCTTCTTTCCCAATTCTTGGGGAGAGGTCAGATCAGAGTCCACCAAGTACTGGTGCAACAAATCAGACACACAATTATTAAGAATATGCTCTCTCAGGATTAAGTTATACAGGCTGTCATAATCAGTAACTTTACTGCCATGTAACCACCCCTCCAAGGCCTTCACTGAATGGTCAATGAAATCAACCCAGTCTTGTGAAGACTCCTTTTTGGTCTCTCTGAACTTTATCCTGTACTGTTCAGTGGTTAAGCCATAACCATCCAGGAGTGCATTCTTAAGAACTTGGAAGTTATTAGCATCATTTTCTTTCACAGTAAGGAGCCTATCCCTACCTTTTCCACTAAATGATAGCCATAGGATAGCAGCCCACTGCCTTTGAGGGACATCCTGTACAACACAGGCCCTCTCAAGTGCAGCAAACCACTTGTTAATGTCATCCCCCTCCTTATAAGGGGGAACTATCTTGTGCAGATTCCTGGAATCATGCTCTTTTGCAGGATGACTATGGGGAATACTGCTGCTGCCACCATGGGTATCTAAACCCAACTTCTGTCTTTCCTTCTCTAATTCAAAAGACTGTCTATCCAAATCCAGCTGTTGCTTTTTAAGCTTCAGTCTGGTTTGTTCCACCCTCAACTTATTGAGTTCCCTCTCTAACATTCTGTCATCAGGGTTGGTGGGAGGGACATTTCTAGAAACAGAGCTATGATGGGAATGAACAGAAGGAGACCTGTCCCTTACAGAAGCCACCCTAACAGCTTGGTTTACAGAAACATTACTACCAGTATGGTGAGAATAAATGCTTTTGCTATGGTGTGAGACAACACTATTTATATGGTGTGGCTCATCATCATTACCATCTATGCTAGATTGTCTAGTAATGGGCAGGCTAGGAAGTTTCTTTCCTGAATCTTTTCCTGGGGGAGTCCCTGAATCAGATTGAGAACTATTAGGTACTTTTTCAACAGATGAGGCACCTATGGCCTTATCCTGTTCTCTAAGCATGTTAAGTAACAGTTCCAAGGAAGGATTCTTCCCTACACTCAAACCTCTCTCTATACAGAGACTCCTTGCTCTTTTCCAGCTAAGGTTGTCATATGCAAGTTTGGACAGATCAACACTTTGGCCTGTGCCAGACATTTTTTAGAGAGAGTTAAAGTGATAGAAAAAGAGAAAAAAGTTTTCAGAACTTTTTTGGAAAGACAGAAAAAAACTTTTTAAACTTTTAAGAACTTTTTGAAAGTTTAGAGGTACTTTTCAGCACTTAGAAAAGAGGAAATGCAAAACGTTTTGGCTATGTGTATATACACTGACCTTGTTTTGTATATTTTTCTCTTATGAAAAGTACAATGTCAAGAGTGGTAAGTAGTCTCAAGCACTTATCCCACCACTGCACAACCAATGTAGGAGGCTGGACTGGCTTGTAGTGAGTACCAAGGGGTACTTGCACCTTGCACCAGGCCCAGTTATCCCTTATTAGTGTATAGGGTGTCTAGCAGCTTAGGCTAATAGATAATGGTAGCTTAGCAGAGCAGCTTAGGCTGAACTAGGAGACGTGTGAAGCTACTACAGTACCACTTAGTGTCATATGCACAATATCATAAGAAAACACAATACACAGTTATACTAAAAATAAAGGTACTTTATTTTTATGACAATATGCCAAAGTATCTTAGAGTGTACCCTCAGTGAGAGGATAGGAAATATACACAAGATATATATACACAATAGCAAAAATATGCAGTATAGTCTTAGAAAACAGTGCAAACAATGTATAGTTACAATAGGATGCAATGGGGAAACATAGGGATAGGGGCAACACAAACCATATACTCCAAAAGTGGAATGCGAACCACGAATGGATCCCAAACCTATGTGACCTTGTAGAGGGTCGCTGGGACTATTAGAAAATAGTGAGAGTTAGAAAAATAACCCTCCCCAAGACCCTGAAAAGTGAGTGCAAAGTGCACTAAAGTTCCCCTAAGGACAAAGTAGTCGTGTTAGAGGAATAATGCAGGAAAGACACAAACCAGCAATGCAACAACTGTGGATTTCCAATCTAGGGTACCTGTGGAACAAGGGGACCAAGTCCAAAAGTCACAAGCAAGTCGGAGATGGGCAGATGCCCAGGAAATGCCAGCTGCGGGTGCAAAGAAGCTTTGACTGGACAGAAGAAGCTGAGGTTTCTGCAGGAACGAAAAAGGCTAGAGACTTCCCCTTTGGTGGACGGATCCCTCTCGCCTTGGAGAGTCGTGCAGAAGTGTTTTCCCGCCGGAAGGACGCCAACAAGCCTTGCTAGTCGCAAATCGTGCGTTTGGCGTTTTTGGACGCTGCCGGGGCCCAGGAGGGACCAGGAGGTCGCAAATTGGACCTGAAGAGAGAGGGGACGTCGAGCAAGACAAAGAGCCCTCACTGAAGCAGGTAGCACCCGGAGAAGTGCCAGAAACAGGCACTACGAGGATGCGTGAAACGGTGCTCGCCGAAGTTGCACAAAGGAGTCCCACGTCGCCGGAGACCAACTTAGAAAGTCGTGCAATGCAGGTTAGAGTGCCGTGGACCCAGGCTTGGCTGTGCACAAAGGATTTCCGCCGGAAGTGCACAGGGGCCGGAGTAGCTGCAAAGTCGCGGTTCCCAGCAATGCAGCCCAGCGAGGTGAGGCAAGGACTTACCTCCACCAAACTTGGGCTGAAGAGTCCCTGGACTGTGTGGGTCACTTGGACAGAGTCGCTGGATTCGAGGGACCTCGCTCGTCGTGCTGAGAGGAGACCCAAGGGACCGGTAATGCAGCTTTTTGGTGCCTGCGGTTGCAGGGGGAAGATTCCGTCGACCCACGGGAGATTTCTTTGGAGCTTCTGGTGCAGAGAGGAGGCAGACTACCCCCACAGCATGCACAAGCAGGAAAACAGTCGAGAAGGCGGCAGGATCAGCGTTACAGAGTTGCAGTAGTCGTCTTTGCTACTATGTTGCAGGTTTGCAGGCTTCCAGCGCGGTCAGCAGTCGGTTCCTTATCAGAAGGTGAAGAGAGAGATGCAGAGGAACTCGGATGAGCTCTTGCATTCGTTATCTAAAGTTTCCCCAGAGACAGAGACCCTAAATAGCCAGAAAAGAGGGTTTGGCTACCTAGGAGAGAGGATAGGCTACTAACACCTGAAGGAGCCTATCAGCAGGAGTCTCTGACGTCACCTGGTGGCACTGGCCACTCAGAGCAGTCCAGTGTGCCAGCAGCACCTCTGTTTCCAAGATGGCAGAGGTCTGGAGCACACTGGAGGAGCTCTGGACACCTCCCAGGGGAGGTGCAGGTCAGGGGAGTGGTCACTCCCCTTTCCTTTGTCCAGTTTCGCGCCAGAGCAGGGGCTAAGGGGTCCCTGAACCGGTGTAGACTGGCTTATGCAGAATTGGGCACATCTGTGCCCAAGAAAGCATTTCCAGAGGCTGGGGGAGGCTACTCCTCCCCTGCCTTCACACCATTTTCCAAAGGGAGAGGGTGTCACACCCTCTCTCAGAGGAAGTTCTTTGTTCTGCCATCCTGGGCCAGGCCTGGCTGGACCCCAGGAGGGCAGATGCCTGTCTGAGGGGTTGGCAGCAGCAGCTGCAGTGAAACCCCAGGAAGGGCAGTTTGGCAGTACCAGGGTCTGTGCTACAGACCACTGGGATCATGGGATTGTGCCAACTATGCCAGGATGGCATAGAGGGGGCAATTCCATGATCATAGACATGTTACATGGCCATATTCGGAGTTACCATTGTGAAGCTACATATAGGTAGTGACCTATATGTAGTGCACGCGTGTAATGGTGTCCCCGCACTCACAAAGTTCAGGGAATTGGCTCTGAACAATGTGGGGGCACCTTGGCTAGTGCCAGGGTGCCCTCACACTAAGTAACTTTGCACCTAACCTTTACCAGGTAAAGGTTAGACATATAGGTGACTTATAAGTTACTTAAGTGCAGTGTAAAATGGCTGTGAAATAACGTGGACGTTATTTCACTCAGGCTGCAGTGGCAGGCCTGTGTAAGAATTGTCAGAGCTCCCTATGGGTGGCAAAAGAAATGCTGCAGCCCATAGGGATCTCCTGGAACCCCAATACCCTGGGTACCTCAGTACCATATACTAGGGAATTATAAGGGTGTTCCAGTAAGCTAATGTAAATTGGTAAAAATGGTCACTAGCCTGTCAGTGACAATTTGGAAAGAAATGAGAGAGCATAACCACTGAGGTTCTGGTTAGCAGAGCCTCAGTGAGACAGTTAGTCACTACACAGGTAACACATTCAGGCACACTTATGAGCACTGGGGCCCTGGGTTACCAGGGTCCCAGTGACACATACAACTAAAACAACATATGTACAGTGAAAAATGGGGGTAACATGCCAGGCAAGATGGTACTTTCCTACAGTAAGTCACCCCACATATACTTCAGGTATGCTGACATGAAGTTGGTACCTCTATCAGACACCACCTCCTTAGGAAATCCCACTCTGGTAAAAATACCAATGAGTGCTTTGGCTACTGCAGGGGCAGTAGTCGACCTAAGGGGAACTGCTTCAGGGTATCTAGTAGCATGATCCACTACTACTAGTATGTATTGGTTCCCTGAGGCTGTGGGAGGGTCAAGTGGACCCACTATGTCCACACCCACTCTTTCAAAGGGGACCCCCACCACTGGAAGTGGAATGAGGGGGGCCTTTGGGTGTCCACCTGTCTTACCACTGGCTTGACAGGTGGCACAGGAGACACAAAACTCGGTTACCTTCTGGGACATGTTGGGCCAATAGAAATGGTTGACTAATCTCTCCCAAGTCTTGGTCTGTCCCAAATGCCCAGCAAGAGGAATATCATGAGCTAAGGTCAGAATGAACTCCCTAAACTCCTGAGGCAATACCACGCTCCTAGTGACACCAAGTTTGGGATCTCTTGCCTCAGTGTAAAGGAGTCCATCTTCCCAATAGTCTCTATGTGTTCCTGTTATTTTTCCTTTGGACTCTTCAGCAGCTTGCTGCCTAAGGCCTTCAAGAGAGGGACAGGTTTCTTGCCCCTTACACAACTGTTCCCTTGAGGGCCCCCCTGGGCCTAGGAGCTCAACCTGATAAGGTTCTAACTCCATGTGCTCAGTTCCTCAGAGGGCAGAATTTATTCCTGGGAAGAGAGGTTCTCTTTCTCTTGTTGTGTTGAAGCTGGTTCCCCAGTCTTCTTTCCTTTTCTCTTGGAGGGTTGGGCCCTTTTTCCAGGCTCCAACACCACTTTTTCACCCTGAGCCTTGCACTGTGCCCTTGTCTTGACACACACCAGTTCAGGGATACCCAGCATGGCTGCATGGGTTTTGAGTTCTACCTCAGCCCATGCTAAGGACTCCAGGTCATTTCCAAGAAAACAGTCTACAGGGATATTTGAGGAGACCACTACCTGTTTCAGGTCATTGACCCCTCCCCACTCTAAAGTTACCATAGCCATGGGATGTACTTTAGTCTGATTGTCAGCGTTGGTGACTGGATAAGTTTGTCCAGCCAGGTATTGACCAGGGGAAACCAGTTTCTCTGTCACCATGGTGACACTGGCACCTGTATCCCTCAGGCCTTCTACACTTGTCCCATTAATTAAGAGTTGATACCTGTATTTTTGCATATTAGGGGGCCAGGCAGCCAGTGTGGCTAAATCTACCCCACCCTCAGAGACTAATGTATCTTCAGTGTGAACCCTGATTTGCTCTGGGCACACTGTTGATCCCAATTGGAGACTGGCCATTCCAGTGTTAGCTGGAGTAGAGTTAGATGTGGAACCTTTCTTGGGACAGGCCTTGTCTCCAGTTTGGTGTCCTTGCTGATTACAGCTACGACACCAGGCCTTTTTGGGAACAAAGTTTTTACCCTTGTACCCAAAATTGGATTGTGAAGAGGCTTTGGACCCTCCCTCCTGAGCAGGTTTTTGAGGCCCTATAGAAGACTCTTTACTTTTTCCCTTGGGTGTCTCAACACTCTTCCCCTGGGGAGTCTTTGTGACCCCTTTCTTTTGGTCACCCCCTGTGGAAGTCTTGGTCACCTTAGTCTTGACCCAATGGTCCGCCTTCTTTCCCAATTCTTGGGGAGAAATTGGTCCTAGGTCTACCAGATGCTGATGCAGTTCATCATTGAAACAATTACTTAAAAGGTGTTCTTTCACAAATAAATTGTACAGCCCATCATAATCATTTACACCACTGCCATGAATCCAACCATCCAGTGTTTTGACTGAGTAGTCAACAAAATCAACCCAGGTCTGGCTCGAGGAGTTTTGAGCCCCCCTGAACCTAATCCTGTACTCCTCAGTTGAGAATCCAAAGCCCTCAATCAGGGTAGCCTTCATGAGGTCATAGGATTCTGCATCTTTTCCAGAGAGTGTGAGGAGTCTATCCCTACACTTTACAGTGAACATTTCCCAAAGGAGAGCACCCCAGTGAGATATGTTTACTTTTCTGGTTGCACAAGCCCTCTCAAAAGCTGTGAACCATTTGGTGATGTCATCACCATCTTCATATTTAGTTACAATCCCTTTTGGGATTTTCAACATGTCAGGAGAATCTCTGACCCTATTTATGTTGCTGCCACCATTGATGGGACCAAAACCCATCTCTTGTCTTTCCCTTTATATGGCTAGGAGCTGTCTCTCTAAAGCCAATCTTTTGGCCATCCTGGCTAGCAGGAGGTCCTCTTCATTGAGGCTGTCCTCAATGCTTCCAGAGTTGCTGGACTCTCCTGTGAGAGAAGCAGCATCTCTGACTATCACTTGTGGAGACAGGGTTGGAGAAACCCTGCTCTCCCTAACTAGGAGTGGGGTGGGAATTCCTCCACATCACTAGCTTTCCCCTCTTGGAAGGTATCATCAGAGGGGTTGTTTTTAGCAAACTCTGCCAAAGGCTCCTGGAGCTGTACTTTGGTAGGGTTTGAACCAGTTTTAATTTTAATCTTTTTGATTTTGCAGAGAGACCTTAACTCTGACATCCTAAGATGCAGGTAAGGGGTGAGGTTGAGTTCCATTACTATCTCTTCTGCAGTAGACATTATGGTTCTAAAAGTTGGAATACTTTTTAAGAATCTAAAACTATTTCTAGAACTTAATTCAAACTTTTACAAAACTTTTAAACTCTAAAAGAAATGCTAACAGGGACTAACACAAGGCCCTAGCAGGACTTTTAAAAATTTAGAAAAATAGCTCAAATTTAAAAAATCAGTTTCTAATGACAATTTTTGGAATTTAGTCGTGTGATCAGGTATTGGCTGAGTAGTCCAGCAAATGCAAAGTCTTGTACCCCACCGCTGATCCACCAATGTAGGAAGTTGGCTCTGTATGTGCTATTTCAAAGTAAGAAATAGCATGCACAGAGACCAAGGGTTCCCCTTAGAGGTAAGATAGTGGCAAAAATAGATCATTCTAATGCTCTATTTTGTGGTAGTGTGGTCGAGAAGTAGGCTTATCAGAGGGTAGTGTTAAGCATTTGTTGTACACACACAGGCAATAAATGGGGAACACACACTCAAAGACAATTCCAGGCCAATAGGTTTTTGTATAGAAAAATATATTTTCTTACTTTATTTTCAGAACCACAGGTTCAAGATTTACAAGTAATACTTCAAATGAAAGGTACTTCACTTAGGAACTTTAGGAACTTTGAATTAGCAAAATAGCATATACAGTTTTCACACAAATGGCAATAAGCTATTTTAAAACTAGACAGTGCAATTTTCAACAGTTCCTGGGAGAGGTAAGTGTTTGATAGTTTTGCAGGTAAGTAAACCACCTACAGGGTTCAAAGTTGGGTCCAAGGTAGCCCACCGTTGGGGTTCAGAGCAACCCCAAAGTTACCACACCAGCAGCTCAGGGCCGGTCAGGTGCAGAGGTCAAAGTGGTGCCCAAAACACATAGGCTTCAATGGAGAAGGGGGTGCCCCGGTTCCAGTCTGCCAGCAGGTAAGTACCCGCGTCTTCGGAGGGCAGACCAGGAGGGTTTTGTAGGGCACCGGGGGGGACACAAGTCAGCACAAAAAGTACACCCTCGGCGGCACAGGGGCGGCCGGGTGCAGAGTGCAAACAGGTGTCAGGTTTGCAATAGGTTTCAACGGGAGACCCAGGGGTCTCTTCAGCGAAGCAGGCAGGCAACGGGGGGGGCTTCTCGGGGAAGCCACCACCTGGGCAAGGGAGAGGGCCACCTGGGGGTCACTTCTGCACTGGAGGTCGGATCCTTCAGGTCCTGGGGGCTGCGGGTGCAGTGTCTTTACCACGCGTCGGGTTCTTTGAAGCAGGCAGTCGCGGTCAGGGGGAGCCTCTGGATTCCCTCTGCAGGCGTCGCTGGGTGGACTCAGGGGGGTCAACTCTGGCTACTCACAGGGTCGTAGTCGCGAGGGAGTCCTCCCTGTAGTGTTGGTTCTCCGCAGGTCGAGCCGGGGGCGTCGGGTGCAGAGTGCAAAGTCTCACGCTTCCTGCGGGAAACGTGTGTTCTTTAAAAGTTGCTTCTTTGTTGCAAAGATGTTTCTTCTTTGGAGCAGAGCCACTGTCCTCGGGAGTTCTTGGTCCTTTTAGATGCAGGGTTGTCCTCTGAGGCTTCAGAGGTCGCTGGACCCTGTGGAACGCGTCGCTGTTGCTGTTTTTCTTGAAGTGGGGAGACAGGCCGGTAGAGCTGGGGCCAAAGCAGTTGGTGTCTCCGTCTTCTCTGCAGGGCTTTCAAGTCAGCAGTCCTTCTTCGTCTTAGGTTGCAGAAATCTATCTTGCTAGGTTCTGGGAGCCCCTAAATACTCGATTTAGGGGTGTGTTTAGGTCTGGGGGGTTAGTAGCCAATGGCTACTAGCCCTGAGGGTGGCTACACCCTCTTTGTGCCTCCTCCCTGAGGGGAGGGGGGCACATCCCTAATCCTATTGGGGGAATCCTCCATCTGCAAGATGGAGGATTTCTAAAAGTCAGAGTCATCTCAGCTCAGGACACCTTAGGGGCTGTCCTGACTGGCCAGTGACTCCTCCTTGTTTTTCTCATTATCTCCTCCGGCCTTGCCACCAAAAGTGGGTCCGTGGCCGGAGGGGGCATGCAACTCCAGTAGCTGGAGTGCCCTGGGGTGCTGTAACAAAGGGGGTGAGCCTTTGAGGCTCACCGCCAGGTGTTACAGTTCCTGCAGAGGGAGTTGAGAAGCACATCCACCCAGTACAGGCTTTGTTACTAGCCAAAGAGTGACAAAGGCACTCTCCCCATGTGGCCAGCAACATGTCTGGTGTGTGGCAGGCTGCTAAAACTAGTCAGCCCACACTGGAAGTCGGGTATGGTTTCAGGGGGCATCTCTAAGATGCCCTCTGGGGTGTATTTCACAATAAAATGTACACTGGCATCAGTGTGCATTTATTGTGCTGAGAAGTTTGATACCAAACTTCCCAGTTTTCAGTGTAGCCATTATGGTGCTGTGGAGTTCGTGCATGTCAGACTCCCAGACCATATACTCTTATGGCTACCTTGCACTTACAATGTCTAAGGTTTTGCTTAGACACTGGAGGGGCATAGTGCTCATGCAACTATGCCCTCACCTATGGTATAGTGCACCCTTCCTTAGGGCTGTAAGGCCTGCTAGAGGGGTGACTTATCTATGCCTATAGGCAGTGTCTCCCCACCAGCACACACAAGCTGGCAAGCAGTGTGTCTGTGCTGAGTGAGGGGTCTCCAGGGTGGCATAAGACATGCTGCAGCCCTTAGAGACCTTCCCTGGCATCAGGGCCCTTGGTACCAGGGGTACCAGTTACAAGGGACTTACCTGGATGCCAGGGTGTGCCAATTGTGGAAACAAAGGTACAGGTTAGGGAAAGAACACTGGTGCTGGGGCCTGGTTAGCAGGCCTCAGCACACTTTCAAATCATAACTTGGCATCAACAAAGGCAAAAAGTCAGGGTGTAACCATGCCACGGAGGCATTTCCTTACACACGTCCATGCATTTACATTTAGCTGCACTTGCACGATGCATGCAAAATAGAGTGCATTTATCCCTTTTTTTAAAAACCATGTTCAACCCTTCATAGAGGACCCCCAAGAAAGCCCCTAACACCAATTTGAAACTTTAATGTGCATCTCACATGACTTATCAGTCCACCTTTTGAACTTCTGTTTCTGTGAACTACAGTTCTCATCTGCCACTAGGTCACCTCACTCCTTTACTAAACTCTACTTATGTGGATGTTCAAGCCCACCGGTAGGCTTTAGTTTGATACACTGTACTAAGAAATTAAGAACCTTATTACAAACACCTGCATCATCTGCTCACTTTGGGGAGAAACTGCTTTCTAGTCTATGCCGAGCATGCATCTCTACAGCCACACATTCAATGAATGGAAAATGTTAGCTTGTGGCCATCTATTCTGCTAGATAATTCTATCTGCAGATCCTGCCCCTCTTACATAGTTCCTCAGGTGCCATATTGGTCTGGAAAGCTTTTCTCCACACCTCTTTCTTGACAGTAAGGGGTGCCAGCTCCGTTTGATGCCAGAAGTGACAGCCCAATAACACTACTGACTCCGTAGAGCACCCCCACCATTGTGCTGACGTCAGTTCCCCTTTTCTCTGCGTCTTTGGAAAGCCTTGTTATTCAGTTCTCATCCTCTTCTCGTGTGCCCCCTGGCACTTTCCTTACTACCTCTGCTGATAGTGAATCAAATAAAATGGAGGCTTGGGCCAAGAATCTTTGCAGCGGGAAGCCTAATACTTCAGTTATTGAATGCTATGTGCCTGCTAGGACGCTTTGTCCAATCGCTGTGGAACATGGTGGGCCATCTCATCCCTAATCTTCTGTAGGAACTCCAGGTCCATTTTTAAGACCTTATCAGAGATGGTCAGATAACATCTGGATAAATAATCCACTCAGGACTATATGTGCTGATTTGGCCGCCAGATCTTTGGGGACATCCACTGTGGTTGACTAGCATACCTCCCTCAGAACAGCCAGATTTTCCTCTGATGTCCAGTCCTCACTCATGGATCTGTCCTTTGAAGGCACTAAACTAGTTAAGTGAAGGACTATTCAGCCCTGGAACATTTAAGATTAGTTCTGTCACGCGCAGTTTGCTCGGGATGTAATGCCACAAAATAGAGGCCACAGGAAAGGAGGGAGAGGATGTCCAGCCACCCAAGCAGTCACTCCTTCATCTTCCTCCCCAGTCAAAGCAGCTCCGATTCTTCCACATCTGTTCTTCTGAGACAGGTGGGAGGCCTGGTTTCCCTTTTTCTTTTTCTTTTTTCAGTGGGTCTTACAACTTGTGTAAAAGAAGTGTGTACCCCACCACTCCAGGAGTCTTCCCCTTAGATCCCTCCCCCATCCTCCTCCTTCTGAAGCAAAACATGGCAGCCTTGCTTCAAAAAGGATCCATGGAGTTGGTGCCAGAGCAGTTGGTTAAGGATGCTATTCCCTATACTTCCCTGTTCAAAAGATGTACTGAGGACTTTGATCCAGGACATAAGGGTCTGGAGCCATTTCCTCTGCAAAGGGAAGTTCAAAGATAATGGGCCAGATGTAGGAAACGTTTGCGACTCGCAAACGGGCCGATTCGCAATTTGCGACAGTGCAAAATCGGAAATGGGATGCAAAAAGCCCATTTCCGACTCGCAAAAAGCGATGGGACCCGTTTGCGAGTCGCATCCGTTGCGACCCCATTTTGCGACCCGCAAATTGCAAGTCGCAATTTGCGAGTCGCAAACCTTATGCAATTGCAACCCGCAAATTGCGACTAGTCGCAAAAAGCCCAGTTTGCATGTCCCATTTACCACTAACTCAGAGCAGGTGGTAACCATTACCAAAGTATAAAAGGGGACCCAGAAGGCATCTGGGTTACTCAAGATGGCGGAGATATACCTGATAGCAGTGAGGAGGAGAGTCTACGCAGCCCAGCAGAGGAGGAGGAGGGACCACAGACAGGAGAAGATATATAGAACCAGGCAGACTCTTTTTCAGCAAACTGAAGAGGAGATCTATGACAAATACCGCCTTAGCAGCGCAGCCATTCTAGAATTAATAGATTTACTGAAACCACAGCTAGAACACAAGACTCTGCGTGGCTGCGCCATCCCTACGCATGTGCAAGTACTATGCGCACTGCACCTCTTGGCCTCAGGGAGCTATCAGGGGGTCATTGCCGTGGCAGGTGGGGTATCCCAAAGTGCAGTGTCAAGGTTCCTCAGGGCATTCCTAGATGCCTTAGTCACGCACATGTCTCACTTCATATACTTACCAAGGAATGAGGCAGAAATTAACAGCACCAAGCTGGACTTTTACCGCATTGTCCACTTTCCTCATGGCATAGGGTGTGTAGATGGGACACACATTCAAATATGCCCCCCTGCTAATCTGGAACACATTTTCCGCAACAGGAAGTGTACCCACTCACTCAACATACAGGTTGTTTGTGATGCCCATTATGTCATCACGGACATCGTAGCTAAGTTTCCTGGCAGTACCCATGACTCATACATTTTTAGGCATAGTGGGATACATCAACGCCTGGAACGTGGGGAATTTGGAGACGGTTACCTCCTAGGTAGAGCCACAGACACTTGCAGACATACACACAGGTCACTGTGCACGACAATCTGGACTTCCTAACCATGTACTTTTGTGCCCAACAGGTGACAGTGCATATGCTCTCAGGCCTTGGATCATGACTCCGTTTTTAACACCCAGAACTGAATCAGAGAGGCAATACAACAGTGCGCATAAGAGGACCAGGAAACTGATCGAGCGCACCTTCGGACTGCTGAAGGCAAGATTCAGATGCCTACACCGCAGTGGAGGCGCCCTCCAATACACCCCCATTACCGCTTTCAAAATTGTAGTCGCATGCGCCATCCTCCACAACATAGCCACCCGACGTGGGCTACCTCTCACCCCTGCAGACCCAGATCCTGATGATGAAGAGCAAGAACAACCACATCGCCATCATGGCGATAGGAGTCTAGCTAATCAAGGCAGACTGAGACGGGACCACATTGCAACGCAATATTTTGGACGGTACGTGTCAACTCCCACCATACTCACCTATTAACCATTTGTTAAGTGGAACAAAAATAACTGTTTTATTAATGTCATGAAGAAACTATATACAAGTTGAAATTGTCCATGGGCAGGAAAATGCCAACCAGTCATGTGGCACATTAACGCCATGTGCCACATTAATCTGTCCTGGCTGTTATCTATGATCTCCTGCCCCTCCTGCCAGCCTGGCTGGTCCCTGCTGCGTCCATGGTGCTGTGCCTACCACTCCTCAGCACCCTACTGTGAGTGGCAGAGACACTGCTCACTGTTGAGCCCTCCTCCCAGGTGTATTTGTTAACTTCCTGGCTGTGATGCCATCATCATGTGCCAGGAAGTGTTTCCAGAGTGTTCTGGTATGCTTTCTGGAGTGTTCTGCTGCATCTGCAAGCAATTTTGAAGGTATTCGCAATTTGCGACACCCACTCGCTAATTGCAAGTTCATTTTTGCACACTCGCAAACAGCGACCTCGCAAAATGCGGACTCGCACACAGCGTTGCGAGTCCGGCTGCGAGTCGCAAAATCGGATCGCTTTTTTTTCTGGCATTCCAATTTGCGACTCGCATTTTGCGAGTCGCATCAACTCGCAAAATGCGACTCGCAATTTTTATTTTTGCTACATCTGGCCCAATGTGCCTTGCGCAGGTTCTATTGGCACTCAATCTTGGAGACTGGATGGTGTCTCTCGACCTACAGGATGTGTATTTCCATATACTTATCCGGAAATCCCAGAGGACGTACCTGTATTTTATAGTAGACTCGACTCACTACCAATTTGCAGTCCTTCCCTTTGGTGTGACATAGACATCACAAGTCTTATTGAAGGTTGTAAGGAAATGCCTCCTTGGCATGGTTAGCCCCTGACTTTTTGCCTTTGCTGATGCTATGTTTTGAATTGAAAGTGTGCTGAGGCCTGCTAACCAGGCCCCAGCACCAGTGTTCTTTCCCTAACCTGTACTTTTGTTTTACACAATTGGCACACCCTGGCATCCAGGTAAGTCCCTTGTAACTGGTACCCCTGGTACCAAGGGCCCTGATGCCAGGGAAGGTCTCTAAGGGCTGCAGCATAGCTTATGCCACCCTGGGGACCCCTCACTCAGCACAGACACACTGCTTGCCAGCTTGTGTGTGCTGGGGAGAACAAAACGAGTAAGTCGACATGGCATTCCCCTCAGGGTGCCATGCCAACCTCACACTGCCTATGCAGTATAGATAAGTCACCCCTCTAGCAGGCCTTACAGCCCTAAGGCAGGGTGCACTATACCATAGGTGAGGGCACCAGTGCATGAGCACTGTGCCCCTACAGTGTCTAAGCAAAACCTTAGACATTGTAAGTGCAGGGTAGCCATAAGAGTATATGGTCTGGGAGTCTGTCAAACACGAACTCCACAGCACCATAATGGCTACACTGAAAACTGAGAAGTTTGGTATCAAACTTCTCAGCACAATAAATGCACACTGATGCCAGTGTACATTTTATTGTAAAATACACCCCAGAGGGCACCTTAGAGGTGCCCCCTGAAACCTTAACCAACTACCTGTGTAGGCTGACTGGTTCTAGCAGCCTGCCACACTCGAGACATGTTGCTGGCCCCATAGGGAGAGTGCCTTTGTCACTCTGAGGCCAGTAACAAAGCCTGCACTGGGTGGAGATGCTAACACCTCCCCCAGGCAGGAGCTGTAAGACCTGGCGGTGAGCCTCAAAGGCTCACCCCCTTTGTTCCAGCACCGCAGGGCACTCCAGCTAGTGGAGTTGCCCGCCCCCTCCGGCCACGGCCCCACTTTTGGCGGCAAGGCCGGAGGAAATAATGAGAATAACAAGGAGGAGTCACTGGCCAATCAGGACAGCCCCTAAGGTGTCCTGAGCTGAGGTGACTCAAACTTTTAGAAATCCTCCATCTTGCAGATGGAGGATTCCCCCAAAAGGGATAGGATTGTGACCCCCTCCCCTTGGGAGGAGGCACAAAGAGGGTGTACCCACCCTCAGGGCTAGTAGCCATTGGCTACTAACCCCCCAGAACTAAACACGCCCTTAAATTTAGTATTTAAGGGCTTCCCTGAACCTAAAGATTTAGATTCTTGCAACTTACAAGAAGAAGAGGACTGCTGAGCTGAAAACCCCTGCAGAAGAAGAAAGAAGACACCCAACTGCTTTGGCCCCAGTCCTACCGGCCTGTCTCCTGCCTTCCAAAGAAACCTGCTCCAGCGACGCTTTCTCCAGGACCAGCGACCTCTGAATCCTCAGAGGACTGCCCTGCTTCAAGAAAGACTAGAAACTCCTGAGGACAGCGGCCCTGTTCCAAAAAGACTGCAACTTTGTTACAGAGGAGCAGATTTAAAGACCCCTGCAATCCCCGCAAGAAGCGTGAGACTTGCAACACTGCACCCGGCGACCCCGACTCGACTGGTGGAGAACCAACACCTCAGGGAGGACCCTCCGGCGACTCCAAGACCGTGAGTAACCAAAGTTGTCCCCCCTGAGCCCCCACAGCGACGCCTGCAGAGGGAATCCAGAGGCTCCCCCTGACCGCGACTGCCTGACTCTAAAATCCCGACGGCTGGAAAAGACCCTGCACCCGCAGCCCCCAGCACCTGAAGGATCGGAACTCCAGTGTAGGAGTGACCCCCAGGAGGCCCTCTCCCTTGCCCAGGTGGTGGCTACCCCGAGGAGCCCCCCCCTTGCCTGCCTGCACCGCTGAAGAGACCCCTTGGTCTCCCATTGACTCCCATTGAAAACCTGACGCTTGTTTCTACACTGCACCCGGCCGCCCCCGCGCTGCTGAGGGTGTACTTTTTGTGTGGACTTGTGTCCCCCCCGGTGCCCTACAAAACCCCCCTGGTCTGCCCTCCGAAGACGCGGGTACTTACCTGCTGGCAGACCGGAACCGGGGCACCCCCTTCTCTCCATTGAAGCCTATGCGTTTTGGGCACCACTTTGAACTCTGCACCTGACCGGCCCTGAGCTGCTGGTGTGGTGAGTTTGGGGTTGCTCTGAACCCCCAACGGTGGGCTACCTTGGACCCCAATCTTAACCCCGTAGGTGGTGTACTTACCTGCAAAACCTAACAATACTTTACCTCCCCCAGGAACTGTGAAAATTGCACTGTGTCCACTTTTAAAACAGCTAAATGTGTTTTATGTAAAAAGTATATATGCTACTGTGATTATTCAAAGTTCCTAAAGTACTTACCTGCAATACCTTTCAAATGAGATATTACATGTAGAATTTGAACCTGTGGTTCTTAAAATAAACTAAGAAAAGATATTTTTCTATAACAAAAACCTATTGGCCTGGAATTGTTTCTGAGTGTGTGTTCCTCATTTATTGCCTGTGTGTATGTACAACAAATGCTTAACACTACTCCTTTGATAAGACTACTGCTCGACCACACTACCACAAATAGAGCATTAGTATTATCTCTTTTTGCCACTATCTTACCTCTAAGGGGAACCCTTGGACTCTGTGCATACTATTCCTTACTTTGAAATAGTGCATACAGAGACAACTTCCTACATGGTGTCAGTTGTGGCAGCTCACCTCAGGAGGTTGGGAATTCTGTTGTTTTTTTCCATACCTGGATGATTAGCCTCTGAAGGCAAGGACTTTGAAGATGGTGCGGTCCCAGCATCCATGATGCAGGACTGCTAAGTCCCAATGTGCCCCAGACTCACCTGGAACCCTCTCAGTGCCACCTGTTCATTGAGGCAGTACTTCATACCACCTTGGGAATAGCCTTTCCACTGGAGCACAGAGTGTGAGATATCCATGTGTTGAGTCAACGATTCCAGGTAAAGGTGGCTCAGATTCCAGTCCTATGTGTCCTTAGTCTGGTGTACACAAGATCCAATGGTGTACCCAAGATCTGCCAGCCATGCTGTAGGGGGGTAACAGGTTGCTCCCATCAAAGTAGTCATTCCTAGGTACACAAAGATAAGTGAAATTTCCCCTATCAGATAAAAAAAATATTCTGTTTAAACTATGAATACTTTTTGTTTTGTTATGTTCTGTGTTTATTTGAGATATTTCTCAGGTTTCATTTTTTCAGTCTCCTAAAATCATCTGTGTAATGGAGTCCTCTTGGGCACCAGTGTTAAAACAGGTGCCAAAGCGGCAGTGTGCCAAAGAGGAAAGCCGCAGAAGCTAGCTTCGGGCATAAGATCAGGCACAGTTTTGGAAGTACTAGAGCAGAGACCAACCTGTCTCCTAACTTCTTGCATTCTCCTGGTCACGCTCACACGCTGGCACAAGAGGGCTTTCTAGTGGTGCCTTTGTAGACAGTGGTTCCAACATGAGGGCTACCTCACAGACTCCATTGTGGTTTCTGTGGACATTTGCTGGTGGGGTGTGGAGGGAACCTTTTCAGAAGGATGTCTTGTGAACCTCAACCGCTCCCTAGCTGATGCATCTTTGCCCGACGGCTGAAAACACTCCGAGATCAACGCCCTCCTTAAGGAACCCTCGGCAGACCCAGCCAACCTCAAAAACTTCAGGCCATCTCCCTGCTCCCATTTCCAGCGAAAGTCATCGAGAAAGCCATCAACAGCCAACTTGCCACTTTTATCGAAGACCACAACATCCTCAACGCCTCACAATCCGGATTCTGAAAAAAACATAGCACTGATACAGCCCTCCTGGCTGCAACAGACGACATCCGTTCCCTGCTGGACAAGGGAGAAATGGCACACTCATCCTGCTAGACTTCTCGGCAGCCTTCGACACAGTCTCCCACCACACCCTGAAACGCAGACTTCACGAAGCCGGAATCAGAGACAAGGCCCTCGACTGGATCCAATCCTTCCTCTCAGGCAGAACTCAATGAGTGACACTCGCCCCCTTCCTCTCAAACCCAACACCTACCACCTGCGGAGTTCCCTCAGACCAACGCTGTTTAACTTCTACATGGCCCCGCTGGCCGCCTTCGTCAGAAGCTACGGAATCAACATTGTCTCCTATGCCGATGACACCCAACTCATCCTCTCCCTATCCAACGAACCCAACACAGCCAGACACAGTTTCCGCAAAGGCATGGGACCAGTCGCCAACTTGATGAAAAACTACTGCCTTCAACTCAACGCAAACAAGACAGAAGTACTCATCATAGGCCCTCAACCCGACGTGTGGAACGACTCCTGGTGGCCACCTACCCTCGGAAGCCCGCCCACCCCCACGAACCAAGCCAGCAACCTCGGGCTCACCCTAGACTCCAAACTCAACATGGACCTCCAAATCAGCTCGGTCACATCCACCTGCTTCCGCACCCTCTGCCTCCTACGCAAGACCTTCAAATGGATCCCCCTCAAACACAGAAAGACCGTCCCACACACGCCCTCATTACCAGCAGACTTGGACTACGGCAACGCGCTCTACACCGGGTTCAACAATAAACTCACCCACAAACCATAGAACATCCAGAGCGCCGCCGCCAGACTGGTCCTCGACCTGCCTCGACACTGCTTCATCTCTCAACACCTGCGCCCACTATACTGGCTTCCCATAGAGAAAAGAATCACCTCCAAGATCCTCACCCACGCACACAAACCCCTCCACGACACCGGGCCAGCCTACCTGAACAGGCGACTCAACTTCCACGTACTCCACAGGACCCTAAGCTCAGCCTAGCTCTCGCTCGCAGAAGTCCCCCGCATCAAGAAAACTAGAACAGGGGGACGCTTTTTCTCCCACCTCGCAGCCACAGCCTGGAACGCCCTTCCGCTCCACGTCTGACGAACTACCTCTCTCCTCAACTTCACAAAGGAGCTCAAGACAAGGCTTTTCGAAGAACCACCTCACTAAGGAATGCTATCCCCCCCACACCCGAGCCTTGAGACCCTTTTGGGTGAGTAGTTGCACTTAATAAACACCTGATTGATTGATTGAGCCTCCTTTGTCATGAACAATGTGGAGACGAATGCTGCCACCCTGTGGTGGGGTGCTCAGCTGGAGGAACTGGGTGTCAGAGACCTTTGGTCTCCGGATTAGCAGTCTCTTCACATAAATCTGCAGAAACTGATGGCGATTGTCCTGGCGTTCAATCCATTTCCCTTTCCATTGCGGTCAGTCAGTCGAAATCTTGGCAGACAATAACAGCAATATGGTTTATTACGAAACAAGGAGCAGGATGGCCCCGGGTTCTCTCCTGAGAAACCCTGGAAAAGCACAGCCATGGAAGGTTGCTGGTGGCAAAAATCACCTAGTAGGTTCCCTGAATCCTGGATCAGATGAACTGAGTCAGCATCATCTTGCCAACAGGTGGCTTCTGCGCCTGGAGGTCGTGAAGAGAATATTCAATATTTGAGGCATGCCCCACATTTACCTCTTTGACATATGTCTTAACTCACATTGCCCAAAGTTCTATACCCTTCAGCATCTGGGGCAAGGAGCATTAGGGGACTTGTTTGGGTTAGAGTGGTACTTCTGTCTCCACTATATTTCCTCTCATTCCCTTTATTCCACGGGGTTCTGGGCAAGATATTCCCGGACAGGGTCCAAATCATCCTGGTGGCCGGGATTGGCCAAAAAGGGTGTGGTATGAAGATCTGCAGCTCTCCAAGTATTCTCCACTTCGCCTTCCCCTCAGGGTGGACCTCCTTTCCCAGCTGTATGGGAAAGTTCTCCACCCACATCTCCAGAACCTACACCTTCAGGCCTGCAGACTGAGTTGGGAAGTCTTGACAGATGACGCAGTGGATGTGATCTTATCTGCATGTCATCCAAATCTGTATACTCAGATAGATGGCACAAGTTTGTATCCTGGTGTGTGAACCACCAGATAGACCCCTTGAAAGCACAATCACAGGCTTGCTTGTGGTTGCTTCACATTCCAACTGAAAACACCACATACAGTTATAATGGTGGTCCTAAATGGACTTGTTCTGATGCCAGTGTCTGCAAGGCTTAAACACTGAGACCCCTTAAGGAGATATTTTACCTAGAGGCTGCTGATAGCTTAGGAATTCGCCAGTGAGGTCCAGAGAGGGACAGCTCCAGACTTCGGTGATCAATGGAAAAACAGGAGCTGAAGCTAGTATGCTAGATGGTGCTTAAACCACACTAGTGATGTCCCATCCGAAGGCTCAGTCACGGCTGGGGCTGCGTAGTTCTATCTGGTGGTGCTGAAGAGACACAGCTGGAGAAAAACCAGTCGGAAGCCTGGAAGATGTATTCTTAAGGTGATGTATTCATAATCTCTGGGACTATGCATCTGTCATGAACAAAAATGTTCTTTCGGAGAGTCTGTCTTTTTTTAAAATATCAGGCTGTACAAAGGGATGCCACCCACCTTAAGTAAGGCCTAAAAAGCATGTATGATTAGCCCTTCTGGTTAAGGATGTTCACACCCACTTTAGGGGTGGGGTGTTCCATGAGAGCAGGTTTATACTCCTTCAGTAGTTGGGCCTAGACATGGCTTGATCACCTTATGGTTCATCTTCCAGGCATGAGTAATATCATATGTTACAGACTGGAAGGGAAAGTTGTTAACTGATGAATGATTTCCTGCTAAAATCTCAATAAAAAGGGGTGTCTTTATATACAAGGATGTGCTGCTGGTAGTAGCCGCCTTTAATATCGCCCAAAATGATATCTAGTTAAGCAATACCAGATCCTCCTGTGATGGAAATTCTATCTGTAGAGAGATGTACATTCCATTGGTGTACCCAAGATCTGCTAGCAATGCTATAGGGGGTAACAAATTGCTCCCATCAAAGTTGTCATTCCGAGGTATGCACAGATAAATGGGAAATTTCCACTATTAGATAAAAAAGATATTCTGTTTAAACTAGAAATACTTTTTGTTTTAGTCTGCATATCTTTGAGAGATTTCTCAGGTTTAATTTTTGCAGTGTCAAAGATCACCTGTGTAAGGGAGGGCTTCTAGTACAAAACAAGCGCCAACGTGGCTTTGTGCCAAAGAAGAAAGCCTCAGAAGCAGAGTTTAGCTTCACGGTTAAGATCAGGGCTAGTTTTGAAAGTGACGGAGCAAAGGCCAACCTGCTGGTTGCACAAGGAGAGGTCTTGGGTACATTGACCCCTTGAAGAGCCTTGTCAGTGAGTTCATTTGCAATGGTAACCAGCATGGCACAGCTGAAGGCTTTGAGCTGCAGAGCAGTTGAACTTGCTGTCAGGATGGAGACCTGGAAAAGATGATCTAGAGTAGGAAGGAACTCTGAAGAAGAAGAGGTTCTCTACTTGGACCTTTTTCCCCATTTTGAAAGAAGACCTTGATTATTGGTGCTGAGTAGTGGGTGCATCTACTTTCCTTAGAAGAGGATACAAAATCTTATTTTTAAGAACACAAACACCAGTTTGGAGAATCCAGGAAGAATTGTCTTGGGAAGTTCACAGTCTGCAAAGGTGGTCACAATGTAGGTCTTTCATGGATATTGATAAATAACAGGCTGTACTGGATTTGAAGATGTAAGCCTTTGTGAGCTCCAGATCCTGTGTCTATGGAGTTGTAGAAAAAAGTAACTGATATTCTTGGCATTCAAGCACCACACATGGATTGATACATAATTTAACATACAGCGAGTCCTCCCTCTCCAAATCAGAGCCTCCGCCTCTTATTTTTTTTTATTTGACCGGACGATGAACCAACCTACCATAGGTAGGGCTAGGCACAGGCACCTGCTCAGCGTCAGGATTACAAATGCACATAACATCAGCGAAGACTCGAGGGACTGGCCATATCATCCTATGCTATTGCTATTGCCTAGCACCGGTAACAAGACTTTGCGACAAATATTTCCAGATCCAATCTGGCATGTGTCAAAAATAGTGAACTTACACAATCATCAGGAACAGATATCCCTTAGAAATGTATTTTACTAAGTACTGAATGTTGCTTGTAAGCAAGCTGGTATTCATAACTATTGCTTACTGTGCTTTGTAGCACTATAAATTATACTTACTACAAGGGAGTAGATGAGGGTGCACAAAAAAAACCTGATGAGGGCCTTTGCTCTTCCTCAAAAGATTGCAGATATTTAGGAGTCTGACCTTGTGTCTGATTCAAGCCTGGATCTTGGTCCTGCAGCTGTTGCACCTGATGGTCCTCTTGGCCTTGCGCATCCTGTTGGACCCTCACAGCAGGTGGGGGATTGGAACCATCCAGTGGCGTGTGGAGGCAGTGGCTTCATACGCAGGTAAGCAAGGAAGTCTCTCTACTGATATAGCCCAATCAGTGGGAAATTCACCATCAATGGAACTTGTCTTATGGTGCGCTTGAGGTTCTTAATTAACTAGATTCTTGTGAACTTTATTCTAGCTCCTTTGACCCTAGCTGGGGGCAGATGTACTTCTCCAGGACTGGTGTACTCATCTCGGTCACACCACTGCAACACTCAGGTTGGCTCATGATCCCATGTGTCCCATAAACCTCTTTTAGCTAAAAGTTGTGAGATTATCCTGAGATCTTGTCTTCCTCATCTCCGCAAAAACCAAATACAGACAGTGACAGGCATTAGAATAACCATGCACTACTCAGCAGGTTCCTCTCTGCAAAGCAGACATGGGAATGGCTGAAGGGGATTATTGGAGCACATATATTTCTGATGGAGGGTTTTCCAGAAATGTAAATGCGTGCAACAGACTTTAAGAAGTTGCCTGGTAGGAATCAATGAAGCATCCTCCTGTGGATTCTGTGGAAGATTCTTTCAGCTTTCTTTAGATGCCCTAGCTCCATGGTTTTTCTGCTGTGTCACAGACAATATTTATGTAACTATTTACAGAAATTCATTTAAAGATCAGGTTTGACAGAGCGTGTGTAATCTTGAGGCATTCCCTCCGCTGCAAAGAGTCTAGGTCATTCAGGCTTTGATCCTGAAGTTTCAGCTTTGGTCCTGGATCTGGGTGGGAGCAGTTCAGAGGCGTCTAGGTCTCTTAACCTCCTTTATCTTCCTGGTTGACCATGCCAGCTGGCAAATGGAGGCTCTGCAATGGAATATGAAGCTCTAGTGGGCCCTGCCATTCAGATTTCAGAAACAGCCGCTCACAATTTGCAATGGTGGCTGCTCAAATGCAATTGATCCAACGGCCGTCCCCTATCCCTTCCTAACACAGAGCTGACAGCGGTGATGGACACATCACTACTGCATTGGGGAGGTCATCTAAGGGAGGTAGATATCAGAGGATTCTGGTCTATGACGGAACCTCATCTCAATCTGTTGGAGTTGCAGGCATTTGTCTTCTGTTGAAGGCTTTCCTGCCATCCAGTGGGGAAGGTAGGTGCAGCTTCTCACAGATACCACCACCACCATGTGGTACTGCAACAAGCTGGGTATCATGGGGCCTTGGGTCCTGTGCCAGGAGGTTTTGCACCTCTGGATTTGGTTTGAGCGTCTGGGCATGTCCCTGATCGCGAGCCACTTAGCAGGATCCCTGAATGCAAGAGTGGATGAGTTAAACATTTAGCGTTTTTCAGGTCATGAGTGGAATCTACATTCTGAGGTAGCGCAGAGCACCTTCAGACAGTGAAGAGAACACTGGTTGGACCTTTTGTGCCACTGTCAATAAAACATGATGTCAGAGATTTTGCACATTGGAGGTTCCGCAGGAATCCTCACTAGGAGATGCATTCTGAATGGAATGGGACGCAGGACTTCCTCTTCTGCTCAGAGTTCTGAAAAAGACAAGGAGTGACCAGGCCCAAGTCATCCTAAAAGCAACAGATTAGACCAAGAGCATAGAGTCTGTGGAAGTTCTGAGCATGAGTAACTCTCCACCAACAGGCTTCCACTTTGTGAGGGAATCTTCTGTTGCAGCAGCATGGTAAGGTCTTGCACCTGAACCAGCGCAATCTACATCTCCTTGGGTGGAGATTGAGCAGAGGCAGTTGACTGCAATTGATCTGCGGCCTGAGGTTGTGGAAGTATCCTTGCAACCAGGCGCTCCTCCACAAATTCCATTTATACCAGACACTAGAACAGATTTGTTGCCTGGTGTTATATCTGCAAGATTAACTTTTTACAAACCAAGCTGTTGGATGTTTTTTTGTTCCTCTTTCTCTTTGGCTGACCAAGGCATTGCAGTGGACACTATTAAAGGTTATTTTTCAGCACTTTTGGCCTTTTTACATTTGCAGGACCAACTGTCAGGCTCGCTGCGGTGGTGTGACTCGATTGCTGGGATATCAAGGCAGTCAAGGATTACTGGGTTCCAGCTGCATCAGTTGGAGTCATTCACCACTGGTGTCCTGGGGCTACAGTACTATTAGACCTCAAACCTGGTAACCAAGTACTCCTCTCTAGCGCCTGACTCTACCAGGGCTGCGAGACAGAGCAGTACAAGGCTTAGTCAAGGAGGTGAGGTGGACTAGACACTCAGAATATAGTTTACACAGTAATATCGGATAATAGGATTAATGCCTAGTCAGTGCTTTACTTGATTAAACAAAAAACACTTTAATACAAATATGAAAACTTACTACAAATGAAACTAAGATACACAATGAAAACAACATGTCTCTATGACTTTCTGGATCAGAGTTCTGACCACATACAGTATTAAAGTGCCTGGACGTAGCCATTCCTAAGTTCACGTAATGCTTCCTTCCATGCATGTGTCTGAGGTACTTCTGCAGCAAGACTTCCCACCCAAGGTCCTACTGTGCCACCAGGTTTCTCCAGCACTCTGCTTGCTTCACCCCAGGTTCCTGCGGCACAGCCTACCTCCAGGACGCCTACTGCACACGGTCCCACCAACCTCCTGCATCACTTCCCCCATACAGGCTTGTCTAAGTGCAAGAGTCTGTTGAAACTTGCTCAGGCCACTCCACAGGTGGAAGTGTACGTCAGGTGTAGGTCAAGGGATGCTACCTGCCAACCATGAGCACCAAATCGGACACTTGTGAAAGCCTCTCATCCACTGACGGCCAGTGATTCTGTGAAAGGGAACATTTCCTTGTGTTTAGTTACCAGTGATTTCACTTACTAAAACAGACTAACTGCTCATGACTAATACCTTAGTGAATGAATTTGTTCGTTTTGAGTTAGTATCACACGTGATGTGTGACACCTGGCAGGCAAGCCCCAGGAAATTAGAGCATAGTCCTGCATCCATTCTTACTTAACTGTGCTGGTGACCCCGTAGAAATGGCCACTGCCCACTTACCGCCTTAGTAGGAGATCAAGGGGGTCCATGTCTGAAGACTCCTTTCCATCTCCAATGCTGAAATATGCAGCAAAGACAGTAAGAGGTCAGGCAAGCTTAGGGAAACTGTTTTTTGTGACAACAGTCATCCCCGCACAAGGCCATCCAACCACTGGACCCCAAAGACTCTTGTCCCTTCATCATGAGGAAGCCCCTTTAGAAGAAAAAAACTTCAATTTCTTCTTCCCACACCCCTGAAGTGTGCAGGAGCAAAGAAGACTTTAATCCTTATGGCCTGCTGCACCTTGACTGAATCAACACAGATATCACCATTAAAATACTCACTGGGTGTGTGGGACCTTTGTTAACCCTGCACTGACAGTCCCCTTTAAACAAGCCTCGTGTTTGAAAATATTCTCCAATCAGACGTCAGTTCTGAATTGGATGGGGACTCGTTAGAGTGACGCCTCTGACGTCCTGGGAAAGTGAGGGAAATGAGGGCTTGGCTAAAACTGGAGGAGCACAGCAAGGCATAACAACGGCACCGCTGCACCCACTCTAGTATGAAGCAAACAAACTCACGCGCCCGGCAGAGCTATGCTGCCGCCGATCATCTCTGCAAAAAAGAGATTAAAATGACAAAATTACGACTGCCTCCGTTTTTAATTTAGTTTTTTTAGTTGTTCTTAGTCTAGGAGAAACAAATCACTGATGCATCGTTAATATTTCCGTCTGTGAGGGAGATGAGAGATCCCAGGAAAACACTAGTATGCTTGTACTGGCGGAGGCCTTCCCGCTGCAGATGTCTCTGGGTCATTATCACATTGTACTTCTGTTTACTGACCTGATGTTATTTTGAGTTGGTTGTCTTTGCTTACCTCGTATTGCTGTAGTTCCCTTGTGTGGCTTTGTGTGTCCCCTCATGTTCTGGACTGGAATGATGGTGTCAGGTTCTTGCAGTGGCATTCAGTTGCTGTTGGGACCTGGGACTGACCAGCTGCTTTCAGTCGGGGGCAACATATTGGTGAATACAGTTCTGGAATTCAGCTTCCTTCCGGAGCCGATCATTGGCCACAGTCTCCCTGTACCAAGATGCTGGGTACCATGAGGGCTGCCTGTGTGTCGGGGAACCTTCCCCTCCCACCTGCACTGTGTGTGAGTAAAGCTTCTCTCTCTTGAGTGAGCCTTGCTTTACAAATATCTGTGTTGTAACAGCTCTGGGTCTAAACCTTATAGTGCAGCTACTTGTAGCAATAGCATCATTCCTCAGAAAAATACACTGGTTATTGCTGTAGGAAAGTGCCATCTTTCTGCATAGTTACCCCCACTTTCTGCCTGATGTCAGTGTGCTTGATCTGTAGTTCACTGGGATCCTGCTAACCAGGACCCCAGTGACAGTGCTCTCTCCCCTAAATTTAGTTGTTGGTTACTTTCCCCGCCCACAATTGGCATACTGGTGTACCCCTGTAAGTCCCCAGCCCCTTCGCTGCCAGGCCTTTACCCCCCTCCCGTGCTAAGCCTTTTTTTGGCTATTTGGAGTAGTTTGCGCTTAGGCCCTCATAACGTTTTGTACCCATAAGCTATCCACGCCAAATTTGCGTCCTTTTTCCCAACATGCTAGGGATTGTAAAGGGATTCAGGGTTTCTGGGTTCCCCTGGAGGAGACCAAGGAATTAGCCAAAAAACAAATATGTTTTCTGGGGTGGGGGGCGATCAGAGGGGGAGAGGAATGGGAAAAAAGTGCTGCACAAGAAAGCATGTGTTTTTTTCCCTGCAAGTGGCGTCATCAAAGGTTTTACAGTGCTAAATTCACAGTCTACCCAGCTTTCAGGAACAGGCAGACTTGAATCAGAAAACCACATTTTTCAACACAATTTTGACATTTTACTGGGACATACCCCATTTTTTGTGCTTTCAGCTTCCTTCCAGTTAGTGACAGGAATGGGTATGAAACCAATGGTACATCCCAAAGAGCTAACCATTTCTTAAAAGTAGACAAAATTCTGAATTCAGCAAGAGGTCATTTGTGTAAATCCTTCAAGGTTTTCCTACAGAGAGTAACAGCTGAAATAAGAAAATATTGAAACTGAGTCTAAAAAACAGCCATTTCTGTCCACGTTTTCTTCTGTAACTTTTTCCAGCTGTGGCAGATTTTTGGAAGCAATATACCGTTACGTCTGCTGGACTCTTCTGGTTGCGGGGATATAAAGGGCTTGTAGGTTCATCAAGAACCCTAGTTACCCAAAGCCAATAAATGAGCTGCACCTTGTAATTGGTTTTCATTGTATACCGGGTATACAGCAATTCATTTGGTGAAATATAAAGAGTGAAAATAGGTATCAAGGAAACCTTTGTATTTCCAAAATGGGCACAAGATAAGGTATTGAGAAGCAGCGGTTATTTGGACATCTCTGAATTCGAGGGTCCCCATACTGGCATGTGAATTACAGGGCATTTCTCAAATAGACTTCTTTTTTACACACTGTCTTACATTTGGAAGGGGAAAATGTGATGTAGGAAGTTGGCTCTGTATGTGCTATTTCAAAGTAAGGAATAGCATGCACAGAGTCCAAGGGTTCCCCTTAGAGGTAAAATAGTGGTAAAAATAGATAATACTAATGCTCTATTTTGTGGTAGTGTGGTCGAGCAGTAGGCTTATCCAAGGAGTAGTGTTAAGCATTTGTTGTACATACACATAGACAATAAATGAGGTACACACACTCAGAGACAAATCCAGCCAATAGGTTTTTATATAGAAAAATATCTTTTCTTAGTTTATTTTAAGAACCACAGGTTCAAATTCTACATGTAATATCTCATTCGAAAGGTATTGCAGGTAAGTACTTTAGGAACTTCAAATCATCAAAATTGCATGTATACTTTTCAAGTTATTGACAAATAGCTGTTTTAAAAGTGGACACTTAGTGCAATTTTCACAGTTCCTAGGGGAGGTAAGTATTTGTTAGATTAACCAGGTAAGTAAGACACTTACAGGGCTCAGTTCTTGGTCCAAGGTAGCCCACCGTTGGGGGTTCAGAGCAACCCCAAAGTCACCACACCAGCAGCTCAGGGCCGGTCAGGTGCAGAGTCCAAAGTGGTGCCCAAAACACATAGGCTAGAATGGAGAGAAGGGGGTGCCCCGGTTCCGGTCTGCTTGCAGGTAAGTACCCGCGTCTTCGGAGGGCAGACCAGGGGGGTTTTGTAGGGCACCGGGGGGGACACAAGTCCACACAGAAATTTCACCCTCAGCGGCGCGGGGGCGGCCGGGTGCAGTGTAAAAACAAGCGTCGGGTTTGCAATGTTAGTCTATGAGAGATCTCGGGATCTCTTCAGCGCTGCAGGCAGGCAAGGGGGGGGTTCCTCGGGGAAACCTCCACTTGGGCAAGGGAGAGGGACTCCTGGGGGTCACTTCTCCAGTGAAAGTCCGGTCCTTCAGGTCCTGGGGGCTGCGGGTGCAGGGTCTCTCCCAGGTGTCGGGACTTTAGGTTCAAAAGAGTCGCGGTCAGGGGAAGCCTCGGGATTCCCTCTGCAGGCGGCGCTGCGGGGGCTCAGGGGGGACAGGTTTTGGTACTCACAGTATCAGAGTAGTCCTGGGGTCCCTCCTGAGGTGTTGGATCGCCACCAGTCGAGTCGGGGTCGCCGGGTGCAGTGTTGCAAGTCTCACGCTTCTTGCGGGGAGCTTGCAGGGATCTTTAAAGTTGCTGGAAACAAAGTTGCAGCTTTTCTTGGAGCAGGTCCGCTGTCCTCGGGAGTTTCTTGTCTTTTCGAAGCAGGGGCAGTCCTCAGAGGATGTCGAGGTCGCTGGTCCCTTCGGAAGGCGTCGCTGGAGCAGGATCTTTGGAAGGCAGGAGACAGGCCGGTGAGTTTCTGGAGCCAAGGCAGTTGTCGTCTTCGGGTCTTCCGCTGCAGGGGTTTTCAGCTGGGCAGTCCTTCTTCTTGTTGCAGGAATCTAATTTTCTAGGGTCCAGGGTAGCCCTTAAATACTAAATTTAAGGGCGTGTTTAGGTCTGGGGGGTTAGTAGCCAATGGCTACTAGCCCTGAGGGTGGGTACACCCTCTTTGTGCCTCCTCCCAAGGGGAGGGGGTCACAATCCTAACCCTATTGGGGGAATCCTCCATCTGCAAGATGGAGGATTTCTAAAAGTTAGAGTCACTTCAGCTCAGGACACCTTAGGGGCTGTCCTGACTGGCCAGTGACTCCTCCTTGTTGCTTTCTTTGTTCCCTCCAGCCTTGCCGCCAAAAGTGGGGGCCGTGGCCGGAGGGGGCGGGCAACTCCACTAAGCTGGAGTGCCCTGCTGGGCTGTGACAAAGGGGTGAGCCTTTGAGGCTCACCGCCAGGTGTCACAGCTCCTGCCTGGGGGAGGTGTTAGCATCTCCACCCAGTGCAGGCTTTGTTACTGGCCTCAGAGTGACAAAGGCACTCTCCCCATGGGGCCAGCAACATGTCTCTAGTGTGGCAGGCTGCTGGAACCAGTCAGCCTACACAGCTAGTTGGTTAAGTTTCAGGGGGCACCTCTAAGGTGCCCTCTGGGGTGTATTTTGCAATAAAATGTACACTGGCATCAGTGTGCATTTATTGTGCTGAGAAGTTTGATACCAAACTTCCCAGTTTTCAGTGTAGCCATTATGGTGCTGTGGAGTTCGTGTAAAACAGACTCCCAGACCATATACTCTTATGGCTACCCTGCACTTACAATGTCTAAGGTTTTGCTTAGACACTGTAGGGGCACAGTGCTCATGCACTGGTACCCTCACCTATGGTATAGTGCACCCTGCCTTAGGGCTGTAAGGCCTGCTAGAGGGGTGTCTTACCTATACTGCATAGGCAGTGAGAGGCTGGCATGGCACCCTGAGGGGAGTGCCATGTCGACTTACTCATTTTGTTCTCACCAGCACACACAGGCTTGTAAGCAGTGTGTCTGTGCTGAGTGAGGGGTCTCTAGGGTGGCATAAGACATGCTGCAGCCCTTAGAGACCTTTCTTGGCATCAGGGCCCTTGGTACTAGAAGTACCAGTTACAAGGGACTTATCTGAATGCCAGGGTGTGCCAATTGTGGATACAATGGTACATTTTAGGTGAAGGAACACTGGTGCTGGGGCCTGGTTAGCAGGGTCCCAGCACACTTCTCAGTCAAGTCAGCATCAGTATCAGGCAAAAAGTGGGGGGTAACTGCAACAGGGAGCCATTTCTTTACACAAGCCCCCCCCAGCCCACAGGCCAGGAGACTCAGCCAACGCTGGAAGAGTCTTCCTAGTCTGTCAGGCGAGGAAGAGTAGAGGAAATGGCTGGTTTGTTGCAGGGCCTACTCTGCCTTACATCCTCCTGTTCAGGTCATTCCCTCTGGGGAACTGACCCACTTCCACAGTGATAGGACCTAGTCTGAACTGCCTCTTGTCTGTGCTTTTTATGTCTTCACCCATTCTCTCTATTTTGAGGTCAGAGGTATCCACTTCTGCTAATCTTATCTTAGCCAAGGTCACCCCTAGCTTACCCAAAGAGGTTACCCAGAGCTGGAGTAACCCCACCATGACCAACAGGGTCAGGGGGCCTAACTTGTTATTTGGCATGGGGTCAGACCACCATGCCAAGGATAGTGCAGCCATAAAGGCTAACACCCAGCAGAGGCCACTGACAGCTGTCAGTGCCCAGAACCACACCTTTAGCTCTTCACCTAAAAGGGAAGGGGCTAAGTTACAGGCTTCTTTGGGTTCAGGTTGCCTGTCCGCTGTATTGGAGTGGGGGGTTACCACATCTTGTAGTGAACACCCTTCTTCCACTCTTTCTTCTGTTAGCTGAGGAGCCACCCACTCAGGTTTAACAGTTGCCTGACTAGCCAGGACTTCTTGTGGGTCAGGTTGGACTTTATCAGGGCCATTTTTGGAGTTCTCCCCTACTGGAGCAGAATCTCCCTGGCTTGCTGTAACCTTGGCTAAAGGTTGTCCACCCTTCCTACTCTGTTTTCTTTTCTTCTTCTTCTGGGGCCTGCTTGCATTTACTGCAGAGGCAGGACTTCCAGAAACCTTGGGAGAGGACTGGCACTGGACCAGTTCCTCTCTTGAGCTCTGACTAACCTCTGGGTAGTCATTTCCAAGGAGACAATCAAGGGGGAGGTCTGTACTGACTACTACCCTTCTCCAGCTAAGAGTGCCACCCACTTCTATGGGTACTAAAGCCACAGGCCTCTTAGTGACCCTGTCTAGGCTAACTCTTACCCTGGCAGTCTCACCTGGGATGTACTGGTTTGAGAGCACCAGCCTGTCATGCACAATAGTGTGACTGGCACAAGTGTCTCTCAGGGCAGTGGTTGGGACTCCATTCACCAGTAGGTGGTGGAAGTGTCTACTTCCCTCTGGAATCTCCAACTCACCTGTTGGGCCCTGTTTCCAGTTGAAGGCTATGAAGACCTCCTCATCTGAAGAGTCATCTCCCATGGCTATACTGGTTACCCCTGGAATTTTGTTCTGAGGTTTGTTTTTGGGACAAGAAGTGTCCTTGGTGTGGTGCCCAGACTGTTTACAGTTGTGGCACCATGCCTTAGTGGCATCCCAGTTCTTACCCTGGTACCCACCTTTGTTTTGGGTTGTGTCTTGGGGCCCACCCACCTGTTCTGGTTTTTGGGGGCCTACAGAGGACTCTTTTTCTTTGTTTCTAGTGTCACCCACTTTCTCCTGGGGAGTTTTTGTAACCCCTTTCTTTTGGTCACCCCCAGTGGAAGTTTTGGTTACCCTAGTCTTGACCCAGTGGTCTGCCTTCTTTCCCAATTCTTGGGGAGAAATTGGACCTAGGTCTACCAGATACTGATGCAGCTTTTCATTGAAGCAGTTACTTAAAATGTGTTCTTTCATAAACAAATTATAAAGCCCAACATAGTTACACACTTCATTTCCAGTTAACCAACCATCTAGTGTTTTTACTGAGTAGTCTACAAAATCAACCCAGGTCTGACTCGAGGATTTTTGAGCCCCCCTGAATCTAATTCTATACTCCTCAGTGGAGAATCCAAAGCCCTCAATCAGGGTACCCTTCATGAGGTCATAAGATTCTGCATCTTTTCCAGAGAGTGTGAGGAGTCTATCCCTACACTTTCCAGTGAACATTTCCCAAAGGAGAGCACCCCAGTGAGATCTGTTCACTTTTCTGGTTACACAAGCCCTCTCAAAAGCTGTGAACCATTTGGTGATGTCATCACCATCTTCATATTTTGTTACAATCCCTTTGGGGATTTTTAGGATGTCAGGAGAATCTCTGACCCTATTTAAGTTGCTGCCACCATTGATGGGTCCTAGGCCCATCTCTTGTCTTTCCCTCTCTATGGCTAGGATCTGTCTTTCCAAAGCCAATCTTTTGGCCATCCTGGCTAACTGGATGTCCTCTTCACTGGGGCTATCCTCAGTGATTTCAGAGGTGTTGGTCTCTCCTGTGAGGGAACCAGCATCTCTGACTATTATTTTTGGAGTCAGGGTTTGAGGGACCCTGTTCTCCCTAGATAGGATTGGTAGGGGGGAATTTTCCTCCAAGTCACTATCCTCTTCCTCTGAGTTGCCACCCTCAGAGGGGTTGGCCTTTTCAAACTCTGCCAAAAGCTCCTGGAGCTGTATTTTGGTAGGTTTGGGGCCCATTGTTATTTTCTTTATTTTACAGAGTGACCTTAGCTCCCTCATCTTAAGATGGAGGTAAGGTGTGGTGTCGAGTTCCACCACAGTCACATCTGTGCTAGACATTTTTCTTCTAAAAGTTGGAATACTTTTTAAGAATCTACAACTGGTTCTAGAATCTAATTCAAACTTTTACAAACTTTTAAACTCTAAAAGAAATGCTAAACAGGATCTAACACAAGGCCCTAGCAGGTCTTTTAAGAATTTAGAAAACTTTTCAAATTGCAAAAATCAATTTCTAATGACAATTTTGGAATTTGTCGTGTGATCAGGTATTGGCTGAGTAGTCCAGCAAATGCAAAGTCTTGTACCCCACCGCTGATCCACCAATGTAGGAAGTTGGCTCTGTATGTGCTATTTCAAAGTAAGGAATAGCATGCACAGAGTCCAAGGGTTCCCCTTAGAGGTAAAATAGTGGTAAAAATAGATAATACTAATGCTCTATTTTGTGGTAGTGTGGTCGAGCAGTAGGCTTATCCAAGGAGTAGTGTTAAGCATTTGTTGTACATACACATAGACAATAAATGAGGTACACACACTCAGAGACAAATCCAGCCAATAGGTTTTTATATAGAAAAATATCTTTTCTTAGTTTATTTTAAGAACCACAGGTTCAAATTCTACATGTAATATCTCATTCGAAAGGTATTGCAGGTAAGTACTTTAGGAACTTCAAATCATCAAAATTGCATGTATACTTTTCAAGTTATTGACAAATAGCTGTTTTAAAAGTGGACACTTAGTGCAATTTTCACAGTTCCTAGGGGAGGTAAGTATTTGTTAGATTAACCAGGTAAGTAAGACACTTACAGGGCTCAGTTCTTGGTCCAAGGTAGCCCACCGTTGGGGGTTCAGAGCAACCCCAAAGTCACCACACCAGCAGCTCAGGGCCGGTCAGGTGCAGAGTCCAAAGTGGTGCCCAAAACACATAGGCTAGAATGGAGAGAAGGGGGTGCCCCGGTTCCGGTCTGCTTGCAGGTAAGTACCCGCGTCTTCGGAGGGCAGACCAGGGGGGTTTTGTAGGGCACCGGGGGGGACACAAGTCCACACAGAAATTTCACCCTCAGCGGCGCGGGGGCGGCCGGGTGCAGTGTAAAAACAAGCGTCGGGTTTGCAATGTTAGTCTATGAGAGATCTCGGGATCTCTTCAGCGCTGCAGGCAGGCAAGGGGGGGGTTCCTCGGGGAAACCTCCACTTGGGCAAGGGAGAGGGACTCCTGGGGGTCACTTCTCCAGTGAAAGTCCGGTCCTTCAGGTCCTGGGGGCTGCGGGTGCAGGGTCTCTCCCAGGTGTCGGGACTTTAGGTTCAAAAGAGTCGCGGTCAGGGGAAGCCTCGGGATTCCCTCTGCAGGCGGCGCTGCGGGGGCTCAGGGGGGACAGGTTTTGGTACTCACAGTATCAGAGTAGTCCTGGGGTCCCTCCTGAGGTGTTGGATCGCCACCAGTCGAGTCGGGGTCGCCGGGTGCAGTGTTGCAAGTCTCACGCTTCTTGCGGGGAGCTTGCAGGGATCTTTAAAGTTGCTGGAAACAAAGTTGCAGCTTTTCTTGGAGCAGGTCCGCTGTCCTCGGGAGTTTCTTGTCTTTTCGAAGCAGGGGCAGTCCTCAGAGGATGTCGAGGTCGCTGGTCCCTTCGGAAGGCGTCGCTGGAGCAGGATCTTTGGAAGGCAGGAGACAGGCCGGTGAGTTTCTGGAGCCAAGGCAGTTGTCGTCTTCGGGTCTTCCGCTGCAGGGGTTTTCAGCTGGGCAGTCCTTCTTCTTGTTGCAGGAATCTAATTTTCTAGGGTCCAGGGTAGCCCTTAAATACTAAATTTAAGGGCGTGTTTAGGTCTGGGGGGTTAGTAGCCAATGGCTACTAGCCCTGAGGGTGGGTACACCCTCTTTGTGCCTCCTCCCAAGGGGAGGGGGTCACAATCCTAACCCTATTGGGGGAATCCTCCATCTGCAAGATGGAGGATTTCTAAAAGTTAGAGTCACTTCAGCTCAGGACACCTTAGGGGCTGTCCTGACTGGCCAGTGACTCCTCCTTGTTGCTTTCTTTGTTCCCTCCAGCCTTGCCGCCAAAAGTGGGGGCCGTGGCCGGAGGGGGCGGGCAACTCCACTAAGCTGGAGTGCCCTGCTGGGCTGTGACAAAGGGGTGAGCCTTTGAGGCTCACCGCCAGGTGTCACAGCTCCTGCCTGGGGGAGGTGTTAGCATCTCCACCCAGTGCAGGCTTTGTTACTGGCCTCAGAGTGACAAAGGCACTCTCCCCATGGGGCCAGCAACATGTCTCTAGTGTGGCAGGCTGCTGGAACCAGTCAGCCTACACAGCTAGTTGGTTAAGTTTCAGGGGGCACCTCTAAGGTGCCCTCTGGGGTGTATTTTGCAATAAAATGTACACTGGCATCAGTGTGCATTTATTGTGCTGAGAAGTTTGATACCAAACTTCCCAGTTTTCAGTGTAGCCATTATGGTGCTGTGGAGTTCGTGTAAAACAGACTCCCAGACCATATACTCTTATGGCTACCCTGCACTTACAATGTCTAAGGTTTTGCTTAGACACTGTAGGGGCACAGTGCTCATGCACTGGTACCCTCACCTATGGTATAGTGCACCCTGCCTTAGGGCTGTAAGGCCTGCTAGAGGGGTGTCTTACCTATACTGCATAGGCAGTGAGAGGCTGGCATGGCACCCTGAGGGGAGTGCCATGTCGACTTACTCATTTTGTTCTCACCAGCACACACAGGCTTGTAAGCAGTGTGTCTGTGCTGAGTGAGGGGTCTCTAGGGTGGCATAAGACATGCTGCAGCCCTTAGAGACCTTTCTTGGCATCAGGGCCCTTGGTACTAGAAGTACCAGTTACAAGGGACTTATCTGAATGCCAGGGTGTGCCAATTGTGGATACAATGGTACATTTTAGGTGAAGGAACACTGGTGCTGGGGCCTGGTTAGCAGGGTCCCAGCACACTTCTCAGTCAAGTCAGCATCAGTATCAGGCAAAAAGTGGGGGGTAACTGCAACAGGGAGCCATTTCTTTACATGTGAGAACTACAATGGGCAATAACACTTGTTCTTCTATTCTGTGTTCCCCCAAGTATCTCGATAAAAACGGTACCTCACTTGTGTGGGTAGACCTAGTGCCAGCGAAAGGAAACGCCCCAAAACGCAACATGGATACATCACATTTTTACATTCAAAACCGATGTGTTTTTTGGAAAGTGCCTATCTGTGGATATTGGCCTCTAGCTCAGCCAGCACCTACCGAAACCTAGCAAACCTGTGCATCTGTGAAAACTAGACACCTAGGGGAATATAGGATGGGGCGACTTGTGGGGCTCTCGCCAGGTTCTGTTACCCAGAATCCTTTGCAAACCTCAAAATTTGGCAAAATTATTATTATTTTGTTATTTATTCCCTGCCATCTAGTAGGCTTTCTGCCCTCCCCCCAGGAATGGATCAGGGGTAATTGCCACATCTGCCCACCAGTGTGCAGAACAACTTTGTCCCCATTTATTTGGGGTGGAGGTATGGCCATACCACCACCCTCTTTTTTTTTTTTTTTAAATTCCTCCTTGGTGTCTAGTGGCCTTTCTGCCCCCCTTTGGGGACAGATGGGCCTTACAAAAATGGTAGAAATGGCCATCAGTAATGTGCCCCCATAAGGAGCAACCTTTGCTCAAGGGGCCGCCCCCCCAAACAGAAAACACACACACACACACCGATCCCTGGTGCCTAAGTGGTTTCGGCCCCCCTTTGGGAAAGATGGACATAATAAAAATAGGCCTATCTGCCCCCAAGGGGTGTCAGAAATGATCAACAGTAATGTGCTCTCATAGGGAGTGACCCTTGCCCAAGGGGCAACCCCCAAACAAAACACACACACACAGATCCCTGGTGCCTGAGTGGTTTCCACCCCCCTTGGGGTTAGAAGGGCCTAGCAAAAATAGGCCGATTTGCCCCCCCGGGGGGGGGGCGGAAGAAATGGCCAACAGGAATGTGCCCCCATGGGGAGTGACCCCTGCCCAAGGGGCTGCCCCCCCCAAACAAAACACACACACAACAATTCCTGGTGCCTAAGTGGTTTCTGCCCCCCTTCGGGGCAAATGGGCCTGATAGAAATAGGCCGATCTGCCCCCAAGGGGGGTGGAAATGGCCTAAAAATAAGATGCCTCCATGGGGAACGGCCCTTGCCCAAAGGGCCACTCCCCTTATGTAAAATAATTTTTTTTTTAAACCATGGTGTCTAGTGGTTTCTGCCCCCTTTAGGGGGCAGATTGGCCTAATAAAAATAGCCCGAAATGGCCTAAAAAAAAATGCCCTCCTTGGGGAGCGACCCTTGCCCAAGGGGACGGTCCTATTCTTTGTTTACTAAAAGTAAACAAAGTCCCTGGTGTCTAGTCGGCCTTCCTGCAGCACGATCATGCCTCTCCGAACTGCCCCTTCATCCGTCCCGAGGAGAAACAAATCAGTTTCTCCTCAGGTCGATGGGGGTGACCGCTGATGAAGTTGGAGCGTGATCGCTCACTGACGTCATCAGATGTCATGGGGAGGGGGTCGGGGTGGCAGCAGAACCAATTCTGATGCCATCCCTGCCTGGGGGGAAGGTAAACATTACGTCCTCGCCACCCAAGGGGCTAGTATATGTACTTAGGTACCCAGGGCATTGGTACACCAGGGGTCCCCTATGGGCTGCACATGTATTATGCCACCCAAGGGAGCCCTCACAAACTGACTTCAGGCCTGCCTGTGCAACCTACGTGAAACTGTGCATGCACCCTTTGACTGTCAAACCTTACCACTGCACTTAGACCTTATAAGTCACCCCTCTGGTAGGCCCTTCATCCCCAAGGGCAGGGTGCATGTCTCGAAGTGTAAGGGTACCCCTGCATTTGCGGGGTACCCCTACAGACCCCAGGCCAATTCCTGGACTCTGTAAGTGCAGGGAAGCCATCTTAAGGTATGTAGTGGACACTGGTCAACATGAGTGGTCCTGATACATAATGACTGCTTCAAACTTAGGCATGTTTGGTAACAAATATTTTCAGATCATGCAACTACACCAATTCCAGTATTAGTTGCATGATAACTTGTACTCTGGGACTTCCCTAGGGGATTTCCTAGTTCTGCCTGTGCAGCCTTACGGGGCCCAGCTGCCACTCTGTGTTGCTAATGACCTCAGACACTGTTCTGCCCTCCAGTTGATGAGCCAGGCTCAGGCTAGAGGAGCAGAACAAAGGATTTCTTTCAAGGGAGAGGTGTGACCACTTCTCCCTGTGTATTAGGCATCTAAGGGCTGAAGTGGGGTGGCCTCTCAGCGCCACCAGACTGCTTTGAAGGGCACATTTGGTGCCCTCCTTGCAAAAATCGGTTTGCACCAGTTCAGGAACCCCCAGTTCCTGCTCTGGTGTGAAACTACACAAAGGACAGGGGAGTGACCACTCCCCTGTCCAGCTCCTCCCCAGAGGAGGTGCCCAGAGCTCTGGCAGGTGGCCACTTGATTCTGCCATCTTGAATATAATATGAGCAGAGGCCCCTGGGAGCATCTGGTTGGTTAGGCCAGGCAGATGATGTCCTTGCCCCCCTCTGATAAGTAGGTCAGTGCAGAGAGTGACCAACCCACTTTTAGAGTTATTTAAG
This sequence comes from Pleurodeles waltl, assembly GCF_031143425.1. Classification (NCBI taxonomy): domain Eukaryota; kingdom Metazoa; phylum Chordata; class Amphibia; order Caudata; family Salamandridae; genus Pleurodeles; species Pleurodeles waltl. Next base: position 69,888,339 of record NC_090444.1, on the reverse strand, counting down.
GGATCCCTCATGGGTAGGTCCTCAGATTCATTGAGCAAGACTCTACAAGGAAGTCTCTGCAAGACATCATCTGCCCCTGGCCTCTGGAACTGTTGCTGTTCTTCGCCTGCAACCGAACAAGTCTGCTTCTGGAGGGAAGGTTCCCACTGCAACATTGTTTCTCCAGATCCTGCAAGAATTCTGCAACATCCAAGGCTGTGCATCCTCCAGGGTCACAAGGACTCTGCACCAGAAAGCAAGAAAGAATCTCCCTTGGAGTGAAGGAGTCACTACTCTGCATCCGCAGGCACCTCAAGGCGTCATCGACCGGCTGGTGGGGTCTGCTGTCTCTGGACATCCGAAGATCCTGCAACAGAGGTGGTGAGTCTGTGGCCTCCTCAGGGTCCTACTTGTCTTCTACCCAAGTTGGGAGACTGTGGGCCCTTGCTCCTGCCACTGGACTGGCTCCCCTGTGCACCGCAGCTTTTGCATTTTCCAAGACTTGTTGACTCTTCCTCCGGGAGATCTTCAGCCTCCAAGCCCTGGCCCCCAGCACTGTGTAAACTGAAGATCAGCTCCTGCCCTGCAACTCCTGCGACGTGCGGCTTCTGTTTTGCTGAGCTGGTAAGGCCTCCTTGTGACTCTCTGTGTCCGGCGCCTAAGGGTCACTCATGGGGTTCCATCTACTTCTGACTGCAGAGGGCTAGCTCTGAGTCCCCCTCCCGCGTAAAGTCTCCTGGACCTTGCTGGTTCCCACAACTTTGCAAACTTCTTTTCTGCTTCCATTTGCACTTTCCAGTGAGTGTTGGTGACCTGGCTGGTCACTGACCCTCCAGCAAACTTGCGACCATCAAGAGATAGGTGACTCTTGGGATCTTCATCGACTCCTGGACCCCACAGCTGGACCTCTTCTTTCACCAACTAGAAGGAACTTCATCTTCAGGAGGGTGGGCATTGCCACCTGCAACACCTGGGCACCTCCTTGGGTGCCAGGCCATGTCCCCTTCCTTTGCAGGTCCTCCACATCTGGAATCTGTGATTAGGTTCCATCTGCCTGCTCCCCAGGTCATGACAGCAGCTGGACAATCCGAGGCATTCACAGTCTTTTGAGAGAGTTCCTCCTCCCCTCTGTACCTGGGTCCTCAGTGTAGGTACTCCTGTCTTCTGTATATCCTGGGGTGGGGGCACTCCCCATCCATCCTCCTGCCTGCTGGTTTTCTCAAGGTCCACTGGGAAGGACCCTGAATTCTGCAACCTCCAGCCACTACTTCCTCTGTTAGCCTATGGGACAACTGGGTGGGTAACTGACTTACTCCTGGTTGCTGTGGTCACCTACTGTACTTACCTCTGGTGGTTCTAATTGGCCCCAGCCCCAAACTAACCACCACACTTCCCTTGGTTGGAGTACCACTTATACATTCTACTTTTTTAGTATATGGTTGGCCCTCCCCTAGGGCCCTGTATAGTTCTTTGCTATGTTTGTGGTTATTTTATGTGTATAATTGTACGTAGCATCTCCAAAGGGAGGTACACCAATGGCAGTTTGGTAGTATTGCTGTAATAAAATCCTTTATTTTTGCAACACTTGTGTGGTTCTTTCTTGTGACTAAGTTATGTTTGACTACTATGGGATTGCAAGTGCTTCACATTCCTCCTGGATTAGATTTAGCTGCACGCCTCAGCTACCCCTAGAGAGCTTCTGCTATGTGGACACCTATTCACACTCACTAAGGGTTGCCTGGACTCAGTGTAGGGTGCCACACCATAGGTGTACTCCGTAAACTGGGCCAGCCTCCTACATTGGTGGTGCAGTGGTGGGATAAGACACTTGCATTGCTTTACCACTTGGTCAGCAGTGACTTCTCATAAGAAAGATCACTATTATTGGTTACATACTGCACTACTAGCTGCAGGAAATCCTAAACTTTTTTTTGCCTGGGTAGTCCGGGGTCTAGCATAGCCCTTTCTCGAAGCCTTTTTAAAAGTTTAGAGACTTAAAGTAGGTAAGTATAGCACACAAACTACTCTAGTACCATGTCTACAGTTTAGGGAGCTGCCCAGACTCAGGAGCCTAGGTATGAGGGCCTGATGATCAGGGAACTCAGGGCCCTCTGACAGTTGGAAAAGTTAAGGTAAAAACCCTAACAAAACAATTCTCTTGGACCTCCTTAGGCAGGATGGCATACAAAATCCTGATATAGAGAGAAAAATGGATGATGAGGGTGAAACCCAAGGCTGGAAAAGGAGGTACCAGGTAGTTCCTGGGTGCTGCGGAAAATCTTGACAATGCAGGGAGTTGTGTGGGAGCACAAGAGAGGGTCATAGCAGTAGACCCATATTTACTCCCCCAGGATTGGTAAAGAGAGTCCCCAGAGGCAGTCTATCTGCCTCATCCTCAGTTTCTCATGCCTCAGCTTCTGCTGTGGGCTCCATCCACTCTAGCTCACATGAGGGATCCCTAGTTCTGGGGTTCAGTTTGCCGAGACTTGAGCAGGCCAAGCTCAAGTTGAAACAACAGTAGCTGGCTGTAGAGTGGGACGCCCTAGAGATGGAAAGGGAAAGAAAAAAATGTGGTTAGAACACCATGGTCCCAGTATAAGACAGTACAGAGTCAGGGAAGATTCCTTTGATTAGAGGAGTCTCAGCAGGATAGTCCCCCCTTACAAGGCTGAGGATGGCATCCGCAAGTGGATGACTGCTTTAGAGAGGGCCTGTAAGGTACAGAGGGTCCCTCAGAGGCAGTGAGCAGCTATCCTCTAGCTCTCTTTTGCAGACAAAGGCAGAGACAAACATTTGACTTTAAGGGAGGAAGATGCAGATAACTACCAGGTCTTGAAGGAGGGTCTGATTGATGGGTTTGGGCGGCTCACCACTGAGGACTTTAGAATTAAGTTCAGAGAAACTCAGAAGGAGTCCTCCCAGGACTAGGTAGATTTTATGGACTGTGTAGTTAAGGCTCTGGAAGGCTGGTTATATCGTAATAATGTGGATTACTATGAAGGGCTGTACAATCTTATCATGAGGGAGCACATTCTTAATAACTGTGTGTCTGAGAAACTGCATCAATACCAGGTGGACTCAGATCTTGTCACGATCTTAATGCTTCTTACCGCAGTTATCTGTCAGTATAGAGGCACCACTTGGTCTCTTGCTGTTTCTGGACTGACCAAGGTAAGGGCGACCCTTTCCAGTAGCCACGGTGCTGCTTATAGAGTAACACCAGGCAGACCGTGACCTCCAGAAGGAGTCCCAGAGGAAAAAAAAACAATCCCGGGAAATACCTCAGAGGCAAGGAACTCCTGAAAAAGAGGTAGGAAAAACGAGAAGTGGAATATGAACTAGAATCAGCAAAAACTGCAGACGAAAAAACAAGTAGTCCAAAAAAATCACTGAATACAGGAGCTAGGAGCACCACCATAACGGAAGTGTTTGTAACGCAAGGAACAAAAGACCAACTGTGCTTATATACCGGCAAACTGGAAGTGACACACAGGAAGTTCCGAAGACACCATCTTGAATTGGGAAAAGCCACATTAGAGTGAATGGAAAAATAGCCATGGTGTAAAAGAGGAAGCAAAGCATGCAGGGAAGGAAACACAGACTCCTGGGAAGAAGAAAAGATTGTTAAGAGGGAAACCACAAAGAAAGAGAAAACAAGAAAATAGAAAAAAGAAAAAAGACAGAAAAAAATAGGTAGAGAGATTATAAGGGTAAAAGGTGGGCGCAGCACGAAGCAGCACCCAAAGAAAGATGTACCGATCGCGCTGTGGACCAAAAAATAGGTAGTGGTCGTAAACGCGGGTCAAACCGCGGCCCATGGCAGAAATGGGCGTCCAGGACACAGACCGCTGATCTGACTGCGGTCTGTAAGTTGGGCGCCGTAGTCCTCGTGGCGTCACAGATCTGACCTCATTCCCAAAATTGGGAAAGAAGGCAGACACATGGGTTCGCACCAGGGTTAGTAAGAAAACTCACAGTGAGGGTGATCAGAGAAGAAAGGTTCTTCTTTTAAGGAGAAAGATGGCGAGAGGTCCACTGATAAAAATAAGGATTCTTTATTAGGTCCACAAAATTCCTCTGGGGGTGGGTCCAAATCTTCCTGCTTCCCCTCCTCCAATAAGACTCCAATAAGAAACCTTGGTGCTTCTTGTGTAAAGAAAGAGGCCATAGGACAGTGACAGCACATGTCCTAAGAAAAACACCAAGAGTACTACCATTAATACCACTCCTCCTAGTGCCCCTAGCAATAGCACTGGTGGTAGTACTTCAACCAAGGTGGGTTCACCTTGGGGAGTGCAGTGGACCCTGGCCTAGTCAGATAGACCACTGAAGCTGTCTTGGTATCAGAGGGTGGCATTGACCTTGCCACTTCGGCTGCCTGGCCTCCTAATATGAGGAAAAAAGGGCAGCACCCCCTGATGAATGGTATTGAGGCAGAGGCTTACAGTGACACAGTTGCCAGTGTCACTAAGGTGACTGAAACACTGGTATCCCCTGAGCAGATCCTGCTTGGTCAGAGTTACCAAGTTACCAATGCAGACAACATCACTAATTGTTACCCCATCCAGTTGGTAACTTTAGCTGGTGGGGCGGTTACTGGCCCTAAAAACATTGTAGTGTCCTCTTCGATTCCTATTGATTGATGGGCATTGATTTTGAGACTTCAGCCTGGGATGAAGTGGTGCTGCAGACCCGTGCAGCAATGCTGGCTATCCCTGCCAATGTCTTTGTGACAAAAAGAACACAGGCCAGGAAACAGGGAGAATCAGGAGCACTGGAGCCTGAAAGTATGGACCAGTCAGCTCCCAAGAAGAGAGGTAGGAAGGGTACAAATGTACTTCCCACCCAGGACTCAAGTGAGGATCAGTCCCCTCATGGGGAAGATCAAAGTCCTTGTAAGAACCTGCATCAGAGGAGCTTTTTGCTGACACAGCAGAGCTTTTGGGTGCAGGGGGGGGGGGGGCTGAGCTTGGAGCAGAAGTCCTGCCCCTCTCCTGAAGGCCTCAGACAGAAAGCTGCTGCACAGGAGGCAGGGGATGTCAGTGGATCCCTCAGAGTCTGTTGGGAGAATGAGCTTCATTATTCTGAGGCTAGAGACCCCAAGCCTGGTGCCACCACAAGGTTGGTTATCCCTCAGAGGTTTAGGGAATTCCTTTTGACCGTAGCCCATTACATTCCCCTTGCAGGGCATCCTGGGCAGAGTACGACCAGGAAAAGACTTGTCCTACACTTTCACTGCCCCCATATGTCTGAAGACACAACTACAAAATCATCCACAAGGACAGAGCCAACCGGCCTGGAGGAGGCATTGCCGTAGTCTACATTGCCATAGTCTACAAGAACAACATCTGCCCCCCAACCACCAATGAGTAGCAGTCTAATCAACCCAAAAGCACCTACACTTCCACATTCAGACCAACCCAAACACCTCCCTCCGGGGCATCCTCATCTACAGGTCACCTGGGCCCCGACCCTAGTTCTTTGAAGACATCGCCGACCTCTTTGTCCCACAAGTGCTCACCTCCTCCAACTACATCCAATCCCGCACCTCAACTTCCAACTTGATACACACGATGAACCCAACACCACAAACCTCCTGGACTACCTCACATCTCTCAGCCTCAAACAACTTGTCAACATCCCCACCCACAGAGCCGGACGCATTCTACACCCCGTCTTCTCAGCAGCAGACAACATCATCATCTCGCACACCTCCGAACACCATTGGACCGGCCACAAGTACGTCCACGTTACCCTCACAAAGAACACCGCATGCCATTACTTCCCCTCGGCAGACCCTGGGGCAAAGTCATGGAAGCACAACTCATTAACACTGTCAACCACTCCCTCCCATCGGACACAGCAGACACCAATGAAGCTGCACGCAGTCTAAACCCCTGGCTATCGAACTGTGCCAACACTGTAGCCCCCCTAAGGAAAACAGCAGGATATCGACAGAGCAAAACACCAAAATGGTTTATGGCAGACCTACAGGAATCCAAGCGCCCCCGCAGACGACTGGAACAGAAATGGAGGATCAGCAAATCAACAGAATACTGGACAGCCTACAAAAATGCAGTCACCATGCATCACCAGAACATCAGTGCCGCCAAAAAAGCCGCCTTTCAAGCACTCCCCAACACCTGCACTCACAGCAGCAAAGAGCTCTTTGCCATCTTCAAAGAGTTCACGAACCCTGGGACAGATACCTCATCCATCCCCCTCTCCCAAGACCTCTGCAACGACCTAGCCACCACCTTCTTTCACTGAAAAATCCAGGACATCTATGAAGGCTTCAGGAACCAAAACACTCCCAGCATCACTCACCACCACGGACCTAGCACCTCACCAGATACTGAACTTCTGGACCCTCATCACCAAAGAGGATACCCAAAGACTGATGAACTCCATCCAATCTGGATCTGTGCACACATCATATCTTCAACCTGGCCAGCACCACCATAGCACCAGAGCTCTGCTGAACTACCAACTGATCCTTCGAGACCACCACATTCCCCTCAAATTGGAAGCACACTGAAATCAACCCGCCACTCAAGAAACCCACCGCCGACCCTATGGAGCTGAAGAATTACAGACCCATCTCTCTGCTACCTCTCCCAGCCAAGGTAACGGAGAAGACCTTCAACCAGCAACTCACCAAATTCCTCAAGACACACTGTATCCTGGACCCATCCCAATCAGGATTCAGAAGCAACCACAGCACTGAAACCACTGACAACACACGCATCATTTCTGGACTGCAGAAGCATGGCCGCACTCATCCTCCTCAACCTCTCCGCTGCATTTGACACCATCTCTCACTCCACCCTCTGCGACAGACTACACAACGTCAGCATCTGAAATAAAGCACTGGATTGGATCAGGTCCTTCCTCACCGGAAGAACACAGAGTGTCAGACTACCGCCGTTCACGTCAGTACCCAAAGACACATGCTGTGGAGTGCCCAAAGGTTCTTCACTCAGCCCAACACTTTTCGACATCTACATGGCCCCGCTTGCCAAGATTATCTAACAACATGGGCTAAACATAGTCTACTACTTCGATGACACCCAACTGATCCTCTTCCTGTCCTAGGACTCTGTAAAGGCCAAGAGAAATTTCCACAACGGGATGAGAACAGTCGCCGCCTGGATGGAGGCCAGCTGCCTCAAACTCAACACGGACAAGACAGAGATCCTCGTAGTCGGCTCCACCCCTTCTGCCTGGAATCCTGGAGGCCCACCGCTCTGGGAAATGCCCCTGCCCCCACATACCACGCACGCAACCTGGGCATCATCCTGGACTCCTCTCTCTATGACCCGCCAAGTTAACGCCGTCTCTTTGTCATGCTTTCACACCCTCTGACTCCTGCAGAAGATTTTCAAGTGGATTCCCTCCAACATGAGAAAGACACTGTAGTCGGGTGATTTCCAGCCCGGCTACTCGGTGCAGCGCCAACGGGACAAAAGGGTGCCCTGAGGGCACCGAAGATGTCACAGAGGAAGAGGAAGCAGTCGGAAACCCGGACTTCCGGGTTTCCCTAAACATAAAAAATGGACAACCGACGCGTCCGCATCGGAAGAAGAAAGTGAGAAGCCGGACGAGGACGCACAGAGGAGAGACGGAGAAGCCGTGCAACGCGCGGGGCATAGAAGCCCCGAGAGTCCCACTGACCGCCACGTCCCTGGAGGGGCGTGGCTAAGGCAGGTACATTCCTGCCGCCAAACCAGCTACCGGATGCTTCTTGGGAGGGAGAAGGGAGCGGAGGAGGGAAGGGTTGAGCAGGGAAGGCTTCCAGCAGGGTAGAGGGATAAAAAGAGGAGAGCCTGCCTGCATGTAAATCCACAAGTGTTCTTTTCCTTTTCCTCTGTTTTTTTTCTTATTCCTCCACCATAATCAAATTAATGGCACCAAAGAATAGAAGTTACCCCCCCCCCCCTTTAACCCACTGCATGTCAACCTCAGGTGGACTGTGATTACAACAGTCCCCCTCTCAGTATATTATTAGAGATATCTTGGGGTTTTTTCCCTCTTCCTTTTCTTCCTCTATACTTGGACTGCCCTTGTTCATACACAAAAGTACTCTGGATCACGGGGAGCACACCCTTATCGGACATAACTTACATAGGACTGGGGTATACCCCAAGACCCCTCCCACCTCACCGCACTCTTCCCTTTCTAACACCACTCCAGGTCCCCTAATTTCGAGACTTACCTTTCCTTTTCTCTTTCCTGCTTCCTACGACGACCGTCCAACACCACAGGTTCTTCACCTGGTCGGAGAGTCCAGAGGTCTTTACCTGAGAAGACACACCTGGGAAGAGAAACAAAATGGACCTTAAATACAAGAACTGTTGGGACTTGGACATACCAAACAACATTAAAAGAAACTCTTAAGGAAAATAAAATAAATTCACCTAAAACTTGTGATCTCTGACCTGTTTCTAATCTGTCCGCGACCTGCTACACCCACACCCCATACAGACAGTCAACCACACACTCATCACCAGCAAACTGGACTACACCAATGAACTCTATGCGGGCGTCACCAAGAAACTTCAATCAAGACTACAAAGATTTCATAATGCAGCAGCCATACTCATCCTGGACATTCCCTGACACAGCCACATCTCCTCCCAGCTCAGAGACCTACACTGGCTCCCAGTCAACAAACACATCACATACAAGCTCCTGATGCACACCTACAAGGCACTGCACAACATAGGACTGGCATACCGCAACCACCGCCTCGCCTTGTACGTACCCAACAGACATCTCAGGTCCCCCCAGCCCGCTCTTGCAGCCATCCCCAAGATCCGGAAAAGCACAGCAGGAGAAAGATCCTTCTCCTACCTGGCAGCCCGGACATGAAACACGCTACCTCTCAAGCTCTGGCAGATTGCATCACTAAAGCAGTTCAGGAAGGACCTCAAGGCCTGGCTCTTTGACTTAGCAGCACGCCCACAAACAGCGTCTTGAGTCCCTACGGTTGATTAGTTGTGCTCTACAAATCTATGATTGATCGATTGAGTTTTGTTGTTCCTGTGTCACCTGCCAGGCCAGTGGCAAGACAGGTGGTACCACAAAGGCTCCCTTAATTCCACTTCCAGTGGTTGGGTTCCCTTTTGAAAGGGTAGAGGTTGACAATATTGGCCCCACTGGCCCTTCAACTGCATCTGAGAACAGATTTATTCTGGTGGTGGAGGACCATGCCACCAGGTACCCAGAGGCCATTCCCCTTAGGTCCACTTTAAATCCTGCAGTGGCCAAGGCCCTCCTGGGAATATTTTCCAGGGTGAGCTTTCCTAAGGAGGTTGTATCTGACAGCGGTGCAAACTTCATGTCTGGATATCCCAAAGCCATGTGGAAGGAATGTGGTGTAACCTATAAATTCACCACTCCTTAGCAACCACAAGTAAACGGGTTAGTTGAGAGATTCAAGAATACCCTAAAAGGCACGATCATGGGACCCTCAGAAAAACTTAGGAGAAGATGGGATGTCCTACTGCTTTGCCTTCTATTTGCTTACAGAGACGTTCCTCAGAAGGGAGTGGGCTACAATCCATTTGAACTTCTGTTTGGACATCCAGTTAGGGGTACACCTGCTCTTGTAGAGGAGAGATGGGAGCAACCTCTCAAACCCCCTAAGCAAAACATAGTTGACTATGTGCTAGGCCTGCGTTCACGCATGGTAGAGGACATGAAGAAGGCTCCCAAAAGCCTTGAGGCCAGCCAAGAGCTTCAAAAGGTATGACATGACCAAAAGGCTGTACTGAGTATTTAATAGCCAGGACAGAAGATGTGGGTCTTAGAGCCTGTGGCCCTAAGAGCACTCCAAGACAAGTGGAGTGGCCCTCACACAATCATAGAGCAAAAAAGGTGAGGCCACTGACCTGGTTGACCTAGGCACTCCCAGAAGCCCCCACAGGGTGCTTCATGTGAATCGCCTAAAGCCTTATTATGACAGGGCTGACATGAGCTTGCTCATGGCCATTGATGAGGGGCTGGAAGAAGTGAGTGACCCAATACCTGACCTTCTCTCCCACAACCCTGTTGATGGTTCAGTAGATGGAATAGTCTTTCCAGACTACCTCCCTAAACAGCAACAAGCTTACTGCAGACAAGTTCTCAGAACTCTTCTCCTTGACCACTGGTCAAACCATCAGGTGTAGCCATGATGTGGACACAGGTGATAGTCTACCTGTAAAAAGTAACATTACAGGCAGGCTGACCATGTCAGAGATTGCATCAGGGCAGAAGTCCAAAAGATGCTGGATTTGGAGGTAATTACGCCTTCAGATAGCCCTTGGGCTAGCCCAGGGTAGACAGAGAGAGATGAGTTTTTTTGTGGACTACAGAGGCCTCCTGCAGTCACTAAGACTGATGCCCATCCAATTTTATGGCAGATGAGCTGATTGATATTCTGGCTCAGCCAAATATCTCAGCACATTTGACCTGACAGCAGACTATTGGCAGATCAAGTTGACTGATGCTGCCAAGCCTAAGACCGCATTTTCTACTCCTGGTGAGCACCTTCACTTTACTGTGATACCCTTTGGGTAGGAAAATGCACCTGCCACATTCCAGAGGTTGATGAATCAAATTCTGGCACGCCAGGACAACTTTAGTGCAGCATCTCTAGATGATATTTTTGTCTTTAGCTCCGCCTGGCAGGATCATCTGGTCCACCTCAGGAGTGTACTTGTGCTTGAGGCCTCGAAAAAGGCAGGCCCCACTATCAAGGTGACAAAATGCCAGTTAGGGTAGAGCAAAGTGATTTACTTGGGTCACTTGGTAGGTAGAGGCCAAGTTCAGCTCCTTCAGTGCAAAATCCAAAGCATGGTTGATTTGGTTGCTCCAACTACCCAGACCCAGGTCAGAGCGTTTCTAGGCCTGACTGGGTACTATAGAAGATTTGTAAAAGGTTATAGCTCTATTGTGGCCCCCTTGAATGATCTTACCTCTAACAAAATGCCCAAAAAGTTATTGTGGACAGCTAACTGTCAAGAGGCCTTTGGTATCCTGACAAAGGCCATGTGCTCAACTCCAATTATCAAACGCCCATACTATTCCAAACAATTCATTGTCCAGACTGAAGCTTCTGAAGTAGGAATAGGAGTAGTACTCTCACAACTAAATGAAGAGGGCCAGGATCAACCCCCAGAGAAAAGCGTTGGCCAGCCGTTGAGAGGGTAGCCTTTGCTGTGGTCTGGGCCATACCTTTTTGGCACTCACTTAGTTGTTCAGACAGACCACAAGCCCCTCCTCTGGCTCAAGCAATTGAAAGGTGAGAATCCCAAACTTTTGAAGTGGTTCATTCCCCTACAGGGGATGGACTTTTCAATAGAACATAGACTTGGGGGTAACCATGTCAATGCATATGGACCTGTAACAGAGTGGCTGTTACAGACAGTCCCACGTACAGAGTGGGGCCGGCAAACGAGTACTGCAGGGGAGCCATGAAGATCAATGTCTGCCCTCTAGAACACCTTAACCCGGAAGAAGAGGGTGTCGACGCAGGACTGGAGGAGGGAAAAAGGTGAAAGACGCCAGAAGATCCGACCGGAGAGGAAGACGGTAAACGACAAGACGCGTAGAGTGAGGAGTGGAGTTGCCCGGTCCAATAGAGAGACGCAGTGATAGGAGAGCGAGAGGAAGACGGGGAACGAAAGGACGCGCCGAGTGAGAAGAGGAGTTGCCCAGTCCAACCGAGGGACACGATGAGAGGAGAGCCGGAGGAGACTGGGGAACCAAATTTCCCCGCCGGAGTCGAGTGGACCCAGGAGAAGGACGCGATCACCCGCCACGTCCCAGGAGGGTCATGGCTGTTTCATGTATGGGAGTTCTTGCCACAATTGTGTACCAACATTAAAAATACAAGGGAGGGGAAGAGGGGAAAAGAGAAACAGAAGATATACAAATATTATAAGAGACTGGACTGTTGTTTTATTTATTATCTTTTCCAACCTTTCACCACCCTAATATTCACCAAGAACACTTGGACTCAGAAAAGCAGACTAGAAAATAGATTTGTAGTCACAAACCTCACCAGTCCCACTCTCCCCCTGCCCTTCCCACCAGGTGTGAATAGTCTATCCTGGGAAGAGAAGACATACTTACCTACTCCATATTTTTTTCTTCTTTTTTTCCTCTGACCTCCATGTTTTCGGGAACGGTGCCTAAGACCAGAGATACCTACACAAGAGAAGAGGAGGAAGTAACAAACATCAAAAAAAGTACTTGCTTGAAGAGAAGATGACAAGAACAGAAGAAATAATCAGAATAAATGAAGAGAGGGAGGACAAAAAGGATCAAAGAAAGATAAGAAAGCAAATTGGATAAATGTGTAACAACAATAAAAGAAGTATCCTTATATTTAACTACAGAATCGCATAATTACTCTTTGTTCCTACTTATAATTGACAGAAATAAAATCCCTTATATACACCCACAACAGGATTCTCCATATATTCCAGGGCTTTGGTACACTAGGGGTCCCCTATGGGATGCAGCATGTATTACGCCACCCATAGAGGCCCTAGCAAATGGTGACTTCACGCCTGCCATTGCAGCCTGTGTGAAATGGTGCATGCACCCTTTCACTGCCAAACCTAACCACTGCTCTTAGACCCCACAAGTCACCCCTTCAGCCCAAGGGCAGGATGCATGTCTTTAAGTGTGAGGGTATCACTGCGTGAGCAGGGTATCCCTACAGACCCCAGGCCAATTCCTGGACTCTGTAAGTGTGAGGAAGCCACCTTAAAGTCTGTAGTGGATACTGGTCAAGTCAAGTGGTCCAACTACATAATGACTACTTCGAACCTAAGAATGTTTGGTATCAAACATGTTGGAATCATGCAACTACGCCGATTCCAGTGTAAGTTGCATGATACCATGTACTCTGGGGTTTCATATGGCAGTGGCTCCCAACCTGTGGTCCAACGACCCCTGGGGGTCCGCAGAGTCTCCACAGGGGGTCTGCGACTGCTTAGAAAATTAAATAATAAAAGATTAGGTCCCCAACTTTTAGTAATGACTCGTTGGGGGGTCCCTGGATTCCAATAATGATTCAGTGGGGGTCCCCGAGTTCCAGTAATGATAAAGTGGGGGTCCACAGAAGTCAAAAGGTTGGGAACCACTGCCCTAGGCCACGGGATTCCCCAGTTCTGCCTATGCAGCCTTACTGGGTTCAGCTGACAGTCCACACTGTTGCTGACCCCAGACACTGTTCTGCCCTCCTGCTGATAAGCCAAGCTCAGGGTGGAGTAACACAACAAAGGATTTACTGCAAGGGAGAGATGTGACCACCTCTCCCTGTGTATTAGATGTCTAAGGGTTGGGGCGTGGGGGCCTCTGAGCAACACCGGACTTTGAAGGGTACATCTGGGGCACTCCTTACATAATCTGTTTTGCACCAGTTCAGGAGCCCCTGGTTCCTGCTCTGGTGCAAAACTACACATAGGACAGGGGGTGTGACCACCCCCCTGTCCAGCTCCTCCCCTAGGGAGGTGCCCAGAGCTCTGCCACATGCCCACTTGATTCTGCCATCTTGAAAATAAGATGAGCAGAGGTCCCTGGGAACAGCTGGTTGGTTAGGGCAGGCAGGTGATGTCCCTGATCCCCTCTGATAGGTAGGTCACTGCAGAGAGTGACCCACCCCCTTTTAGAGTTACGTAAGGGCTCCCTTGTGGGTAGGTCCTCAGATTCATTGAGCAAGACTCTACAAGGAACTCTCTGCAAGACATCTTCTGCCCCTGGCCTCTGGAACTGCTGCTGGTCTTCGCCTGGAACTGAACAAATCTGCTTATGGTGGGAAGTCTTCTACTAAAACATTATTTCTCCGGGTCCTGCAAGAATTCTGCAGCATTCGAGGCTGTGCATCCTCCCCGGGTCACAAGGGCTCTGTTTCTAACAGGTAGCAAGAAGGAATCTCCCTTGGAGTGAAAAAGTCACTCCCCTGCATCCACAGGCACGTCAAGGCATCGTCGACCGGTTGGTGGGGTCTGCTGTCTCTGGACATCCGAAGATTCTGCAACACAGGTGGTGAGTCTATGGCCTCCTCTGTATCCTACCTGTCTTCGATTCAAGTTGGGAGACTGGGGGCCCTTGCTTCTGCCATTGGATGGCTCCCCTGTTCACTGCAACTGCTGCACTTGACAAGGCTTGGTGACTCTTTCTCTAGGAGATCTTCAGCCTTCAAGTAGCCCAAGCCTCCACCACTCTGCAAACTGACTATCAGCTCCACTCCTGCAACTCCTCCTGCGATGTGGGACTTCTGTTTTGCTGGGCTGGTAATGCCTCCTTGTGACTCCCTGTGTCCAGCGTCTGTGGGTCACTCGTGGGGACTCCATTGACTTCTGCTGGCCTTCCTGTGTGTTGAGGGCCAGCTCTGACTCCCCCTCCTGGGTAGAGTCTCCTAAACCATGCTGGTCCCCACAACTTTGCAAACTTTTCATCTTATTACTTTCACACTTGTCAGTGCTTGTTGGTAACCTGGCTAGTCACTTACCCTGCTGCATTCTGACGACCGCCAAGGGACAGCTTGTAGGCAACTTTTGGGACCTTCATCAACTCCTGGACCCTGTCTCCTCCCTTTGCAGGTCCTCCACATCTGGATTCTGTCCTTGGGTTCCACTGGCCTATTCCTGGGGTCGTGACAGCAGCTGGACAAGTCCAGGCATCCAATCTTCAGAAAGAGTATCTTCTCCCCTCTGCAGCTGTGTCCCTGACGCCCGGGACATCTTGTTTGGGGTCAAGGGCAACAAGTTTTTATGTTTACTTTGTCCTTGGGACAAGTAGGCCCAACCCCCTGCAGCACAAACCCTTTGGCTGCCTGTTTACAGAGAGTGGAACTCTCTGCAGTTGAGGTAATGTGTTTCCAAAAGATAGTGCTGTTTGAACTTGTATTTATGGTTCATTATTTGAAAGCCTTCATTATTAGGGTGCGTGCTGCAAATAAATGTTTTAAGGTCACACTTCACTACTGACGTTGGTTCCAGTACAAAAAAAAAAAACATGTACACAAATGTTTGAAAAGTTTAGGCTAAGAGGCTAAGTATAATGCTCCCAGAATGCTCTCTGATTATATGCAAATGAAGTGTCATTTAGTAAAATGTGTTGATGCATGCTAGTATTTCCCAAAAATATTTCTAATGGAAAATCAGTGTAACCATTTTCAACACGATTATGGGAAGCATGAAAATAAACAAACACTGACAAAGCCAACTGATCTGACATATTTTTATAAGTCTTTTAGTTTCATCAATGCGTATCTTGTTTTGACATGGCTTTTGTAACACTTTATTGTTGTGGGAGCTACCAGGCCCTCAACATTGTAACAAACATTGGCAAAACCCCCCCAAAAAGTTTTTGAACTCTTAAAGCACACGTTGCCACCAGCGGCATAACAAAGGCCCCGCAGCCGCCCTCCAGGGGGCCCCTTCAGTACCTGCCCTGAGTGAGTCTGGAGAGGGGGCTCCTCCATGTTCTTTGCAAAGGGGCACCCTCCAGTTTCGTTACGTCACTGATTGCCACTGTAGTTCCTGACACTGAACAAAACTACTTTGTGTGGCAATATGCTCCTTGTGGAAGAGCAGAATGCGATCACTCACAGTAAAGCCAGCCAGCCGAAAGAGAGAGAAATAGAAGTTTAATAAAAACAAAATGTCTTTGTTAACACCAGACCTAATTAGGGACCAAGACCCACATGTAGGTAGCTTTTTGCATGTCGCAAACAGCGACTTTCGCTGTTTGCGACGTGCAAAAAGCACATTGTGATGCACAAACCCAGTTTTGCGATTCAGTAACCTGGTTACCGAATCACAAAACGGGTTTGCGACTCGCAATTAGTAAGGGGTGTTCCCTTCCTAATTGCAACTCGCAGTGCAATGTAGGATTGTTTTGTGACCGCGAACGCGGGTGCAAACCAATCGCAGTTTGCACCCATTTCAAATGGGTGCTAACACTTTCGCAAAAGGGAAGGGATCCCCATGGGACCCCTTCCCCCCCATTGTGAATGTCACTGTAAACATTTTTTCAGAGCAGGCAGTGGTCCTGCGGACCACTGCCTGCTCTGAAAAAATGAAACAAAAACGTTTCATTTTTCGCTTTTGTTATGCATCTCGTTTTCCTTTAAGGAAAACGGGCTGCATTACAAAAAAACCCAAAAAAAATTGCTTTATTGAAAAGCAGTCACAGACATGGTGGTCTGCTGTCTCCAGCAGGCCACCATTCGCGAGGGGGTCGCAAATTGCGACCCACCTCATGATTATTCATGATGTGGGCATTTGCGAAGCCCTTGCGAATCACAGATGGTGTCAAGGACACCATCCTACATTCGGATTTGCGACTCGCAATTTGCAGGTCACAAATCTGAACCTACCTACTTGTGGCCCCAAATTCTTAAAGAAAGTCACAAAAGTGCACCCATGGTATATGTCGTACCCCTATAAAATATTTGTGAACTGTATTTTAGCATGGGTAAATACGATGTGTAGATTTGCTCATGTGAAAATCTATTGAGCATTTGCAAGTTCATTTTCCCTCCAGCCACTTTCTTCCCAACCCTGGAAGAAGTTCTAATTCTGCCATTGTCAGGAGTAAATGTCCAACCTTTCTTATTATGGGAAAATATTAGAGAGAAGCTGGTAAAAATCTTTAAAACATGCAGGTTAGTAGGTTTGCAGACTCAAAGGCATTCCTGCCCTGGAACTATTGCTTACTGCTTCCTCCAGCCCCAGTATGCAGATCTGCAGAAAGGTGGCAAAATAAGGAAATTGCTACAGTAGGGATTGAAACTCCAAGTATTCAAGCCCTACTATGGTAGTAGCCCTGGCATAATCAGAGAGGCTATTAATTGCTGCCATAATTTGTCGCCACACTACATGGCACCAAAGGTACAAGTAGATCTTTTTACAGGACAAGTAGATTTGAGAAGCAACCTGTCCCCTGGACAAGTAGATATTTTAATAAATTCCACACCCCTGTTCCTGTATTAGTCCATGGGGCAAATGGGTGGGTAACTGACTTACTCTTGGTTGCTGGGGTCACCTGCTGTACTTACCGCTGGTAGTTCTAATTGGCCCCAGCCCCTAACTAACCACATCACACTGACCGTTGGGTCCCACTTTCACATTCCACTTTTTTAGTATATGGTTTGGCCCTCCCCTAGGGCCCTGTATATTTCTTTGCTATTTTTGTGGTTATTTTATGTGTATAATTGTATGTAGCATCTCCAAAGGGAGGTACACCAATGGCAGTGTGGTAGTATTGCTGTAATAAAATATGTTTTATTTTTGCAACACTTGTATGGTTCTTTCATGTGACTAAGTTATTGTCTAACTACTGTGGTATTGCAAGTGCTTTACATTCCTCCTGGATTAGTTTTAACTACTCGCCTCAGCTACTGGTAAGAGAGCTTCTGCTATCTGGACACCTATTCACTAACACTAAGGGTTGCGTGGACTCCGTATAGGGTGCTACATCATAGGTGAACATCATAAAATGAGCCAGCCTCCTACAATTGCTTTACATTTTGCTTTTCTGGAAGGATCATTAACTCTTGGGGAAATAGTTTTTGTAAAGAAACTTCTGTGTTCTTTTGCTTCTTGCAATTGTACATCTGGTTGCCCGCCATTTAGAAAATCTCTCATACTTTTTAAGTGATTTGTTTATTTGTGGTTCCAGGTTTAGAGTTCAAAAGTTAAAATGTGCCACACTTCACTGTTTTAACCAACTTTTTTCTAACGGGCCAGGCAGATAAATGATTAGGCTTTTGGAATCCTACTTGTGCAGGTCCTCCTGAAAGCTGCGTCCATAGGCGAGCAGCAGAGCCACCTGTGCCATGCATGAAGGAAGCTTGCTGTCAAATGGTTACAATTCTTTTGACAAAGCTGCAGCTACAATAAGTAGGTCGAGGAAACGTTTGCTGCTGCAGTTTTAAATCTTTGTTGTATAGTAGTGATGCATTGCTAGTGTTAATGTTGAAACTGTGGTTGTTTCTTGAGTGATGCATTGAAGATGTGGTGTACTGTGTGGTAACTATGCTGCATGGTGTGGACCAGTGCTTTGCTTCTGTCTGAATTGAAGCTGCTGTGCAGTAGAATAGTGCTGCACTGCTGATGTGCAGTACAATAGAGGGATGCATTGCTCTTATGTGTTCAGTTTGGGGTGATTTATTGCTGCTATACTCAAGTTGTGTTGTACAGTAGAGTGGTGCGCTGCTGCTTCATTGATGCTGTGCTGCATGGTGTGGAGTGATGCATTACTGGCAAGTTGAAGTTCTGCTGTACAGTTTGAAGTGATGCACTGCTGATGTGCAGTACAATAGAGTGATACATTACTCTTACATTGTACAGTTTGAGGTGATTTATTGCTGCTGTTTAAGTTGTGTTGTACAGTACAGTGATTCACTGCTGCTGTGATATATGGTTTGGAGTGATGCATTGCTGCCAAGTTGAAGTTTTGCTGTACGGTTTGAAGTGATGCAGCGCTGATGTGCATTACAATAAAGTGATGCATTGCTGTTATGTTGTACAGTTTGAAGTGATTCATTGCTGCTATGTTTAAGTTGCGTTGCATAGTAGTGATGTAATGCTCCTGTGTTGAGACTGTACTGTATGGTCTGGAGTGATGCATTCCTGCCAAGTTTAGGTTCTGCTGTATGGTTTGAAGTGATGCACTGCTGATGTGCAGTACAATAGAGTGATGCGTTGCTGTTAAGTTGTACAGTTTGAGGTGATTCATTGCTGCTATGCTTAAGGTTTGTTGCACAGTAGTGATGCATTGCTGCTGCATTGAGACTGCGCTGTCCAGTTGGTAGTTATTGCATTGCTGCCAAGTTGAAGTTGTGCTGTACGTTGGAAATGATGCACTGCTGATATGCAGTACAATAGAGTGATACAATGGGGTATGTTGTACAGTTTGAGGTGATTTATTGCTGCTATGTTTAAGTTGTGTTGCACAGCAGTGATGCACTGTGGCTTGTGGAGGCTGTGCTATACAGTTGGAAGTGAAGCATTGCTGCTATGTTGTGCAGTTTGAGGTGATTTATTGCTGCTATGTCTAAGTTGTGTTGCACGTTAGTGATGCACTGCTGCTGTGTGGAGGCTGTGCTGTATGGCTGGAAGTGATGCATTGATGCTGTGTTGTAGATTAGTGATGCATCGTTCCTGTGCAGTACAATAGAGTGATGCATTGCTGTTGTGTTGTACAGTTTGAGGTAATTCATTGCTGCACTGTCTAAATTGTGTTGCACAGTAGTGATGCACTGCTGTTGCATTAAGGCTGTGCTGACTGGTTGGATGTGATGCATCGTTGCCAAGTTGAAGTTCTGCTCTACATTTTGGAGTGATGTACTGCTGCTGTGTGGAGGCTTTGCTGTACGGCTGGAAGTGATGCACTGATGATGTGCAGTACAATTGTGATGCACTGCTGATGTGTTGTAGATTAGTGATGCATCGTTGTTGTGCAGTACGATAGTGATGCATTACTGTTGTGTTGCACAGTTTGAGGTGAATCATTGCCATGTTGAGGTTGTGTTGCACAGTAGTGATGCGCTGCTGCTGCATTGAGGTTGTGCTGTCCGGTTGGAAGTGATGCACTGATGATGTGCAGTACAATAGTGATGGACTGCTGATGTGTTGTAGATTAGTGATGCATCGTTCCTGTGCAGTACAATAGAGTGATGCATTGCTGTTGTGTTGTACAGTTTGAGGTAATTCATTGCTGCACTAAGTTGTGTTGCACAGTAGTGATGCACTGCTGTTGCATTAAGGTTGTGCTGACTGGTTGGATGTGATGCATCGCTGCCAAGTTGAAGTTCTGCTCTACATTTTGGAGTGATGCACTGCTGCTATGTGGAGGCTTTGCTGTACGGCTGGAAGTGATGCACTGATGATGTGCAGTACGATAGTGATGCATTGCTGTTGTGTTGTACAGCTTGAGGTGATTCATTGCTGCTATGTTGAGGTTGTGTTGCACAGTAGTGATGCGCTGCTGCGTTGACGCTGTGCTGTCCGATTGTAAGTGATGCAGTGATGATGTGCAGTACAATAGTGATGCACTGCTGATGTGTTGTAGATTAGTGATGCATCGTTGTTGTGCAGTACGATAGTGATGCATTGCTGTTGTGTTGCACAGTTTGAGGTGATTTATTGCTGCTATGTTTAAGTTGTGTTGCACAGTAGTGATGCACTGAGGCTGTGTGGAGGCTGTGCTGTACGTTTGGAAGTGAAGCATTGCTGCTATGTTGTGCAGTTTGAGGTGATTTATTGCTGCTATGTCTAAGTTGTGTTGCACAGTAGTGATGCACTGCTGCTGTGTGGAGGCTGTGCTGTACGGCTGGAAGTGATGCATTGCTGCTGTGTTGTAGATTAGTGATGCATCGTTCCTGTGCAGTACAATAGAGTGATGCATTGCTGTTGTGTTGTACAGTTTGAGGTAATTCATTGCTGCACTGTCTAAGTTGTGTTGCACAGTAGTGATGCACTGCTGTTGCATTAAGGCTGTGCTGACTGGTTGGATGTGATGCATCGCTGCCAAGTTGAAGTTCTGCTCTACATTTTGGAGTGATGTACTGCTGTTGTGTGGAGGCTTTGCTGTACGGCTGGAAGTGATGCACTGATGATGATAGTACGATAGTGACGCATTGCTGTTGTGTTGTACAGTTTGAGGTGATTCATTGCTGCTATGTTGAGGTTGTGTTGCACAGTAGTGATGCTCTGCTGCTGCGCTGAGGTTGTGCTGTCCGGTTGGAAGTGATGCACTGCTGATGTGTGGAGGCTTTGCTGTACGGCTGGAAGTGATGCACTGATGATGTGTTGTAGATTAGTGATGCATCGTTGCTGTGCAGTACGATAGTGATGCATTGCTGTTGTGTTGCACAGTTTGAGGTGAATCATTGCCATGTTGAGGTTGTGTTGCACAGTAGTGATGCGCTGCTGCGTTGAGGCCGTGCTGTCCGGTTGGAAGTGATGCACTGCTGATGTGCTGTACGATAGTGATGCACTGCTGATGTGTTGTAGATTAGTGATGCATCGTTGCTGTGCAGTACAATAGTGATGCATTGCTGTTGTGTTGCAGTTTGAGGTGAATCATTGCCATGTTGAGGTTGTGTTGCACAGTAGTGATGCGCTGCTGCGTTGAGGCTGTGCTGTCCGGTTGGAAGTGATGCACTGCTGATGTGCTGTACGATAGTGATGCACTGCTGATGTGTTGTAGATTAGTGATGCATCGTTGCTGTGCAGTACGATAGTGATGCATTGCTGTTGAGTTGCACAGTTTGAGGTGAATCATTGCCATGTTGAGGTTGTGTTGCACAGTAGTGATGCGCTGCTGCGTTGAGGCCGTGCTGTCCGGTTGGAAGTGATGCACTGCTGATGTGCTGTACGATAGTGATGCACTGCTGATGTGTTGTAGATTAGTGATGCATCGTTGCTGTGCAGTACAATAGTGATGCATTGCTGTTGTGTTGTGTTGCACAGTTTGAGGTGAATCATTGCCATGTTGAGGTTGTGTTGCACAGTAGTGATGCGCTGCTGCGTTGAGGCCGTGCTGTCCGGTTGGAAGTGATGCACTGCTGATGTGCTGTACGATAGTGATGCACTGCTGATGTGTTGTAGATTAGTGATGCATCGTTGCTGTGCAGTACAATAGTGATGCATTGCTGTTGTGTTGCAGTTTGAGGTGAATCATTGCCATGTTGAGGTTGTGTTGCACAGTAGTGATGCGCTGCTGCGTTGAGGCTGTGCTGTCCGGTTGGAAGTGATGCACTGCTGATGTGCTGTACGATAGTGATGCACTGCTGATGTGTTGTAGATTAGTGATGCATCGTTGCTGTGCAGTACGATAGTGATGCATTGCTGTTGAGTTGCACAGTTTGAGGTGAATCATTGCCATGTTGAGGTTGTGTTGCACAGTAGTGATGCGCTGCTGCGTTGAGGCCGTGCTGTCCGGTTGGAAGTGATGCACTGCTGATGTGCTGTACGATAGTGATGCACTGCTGATGTGTTGTAGATTAGTGATGCATCGTTGCTGTGCAGTACAATAGTGATGCATTGCTGTTGTGTTGCACAGTTTGAGGTGAATCATTGCCATGTTGAGGTTGTGTTGCACAGTAGTGATGCGCTGCTGCGTTGAGGCCGTGCTGTCTGGTTGGAAGTGATGCACTGCTGATGTGCTGTACGATAGTGATGCACTGCTGATGTGTTGTAGATTAGTGATGCATCGTTGCTGTGCAGTACAATAGTGATGCATTGCTGTTGTGTTGCACAGTTTGAGGTGAATCATTGCCATGTTGAGGTTGTGTTGCACAGTAGTGATGCGCTGCTGCGTTGAGGCCGTGCTGTCTGGTTGGAAGTGATGCACTGCTGATGTGCTGTACGATAGTGTTGCACTGCTGATGTGTTGTAGATTAGTGATGCATCATTGCTGTGCAGTACAATAGTGATGCATTGCTGTTGTGTTGTGTTGCACAGTTTGAGGTGAATCATTGCCATGTTGAGGTTGTGTTGCACAGTAGTGATGCGCTGCTGCGTTGAGGCCGTGCTGTCTGGTTGGAAGTGATGCACTGCTGATGTGCTGTACGATAGTGATGCACTGCTGATGTGTTGTAGATTAGTGATGCATCGTTGCTGTGCAGTACAATAGTGATGCATTGCTGTTGTGTTGCACAGTTTGAGGTGAATCATTGCCATGTTGAGGTTGTGTTGCACAGTAGTGATGCGCTGCTGCGTTGAGGCCGTGCTGTCTGGTTGGAAGTGATGCACTGCTGATGTGCTGTACGATAGTGATGCACTGCTGATGTGCTGTACGATAGTGATGCACTGCTGATGTGTTGTAGATTAGTGATGCATCGTTGCTGTGCAGTACAATAGTGATGCATTGCTGTTGAGTTGCACAGTTTGAGGTGAATCATTGCCATGTTGAGGTTGTGTTGCACAGTAGTGATGCGCTGCGCGTTGAGGCTGTGCTGTCCGGTTGGAAGTGATGCACTGCTGATGTGCTGTACGATAGTGATGCACTGCTGATGTGTTGTAGATTAGTGATGCATCGTTGCTGTGCAGTACAATAGTGATGCATTGCTGTTGTGTTGTGTTGCACAGTTTGAGGTGAATCATTGCCATGTTGAGGTTGTGTTGCACAGTAGTGATGCGCTGCTGCGTTGAGGCCGTGCTGTCTGGTTGGAAGTGATGCACTGCTGATGTGCTGTACGATAGTGATGCACTGCTGATGTGTTGTAGATTAGTGATGCATCGTTGCTGTGCAGTACAATAGTGATGCATTGCTGTTGAGTTGCACAGTTTGAGGTGAATCATTGCCATGTTGAGGTTGTGTTGCACAGTAGTGATGCGCTGCGCGTTGAGGCTGTGCTGTCTGGTTGGAAGTGATGCACTGCTGATGTGCTGTACGATAGTGATGCACTGCTGATGTGTTGTAGATTAGTGATGCATCGTTGCTGTGCAGTACGATAGTGATGCATTGCTGTTGAGTTGCACAGTTTGAGGTGAATCATTGCCATGTTGAGGTTGTGTTGCACAGTAGTGATGCGCTGCGCGTTGAGGCTGTGCTGTCCGGTTGGAAGTGATGCACTGCTGATGTGCTGTACGATAGTGATGCACTGCTGATGTGTTGTAGATTAGTGATGCATCGTTGCTGTGCAGTACAATAGTGATGCATTGCTGTTGTGTTGTGTTGCACAGTTTGAGGTGAATCATTGCCATGTTGAGGTTGTGTTGCACAGTAGTGATGCGCTGCTGCGTTGAGGCCGTGCTGTCTGGTTGGAAGTGATGCACTGCTGATGTGCTGTACGATAGTGATGCACTGCTGATGTGTTGTAGATTAGTGATGCATCGTTGCTGTGCAGTACAATAGTGATGCATTGCTGTTGTGTTGCACAGTTTGAGGTGAATCATTGCCATGTTGAGGTTGTGTTGCACAGTAGTGATGCGCTGCTGCGTTGAGGCCGTGCTGTCTGGTTGGAAGTGATGCACTGCTGATGTGCTGTACGATAGTGATGCACTGCTGATGTGTTGTAGATTAGTGATGCATCGTTGCTGTGCAGTACAATAGTGATGCATTGCTGTTGAGTTGCACAGTTTGAGGTGAATCATTGCCATGTTGAGGTTGTGTTGCACAGTAGTGATGCGCTGCGCGTTGAGGCTGTGCTGTCCGGTTGGAAGTGATGCACTGCTGATGTGCTGTACGATAGTGATGCACTGCTGATGTGTTGTAGATTAGTGATGCATCGTTGCTGTGCAGTACAATAGTGATGCATTGCTGTTGTGTTGCACAGTTTGAGGTGAATCATTGCCATGTTGAGGTTGTATTGCACAGTAGTGATGCGCTGCTGCGTTGAGGCCGTGCTGTCTGGTTGGAAGTGATGCACTGCTGATGTGCTGTACGATAGTGATGCACTGCTGATGTGTTGTAGATTAGTGATGCATCGTTGCTGTGCAGTACAATAGTGATGCATTGCTGTTGTGTTGCACAGTTTGAGGTGAATCATTGCCATGTTGAGGTTGTGTTGCACAGTAGTGATGCGCTGCTGCGTTGAGGCCGTGCTGTCAGGTTGGAAGTGATGCACTGCTGATGTGCTGTACGATAGTGATGCACTGCTGATGTGTTGTAGATTAGTGATGCATCGTTGCTGTGCAGTACAATAGTGATGCATTGCTGTTGTGTTGCACAGTTTGAGGTGAATCATTGCCATGTTGAGGTTGTGTTGCACAGTAGTGATGCGCTGCTGCGTTGAGGCCGTGCTGTCAGGTTGGAAGTGATGCACTGCTGATGTGCTGTACGATAGTGATGCACTGCTGATGTGTTGTAGATTAGTGATGCATCGTTGCTGTGCAGTACAATAGTGATGCATTGCTGTTGTGTTGCACAGTTTGAGGTGAATCATTGCCATGTTGAGGTTGTGTTGCACAGTGCTGCGTTGAGGCCGTGCTGTCTGGTTGGAAGTGATGCACTGCTGATGTGCTGTACGATAGTGATGCACTGCTGATGTGTTGTAGATTAGTGATGCATCGTTGCTGTGCAGTACAATAGTGATGCATTGCTGTTGAGTTGCACAGTTTGAGGTGAATCATTGCCATGTTGAGGTTGTGTTGCACAGTAGTGATGCGCTGCGCGTTGAGGCTGTGCTGTCCGGTTGGAAGTGATGCACTGCTGATGTGCTGTACGATAGTGATGCACTGCTGATGTGTTGTAGATTAGTGATGCATCGTTGCTGTGCAGTACGATAGTGATGCATTGCTGTTGAGTTGCACAGTTTGAGGTGAATCATTGCCATGTTGAGGTTGTGTTGCACAGTAGTGATGCGCTGCTGCGTTGAGGCCGTGCTGTCAGGTTGGAAGTGATGCACTGCTGATGTGCTGTACGATAGTGATGCACTGCTGATGTGTTGTAGATTAGTGATGCATCGTTGCTGTGCAGTACAATAGTGATGCATTGCTGTTGTGTTGCACAGTTTGAGGTGAATCATTGCCATGTTGAGGTTGTGTTGCACAGTAGTGATGCGCTGCTGCGTTGAGGCCGTGCTGTCTGGTTGGAAGTGATGCACTGCTGATGTGCTGTACGATAGTGATGCACTGCTGATGTGTTGTAGATTAGTGATGCATCGTTGCTGTGCAGTACAATAGTGATGCATTGCTGTTGAGTTGCACAGTTTGAGGTGAATCATTGCCATGTTGAGGTTGTGTTGCACAGTAGTGATGCGCTGCGCGTTGAGGCTGTGCTGTCCGGTTGGAAGTAATGCACTGCTGATGTGCTGTACGATAGTGATGCACTGCTGATGTGTTGTAGATTAGTGATGCATCGTTGCTGTGCAGTACGATAGTGATGCATTGCTGTTGAGTTGCACAGTTTGAGGTGAATCATTGCCATGTTGAGGTTGTGTTGCACAGTAGTGATGCGCTGCTGCGTTGAGGCCGTGCTGTCAGGTTGGAAGTGATGCACTGCTGATGTGCTGTACGATAGTGATGCACTGCTGATGTGTTGTAGATTAGTGATGCATCGTTGCTGTGCAGTACGATAGTGATGCATTGCTGTTGTGTTGCACAGTTTGAGGTGAATCATTGCCATGTTGAGGTTGTGTTGCACAGTAGTGATGCGCTGCTGCGTTGAGGCCATGCTGTCAGGTTGGAAGTGATGCACTGCTGATGTGCTGTACGATAGTGATGCACTGCTGATGTGTTGTAGATTAGTGATGCATCGTTGCTGTGCAGTACGATAGTGATGCATTGCTGTTGTGTTGCACAGTTTGAGGTGAATCATTGCCATGTTGAGGTTGTGTTGCACAGTAGTGATGCGCTGCTGCGTTGAGGCCATGCTGTCAGGTTGGAAGTGATGCACTGCTGATGTGCTGTACGATAGTGATGCACTGCTGATGTGTTGTAGATTAGTGATGCATCGTTGCTGTGCAGTACGATAGTGATGCATTGCTGTTGTGTTGCACAGTTTGAGGTGAATCATTGCCATGTTGAGGTTGTGTTGCACAGTAGTGATGCGCTGCTGCGTTGAGGCCGTGCTGTCTGGTTGGAAGTGATGCACTGCTGATGTGCTGTACGATAGTGATGCACTGCTGATGTGTTGTAGATTAGTGATGCATCGTTGCTGTGCAGTACGATAGTGATGCATTGCTGTTGAGTTGCACAGTTTGAGGTGAATCATTGCCATGTTGAGGTTGTGTTGCACAGTAGTGATGCGCTGCTGCGTTGAGGCTGTGCTGTCCGGTTGGAAGTGATGCACTGCTGATGTGCTGTACGATAGTGATGCACTGCTGATGTGTTGTAGATTAGTGATGCATCGTTGCTGTGCAGTACGATAGTGATGCATTGCTGTTGTGTTGCACAGTTTGAGGTGAATCATTGCCATGTTGAGGTTGTGTTGCACAGTAGTGATGCGCTGCTGCGTTGAGGCCATGCTGTCAGGTTGGAAGTGATGCACTGCTGATGTGCTGTACGATAGTGATGCACTGCTGATGTGTTGTAGATTAGTGATGCATCGTTGCTGTGCAGTACGATAGTGATGCATTGCTGTTGTGTTGCACAGTTTGAGGTGAATCATTGCCATGTTGAGGTTGTGTTGCACAGTAGTGATGCGCTGCTGCGTTGAGGCCATGCTGTCAGGTTGGAAGTGATGCACTGCTGATGTGCTGTACGATAGTGATGCACTGCTGATGTGTTGTAGATTAGTGATGCATCGTTGCTGTGCAGTACGATAGTGATGCATTGCTGTTGTGTTGCACAGTTTGAGGTGAATCATTGCCATGTTGAGGTTGTGTTGCACAGTAGTGATGCGCTGCTGCGTTGAGGCCGTGCTGTCTGGTTGGAAGTGATGCACTGCTGATGTGCTGTACGATAGTGATGCACTGCTGATGTGTTGTAGATTAGTGATGCATCGTTGCTGTGCAGTACGATAGTGATGCATTGCTGTTGAGTTGCACAGTTTGAGGTGAATCATTGCCATGTTGAGGTTGTGTTGCACAGTAGTGATGCGCTGCTGCGTTGAGGCTGTGCTGTCCGGTTGGAAGTGATGCACTGCTGATGTGCTGTACGATAGTGATGCACTGCTGATGTGTTGTAGATTAGTGATGCATCGTTGCTGTGCAGTACAATAGTGATGCATTGCTGTTGTGTTGCAGTTTGAGGTGAATCATTGCCATGTTGAGGTTGTGTTGCACAGTAGTGATGCGCTGCTGCGTTGAGGCCATGCTGTCCGGTTGGAAGTGATGCACTGCTGATGTGCTGTACGATAGTGATGCACTGCTGATGTGTTGTAGATTAGTGATGCATCGTTGCTGTGCAGTACAATAGTGATGCATTGCTGTTGTGTTGCACAGTTTGAGGTGAATCATTGCCATGTTGAGGTTGTGTTGCACAGTAGTGATGCGCTGCTGCTTTGAGGCCGTGCTGTCCGGTTGGAAGGGATGCACTGATGTGTTGTATGGTGGCTCTAGCTGCATGCTTTGTACAACTGCTCCGTGTAGCCGTGGTTCGAGGAGCGCTTCCAAGGATCCTGTCTGCCCCGGGTGGCCGGTCTTGGTGAAACTTTTCCATAATTTGTTCACAATTACAATTTGTTCGAGGAGAGGGACTTGTATCAAGGATGTTACAATGAAGACCCAGGTAGCTGTTAACACGCGTGTATGCGTCATAAATTTACGTGAAGAAGCAGATACAACAATCCATGTTTTGCTGTTAAAGAATACAATAACCCGTCACGGAAAGGGCGACTTTCACGTCACTGCTGTCAATCATACCCTGCGCTCCCGCCCCCCACCATTGCGTCATCAGGAGGCTTCTGTCCTCCCACCCAACTGCCTTCTCCCGCGCGAGGCGTGACTTGGCAGCCTCGAGCCGGTACATGCCGGTCCTGTGACGGAGCGGCACACTGAAGGCACCGCGGCCTCCCGTCGGGCAGGTAAGCCGCCTCGTGTCTCCCGTCCTGTCTGGCTCGCGCGAGCGCTCCTCCCTCGCTTACAGTGCGTGCGCGCGCGCTCTCGCGCCCGCGAGCGGACGCGGCTGTTTCCGCCCAGTGACGTCAGACCCGCCGTGTCTGTACGGAGACGGGTGCCACTGATAGACATAGAAGAGGGACACCGGGAAGGCGGGCGCGCGATTTTTTTTTTCTCTTCACAGTACACGCGCAAACACTTCAAAGAAAGAAGGACTCACTTTACCCCTTCGCTGCCAGGCCTTTCCCCCTCCTGTGCCAGGCCTGTTTTTGCCTATTTGGGGCAGTTCGTGCTTAGGCCCTCATAACTTTTTGTCCACATAAGCTACCCACGCCAAATTTGCGTCCTTTTTTTTTCCAACATCCTAGGAATTCTAGAGGTACCCAGACTTTGTGGGTTCCACTGGAGGAGGCCAAGAAATTAGCCAAAATACAGTGAAAATTTAGTTTAAAAAAAAAAAAAATTGGGAAAAAAGGGCTGCAGAAGAAGGCTTGTGTTTTTTTCCCTGAGAATGGCATCAAAAAAGGGTTTGCGGTGCTAAACTCACCATCGTCCCAGCTTTCAGGAACAGGCAGAGTTGAATCACAAAACCCCATTTTTCAACACAATTTTGTCATTTTACTGGAACATACCCCATTTTTTCTATTTTTGTGTGCTTTCAGTCTCCTTCCAGTTAGTGACAGAAATGGGTGTGAAACCAATGCTGGCTCCCGGAAAGCTAAACATTTCTGAAAAGTAGACAAAATTCTGAATTCAGTAAGGAGTCATTTGTGTAGATCCTACAAGTGTTTCCTACAGAACATAACAGCTGAAATAAAAAAATATTGAAATTGAGGTGAAAAAAACAGCCATTTTTCTCCACGTTTTACTCTGTAACTTTTTCCTGCAATGTCAGATTTTCAAAAGCAATATACCGTTACGTCTGCTGGACTCTTCTGGTTGCGGGGATATATAGGGCTTGTAGGTTCATCAAGAACCTTAGGTACCCAGAGCCAATAAATGAGCTGCACCTTGCAATGGGTTTTTATTCTATACCGGGTATATACAAATTCATTTGCTGAAATATAAAAAGTGAAAAATAGGTATCAAGAAAACCTTTGTAATTCCAAAATGGGCACAAGATAAGGTGTTGAGAAGCAGTAGTTATTTGCACATCTCTGAATTCCGGGGTGCCCATACTAGCATGTGAATTACAGGGCATTTCTCAAATAGACGTCTTTTTTTACACACTGCCTTACATTTGGAAGGAAAAAATGTAGAGAAAGACTAGGGGCAATAACACTTGTTTTGCTATTCTGTGTTCCTCCAAGTCTCCTGATAAAAATGGTACCTCACTTGCATTGGTAGGCCTAATGCAAGCGACAGGAAATGCAACATGGACACATCACATTTTTACATTGAAATCTGATGTGTTTCTTGCAAAATGCCTAGCTGTAGATTTTCGCCTCTAGCTCAGCCGGCACCTAGTGAAACCTACCAAGCCTGCGCATTTTTAAAAACTAGAGACCTAGGGGAATCCAAAATGGGGTGACTTGTGGGGCTGTCACCAGGTTCTGTTACCCAGAATCCTTTGCAAACCTCACAATTTGGCCCAAAAAACACTTTTTCCTCACATTTCGGTGAACGAAAGTTCTGGAATCTGAGAGGAGCCACAAATTTCCTTCCACCCAGCGTTCCCCCAAGTCTCCCAATAAAAATGGTACCTCACTTGTGTGGGTTAGGCCTAGCGCTCGCAACAGGATATGCCCCAAAACACAACATGGACACATCACATTTTCCCAAAGAAAACAGACCTGTTTTTTGCAAAGTGCCTAGCTGTGGATTTTGGCCTCTAGCTCAGCCGGCACCTAGGGAAACCTACCAAACCTGCGCATTTTTGAAAACTAGACACCCATGGAAATCCACGATGGGGTGACTTGTGGGGCTCTCACCAGGTTCTGTTACCCAGAATCCTTTGCAAACCTCAAAACTTGTAAAAAAAAAACACTTTTTCCTCACATTTCGGTGACAGAAAGTTCTGGAATCTGAGGGGAGCTACAAATTTCCTTCCACCCAGCATTCCCCCAAGTCTCCCGATACAAATGGTACCTCACTTGTGTGGGTAGGCCTAGCGCCCACAACAGGAAATGCCCCAAAACACAACGTGGACAGATCACATTTTCCCAAAGAAAACATACCTGTTTTTTGCAAAGTGCCTAGCTGTGGATTTTGGCCTCTTGCTCAGCCGGCACCTAGGGAAACCTACCAAACCTGCGCATTTTTGAAAACTAGACACCTAGGGGAATCCAGGATGGGGTGACTTGTGGGGCTCTCACCAGGTTCTGTTACCCAGAATCCTTTGCAAACCTCAAAATATGGCCAAAAAAGCACTTTTTCCTCACATTTCGGCGACAGAAAGTTCTGGAATCTGAGAGGAGCCACAAATTTCCTTCCACCCAGCGTTCCCCCAAGTCTCCAGATAAAAATGGTACCTCACTTGTGTAGGTGGGCTAAGTGCTTGTGACAGGGAAGAGCCAAAAACCTGTTGAAATTGAGGGGGAACCAAAGCGGGTCCAAAAGGGCAGTTTGACAAAAAAACATTTTTAGTCTGACAAGTGCAGCAGAATTTTTATCAGTATAGATGAGACAATGCTGAATACTGAGAATTTTGTGGATTCCTGCAGATTCTGGAAGGTTCCATCACAAAAATGTGGGAAAAATGTGTGATTTCCAGCAAAGTTGGAGGTTTGCAGGGCATTGTGGGTAAGAAAATGGTGCGGGTGCCTGTGAAGCACACCACCCTGGAATCACCTAGATGTTTAGTTTTCAGATGTGTCTAGGTCTTGTGGATTTTTCTACATGGCAGCGTCCCAAAGTCCATAAAGTGCAGCCCTCCCCATTCCAAGTGGGACGATTTTGAGCGTTAGCCAAGCTCTCATGGCCCAAATGTAAAACGAAAACCCAAAATAATCAAATGTCCTCTTGCTTGCCGTGGAATAAGATGTTTTAGTGTGCGGGAGAGAGCTGAAAGACTGTTACTCCCTTCAGTTGGGGTGGGGGCATAACCAGGCCCATACTGGTTGGTAGCCACCACCCCACTATTTTTTTTTTATTTTTTTATTCCCTGGCCTCTAGTAGACTTTCTCCCCCCCACCCCCAGGGTGTGGATCGGGGGTAATTGCCCCATCTGCCCACCGGTGGGCAGAACAACTTTGTTCCCATTTATTTGGGGTGGGGGTATGGCCATACCCCCACCCTCTTATTTTGAAAAAAAAATCTTCCCTGGTCTCTGGTGGGCTTTCTGCCCCCCTTGGGGGCAGATGGGCCTTCCAAAAATAAGCCAATCTGTCCCCAAGGGGGTCAGATATGGCCAACAGTAATGTGCCCCCATGGGGAGCGACCCTTGCCCAAGGGGCTGCCTCCCCAAACAAAACACACACATATACACACACCAATCCCTGGTGCCTAAGTGGTTTCTGCCCCCCTCCCCGGGGGCAGTACGGCCTAATAGAATTTGCCCCCCCAGGGGAGCGACCCTTGCCTAAGGGGTCGCTCCCCTTGTGTGAAATTGACGCAAAAAAATAAAGGTCCCTGGTGTCTGGTGGTTTCTGCCCCCCTTGGGGGCTGATTGGCGTAGCAAAAATCGGCCGATCTGCCAAGGGGGCAGAAATGGCCTAAATATAATTTGCCCCCCCCCGGGGAGCGACCCTTGCCTAAGGGGTCGCTCCCCGTCTGTAAAACAAAAAAATAAAATCCCTGGCGCCTAGTGGTGTCTGCCCCCCTTGGGGGCAGATCGGTCTAATTAAAATAGGCTGATCTGCTCCCCAGGGGGACAGAAATGGCCTAAAATAAATTTGCCCGCGTTAGGAAAAAAACCTCCCTGGTGTCTAGTGGTTTCTGCCCCCCTTGGGGGCAGATTGGCATCATAAAAATAGGGGGGCAGAAATGGCCTAAATATAATTTGCACCCTAGGGGAGCGACCCTTGCCTAAGGGGTCGCTACCCACCGCAAAAAAAAAAAAAAAAAAAAAAAAAAAAAAAAAGATCCCTTGCGCCTAGAGGTTTCTGCCCCCAGGCTTTTGCATTTCTCTTCCGATCGTGCTGGAAGTTGAGCTTCCAGCGCAATGGGAGGGGGCCTCTGTGAGGTGAGCGTGCGATCGCGCGCTGACATCACAGGGGTGGGGTGGAGGGGTGAAGAGGTCAGGAAGGGTGTAGGGGGTGGAAGGGGAAGGGCTTCCCCTTCCATCCCTGCCTTGGGGGGTGGGAGGGAACCCCACGGAGGGAGCGCTAGCACTCCCTTCGGGCTCCAGGCTGAGGCTGTAATGGTTACGTCCTCGGCACAGGAGCACTGTGCCGCAGGATGTAACGATTACGTCCGTGGCACAGAAGCGGTTAAAGTGTGTTCTAGAGCTACCTTAGCGATCCATGACTGGTAGTTGAAGTAAACTAAACCCGTACATGCCGCGAGACCCAATTCAGCCAGGAGACCCCCGATATTTGAGCAAAAAATTGCCTTATTTTTGCCTGAAACTGCCTCTACTTCAATAGAAAGTCAGTGGGGGAAATACATTCTCCCGAATATTTTTTTTTAATCTTCCACTTTGCTCTTCTAAAATGAAGACATATGAAAAGCGGAAAAGCCATGGTAAAAAAGAATCCGTATAATTTTACATAAATGGGTCGTGGATGTGGCGTGATGGGCAGAGCCACTTCTTTTGAAACTGGGGAGCATAGTTTGAGTCTCGTCGTTGACTGAACATCCTGTGATTTGGGGCAAATCACCTAATGTCAGCAGGTCTAAAAATATGATTTTAGCCTTGTGTAATGTAACATGCATGAAAGTATGATAGACTGTTTATAGTGCGTGAAAGGCTGTTTTAATAAGAACAGATGACATGCTCTGTTCGGACTGGAATGGTATACAATGTTCCTCATGCCCTGAGTATCCAACTAAGAGAATATGGTGGCCTGGCTTTTGAATTAGGTCTCCGCCTCGTGCTAGGTTAGTGTGTGTGCGAAGACCTATGCCGGTCTCTTGACGTGAGTGAGGTCCTGGACCTAGAACACTGTACAAGTCTGCCCTTATTTTGTTGTATGGTGTGCTACCGGCTTTGTCATGGTTTTAGCATGCAGAGCACTGGTGGCAATTGCATACTGTTTTCTGAATCAGAAGTTGTGAGCAGACCTTTTTATCTATTTCACAGAAGTGGAGGCCTGCTTGTCCACTTGTGTAAAGTTCTACTTCTGTTTGCGGGCCCAGGTCCTAATGCTAACATCTAGTGCATGTAATGCATGTGTGTGTATTTGTAGACTGCGTGGCGCGTGCATTGCGTGTAAGTAAATCAGAGTAATGGAGGCCTGTTGGTTCCATTTTGGAAGACCCGGGTCTGTCCATGTGCACAAGATGGAGATGAGGTTTTTCTATACAGTAGATGTGTATTGCGAATACTCCTTAAGCTGGAGAAAGGAGACCTCAACACTGAAGTGGGGTAAGGATGAGAATGGGCTCCCTTTAGAAATTCCTTTAGGTCCTCCTGCTGTGAGGGACTACTGATTAGTCTCCCTGAGCACTGCTATTTGGTAGATGGTTGGGGTGACGAGTGGGACTGCAATCTCTGCTGTTAACAGTTCAGACGAGGCAAGCATTTTGTCTCTTACCTAATTTCTGATCAGCGTTTCTGTGGATAGCTTTGTGCAGATAGTTGACACCTCTCTGTGACTCTGTTGTGGTTGCTCCTATTTGGACACATGTCTGCTGTGATGAGAATCACTCTAAACAAAAGCTATGCATGGAAGCCAGCCTGGAAAGCAACCATGACAGAAGCAACTCAAACCAGTTCTGAGAGTTCAGGCAGAGTATTCACATCCGGTTTCTACTTTGACTCTATAAAAGTGGGAGCTGCAGACCCACTTGCTCTATTTCCAAGTTCCAAGGTGATTTGCCTACTCAGGAAGTGAAAAAGAGCACTAGCTTTCAACAGGTGCAAGCATCCAGGGTGAACAGAGGCAGGTTACTCTGGACATGAGGTTCCATCTGCTCAGACTCAGAAGAGTGATATGGGTCACTCAAGAACCAGTATTCTGGGCTGCACAAGTGATCTGCTCCATAACACCATCCAGAAGTTGTGCCCAAGCGGACTGTGCTGCTGTGATCCTGAAGTTGTGCCTGATCAGCCTCTGTGGCACCATCCTGAAGTTCTGCCTGAGCAGAGGATAGCACCATGCATCTGAAATTGTACCAGTTGGCCTGAGCTGTTAAGCCCTGAAGATGTGCCCAGAGCGGATGGTGCCGCTGTGATGACTTACTGAACTTGAGTGGACTGCACCGCTGTACCATTACCATGAGCTGAGTCATTGATGTGTTGCTGATGAAGTTCCCTATGGTGGCCCTGTGATCACTAACCCTGAAGATCATGGCCCAACTTACCTAATGCTCAGCAGTGGACCTCTAACCCGCTTGACACCATTGATAAATTCGGAGCCTGTGGTTCTTCACAGATTCCAGTTGGCAGTGCCCGCTGCTGCTCACAGGGACTTCACCTGGGTGCTAGAGCATTCACAGCCAATGCATTTCCCTTCGTAAGAGGGAGGGAAAACTTAGCACATGCTGTGAGTACTTGCCTTGCCCAGAGACTCCCCTGAGACTTGCAACAATGAGCTAAAACAATTCTTTGAAGCTAAAACAAGTAAATTAATGCACAAACTATAAAGAGGAGTAGCACTGCACTTGTGCTTGTACCCATACCTGCCAAACCAGACTCAACCCCAGGAATAGGGCAAAGAGTAGAGGGAAGGAGGAATTGCTGATCCCTGGGTACTAGTGGTCCCACACCAGTTAAATTAGAGATTAGAGGGCTTGCATACAGTGCATGTAGTATTATGTTTTCTGTAAAGTACTTTCTTTTTACAAACCACAATTTTGTATTGGAAAATCATTTATTGTTCTGCTGGGTTATTGTTGAGTTCTGAGCTTGAAGCACCTTCACACTACCTCCCTGAGAGGTCTGACTGCTTGCCATTGCTAGCACTGAGGGTCAAGTGCTAAAGGAGTTGTACTTGGCCCAGTTTTCTCAACCATAGTTAGACTTAGCCCAGAACAGAGGAGGCAAACAAGTCCAGACAATGCAGCAAGCTTAGTACCTTGTGTTGTTCTGCCCCCGAACAAAGTCTCACATGCCTAATACTTTAACCTGCCCTTAAAACTAAAAGAACTTGCCTCACTAATACAAACAACATCAATAACTTCCTCTGCCTTTGAACTTGCCTTTTTCCCCTGCATGTGTCTAAGCACCAGCAGCTCCCCTGTAATCTCTGACTGTCCGTAGTCTTTTGTGAGACTGATAGTTTCCTCAAGTCTTTCAGAGCCTCATGACTCCATGCTGTCAGCATCCCCTCCCCAACAAAGCTGGGTTGCCCGTCAGGAGCATAGCCACCTCTGACATATCCACTGCCTCTTCTCAAAATATCTCTTCAAGCTTGTATCTAAAGTCCCTGTGCGTTAAGTGAAATCTTTCCAACTCACAAAACCAAGCATTGGCAAAGCACATGGGTGTAGTCTATAGGACCAAATGGCTTTGCCAATGCTTTTAACCCATGATGTACAACATTGCAGCTGCGGTGTAGAATGGTTATTAAAAAAAAGTGTATGCAGTGATGCTTCAAATGTATTAAACGATGCTGCATCATTTTTTAGGCACATGCATGCGTTCAACACCTGCATGCAAAAGGACACAGGATTATTTTTATTTACCAATCCCAGATGGATCGGTACATTTTAAAAAAAGAGTATTGTTTTAAAAAAATTAAATGGATGAGTGGGTTGGGAACAGGAGTGAAGCAACACAGGCTGGTAGGGTGATAGACAACACTGTGGGGGGGGAGAGAAACAGCAGGGATAGAGAGAACAACGTGGAGGGAGGAGAAACACAGGTGTGAGAGAGCAACACAAGTGTGGATGGGAGGAGAGAGCACATGAACGAGAGGGCGTACACCGGAGGGGGAGAAAAGCACACAATTGAGACAGCTGGAAAATACATACACTTCATGGAGTGCTTGAACAAAAAGACAAATTAGTTTCATAAAAGTGAGAAGAGGAAGCATAGAAGCCAGCTAATCAGAAAGATGGTTAAGTGGCTATGGACCATGGGTGGGACAAACACAGGATATAAAGGCTGAAACAAGGAAAGCCATCAAATAAAAAGCAAGCAAATAAGGATGACAGTAAAGCCAACCAATGGTAAGCAATGTGTGGGCTGTAATCCCACAGAAAGTCCTTCGCAGCCAAACAGTTTGCGCTGTCTGGTAAAAATAAACATTGTCAAGCTACTGATAAACACAGACAGTGCTCACATATTTGCCACTCTCTAGACAGAAACTGCCTGGTCCTTGAACAGGTCACCAAAACTGATCTTCTGTTAAGCATCAGAACTGTCCCCGGCAAATCATCTTGCTACTTCTGCCAAAGAAAAATACTCAAACACGGTTTAGGTAATCTACGGATCTAAAAATTTAAACCTGGAGTAAAAGTGTCCACCGCACACATTTTCAGAAAGGCATTTAACAAGATTGTGACTGGAGAACATTGAGCAGTGGGCTGACAAAAGTCATGTTAGAGACCATACTGTCTGTGGCAGGAAGTGGGTAGACTGTGTGACCACGGCTATCTTCATCAGACTAGTCCTATGGTGCACGTTTAAAGTAAGTGACAATTTAACCTGCTTTTTGAATAAGCATGTAGCAAAGAGTAAGCAGTGTACTGGGCCTTTTAGGAAAATTCCCATACAGTTTTAAGTTTGATGACACTGTTCATAAGCTACTAAAAGGAACCTTATGTTTGGAAAGGCATAGATTATGGAAATTACTAAAAGGTCATTTGAAAGCTTTCACAGGCAATTCTGCATGTCAAAGGGTAGTCAACATCAGTGATCAGTGGAACATTTACTACACAAGTAAATAAGCATTTTCAATGCAACGGGTCTCGCGTTTGCTTGAGTTAGAGCTAATAGCGTTGTAAAGAAAAAAAACACAGCGCAATCGCACTATGTAAAATGCAGCGAGATCGCGCTGCGTGGAAAATGAACAGATAAAGTAGTCCGGACACCATGCTGAAAACATCAAGCCTTGAATGTTTTTAGTAGTTTACCGGTGCTCTGTAGGTGGGCTAAACACGGGAAAAGGCATGATGTATGCATGCCTTTCACAAATGAAAGCAAGCAGATTTTAAAAGGCAAGCCCACGAACCAATGAAAGTGACTGACGTGGCATGGGCGTGGTTGGAAGCCCAAAGAGAGATTACAGAATGGGACGGATCGCTTTGCGCTCACCCATAAAAAATGTAAGCACACATTTTTCTGAGCAGCCTTCATAGCATATAATAAAAAAATTCTCTGTATGATGAGTATCTCTTAGAATTCTCTCTTCACGTGGTGCAGAAAACACAGGTCTGAAGCAGGCGCACAAAAGGACAACATCTGCCTTGCGGGCATGATAAGATCTTACATTCCAGCCTTTGAAGTGATGTGAAAGGAAACAGGGTAAGAGGGAAGGGGCTCCTGCACTGTCTGCAACCTACCAATCCAGCCTGGGAAAGTATTCGAACCCAGCATCAGTAGGCCTCAAAAGTATGTGAATAGCTCGGGAAAGGAGTGTTCTCTCAGATGCTTCAGATTTTTTCTAATACATGTTAGATCTAATCTGCATCAAATGCTGCAATTTTCGTTCCCAGCTCCGTTCCCATGCTGCAGGCCTTTGTCGGCGCTATACAAATTAACGGCATGGTGGAGTAGGGGGTGCACAGCGAATTTGTCCCCCTTTGTAATAAGGGATATACTGGACCCGAGTCATATTCAGTTTCCATTCTTTGAGCCTGTGCATTATTAAGCAAAATTATTAGAGCCCTGTTTCTTCCATTTGAATACGTTTAACGAAGGAGACATTTTATTCTTAATTTTATCTCTAACGAATAATATGTTTTGCTATTTAAAATTCTTAAAATGTTTTTTGAAGATTTTTTTAGGTCATTATCTTGTTACAGATTCAATTATGCAATATCATTTGTTTCTTTTACATAAGGTGTAGTTTGTATGGTGTATTGTTGACGCCTGAAGGAGACTACCTCAATAAAGTTTTGACTTGACTTGGATAGAGCAAGTGAAACTAGTTATAGCTGACCACAGTGTGTGTCACTGGTCAATCCCATAGGCTTTACTAGGGTTTGTTTTCCTCTAACCACACAAGTCAATCAGGAGGGTGGAGGGAGAAACCAAGGACAGAGTATATATTAGAAATACGTCCTTTGTCGACTTGTATGTCACAAACAATTCTTCAGATAGTCAGGTTTCTCATTCTTCTTTGCTTTGAGGTGATAGATCCCAGTTCCGGATCTCGAGATAGCATAGCCTATTGCATTGATATAGCCACAAATCTTTCCTCTAAGTGTCAAAGGATTTAATCTTTACTAAACAGAACTAGTCTAGAAAGGTCCTGCAGTTCCCCTCTTTCCATTTCCTAAATCGATC
This sequence comes from Pleurodeles waltl, assembly GCF_031143425.1. NCBI lineage: Eukaryota > Metazoa > Chordata > Amphibia > Caudata > Salamandridae > Pleurodeles > Pleurodeles waltl. The sequence goes on along the minus strand of NC_090444.1, from coordinate 69,849,409 downwards.
CTCCTGAAGAGCTGGTGTGAAATTCTGTTTATGGTGTATTGGGGTGAGAGGAGATAGGAAAGCGATGATGTTTACATTTAATGAAAGTTTATACTAAATTATAAAAGGGGGCCAATGCCCCTATAGGGCACACACTAGCATGTCTATTTTTAGGTCGAGCGCGCAAGCGCTTTGTCCTGTTGTAAGGATTGTGGGCTTTTAACTGCGCCCACCGCACGCCCATCACTTTCACTCATTCGTGGGCATGCCTTTCAAAAATCCTTTATCATCCTTGGTAAATGCTTTGATTTCATCCCTCTTTGGGGCGGTTTTGTTATGGCCTTGCAGACTACCCCTGTTACATGATAGATTGCAGATATGTTTGACTGCAAACAAACTTTTTTTCTTTTTGTGTCTCTCCTTCATGCTCATGCTCTTGGTGGCCATGGTGCTTTCAATTTGCTCGCTTATGTCAACTGTTTTACTTTTAATTTTCAATTGATTTGCCAAGAAAAGTCCATTTAGTATTTTACAATGCTAATAGCTCTAACTCGAGCAGATGCGAGACCCATTGCATTGCAAATGTTTTTTTTTGAAGAGCTACAACAAGTCCTAAACCTGTGTACCCACCAATGCACATTCCATATGGGGCCACTGGTTTTCAATCTGGACCATTTAGGAACCACTCAAAAGCTTTCTATAAGGTGGCTCGCACTGTTATCACAAGCTACTCATAAGAAGTTCACCTGTGTGTAGCTCAGCCTACAAAACTGTAAGGTTTATATTTAAACAAACTTGTAAACTTGTCTGATGTGGTCAGTATTAAAATTCTAATAATACGCGTAGTGCTGGATGATTTTTGTCAACATAAGTAGTTGTCTTCCCAAAACAACCATGTTTAAGCCGTGCTGCACTTGCAAGAGGCATATGTTGGTCACTGAAGCGTACAATGTCTGATTCTGCACCAAACATGACTCCAAATCCTGCAACACATTCTGTCTAATATATCCCATGGCTACCAGAGAGCGGGATGCCAAACAATGGAAATGTTTTGGCAAAACAAAACCTCCTTGGTGCCTTTGGACGCATTCCACCAAGGTGAGGGCCCCACTGCCACAACCTTAGCCACAGGCTTTCCAGTTATGGATATCTGCACAGGTGCATTCATCCCTACCTTCACCAGGCATTGTTATTTTTAATTCTGGGTCCACAGGGAGGGCCATCTCACCTGTCCAGTCCTGCAGGACTTCCGGGTGTAAAGTCCATTCCTTGGAATCACCACCTTTGTGAGGGTACTGATTTTGTATCAACTTAAGAAGTGAGGATTTTGCAGTTCGAAGTAGCTATCAAAAGAACAAGTTCCTCAACTTTGCCACTGTGCTTTCTGGTGGATGATTTGTCCAACCTCGGACTTCTCAATGCCTGCTCAATTTCCCATTTTAAGTGACCTCTTTATAGGCAACAAAGTCTCAAGCTAGATTTTGCACACTGTCAACTCTTCATTCGTCTATCACTCCACATTGGCGGGTGTGTAAGCTTCTAGCTGTTGTTAAACTGACCTCAGCGAGCAAGGGCGTGAGGCGGTGCCTGTTTGTGGCTGCATGACATCACGTCGGAAAGCAGGGCGGAGTGGTTTAAGAGCTTCATCAATGCTACCTAACAGCACAAAGGAGCTGCTGAAGAGCTTTTCAGACCCATCTGGTGCCTGGGTAGATTCAAGAGGTGAGGACTCTATGATTAGATAAAGTATCCCCTGGAAAGAGCATTACCAAAGATAAGTAACCACCTGCCCATTTGCTTGGCTTCTTGAAATTTCCTTGATAAGCTAGGTTTCTTCCCTCCCCAGACTAATTAACTACTGCACAGTGAATTAATATCTGCTAATGAGTCACTGGGAATGTCTAGAATGCATATTAATTTCCAAAGTTGCTTTACTACCAGGCCATGATGTAAATGGAGATTTCCAGTTCCAAGTTTCTTCTAATATCCTTAAGTATAGCTTGGTTGTTAGCTCTGTGCATTCCTTAAACCACAAATGTTAGGAATTTCCCCAGGTATTTGACTTTATATTTGGCCCAGCTAAAAGGAGACAGAATTTCCACCATTTCAAAATCTCTTTGTTCAATGTGAACACTCAGCAATTCAGACTTTTCTTAGTTTTACCTTGATTCCCCATTCACGGTCTTTGAGATTGTTAAAATCAGCAATATGTTGTCAGTAAAAAGGTGGATTTCATGGGCCACTGATCTCAAGGGCATGTCTTTTATATTCTCACTTAATCTTATCTTAATAACTGAAGATTCTATGACCAAAGCAAAACAGGCATTTGCAATGCAATGGGTCTCGCGCTTACTCGCATTAGAGCTATTGGTGTTGTAAATTCCTAATTGGACTTTTCTTGCCACATAAATTGAAAATTAAAAGTAAAACAGTTGACATAAGTGAGCTGATTCGAAGCGCCACGGCCGCCATGAACATGAGAGCGAAGGAGAGACACAAAAGGGAAAAGAAGTTAGCTCGCAGTCAAACGTATTGGCAACTGTGCAATCACCAATGTAACACGGGTCGGTGTCCAAGGCGGTAACAAAACCGCTCCAAGGAGGGAAAAACATAAAGCATTTACCAATGATAACAAAGGATTTTTTAAAGGCAAGCCGATGAGCGAGTGATAGTGATGGGCTTGCAGTGGGCGTGGTTAAACACCCAGAATACTTACAATACAATACTTGCACGCTCGACCTACAAAGGAGAAGAGAGCTAGAGCAGTATTGACATTCCCTTGGCTTCTCCCCCTTTACCAGGACTCAAGCATGTGGATTCACATTGCTTGCCCAGGTGTAATGCATCATCTTGGGCCTTCTATCGAAGACTACTTGAAAAAACACAATCCATATGGTCAAGCACATTTTTAGCGTCTAATAACAATGAGGTCTTGGGAATCTTTTTCCTACAAGATTCCTCTGAGGAGAATAACCACCCTAGTATTTCTGAATGTTTGGCAGTTTTTGACAAATTTTTTATGATTTGCACCAGTCCATAAGGGCATGCACAAATCTAAATGATTTGCAATAAATTGAATGTTTATTTTCAAAGGAACATTAACTAAGTCTGAATCTTCTACCTGCAGATTCCTCAGTTCTTGAATATCCTGTAGGGGCCAGACTGTATCTGAAAAGTTGAAATAGCGTTCACCTGTCAGGATCCACCCCACATGGCATCACAGAGTTGGATAGGGTACCGAACTGGTGCACGGACATAAAGTCCTTTTTTCTGCGTTGTTTGATGTGAATCCATAGTTGCCCTCCTGGGAACATTTACTCTCCAATTGTGTTTCCTGCTCGCCAAAGTCATTAAGGAATGGGAGGCAAGCTGTTGCATGGGCTTTAAATGAATGCTAGGCCAGTCCTCACTCCACATTCAGACCCTGCTCCGGCTCACCTTTGAACAGTAAATATTTGAAGTGGGCTTCTTCCAAGGGCAAACACAAGTCCTTCTGGAAGAATTACTTGAAACATAACAAGAAAGATAGTTTGCAGCTTCCGAGCATTGCTACCACTCATGGGGTAGGCCTTCCTGTAGCTTGTGTTGTTCAGCAAATCTGGCTTCAACGTTTTCTTCTGAGGCTGTTTTGGTAGCAATGCATGTGGTGCCAGATAGAGCCCCTTACTCAATTCCTAGAGTTTCTAGGCTGTGACACTGACCCTGCCCACTTTATTACTTTTACTCAGACTATGCTTGCCTTAATTTGCTAACCCTGTGACTCCCTCTGGTGTGCCTGCTGTCTCGAAGAAGCCTTTGGAGCCTCCGACTAGGTTTCTCCACCTGCTCAAGCTGCACCTGTTGCAAATTCAGTGCTTAATTTGTGCTGGAGTCTGTGGGGCTCTGCATCAGCACTTAAATTCTCAACACTGACTCCTTATAGTCCACCACATGGTAGCGCTGTTAGTCTATTTTTTGAGGAGAGCACAATCTACATTAAAAACAAAATGATGCCAGCGCGTCCAGACCATTCTTACAGTGTTGGGTGACCTGAAATAGTCTGAATTGTCACTTTTGTAGGAGTCTAATGATTACTAATTGCATTAGTACTGGTATTTGGCAGCACTAACAGGGGCAGTGGGTGGTGGAAGCGCAGTGGCGATGATAGAAATACTGCTAGCCTTCTTTAACCCTGAGAACCTGGTCCTTTGGACCAAGGCTTCCTTCCTTCCTGCTGAAGATGGTTACCTGTTTTCACATGGGCCCAGTAGTTAATCGGTGCTGGCGGGCCTCACTAGCACAGCTCTTTAGGACAGCCCAATAGTGTAGTGTAAAGAGTATGAGACTGGTGCTGCCCTCGTTTACACAAACTTAATCGGAAATCTGTTGTTGCAGAGAGAGGAGGGGAGAATATGTGAGTGTGAATGTGTGAGGGTCAGGGCTTTATGAGGTCTGGGTGTTCAGCACCAGCAGTATTTAAAATAATACTTTGAAACAGACCCCTACAGCCTTAAATTTACAAGTAAAAAAACAATCGTTTCTTTCTTGACAATGTGTGTAATAATCTTTAAGGTAATCTAAGTGAGAGACACATTCATGTTACTCCATTTTACATAGTATAGCATATTCTTATTTCCTTTTCCCAGATTTTGTGTTTCTGTGGTTTTGTTTTTCATGTAACATACGAGTCTTGTATAGCGCAAACTGTGAACTGAGTTGCCTCTAGGTGTTGTGTTGAGTTCAAGGAGTGTATAGGTGTTCATTACAGCAGAACTGAGAACTCTAGTGTAGCAGTCAGTGTGCCATAATAGTGATCTTACTCCATGCGTATCCAGTCTTTGGCTTCTTTGCGGAGCGATGGCCAGATAAAAGCCAATTGTTGTTATAATTCTGTGTGAAAGAGTAAGAAGGAAAAAGACAACTTTTGAAATACAGAAGGTGCCAAGGGAAAGTTTTCAGATGGGAGAACGCCCCACTGACCCATCACCCATCCTCTTCCTACTTGAAGCTGTCTGCTTCGATTTGCTTGCTCACTACAATCTAGCTTTGACATTCTCTTTGCAGGCAGTGATTGGTGCCAGTGCTGAAAAGTGACCTCTTAAGATAAATTATGGACACCTGCTCTTATTATTGAATAAAGCGTGTGCCCGGGCATCACTTCACTGACATTTTACCTTCCTTCAATGAGACTGCACTACCCTGGCTGTACGTCTTTACATTAACAAGACCCACAAGTACTGGGTTGATGATGAGCTTTTCCTTTGCTATGCTGGTTCTAAGAAAAGCAAGGTAATTAATGCCTACATTCTAAAGTCCAAAGGATGGCCATTTCCCCAGATTTCTGTTGAACGATATGGTGGTTTGACCATCTCCTCAGACTCGTCACCTTGGGGGTACTGCTTGGATATTATTTCCGGATGTGGGGAATCTGCAGGTCAAAGTATCAAAACAAGCTACTTACCTCTAGTAAAGATCTTTCTGGTGGACCCCTTCCTTCTGTGAGTGATTGCTGGACCTGGCCCTGTCTGCAGGGTCATTCCCAAATGATTTGCCTTCTTCCTTCTAGTTTTAATGAATTTGTTTTTGTTGGCCTTAGAACTCTGTGCACTTTATCACTGATAACCAGTGCTAAGTGCTTGAGCTCTCTCCTGTAAGCCTGGCACTATTGGCTTTTCCCCAGTTGGAGTATTTAATTTACTTATAAATCCATAATAAAGTGCACAACATGTCCTCTGGATCCTTAAATTAAATTCTACTTGCGAACCTGCAGCACTGATTGTGCCACCCACTTAAGTAGCCCTATAACCCTTTAACCATGTTTCAGGCCTGCTATTTCAGAGCCTGTGTGTGCAGTTTTCAACTGTCATTTCGACCTGGCAAAATAACCCTTTTGCCAGACCCACACCTTTCTTTTTAGTACATGTAAGTCACCCCGAGCGTAGGCCTGGACAGCCCAGGGGGAAGGGTGCAATGTTTTTAAAAAGCAGAACATGTACATTTAAGTTTTACATGTCCTGGTAGTGAAAAATTCTTGCATTCGTTTTTCACTATTGCAAGGCCTATCTCTCCCATATGATATCATTGGTGTTGCCTTATTACATTTCATAAGCATAGTTTCCAAATGGAAAGAGGTAATTCTTTCAAGGTTGGTGTCCCTGGAATAGCAATTTTAAATCTTAACTTATAGTGAAGTTGGATTTAAATTGCAATTCTGAAAATGCCACTTTTAGAAAGTTGGTATTTTCTTACTTTAGCCATTAATGCCTGCTTCCCGTCTCTGATCACATGTCTAGGGTGGGTGACAGGTGGGCTTGAGACAGCGACGCACAATGGGAGCTTAGATGTTTTAGGTGTGACTTGATGGTTCATCCTGGCAGGATGGGTGGGAGGAGCTGGGCACAGGCTCACTTATACTTGAATAGGCTGTGTCTTGTCCAATCACAAAGGGCTATATACCCCCCTTTAGCGAGTCTGTAGCCAGGGCAGGACCTCTGTGCACTTCAAAGGCCTGTCTTTGAAGTCTCCCCCACTTCAAAGGTACCACTGGGTATAAGTACTGGACCTCAGACACCACCACTTTGGACCTGTGGATACTCTGCCAGGAAGAAGGGCTGCTGTGCTGCAGAAGGACCGCCACTTTGCTGAACTGCTGCTTTGTTGGACTCCTGCTTTGCCGTGCTGACCTGCTGCCTGCTGCCATCTGGCTGGGTGAGAGGAACTGGACCTGCATCACTTGAACCCACAGTGACTCCAAGGGCTAGTTGGCTGGCCTCCTGATCCGAAGTCTCAGGGACATAGAAGTCTTCCAACCATCCTGCTTTTGCAGTGGTGCCATCCCAGCCCTGGACCCTTGGAAGTGGGCCTAAGGTACTTATAAATGGAACTGATACATCGCCTCTGCTGAGCTGTGCATCCTTGAGCAGCACTGATGCATCTTCTCTTCGGATCGGCGCATCCCTGAGCAGAACTGATGCACCGCCGCTGTTGTGTTGATTAGACCAGTCGCAAAAGACTTGCATCGCCTCCGCATTATGCATCTTGGGTTCAAGGCATTGCCTTCAGAACCGCCACTGTGCGACACTTTTTCGGTGCAAGCTCCTTGCATCTCCCATTTACTGCAGCCTCGACAACAACGCTAACACTCCACATTGCAGATTCACTGCTCATCGGAACTGATGCATCGCCTCGACTGCATAGCACATCCTCAGCACTGGCCTTCGCATCGTAAGCCCCATTGACAGGATGCTTGGGGCCAGATGTAGAAAGGCTTTAACGCGTCGCAAGCAGCGAAAATCGCTGTTTGCGAGGCGCAAAACCCACATCGCGGTGCCCATTCCCATTTTGCGAGTCGGTAACCTATTTACCGACTCGCAAAATGGGACTGCAAGTTGCAAATAGGAAGGGGTGTTCCCGTTCCTATTTGCGAGTCGCAGCGCGATGCTGCATTGCTTTGTGGCCGCGAACGCGGTCGCAAAGCAATCGCAGTTACCACCAGTGTCACACTGGTGGTAACCCATTCGCAAAAGGGAAGGGGTCTCCATGGGACCCCTTCCCCTTTGTGAATGTTGCCAAAAAGGTTTTTTCAGAGCAGGCACTGGTCCTATGGACCGCTGCCTGCTCTGAAAAAATTAAACTGACACGTTTCATTTTTTTCATTTTGTAATGCATCTCGTTTTCCTTTAAGGACGGGCTGCATTACAAAAAAAAAAAAAAATGCTTTATTTAAAAGCAGTCACAGACATGGAGGTCTGCTGTCTCCAGCAGGCCACCATCCCTGTGAGTGCTGCGACTATCAAGGGGGTTGCAAATTGCGACCCACCTCATTAATATTAATGAGGTGGGCCTTTGCGACCCCCTTGCGACTCGCAGATGGTGTCAGGGACACCATCCTGCATCCGGCATTGCGACTCGCAAATTGCGAGTCGCTCAGACTCGCAATTTGCGAGTCGCAATGCCGGAATTTCCTATATCTGGCCCTAGATGTTGACGGAACAGGACCCTGCACTGCAGCCTCGCCGCATCTCGGGAGCTGACTCATCACCTCCGCTGTGGGATTCGTCTTTGATATTGACCCTCAAACCACTCCATAACTAGGATTTATGGTACTTTGATTCAGTGGGCCTAACTTGGTTGGCTTGAACTTTTGACTTTGTCCCCGTCAGGCGCGACCAGATATCCCTAAGAGAGGTTTGTGCTTCTTGGCGCTATTTTCACTTAAAACTTTCAAATTCAATATCTTCACTTCTGCCTATTGGATTTTAGTTGTTTTGATCTTGTTTTATTTATTAAATTCAAATCTATATTTTATAACCTGGTGTGGAAATCTTTTCTGTAGTGTTCCATTGTTTTACTGTTTGTACTGTTGCACAGATACTTTAGACTTTGCTGCTCCGTGCCAAGCTAACAGAGAGCGAGCACAGGTTAATTTAGGGTGTGCTTGTCTCTGTCTAGAATTGTGGTTGCTGCTTGACCAGGGCTTACACCCCAATCAACCAATAACCCAATTTCTAACAGTGATAATGCAACTTTTAATAAGGTCCCAAGTTAATTTTGGTACAGGGAAGCTTTTGTCAATAACGTCAGCCTGGTGTCCATCTCTGAGGGTGTGGAAAAAAAGGTCTCTAACTAAGCATGAGTGCAATAGAGTGGTGTTTTATATGGCTCCAAATTACTAAATCCAGGATGGATCCTGGAGCTGAATCAGAGCTGTGGCGCCATCTACTGTAGCAGGAGAGCCATTTCAACTTTCTGGATCGAGTCTGGCACGTAGAGGCGATTGATGAGGTGAGGAATCTTTAGGAAGACAAGAGTAGCCACGAGGAAGATCATAACTGTTCATTTGATCTGTAAGAGGCACAATTGTCTATGGGTTGGCTAGGCTCTTGAATGACAGTCATACCAGCTTCCGTTATGATAGTGACACCTCTCCGGAGTCCAAGAAGGAACTGTACAATGTAATTATTTAGAGAGCGAAATGTGAACCAAAACACTTTAAAAAGACATTGTTGAAGCTATCAGTGCCCGGGGCTTCATTGGACTGAAGGTTTTTACTTTCCCCACATCCCCTGTTCGATTCTAGTTTCTCCTCTTCCCTCAATATAGACAAACTAAAGCCCTTGAATAAGGCTTCTAGGTTCTGGTGGTCACCAAGATGGCCTCTTTACAAGTCTTGGTAAAAGTCAGTGAAGGTCATTTGCTTGCCCTCTTCAGAGTACGTGAGCATGCCCCCTTCCGACGATGAATGGCAAATGGATGGATCAGAACACAAAGTGTCTCCCTCCTAGTAACCACCCTCATATCAAAGTCCCAAATCACTTCACTGTGGCACCCAGTAGTATTTAAGACACTGATATAAGTCTTATCCTGTCTAAAGACGTTTTGTTACCTTACACCTACAGTTTCATGTATCTGTGCATTCCAAGGTTTGTGGCGTACTGTTCATGTTTCCCTAGAGACATTGATTTTGAAGGGAATACTGCAGTGGTCAGAAATAGGAGGAAGAACAGATATGGAATTATAATGGTCAAACCTGAGGGGAGAAGAGGCATGTTGATAGCATCCAGTGTTGGGAAGTCAAACCAAGAGGAATTTCTATTGGATATGACTTTTAAAGAAAAATACTGCGCACTTCTTTCTCCCCAGTTTGCAGTCCCAAAATGTGTCTCTGGCGGCGCATACTGACGTTGCAGTATGTCACACGGCCTTGCTTGATTTGTAAATAAGAAGGTGCCGGTGCCCAAAGCCCCCCTCTTAAACACGCAGCTGCTGCAATTAAATGTGTGAGCACAGAATACTGAGGCAGTGTAATCCTGAAGCCATCTCGGGCCTCTTTAATCCATTTACAGCCACTCCCTGCCCCTTCAGCTCTCTCTTGCAGCTTTCTGTTTTCTCCCTTTGTGACACTTTTTTGTTTTTCTCTTCCTCCGTCTTTCCCATATGTGTCTTTTGCTTGCGGTAAATGCTTGAGGCAGAAAAATGAGTGCCAGCCCTAAAAAATAAGTGCCGGTGTTCCGCACAAGAAACAACAAGCACAAATTAAGCACTGCTTAAGGCCAGACTGGCCTCCTGAGCTACTTGGTTGCTTGACTTCATCAGCTCAGTCCCTCTAGACATCCCCTGTGCAGAAATCAATCAGTTGTCCCTTGTTTGTTTTCCTCTTTGGACAGAAATCTGCCTCTGTCCTCTCATTACACATCTGAGTCCTTCTTGTGAACATGCATGGTAGTAGAGTGTATCCCAGCCTCCATGCAGTACAACTGCAAGCAGGGCACTTCTTGTGAACATGCATGGTAGAGTGTATCCCAGCCTCCATGCAGTTCAACTGCAAGCAGGGCACTCTCCCTAGTGAAGCATCTCTCTGTATTGGTGCAGGCAGAGTTCTTTCTTGAAATGCATTATACCACATAGTCACTGTTTAGATTGCTTTGGGGGCTGTGGCAGAAGCAAGACCCAAAGCAAGTAAGATCTTTCTTCAAATTTCAAATCACCCCTGTAGTCAGGAGGGAGTGCATCTTGCTTTCATTTTATCTTATGTGAACTGGTAGGTAGAGGCTAGCATGGGCCAAGCTGTTTTGGAAAATGGGCAGGAGTGGCCTTCACTAAGTTCCCGAGATTGCTAGGGAACACCCCACAGAACATAAGCAAGGGGAAGAGTGGGTTTCAGGTATAATATATATATATATATATATATATATATATATATATATATATATATATATATATATATATATATATATATATATATATATATATATATATTATATATATATATATATATATATATATATATATATATATATATATGGACACTGCTTGCCTTGCATGTGATCTTTTGGTTTTACACAAACTATGCATAACACCACACTCGTTCTAGGCAAGGCAGGATTTTCTAGATTTCCCATTTTACATGTGCAAGACCAGCACATGTTCGCCTTTCCAGGTGTACAGCTGAAAGGGCCTGTGCCCCTGCTACTACAGTGATTGGGAAAATATTATAAAAGTCAGTCACCCTTGCCTCAACTGTGGGTGGGAGTAGAGTGAAGAGTAGGCTCTACTGTTCAAGATCCAGCAAAAGTGTGATACACCTTTGATGGATTTGCAGATTGTTTTTCCCGCTTTGAGAAGAAACGCAAGACTGAGTAGGGTGACACAGCTTTTCCAGGTCGTAGAATGCTCGGACCTCAGACTCAACAGCTAGCCCACCCCAGATCAGACATACTTGACTTACAATGCCATCTAAGCCTGTCAGGTCAGCAGCGGTGATGACCTTACCTCTGCTTCCCTGGCACCGTATTTAGAGATCCCCAGGCAGGTTTGGGTCGCTGTTCTTTTAGTGGAGCTGCTGGTACAGCATTCCCACTGATGGCATTGAATTGTGCTGAATGGGTGCCAAGTTTGTTTTGTTTCTCAGTAAAGATTTTGAAGAAACAAACTCCTAGAGAGGATCCTAGAGTTTTCTCATTGCACATTGGGTTAATTGTTTGATTTCCCTGCCTGGGACCACCAGGCCTCACATGGCTTTCCTTGGCATGAAAATCTAGTGATGGTTGGCTGCCGTACATAGAGTGGAGCAACCCCACTATGACCTGATGGTCTTATAGTGGACAAGCCATCAGGTCGTAAGTTTCCAATGGCAGAGACAGCTGTGGCACTGACATTGAAACCCCAGCAGTTCTGTGCAGGAAGCTGGCCTGGTGTATGGTGGACACCTATGGTGTTGGCACCTTATACCAGGTTGAGGCAGCCCCTATTACTGAATGTAGGCAGTGTCTAGGAAGCCAGGGCTCTATTAAGGTAGCTGTGGATGAGCAGCCAAGACTTATCTAGGAGACATGCAAAGCTTATGCAATACCACAATAGTCACACAGCAACTTGTCACAAATGAAAGGAACCCCACAATGTTACAAAAATAAAGTACTTTATTACAGTAACACTACACTAGATTACTTATAGCCAGTCCTTCCCAAATGGAGAAACCATAGACTAAAGTAGTGGAATGCGAAGTGAAGTCCCCCACCCAAGGATATGGAGTCGTTAGAGGGAAACTGGAAGAACCAGGAACCCCAAGAGGGGAGTACCTGAGTGACCCCCAGCAACCAGGAGAGCAGAAGTATCTGGTCTTCCTATGGACTAACAAGAGGATGTACAAAATGGATTGTGCAAGAACAGGACCAGGCTAGAAGTAACCAAAGGTGTATTCTGGAAGAAGAGGACCTGCAAGAGAAGTCCATTCTACGATGGAGTGTCTAGTCGGGGCAGTAGCCAGAAGAAGACCAGCTGTGAAGCCCAGGAGCTGAAGAGGAGTCCTCGGTGTCCCACATCGGTCGTCGGGTTGTAGATGGTCAGCGGTTAGGAGAGCCACCAACAAGCCTTGGCAAATACAAAAAGAAGCAAAAGAAGAGTTACAAGGCTGAAGAGGACCAGCAAGCTCCAGGGACGCAACACTTGGAGGGGAGTCTGGGCTGACGCTCAGCAGTTGGGAGAGCCAACAGAATCAGTCATAGCCCCCACAAGCAACCCACTGGTAGCAGGCACAGTAAGTTGCAATGAGGCCCAGCCAGCACACCTGGAGAGGAGTCCCACATCACCAGAGCAGCAGAGAGGAGACTGTTCTTGACAGGATGAAGTGCTGGAGACCAGAGCAACTCGGAGCCTGACAATCCCTTTGGTGCAGGAGACAACAAGCCTGGGTAGCTGCAAGAGTCGCAGTGTGCAGGGGTACTGTCCTGCAAGAAGAGGCAAGGGCTCACCATCTCTCAAGTTGGACACTAGGCAGACAGGACCAAGAAGACCACTCTAGACCATCACCTGTGATGCAGGATCCATGCCGTTCCAGAGGAGAACAAATCTACACAGCCGGACGTTGTTGCTGTTGGTGCCTGCAGAGGCAGGAGTGTGACTCCTTCACTCCAAGGGAGATTCCTTCTTGCTTTTTGGTGCAGACTGAAGTCTTGCTGACCCCAGAGGATGCAAAGCTGGGGGAATGTTGCAATTGCTGTAAGGAACTGGAAAAACAAAGTTGCAAGGCGAGGTCGTCTTGGGATTTGCAGTCCTGACGAATCCTGAAGAGTCCAGTTGCGATTCCTGTGGCTAGAAGTGGAAGTAAATGATGCAGAGTAGTCCTGGTGGAGTCTTGCGCATAGAATTTGGATACCCACCCGCATGGGAGTCCCTAAATAACCCTAAAAGGGGGTTTGGTCACTGGTTTGGTCACCTTGCACTCCTGGGGTGGTGATGGACAGGGGAGTGATCACTCTCCTTTACTTTGTCCAGTTTTGCCCCAGAGCAGGTACCGGGGTTCCCTGGACTGGTGCGAACCGCTTTATGCAGGGAGGGCACCAAATGTGCCCTTCAAAGCAAAACAGTGGCTTGAGGAGGCTACCCCTCCCATGCCTTGTAACACCTATTTCCAAGTGAGTGGGTGTTGCCTTCTTCTCCCACATGAAATCCTTTGTTCTGCCTTCCCCTGCTTGAGCTGGTCAAGCAACAGAAAGGCGGAGGGTTGGCAACAGGGCGGGCTGCCCGGAAAACCCTAGAAGACTGGTAGGAGCAATACTGGGGGGGTCGTCTAAGGAGCCCCCAGAGTACATGGAATCATGCAAGCCCGTCAGCGACCGTCCGCGCCTGGACTGCGCCCAGCGCCCGTCCCCCTGGTCCACGCTCCTCCGGCGCTCCCAAGCGCCACTCCTCCTCCACAGAGCGCCTTGCTCTCAACCCCAGCCGGCACACCAACTGCGCCCAGGCCAACCCCAGACACACCCACGGACCTTTCACATGCCACTCATGCCACTTCTCCTGCACTCACACCAACAACCACCACAAAAACACCAAACACCCCAATCACCTCAATTGCATCCTCCTTAACACCCACTCCGTCCACAAGCACACCATGGAGCTTTGGGACCTACTCACCACAAACTCTCCCGACATCGCCTTCCTCACTAAAACATGGATGAACTCCTCATCAGAACCCGACATCGCCATAGCCATCCCAGAAGGATACAAAATCACCCGTAGAGACCGTATCAACAAACCAGAAGGAGGAATCACCATAATACACGGAAATTCCATCAAGATTTCCACCAATACCAATGACACCCTAGACACCGCAGAGCACCTACACTTTTAGGTACACATCAATGCCAACACCACCCTAAGAGGAACCCTCATCTGCAGACCACCAGTACCCCACCCCCCATTCTGTGACACCATCGCCGACACTATCAGCTCCCACGCCCTCACACCCTAGCTAGTGCCAGGGTGCCCTCACACTAAGTAACTTTGCACCTAACCTTCACTAAGTGAGGGTTAGACATATAGGTGACTTATAAGTTACTTAAGTGCAGTGTAAAATGGCTGTGAAATAACGTGGACCTTATTTCACTCAGGCTGCAGTGGCAGTCCTGTGTAAAAATTGTCTGAGCTCCCTATTGGTGGCAAAAGAAATGCTGCAGCCCATAGGGATCTCCTGGAACCCCAATACCTTGGGTACCTAGGTACCATATACTAGGGAATTATAAGGGTGTTCCAGTGTGCCAATCAGAATTGGTAAAATTAGTCACTAGCCTGCAGTGACAATTTTAAAAAGCAGAGAGAGCATAAACACTGAGGTTCTGGTTAGCAGAGCCTCAGTGATACAGTTAGGCACCACACAGGGAACACATATAGGCCATAAACGTATGAGCACTGGGGTCCTGGCTAGCAGGATCCCAGTGACACATATCAAACACACTGACAACATAGGGTTTTCACTATGAGCACTGTGTCCTGGCTAGCAGGATCGCAGCGAGACGGTAAAAACACCCTGACATATACTCACAAACAGGCCAAAAGTGGGGGTAACAAGGCTAGAAAGAGGCTACCCTCCTACAACCACTGCGTCCACTTCTCCTTCCTGAAGCCCACCACCCACCACCAACAACATCCTACCCCCTACCGCAAGTGGAACAAGATCTCCAAAGAACAACTAATCTCCAACCTCGCACAAGCTCCACCTCCCAGTACCAAAGACCCCAACGCCGCCGCCCTCACACGATGGCTAGAAGCAAGCGCAGACTCCCTCGCCCCACTCAACATAACCAACAACGCCCGCAACAACAACACAGCCTGCTGGTTCACTGGAGAACTTCAGTCTTCCAAACGAGAATGCCGAAAAATTGAAAAAGCCTGGTGCCAAGAACCCTCAGTGAGCAACTTCTCCACCCTCAAATCAGCCATGTGCAAACATCACCAGCTCATCCAGACCACCAAACGATCCTTCTACAAAGAACGCATAGACGACAACGCACACAACAGCCAGGAACTTTTTGCCATCATCAAAGAACTCACCAAACCAAAATCCTGCGCCATCGACCCTCAACACTCCCAAGACCTCTGCAACTCCCTCTCCAACTACTTCCACCGCAAGATCACAGACATACACGACAGCTTCATATCGTCATCACCCACCACAACACAGCCAACACCACAGCACCCTGCCGCACCAACGTAGAGAACAAATGGACCCCCACCAACGACGAAGAAACCGGCAAAACCATGAGCTCTATCCACTCAGGCTCCCCAACAGACCCTTGCCCCCACCACATCTTGAACAAGGCCAGCCAAATCATCGCTCCCCAGCTCCGGGCCGTCATCAACATCTCCTTCGAGACCGCAACCTTCCCAGATATTTGGAAACACGCCAAAGTCAACGCTCTTCTCAAAAAACCCAAAGCAGCCCATGAAGACCTCACAAACTACTGACCTATCTCTCTACATCCCTTCCCCGCGAAGGTCATAGAGAAGATAGTAAACATACAACTGTCTCGCTTCCTGGAAGACAACAACATACTCGACATCTCCCAGTTTGGATTCCGCAAAAACCACAGCACCGAGACCGCCCTCATCGCCTGCACAGACGACATCAGGACCAGATTAGACCAGGGCGAAACCGTCACCCTCATCCTCCTAGACCTCTCCGCAGCTTTCAACACCGTATGCTACCAAACCCTTCGCACACGCCTCTTCGATGCCGGAATTCGCCACAAAGCCCTGGACTGGCTCACCTCCTTCCTGTCTGAAAGAACCCAAAGAGTTTGCTTCCCTTCATTCCGGTCTACAGCCACCAAAACCATCTGTGGGGTCCCCCAAGGATCCTCCCTCCGCCCCACCCTTTTCAATATCTACATGGCTCCACTCGCCAGCATCATCCGTCCCACGGCCTCACCATCACTTCAGACGCTGACGACACCCAGCTCATCATCTCCCTCACGAGGAACCCATCTACTGCCAAGAATATTCTACATGCTGGACTCCTCGCCATCGCTAACTGGATGACAGCAAGCCACCTCAAATTGAACTCAGAAAAAAACGAGATCATCATCTTCTGTCCCAACAAGACAGCATGGAATGACTCTTGGTAGCCCACCACCCTAGGACCACCCCCAACACCCACCACCCACGCACACAATCTCGGCATCATACTGGACTCATCTCTCTCCATGACTCAGCAAATCAACGCCATATCATCCTCCTGCTTCAACACCCTCCGCATACTACACAAGACTTTCAAATGGATTCCTTTAGAAACAAGAAGAACAGTCACCCACGCCCTCATAAGCAGCAGACTGGACTACGGCAACACCCTCTACGCAGGGACCACAGCCAAGCTTCAGAGAAAACTCCAGCGCATACAGAACGCAGCCGCACGTCTCATCCTCAACCTCCCTCACCACAAACACATCTCTGCCCACCTCAGATCCCTACGCTGGCTGCCCATCAACAAAAGGATCTTTTTCAAAATCCTTGTCCACGCTCACAAGGCCCTCCACGACACCGGACTGCCCTACCTCAACGAACGAATCAACTTCCACAAACCAACTCGACAGCTCTGCTCTGGCGACCTCGCCCTTGCAACAGTCCCCTGCATCCAACGCACCACCTCCGGTGGCAGATCCTTCTCCCACCTCGCCTCCAAAACCTGAAACTCTCTTCCCACCCACCTACGCAAGACCCAGAACCTTCTAAGTTTCAGAAAGCACCTCAAAACATGGCTTTTCGAGCATTAACCCCCACCCCCGCTCCTTGAGACCCTACCAGGTGAGTAGTGCACTTAAGAAATTTGATTGATTGATTGATACTGGCAACTGTATTTGGGTATGATTCTGACATATTTGTTACCAACTTACCTGGGTCCGGAGTTACCATTATGTAGCTGGACCTGTGTCCAGTGCACAGTTAAAATGGATTCCCTGCACTTATGAAGTGCAATGGAACTGGAGTTCGTAGGGGCACCTCTGCTCATGCAGGGGTGCCCTCACACATAGGGACCTGCACCCTGCCCTTTGGGCAGGAAGGGCCTACCATAGGGGTGACTTACGGTAACCTGGTGTAGTGAGCTGTGGTGAAAGGGTGCATGCACCTTTTCATGCAGGCCGCAATGGCAGGCCCTCAGACACATTTAGCATGGGCTCCCATGGGTGGCACAATACATGCTGCAGCACATGGGGAATTCCTTGTGTCCCAATGCTCTGGGTACCTAAGTACTATATACTAGGGACTAATACGGGGACACCAGTATGCCAGTTGTGGAGGTCACAAAGGTCCTAAGTAACCAAATTTGGAGGGAGAGAGGACAATCACTGGGGTCCTGGTTAGCAGGATCCCAGTGAAAACCGTGTAAGCATACTGATAGCAGGCAAAAAGTGGAGGTAACCATTACACAAAGAGGGTACTTTTTACATTCCCCACATCTAAATGGGGCAGAGAACAGCAAGTTTGGTAGGTAGGAGCACCACCAATTTAAAGCAATGTTTCTGCTTCACCAAACTATAAATGGCTCTAGGAGCCCTTTACAGAAGATTGCTGGACATCTTATTAGGAAAAGCTGCCAGATAGTTGGTCTGTATCTCTGCTTTGTGCTGACTGGTGAGCTTCCAACCAACTGCAGTGAAATGGATCATTGTAGAAATGTTTCACCATTGCAGATGGATTTCAGCACGAAATAGGTACTGTGGCCTAAGGTAAAGGTGGGGATACTGCTAGGCTACAGCACACCACAATAGGGCAGGCGACCACACTATGATCTGATGGCCCTGTGTTGGGTGTACGATGGTGGACCAAGCTGAGGCACCACCATTGGAAACTCTGTGCTTTACAATCTCTAAATGAGGCAAAGAAAAAAATGACAATTTTGTTTTAATGAGAATGATGTGCTTTCCTAGCTATTTTTTCTAAAAGACAAAGTAAAATGCTAGATTCAAGCATATTACTTTCTCTTTTTTTAATCCTTATCAGTCGCGGCTCACACAGATTTAAAGGGGTGGGGCGGCGCGTGGTTGGGGCTGGGGGAGAATTAAATACAAAATAATAGAATAAAAATAAAAACACTTACCTGTGCTCCCGTGCCGCGCCCCACCGCTCCTCTGCCTCCTCTGCTCCAGACACAGGCTCCAGCCTGCCCTGCGCCAGTCCTGACGCTGCTCAGAGCAGCGTCAGGATTGGCTGGGAGCACCCAGCCAGGGCGCTATCAGCAGACTGGGAGCCTGTGCAGGCTCTCTTGAGAGAGCCCTGTGCGCATGTGTCACATGCGCTCTGAGGAGGAGTGCTGAGCACTCCCCCTCAGTGCACGTCACCCCTGTGGCCCGCCCCTTTTCCCCAAAAACGATCATAAAAACTGTTCATGATCATTTTTTGGGGAAAAGGTTTGCCGCTGCTGGCGGAGGGGGGTGGCGATGCTCCTCCGCCTCTATGGAGGAGCCGCCCCTGATCCTTATGCATACACTGTTTGTTGGTGCATACTAGTGCTTCAGTTGTGGCCATCAGTTACCCATGTTAGATTACGTTTGCTTTACTTGTGCTGCTCACATGAATCAAGATAAGGATAGGAACTTCATTTTTAGCCTCTGATTTAAAAAAAATTGTTACGATTATAGAGCATTTTAAAATGTTTAATTTTCAATTTTGCTTTTTATGTGTATGTACTTTAATAATCTGGTAATATGATATCATTGACTAAACAAACACAGAGCTGCTGGTTAGGAGTTGTGGCCTCAGGTTAAGACCTGCTTTTCTAGGTTGTTCAAGGTAGGGGTACTGCTAGACTCCAGTACACCAGCCTGGTGAAGACCATTATCTCAGACGGCAGTGGCTTGGCAGGTCGCGCTGCAGCAGGAGTTCTGGGACTCTTGCATCTTTTGGCAGCGTAACAGCGGGGGGCTGTGGTGGTTGAGTGCAGAGTTGGGGAACCTCAGAGCTTCTTTGGCTTCAGCTGGCACAGTTCAACAAGTGCAGTACTGTTTGCGTCTCAGATTTGGGGGTGTCCAGGGATTCTTGCTTGTAATAGTGGGGTGCCTAAAGGACAGACATTACTCAGCCGTGTGCTACAGGGGGTCACTGTGGATCATAGCTGGGGGAAGGAGGATGAATGAAGGTTATAGACGTCCAGAGTCAGCACAAGCCAGCTGCATGCCAGCAGCCAAACTCTGAGCTATGTGGGGAGGAATGTAGGGGAGAGAGGCCTCAACCAGGCCACATCTTTGTTCAGTGGAGACCGCATTGACTTCTTGATTGTCTCCTTTCCCACCTGTATTGTTTAGTTGTAGTCTTTTCCCCATACTCCCATTAAACCAACCATCCAAATTATTTTTCGCCAAATGCAACCAAGTCTCCCCTGAAACTACCTGCCTAGTCTGAAACTATTTTGCAATTCTAGGCTTGTCGGCCAAAAACATCTAGTCTAAGCTATTTTCATGCATGTTTGCTGTCTCCAGCTCTGTCACCTGGAGCTTTGGGGCCCTGTCATCCAGTTCCTACTCAAAGACCCTCTCCCCATCTTCACTGTCTCTTACCTGCTCCCAATTAAGTCCTATGGTGAAACTCGAGCAGCTCCTGCTCAGCTGAGCTGTCCCAGTACTCCTCCTTAGTCTTTGCTTTGAAGAGGGCAACCTTCCAGGTATTCACCTCGAAGAAGTGGGGAAGTAGAGTGGCCCTGTAGATGTAGCAGGGGCAGGGGTGCTGATGTACGGTCTTTGATGGAGGGGTGTGGGCCTTCTCTAGTCCCTGATTCTGAGGGTTCTGGAGTATCCCTAGCCTTCCGCACAGCTACAGCAGACTCCGTCAAGGCAGTCTCCTCCCTAATCTGTTTATCACTCATCTTTTAACAGACTGCCTTTTTGTAAATAGACAGAACTCTTTGGATGAAATTCAGTGTCTACTGGGGTCTTAAATGTAGTGATTTGCACAGCATGCTCACCACTCTGATGCCTTCTGCATGGGGTTCTAGGGCAGTGCATGGTTACTGGGCTCTGATCATTGCGGGAACTGTCATTTTCCCCTGATGTCCCATGGACTCTGGAACTAGTGAACTCCAAAATATTTTCTCCCATTGGATTTTTGAGTCTCAAGTGACAGCAAAGTTTGAGCTGGCTGGGCTTACTTCATATGGTAGGGGTTAAAATGTCATGGACAGAATACACTCAGGGCCTCATTCACAAAGGTAAACTTAGTCCTGAACTCTAAGTTTAGACCTGAAGTCTATGTTTAAATTTCAGGTCTAACACAGACTTCAGGTCTAAAGTTGGACTACAGTTCTGAACTTAGACTTCATGTCTAGGTTTATCTTTGTAATTCAGGCGCACATTGTCAGTGAGCTTCACATCTGATGAAAATTTGAGTCTATTGATAGCTATGCAGAATCAAGCAGTTAAATCTCTGACGCGCTGTAAACCAGAAAGTGCTAGGCCTGGTCCATAATGAGGCCCCAAACATTTTTATAGGATTTATAAGCTTTATGCTTTATAACATAAGTCCCATGGCCACTGTTATACCATGAAGATGCATGATATTGGTAGTCTTAGCTCCTTTCTAGTCTACCCTTGTTTGTGTCCAAGCAGTCACTGGAGAAATTCAGCCAGGCATAGAAATACAGCATATTAAGCTTGGGTGTGATCTGCTTGCGTTTTTCCTGTGCCCGACTAGTCCTCAGTGCGTTTGAGCTTCTGTGGCTGAGTTAAAAACAGGTAAGGACCCAACTTCTGTCCTGGGCTTTGACATGGAGACTGGGCCTAATTCACAAGCTGCACTTCGTAGTATACGACTCCCAACAACTTGGCGGATACTTCGCGAGACATCTGTTATACTCTTGCTTCAAGTCCTCAAAGACTTATTATTTGGTATGAGAAGCAGAACATCCAACCTTACTTCTATTCTCCAAGCCCCCTATCAATACCCCCTCCCCTGACTGACACCCACATCATATGCAGTGTGAGTGTCATTCTTGAGGCTAACTTAGCTCTTGTCACATTCGCCAACATTCTCAGTAAGAATTTGCACCAACTTCAATAGGGACCCAACCCTCTGAGCAACCAAGCTGCAGCTGGTACAAAATCACATTGTTCGCCTCATCATAGGGCGCAAACTGAGTTTACATCCCACACACCTTATCATCAGGTCCCAGCTATGGGAAGCATTATCTGCAGTTCATCAAAATATAAAACTCTAAGGCTTCTTTTACAATTGAGCGGCAACTGAAAATATAGAAATTTAAAGAGTGATTTAGCATTGGGCAGCAATGGAAAATATAAAATAGTAAGGTGGGGGTGGTAACCAGAACTGTGATTTAGAGTTGTTTGGTAAATGGAAATATAAATTAGGTGGGATTTAGAGCTGAGTGGTAACTGGAAATATAAAATAGTAAGATGGGATTTAGAGTTGGGTGGTAACTGGAAATATAACTTAGTAAGGTGGGATTTAGCGTTGGGTGGTAACAGGAAATATAAATTAAGGTGTGATTTAGTGTTGGGTGGTAACGAAATATAAATTAGTAAAGTGGGATTTAGAGTTGGGTGGGAACTGGAAATATAAATTAGTAAGGTGGGATTTAGGGTTGGGTGGTAACTGGAAATATAAATT
Organism: Pleurodeles waltl; assembly: GCF_031143425.1. Taxonomy (NCBI): domain Eukaryota; kingdom Metazoa; phylum Chordata; class Amphibia; order Caudata; family Salamandridae; genus Pleurodeles; species Pleurodeles waltl. Next base: position 69,827,563 of record NC_090444.1, on the reverse strand, counting down.
AGTAAGGCTGGATTTAGGGTTGGGTGGTAACTGGAAATATAAATTAGTAAGGCGGGATTTAGAGTTGGGTGGTAACTGGAAATATAAATTAGTAAAGTGGGATTTAGTGTTGGGTGTTAACTGGAAATATAAATTAGTAAGGTGGGATTTAGAGTTGGGTGGTAACTGGAAATATAAATTAGTAAGGTGGGATGTAGGGTTGGGTGGTAACTGGAAATATAAATTAGTAAAGTGGGATTTAGAGTTGGGTGGTAACTGGAAATATAAATTAGTAAAGTGTGCTTTAGAGTTGGGTGCTAACCAGAAATATAAATTAGTAAAATGTGATTTAGAGTTAGGTGGTAATTAGAAATATAAATTAGTAAGGTGTGATTTAGAGTTGGGTGGTAACTGGAAACATAAATTAGTAAGGCGTGATTTAGAGTTGGGTGGTAACAAGAAATATAAAATAGTAAGATGGGATTTAGAGTTGGGTGGTAACTGGAAATATAACTTAGTAAGGTGGGATTTAGAGTTGGGTGGTAACTGGAAACATAAATTAGTAAAATGTGATTTAGAATTGGATGGTAAGTAGAAATATAAATTACTAAAATGTGATTTAGAGTTGGGTGGTAACCGGAAATATAAATTAGTAAGGCGTGATTTAGAGTTGGGTGGTAACAAGAAATATAAAATAGTAAGATGGGATTTAGAGTTGGGTGGTAACTGGAAATATAAATTAGTAAGGCGTGAATTAGTGTTGGGTGGTACCTAGAAATATAATAAAATAGTAAGATGTGATTTAGAGTTGGGTGGTAACTGGAAATATAAATTAGTACGGCGAGATTTAGAGTTGTGTGGTAACTGGAAACATAAATTAGGAAGATGTGATTTAGAGTTGGGTGGTAACCCGAAATATAAATTAGTAAAATGAGATTTAGAGTTGGGTCGTAACTAGAAATATAAATTAGTAAGATGTGATGTAGGGTTGGGTGGTAACTAGAAGTATAAATTAGTAAGGTGTGATTTAGACTTGGGTGATAACTGGAAATATACATTACTAAGGTGTGATTTAGAGTTGGGTGGTAACTGGAAATATAAATTAGTAAGGTGTGATTTAGATTTGGGTGGTAACTGGAAATATAAATTAGTAAGGTGTGATTTAGGGGTTGGGTGGTAACTGGAAATATAAATTAGTAAGGTGTGATTTAGGGGTTGGGTGGTAACTGGAAATCTAAATTAGTAAGATGTGATTTAGAGTTAGGTCGTAACTAGAAATATAAATTAGTAAGATGCGATGTAGAGTTGGGTGGTAACTAGAAGTATAAATTAGTAAGGTGTGATTTAGAGTTGGGTGGTAACTGGAAATATAAATTAGTAAGGTGTGATTTAGAGTTGGGTGGTAGCTATAAGTATAAATTAGTAAGGTGTGATTTAGAGTTGGGTGGTAGCTAGAAGTATAAATTAGTAAGGTGTGATTTAGAGTTGGGTGGTAACTGGAAATATAAATTAGTAAGGTGGGATTTAGAGGTGGGTGGCAATGTAAATAAAACCTAGTAGGCCATGATCTACACGTGGGTGGTAACAGGAGACCCTGTGATTTCTGGGTGAGGTTCTAACCCTGGAGGAGAGGGTGGTGGTAGATTTCCGCCCGTGGGTAGGAGCTAGTGATGCTTTTGTTCTGCGGATCAGAGGGTTTATCGTTGTGGCTTGGCCGTACCCCAGGCCCTGCCCACGGTGTGCCTTACATTTGTATTGAGTGTTGCAGAGGCGCTGGCCTCTAGTCAGGATGCCCATTGTTAGATTACGTCACAAGTTAAACCACGTCACGAGAAGGGGTCTATTTGCTGGGCCCTGCGTCCCCATAACACGAAACCCCACCGCGGTGGTCTTTACGCACAACATGGAAACAAACACCACTTAGGCTGAAAAGAAAAACAGCATTCTTCCAACACGCGCCCTGCAAGTAGGCAAGCGCCCCAGCGCCCCCGCATAGCGCTAGTAGGCGCTATATAAAGGCTGGAAACCACAGAATTCAGTACGTGTGTGTGTGACCCTCTCAGCAGATGGAGGGAGTTGAGAACCTCGCAGGCTGCACTTTGCCCTTTCCACATCTGTAATATGCGGGTGAAAGTTCATGCTGCACATTCCTTTGGGGGGAGCCTCCCTGCTAGCCCCAGCCTGAGGGGCTGAGCGCACATGGATGCTCCTCTGAGGCCTTGAACCCTGCCCTCCAGGCCGGCGCCCCCGCAGCCTCGCCGTGCACTCTGCAGATCCCTCCCCACCACTGACAGCTCTCTCTCCCCACAGGAACATGGCGGGCCTGTGGAGGGGCTACCAGCAGCTGCTGTCCAGACACCCCTGGAAGACTCAGCTGGCCACGGCTGGTAAGAGACACCCACGATGTTACCTTTAAACTGTCTAATAACAATGGTCCTTATTTAAGAAACTGCGTGTGCTCTCTGTCCTGTGTTAAAATACAATTTCAGTGGAGTTGTCTAATGTACTGTGTATGGCACTAACACACCAGCCTGTATCGCAGCTGTTTGCAGTCAGGGCTCAGCCACAGGTGAGTGAGGTGGACAGAAGTCGAAGTTTCGCAGCTCCCTTTCTTCTGATTTTCGTCTTGGCCCCTCCTGCACACATCCAGCATGTGTAGGGGGCACTGTGTACTGCTGTGTTGGAGTTGTGCATCCAAGACTTGTTATCAATGACAATACTACACCAAAAGGGCAGCACAAGTTGAGAACTCCATGAGTCACTGTACCACCCACCTGTGGAGTCGCCCAGTGTTGTACAAATGCACTCGCTCTCCTGATCATTGTGGCAGCACCCCCGCAGTGCCTGGTGCTCTGATGATGGTATGTGTATTTGTAAAGCAAGGTGTCCCCCGCAAGGGTGTTCTGGCGCTGAGGAGGTGTGTCTGCCTAGCCCTGCCGATGGTTAATTGAAGAGCTAGGTCTACAGCCTCTTGTGGAATTCCAAAAGAGCACAGGAGGCTCTGATGCGTCGAGGGAGGATATTCCACGCTTTAGGGCTATGTAAGAGAATGTCAGTCTTTCTGATATGGTCCTCTCTATGGGTGGGATTGTTGCAAGTAGGAGTCCTGCGGAGCGGACATGTGTGAATGGTTGGTGGAAGGCGATGCAACTTTTCAGGCAGGTGGGGCGTAAGTTCTGTAGCGCCTTCAATGTGTCTGTGTGGAGTTTGAAATGGGCGTTTGTGTATTGGGAGTCTGTGGAGATCCTTCAGGTGTGGTGTGATGTGAGTTCTGTATGTGAGGTTGAGGATGAGTCTGGCTGCCAAGTTGTGGATGGTTGGTAGTCTTCTACTGAGTAGCTTGGTGATCTCAGCTTAGAGGGAGCTTATGCAGTTGCTGGTGACAAGGGTGTGCGTGACAGTTTTTCTAGGGTTGCTTGGGAGCCATTTGAAGATCTTCCCCAGCATCTTCAGGGTGTGGTAGCAGACGACAGTAACAGCATTGATTTGTTCAGTAATGTGCAGTTTGCTGTCAGTGACTAATGCAAGGTTCCTGGCATGGGTGCTCAGTGTGGTTGTGGGTCCGCTTCAGCCGCCACCAGCGGGGGGCCCATGATGAGGTGCTCTTGCTGAATAAAGATCACTACTTCTGTCTTTTCTGTGTTCAGCTTAGGATAGTTGGCTTTCATCCGGTTAGTGACTTCGGTCATGCAGGTGGTGAGCCTTTTTCTTATGTTGGGGGTTTTGTCCAAGAGGGAGAGTATTGTGTGTTGTCAGCATAGGAGAGGATGTTGATGTTGTGTGCATGGATGACGTTGGACCGGAGGTATAATGTATGCATTGAAGAGGGTAGGGCTGAGCAATGAACCTTCAGGTACTCCGCAGATGAGTTTGCAGGCTTCCAAGGAGTAAATTGCCAGGCTGACAGCTTTTGTTCTATTAAGAAGGAGCAGATCCAGCAGAGAGCAGGTCCTTGGATGCCGGTATCATGCAGGCCCGAGGATGGGGTGTGGGACTGTGACAAATGCTGCAGAGATGTCCAGGAGAATAAGAGCTGCCATGTCTCCCTTGTCAAGGATAATGCAGGTGCCGTCTGTGGCAGCGATGAGTGCTGTTTCTGTACTGTGGTTGGGCCTGAATACGGACTGCATGGAGTTGAGGAGCTGGTGGTTACTGAGATGGTCGGTGAGGCGTCATGTGTTTAGTTTCTCTATGTCCTTTTCCGGGTATGGTAGAAGGGAGATGGGTCTCTAGGTAGAAAACTTGACTGGTTCAGCATATGGTTTCTTGAGTAGGGGCACGACAGAGGCATGTTTCCAGATGCCTGGAAATGTGGCTATCAATGGATGCGTTGAGGATAAGTGTTAGTGCTTCGGTGATCGGTGGGAGTCTGTTTGGAAGGCGTGATGGGGCAAGGGTACGATGGGGCCTCTCAAGTGCATAGTCTTCATGGTAGCAGCAATTTTGATGGTTGTGATGTCAGATCACGAGGTTAGGGTTGTTGTTGTGGCCTTGATGGGAAGTTGAGTTACAATGGTAACGTGGTCTGGTTGAGGGTCGAAGTTGCTGTATATGGAGGTGATTTTCTTACAGAAGAATTCCAGGAGCTTGTTGGAAAGGTCTTATGAGGGCGTGATGTTGCCAGAGGCAGCAGGAGGCACAGTGACAACTTTGATGATGGTGAAGATTTCCTTCCTGCTGGTAGTGCTAGCATTGATGCACACTGCAAGAGCTGTGCACTTGGTGTTCAGTATCTGCTGGTGGTAGCGTCTTAGGGCTGATTTGAAGATATCTTATCTGTAGTGTCTTGACTTCTCCATTTGCGCTGCAGTATTTTGCAGTAGCATTTCATCAGCTTGAGTTCCTCTGTGTACCATCTGGCCTGTAATCAATATCTTGCTATTGAGTTGCGCTTGAGGGGTGCCAGGGTGTCCGCACATACTCTAGCTGTTGCAGTTCTTGATTGCTTTCGGCAGGTTGCTGCTGTGCTTGAGTTAGTGCGACGGAGAGGGGGGAATCCAAATCCTCTTCTGTGATGCTTTTCCAGCTGCAACAGGTGAGCCCGGTGATGGTATGTCTGTGGTGGTGCAGGACGGGTATGCTGAAACTGACAAGGGTGTGGTCTGTCCATGCCATAGTTACTGGCTTGTCAAATGTGATGTTGCAGAATGAGGAGAAAATCGGGTCCAAAAAGTGTCTAGCGGTGTGGGCAGGTTCGGTAACCTACTGGGTGAGGCTAGGGTTTCCAAGGTTTTCGAGAAGGGCTGTAGAGTTGGGGTTGTTGCTGTGTCCTAGGTGAAAGTTAAGGCCTCCAAGGAGGATGAAGGTGCCGGCATTGATGATGAGGGGTGCAATGAAGTCTGTGATATTGCTGGTACAATTAGTGTGGGTCCTGGTGGTCTGTATACCGCGCTTCCACCCAGGGAGACGTTGTCTATGATGCGTATCTTGAATGTGAGCAGTTCCATGTAGCTGGTGGGGTTGTCACTGTAGGTGATACAGCTGATAGTATCTTTGAATATGATGGTGACTTCAACTCTAGACTTGTGATTGCTGTCTTGCCTGGTGATCTTGTAGCCGATGTGGAAGGCTGTAATTATGTCCTGTGCAGATGTTAGTTTCAGTGAGGAAGAGCAAGTGCATTGTGTGGTCGTGTAGTAGGTCCCATATCTCTGGCATGTTTGGTGAGTGAGCAGGTGTGGAAGGAGCATGCATGCGAGTGTGGTGTGTTTCATGGATTTGGTCAGTGTGAGTGTAAGCAGGTGGCTGGTTTGTGTTGAGTGTGAGCAAGTGGGTGCTGTTAGTGCAGGAGCAGTGGGTGTAAGATATGGGACAGTGCATGAGAACTTGCAGGAGGTGCATATGAACATTCCTTTTGTGTTGTGTTGTGTTGTGTGGTGCGGTGTAGTGTGGCAGCAGTGCAGCGAGTGGTGGCAAGGTTTGACAGCATAGAGGAGCGTGGCAGGGTAGCAGTGTTTAGGGGGAGAATCAGGGTTCCTGGGTGCAGTACTAGCTCGGATGAGCGCATACAGGCTTGCCTTTGGTGCACCTTTGGTGCCCCCGGTGCCCACACACACTGCTGATGCCATCAAGTAGGTTCTGGGAGGGGGGAGGAGCGCTGGGAAACCTGTGATGCCACTTCCTGTGCAGATGGATTGTGGGAAATCGAGTGATGTAACTTCCTGTGCAGATCTACCCTAAGTTATGGACTAGGCTTACCATGATCATGGTGTCCATGCCTGTGCTGTGGTGTAGGAGACCTGTGGGTATTAATGACGAGGCTCTTCCGTACCATAGCATTGTGTCCAGTACCCCTCTGCATCATCGTGTCCACTCCCCCTTCTGTGGTGCAGTGGTCATTGCCAGACACACATGCTCATTGCTCTTTTTAGCTTCTATTTATACTTTGAGAGGCAGATATGAGCCCTTCAGAGGGAATAGATTCAGGCGGGGTCTAGCTGAAATAAGTTGGATCAGGCATCGTCCAGGTAGGAAACCTTCTAGGCCCTCTAGGGAACTAACTGGAGATATTTAATAGCACTAATGGCAACTTGATTTTACTAGTAATACAAGGACCACATTTCCTTTTTCTCCCTAGTTTAACATCCCGGAAGACTCATGCAGGCCATTCTAGTTCATTTAATGTAGTGCCTGTTTCTGGTTAACTGGTGTAGGGAATTCCGGGCTGCCTTTGCCCAGGTCCTAAGCACATCCATGTTTACCCACCATATCCCATAAATGTGGATTTAATTACCACTGGTACAGTGGCAATTATATCCACAATTTATATGCTGCATGCTGTTTATCTGCACTCTTTTCAACTGCAGGGTTTATTTATAGTTTACATCTCATATCCTGACTTCAGCTTATTTGTTTTTTCCCAATTCACACATTTTTCAGTTTTAAGGAAACAGTCACCTTCCATTTTTTAATCCCAAGTGCTTTTTCCCTTAGAAGCCTGTGTCGCTCAATCAAACAGGGGTTTTCATAATTTTCCAGTGGTGAGGCACCCACCAGAACTGGTGACCCACTGCGGTCATTTGAGGCACCAAACACAACTACAGACTGGGCCTTTACTGTAGGATAACGTTCGCAATTTCAACAGGTAATAGCCCTGAAGGTCAAGATGAGTGATTCAGGTGGTTTGGGAATCCTGGTGACCTCTTTCAGCCAGTGCTGGTGTGAGGCCAAGTGCCTGCTGGAGCCTCTGAGGCTTAAGAAAAGGGTTTCAGGCATTGTAGCATCTTCCCTACCTGGCATCCTTGTCCCCCTGGGCAGCCACATGGACCTTGTTCAGATCTTCCCGGGAACCAGTTCACCTGCCTGCTGATGAGATGGACTGCACCCAGGAGTATGAGCAAGTGGCCCCTCTCCACCAGGGTCACAGACTGGTTGGTGCCTACTCTCCTTACACTGGAATGCAGACCTCCCTAGTGCTAAATCAAGAGAGTCAACAGAGATACTGCCTGAGAGGCCCAGTTCTTATGAACCGCAGTAGGTTGAGCCAACCAGAGATCCTGCAGTTTTGAAATGTTCTTGTGACCTTACAGTCCTGAAGATTCATTCTGTTGTTAGTGGTGGCCAGATTTGGTGTTTCCTCGAAAGTTGAAGGACAAGGAGAATTGGGTGGTCGAGTATACAGTCTCCTGATTCACACAATAATAACACAAGGGTATACTCTTTCGAAATCTCTATTCCAGGAGTCCAGTTAGGGGCCTGGAACATTTCTGATCTCCAGGAACATTAGCTTATAGAAGCAAGTGCCCTCACTAACCCAAAGGTGGCATGCTTCATCATTGGGCCTGCTGCTTGTTGGGATAGCACTGCAGTGCCCAACGGGCCCCACAAGGGGGGTCTTTTGCCAGAGATCTTCTCAATTTGCCAAAATAATACTGGGGATATTGTGTATCCCTGGTATAAAAGTGAGAAGGTCGGAATGAAGTGTGATCTAAAGTTGAATATAGATATTTGTGAAGGAAAAGTGACATCTGTGTCAGGGTTAAAAAGTGAGGGAAGCCCAGGGAAGTGATCCTCGCTTCTGGATGGAAACGGTGTAATCCAGTGAATTATGTTAGTTATAAGTACAAGGTTGACATGTTTATGCCTATGTCGTCCAACGAGATAGAGTGGCATTTCTTCAGGACCAAAAACTAGATAGGTGTACCTGACCTTCACTCAAGGAGAGTAATGGTACTCTACAGTGGGTGTATTAAAATCAGTTACAATGTTTTGTTGAGAAGTGAATTACACATAGCACAGTATATACATCCTTCATTGATGAAGACTAGTCTTTCTGAGCACCTGCGTGTTAACACTCAGTAGCTGAGAAGAGCGCACCAGATATTTGAACAAGTGCCATTTCTGTTCCCTTCTGGACCTGAGTAGAAACAAGATAGTTGAAAAGATATGTACCAACAAGGGCTGATGCATAAATTCACATTTCACAATTGCATGCCCTAGTGGTGCTGGAATAATTTTCAGAGTGGGGTGCTGCAGTTAATCTTACATCTCAGAACTCATAGGGATTGTGACAAATACCTGTGTCACGCAAAAACAAGTGTAGCCAATGTATTCAGCGGGGGAGTGGTATGTACATATATGCAACTGGTGGTACACTTTGATGCACACTGCTGCAAATATATCACTAAATCATGGTGTGGTGCGCACTGCCATTATAGACAACACAATTTCAATTGAAATGACCATTACAGTTGCACAGCCGGCCATTCAGTTTTACTGATAACAAGTATACAGCTCACAAATGATAATGTGTGGAAATCAGCTTTATCTAGTGTATTGATTAGATTTAATCGTGTTAAATGTTTGTTTCCACCACACTTCAGAATTACAAAAATGTGCTTAATTTGTGCTTTACTAATTCTCATATATTCTGAAATATTTGCACAGTTCATTTAAGGGCATTTACATTTTGTTGTGTGCTAGAAAAAATAACATCCTACAGCCTTTCCTTTTGTCCAGTACCCAGCAAGATTGTCACATAAACCCTCTCACTTTGCAGTCAGAGAAAAAAAAGCCTGTTTTTTGGGGGGATGTTTCAGCACCCCCCACTCACCTGCTTCCAGAGACTATGGTATGTGCGTGAAACTGAGGAAGAGGATTGTTTAAGTTATGCTGTTAGTAAAGAACACTTACTAAAATAAACAATTTAATCAGCAGAACATTGTTCACAGGTGTGCAAGATTGTTGAACTGGTAGTGGCACAGATTACGTAGAATTAAACAAGCAGAAAGATAGGAGAGGGGAAACTTTGTCACAGAAATATGGCCTGTTTATTGGTGTGAACTAGGTGACATCTGAAAACGTGTACTCTCATGGAGTGCCTCTCGAAAAAGAAAAAAAGAGTTCCCAGAAAGCAAACATTCATGGAAGAATACAAGGAGTCAGTCAGAGAGGTGGTGAACAGACTATGCTCCATGGGAGTGACAAAGACATGCTAGGCAGCCTAAAACAAATACAGCCAACAAATAGAAAGCAAGCACATGTGAGTTACAAAACACAAAGCCAATGGGAAGCAATGGCTGGAATGTATTCCTAGGGAAGTTTTCAGCATGTCCCCAGTGTGGCTTTGTAACCTTTGCTACGACCTAAAAAGAAAGTAGTAATCTCGTGTCCATGTTTGTTCTCCAGTCTGGGGATGAAAACTCATACCGGGGATTCTGGCCACAGTAATTTCAGGACGTTTGGACCTTGCAATCCCTTAGTGAGATCATATGTCTTTTACTGCACTGTCGTCTCCCCTGCAGATCTCTGAACAATATTCCTTTACTGATGCGAGTAACCACACTGAGGCCTTTCTGAGTAATACCCCGCAGCTGCCCACTTCTTGGTGTATAAAGGGGGCAGACTCGGAATTTGACACGGTGATCCCATTAAAGTGAGTTAAGGATAAAACTATTTTAAGAGGGTGATGTGCCATTGCCAAGAAGGTCGCCCTGTGGTGCCTTGGAGGCACAGGCCTTTCATTAGGATGGATACCATTGAAGAGAGATGGTGGTGCCCGCCAGATGAGGGTGCGTGGAGGGGGCTGAAGCCTGCCTAGTGTGTCACACTGAGCGGCTGCTGCTTGGACTGAGTGGTTGAAGGCCAGAGGGCTGGACGGCCACCATTGGAGTTCACCTGCTCCTACCAGCTAGGAGCACGTAACGTGCACTGGAGGCTCGTGTGTGCAAGCGCTGCCTAACCTAGTGCCCAGAAAAGAGAACTGCCTAATGCGTGACACTCACCGCGCTCAGGACGGTCCAGTCATCCACAGCAGCATAAGCTTTTGCAAAGACCCCCAACCTATTGTGTCGGGTGGAATTCCTGGGTGGAATTCGGCTTCTCACAATTAGAAGTGATCCCGTGTTCCCATACCCAGATTTCCTGGATGAGGGAACACTGAACCCAGTTTCACCGGCCAGTGAATCCAGCCACACTGCAGCCCACGCTCGCAAGGCTCCCGACTGCAAGGCGATGCTCCCCACTTCCTCGTCCCCTAATCCCACCTGCATCATACCCACACCTAACACGGGACTCCTGTTCACAGCAGGTGGTAAATATCTGTGGTACACCTCCTTGGAGAAGGGAATTCCTTGTGGAATTCTGGGTCTGCACATTTATTCCAAGTTCTGAGGGGTTTAACTCATAATTCCAGGAAGTACATGCAGAGATTCAAGCCGGTATCAGAAGCTCCGGCCACCAGGACCCCCTAGGGTGACCACCTGGCATTGAAGCAAATTCTGGACAGGACTGTAAAAAAATCAGGACAAAGGGTCCAAATTCAGGACAAAAATTCAAGACCAAACGTCAGTTTTACAGACACACACAAGAGAGGCAATGCCTCACTATGTTGTCAGTGAATTTATTTACTGTTTTTTAACATAGTACTATTTATTCACTGTGGTCTTTTTGTGATAGCCTCCTGGTATGCTAAATTCAGGTGTCACATTACGTCCTTGTTCAGTAGCGTAGGCCAATCACCAAGGCCATCACCCCTACCCAAATCTACTGATTCTTTCTTGAAGAGAAAGTAACAGCAACATTTTGATTATGTTTCTGAACATTTTAAAACCCCTGGCAAACAGTTTGGGAAACATTAAGGTAATAAACCTTATGCTAGTTTAAACAAATTTAACAAAAACATCTGGCTTACCCCAACCGCCCATGGATTTTCAACCTAAATTGTTTTTAAAGAGGCAGGGCAGATGGTGTGTGCGACAGTCTCACACCTAATGTCAGGATGTGAGGTACCCACAACTTGTCTGTAGTCTCACAACACTAGACTGTATATCTGGGACTACATTTATCTCAGAAATGGTAGCCCGGACTACCAATCAAAGATAATAAAAGAGAAGGATGAAAGTGAGATCAAATGGGAGATCCACAGCAAGTGATTCAAAGGGTTGTTGCTCAGAACTGGATAAATAGGGAAGAGAAGAACAAGGTGGGACAATTCCTAAAATCAGACAAGATGGGTCCACCAAGACTATTAGAAGGTATTGGGTACCTGGGGAGTTGTCCCTGCACACAGGAGAGAAACAGAAGAGGCACTGTCAAGTGGTTGAACAAGCAACACCCACCCACCTTGGCAAACTCTCCTGGTGCAATGGTCCGCTGTTCGTGCTTGTGAAGGGTGAGCAGGGGCCAGACCCCTTGCAAGGTTGTGCAAGGCAATTGCCTGCTTTGTCCATGTCTTTAAATGGTTTTGAAAATGAGCAAAGGCCAAACTAGTGATCTGGGTTATCCCTCAGTGTCAAGTACACATAGAATCTTCAAAATATTTGGGGGGCGTAAATTGCACAAACAAACTATAAAAAATTTAAAATATAATTAGTGTTTCTTTACCATATGGCACTGTTTTCCCCTTTATATATAGATTGAACTGGGAGCCAGTTACCTTTCGATACCTAGTGATTAATATTTGCCATTCTCCCACTGATTTCCAGGATGAAAATATTAGCAGAGCATCACGGTCCATCGAAGCCCAGTTTGCTTTTAGGTCTTCTCTTCTGCTTTCTGTAGTGAGCCAAGTGGCACTAGTGAAGATGGTGTGTTACCCCAATGATAGTATTATTTTACAAACCTTCCCCTGCTCGTCCTTCATTCCTTCTTCAGATATGCCACACATCTGATTTGGTTGCTGCGGCGCCGTCAGGTAGCTCTTTCCACTATAAAACTACCTGTAACTGCGGGTGGATTAGGTCGTCTGGACTTAGAATGCTATTATTCAGCTGCAGATGTCCAATGGGTGGCTCGCTGGCTTTCTGCCCACCTCCCTGCATTAGATGGGGTTTATCAGTAAAGACTTTTAAGGAAGGCTTAATGCACTGCTCATTGTTTCCTACTGGCAGTTGAACGTATCACCATCTGGGGTTATCATGCACAGCTTTCTCTTGCCTTGCTGGAACCTGTAAACTCACTGAAACGAAGAAACCCTGTGCTGCTGCACTACCTTTGCGAAGCCTTCCCACTCGCACAAGGCAGCTGTGCTTAGAGCAACTCCATCAGTGGCATGCTGCAGGTATCTTAAAATTGGGGGATTTGTTTCTGGATGGTGAGCTACTAAATTTCCCTACCCTTATGGCAGACTACCATCTTCACCCAGGTCAACTCCTTACTTACAGCTACCTTAAATAATCATTAAATGCCCTATTTCATGTCTGCCACCTAGCACTAACCCTACAAGAGGTGTGCCAGAAGCTCTACACCATAGGAACCGGTGGCAAACTGATAGAATGGATGTACAGACTTTTCCTGCAACATAGAAACCACTCCAGGTCTTCTCGTCATACTACCTGGGTGATTGATTTGGCCAAACCTCTGCAAGGTACGGACTGGACTAAAATACTGGTCTTTCCCCACAATGTATCCCACGGCTGTCACTTTAGGCACATTCATAGAGCTTATTTGGGAATGCATTCCGCCCATTGCTTGCCATTGGCTTTGTGGTTTGTAACTCACATTTTGTTGCTTTCAATTTGCTGGCTTTATTTGTTTTAGGCGATGCAGCTTGAGTTCATTCCTTCCCTTGCCCAAACCTTATTTACAGTATCCTTCAGAGTGCTCCCTTTCTGTAAACAGGCCTGTAAATCATCTTGTTCTTATCTTATCACATTTGCTGTGCATTAAAAAAACAAAGTCAAATGTCAGGCTCTGATTTCGGTGGGAACTTTGTGTTTACTTTTCTTTCTCTGACTTCAAGGTAAGATGATTTATGCGACAATCTTGCTGGATACTGGGGTTAGGAAAGAGTTTTTTCTATCACATGACAACATTTAAATAAACTTCAGAATATATCAGAATTAGGAATACAAATTAAGCACATTTTTGTTAATCCTAAACTGTGATGGAAACAAATACCGGTACCTTTATATGATTAAAACAAATTATTGTATTAGGTGATTCAATTTCCACACATCATCGTCTGTGCACAGTGTAGTTTGATTTGAAAAACTGTACGTCTGTGCAAATGAAATGATCATTTCAATCAAAAATGTGTTGTCTGTAATGAGAGTGTGTTACCACACCATGCATACTCCACTCCACGCTGCTCTGCACCACTCCACATCACTGCACACTATTCTGTATCACTCCACTTTACGCCACTCCATGCCACTGCACTGCACTCTTCTCCATTCTGAACCACTCCACATTCTGCCAGTGCACTCTGCTACTTCACACTATGCCTCTCTACTCTATTCTGTACCAATGCACTTTACGCCTCTCTACACCACTGCGCTCTGCTCCTCTGTACGCTATACCACTCCAGTCTAGGCAACACCAATCTATTTTGCACACCTCCACTCTATGCCACTCTGCAACACTGCACTATATGCCACTGCACTCTATACACGCTATGCTAGTGCACTTTACTCTGTAACACTCAACTCTATGCCCCTGCACTCTACATCAATACACTGTACGTCACTTTAATCTACTCTGCATCTCTGCACTCTATGCCACAGCACTCTACACCACTTTACTCTATGCCATCACACTCTATGCCACTCTGCGCAACTCCATTCTACCCAGCACCTCTCCACTCTAAGCCACGTCACTCTACTGTGAAACAATCTACTTTACGCCACTGCACTCTGTGCCACTGTATTGTATGCCACTGCAATCTACCCTGAACCTCTCCACTCTATGCAACTGCACTCTACTCTGAAACAATCTATTCTATGCCACTGCACTCTACGCCACTCTGACCACTGCACTCTAGTTCAATGTGCTCTACACCACTGCACGCTGACACTTTACTCTGCAACACTGCACTGGCCGCTACTATACTCTACACCACTCTACTCTGTACTACTACATTCTGCACCAATGCACTCTATTCCACTGCACTCTATGCTACTCTACCCCATGCCACTCTATGCAACTGCACTCTACGTCAGTGCACCCTAAACAGCTGCACTGTATGTCACTGCCCTCTGCTCTGCACCACTGTACTCTGCCACTGCTCTCTGTGCCACTCTAATCCACTCTACATCACTGCACTGATACTCTACTCTGCAACATTGCACTCTCCGCCACTGTACTGTACACCAATCTACTCTGTACTACTGCATTCTACGCCACTGCAATCTAAGCCACAGCACTCTATGCCACTCTACTCTGTATCACTCCACTCTAAGCAACTGCACTCTACAACACTATACTCTAGTCTGCACTGCACCACTCGACACCACACCACTGCACTCTCTGCCACGTGAGTCTACTCTGCACTCTATGCCACTGCACCACTCTGCACTACTGCACTCTCTGCCACTTTACTCCACTGCACTCTCTGCCATTCTACTGTGTCCCACGCCACTCCATGCTACTGCACTCTAAACCACTGCACTGCATGCCAATGCACTCTAAATAACTGCACTAGACCCCACTGCACTGTACTCTGCACCACTGTACTCTGCCACTGCTCTCTGTGCCACTCTAATCCACTCTACATCACTGCACTGATACTCTACTCTGCAACATTGCACTCTCCGCCACTGTACTGTACACCAATCTACTCTGTACTACTGCATTCTACGCCACTGCAATCTAAGCCACAGCACTCTATGCCACTCTACTCTGTATCACTCCACTCTAAGCAACTGCACTCTACAACACTATACTCTACTCTGCACTGCACCACTCGACACCACACCACTGCTCTCTCTGCCACGCGAGTCTACTCTGCACTCTATGCCACTGCACCACTCTGCACTACTGCACTCTCTGCCATTTTACTCCACTGCACTCTCTGCCATTCTACTGTGTCCCACGCCACTCCATGCTACTGCACTCTAAACCACTGCACTGTATGCCAATGCACTCTAAATAACTTCACTATACCCCACTGCACTGTACTCTGCACCACTGGGCTTTACGCCACTGTTCCTATGCCACTCTATTCCACTCCACACAACTATGCCACTAATGTTTAGCCATGCTGAACAGCAGCCACTCTGGTGCATAACATGGCTAAAACACATTGGCAAAGCCAATAACTTTTACGTAAACAAGACCTATTGGCTTTGCCAATGTTTGTTAGTACTATGAGGTACCGAGGGTCCTGAAAGGACTGTGAATGTGTAAGTCCTTATTTTAAATATGTATTCGATGCCTCATCAGGGATAGTAAGCGCTATATAAATACAATTACATCATAATATAGGCTGCTACAAAATGCGCAAATAAAGTTCTGTTAAATAAAAAAAGTGCTTCTCAAATTTAAATAATATAAAAAATGTTAGTATTAGGTATAAAATGTATAACAGTCCATTAAAACCACACACTCTACAGTACCTCTCAAAGAAAATATTTTTGCCATCAGAAAGCTTCAAGTGACTCCTTTGATTAAAGTCAATGCAGGTTTCCAAGCCCCTTTGCATTTGCAGAATTACCAGTTACCCACATTTGCATTTCTTTAGGGAAGGCGACACCTTGGCAAGAAGGCCTTTGCTCATCTGTCTGCCCCTCCCTCAGAGCACAGGAGACTCCCTGCCCTTCATCCCAGCTGGGGAAACTGATCTGCCTTAATTTCGCCCTGCCTCCGTTGTCCTTTAGGTGAAAGGATGAAATTACGGACAAATGCTGTCCGTGAAGACTTTCACCACGAACAACGGACAGCAGGGCGAAATTACGGGCAGTCCGTGAAATGTAGGGACGGGTGGTCACCCTAGGACCCCCTGCATAGAAGCTCCAGTTCTCGAGTTAAACGCGAGTGTACACACGGACAATGTCAAGCAGCAAAACAAGGTCCCAGTTCCCCGTTGTGAACAGCAGAGGGCGACTAACGCTCACGTTTAAAGGGGAGACCTGGAAGTGTTGCTTTTTCTCCAGCCACATTTTGAAGCCAGCTGGGACCATGCAAGTCCTACAATCCTTAAAGTGTACGCTTTCTCAGGGGTGATGTGAACCTCACATATATTTATGAACGGTGTTTTAAATGGGCAGATGCTGTTCGGTACTGAGTAGCTGCACTTTCATAATTCGAAAGGGAGAGTACCTGCACTTTTCAGCACTGATGCAATACATTTAACACTCGTGAGTACATGCACTTATACTTGCCCATTAAAAGCCCTGGTTATGAATGTCCTCACGTTGGTTGGGAGTCGACCAGGTGGTAATAGTTTGTGGCCCCAGGTGCCACTGCAGTGTGGTTTTCGCCATGCACATGTGTCTTTACGGGAGCACACAGGATCCTGTGGTCTATACATAGCATCTTCCCTGGCTCCACAGGTAAAATCAGTGGCACACATTTGAGTCTTTTGAGGAATTTTACCAGCACTTTATTTTACTAAATTTATTTGATTGATTACAGTTTTCAGCACCAGAGGAAACCTCTTTCTGTTGAGAGAAAAAAACACCCAGGAGTCTACTCCAAAACTTTATTTAGGACATTTGTGTTGCCAGGTCTTTATCTTGACTGTTTTGTTCCAACCCTTTCAGTCCAATATCCTGCTGCTGATTATAGTGCAAAAACACACACGGATGGATTGATCCGCGAGTGAGCCGTGAGCTGGTGTCTACATGGCCTCACCTGAGGTCTACTCCTTGCTGCCTGAGCTGATCACCTGCCCAGGACGCCTTAAAGCCAGCCTGCACCCCGAGAGAGGGGAAGTGCCTGCCACCCCTGCAGGGACAATGAGTGCCCGTCCAAGAGAAGCGAGGGGTAGAGTGACCCAGGTGCGGTGGGCCTGCAGGAGCCCAGGACGGTGGAGGGCGATCTGTCTGTGCTGGCGCGGGCGGGCTGCAGACTGTCCCATAGTTCCTGGTCAGAATCGTGAAAGTGTGGTGCAGCCTAGCTGCTATCCCTGAAGTTGTTGGTGGCGACAAGGCCTTAGCTACTGACTCCACTAATCAAGTGTGATGAGACCTGTGCCAAATAGTTGAGACCTATGCCACATAGTTGAGTGTCCTGGGCCTGGAGACGCCGTGCCAAGTAATCGAATGTGGTGTGACTTGAGCCTTAGTGGCAAGTAATAAAGTGTTGTGTGACCTCAGCTGTTGTGCCAAGCATGGAATATGACATGACTGGTGCATCTGTACTAAGAGGTAAGCGGCCGTGGCTTGAACTGAGCTGTGGACCCCCTGCCCACCTGGTGAGACTCACCTGTCGACTCAGAAAAAGCACACAAAAAGAAGTGCCTCAAGAGTCCCACAATTGTATGATAGAGTTTGGTCTCTTTGTTTCTTCTCTCCTCCTTTCACGAAGTACACACAGTTCAATGGTGCCAATATCAATGTACTCTTCTCCAATATCACAGTAACATGGGAGCCGAGGTATGAAGCCCCAAAACAATTCTCTTTATGATTCATGAATACATCAAACAAACAGCCCGGCCAACGCTTTTCGTCCTTCGAGAGCACTTCATCATGGCTGAAAGAAAATGTATGAATGTACATTTACAAACATATCTTAAAACACATGGTACAAATTAAATCATTAATTCATTACAATGGATTGACAATGTTGCAACTTACACACACACACAGGCTCACGTCCAACATCCTCTACATACGAAACATATTAGTAACAGTACTATACATCACTTAATGCATGCAAAATGTTTTCCTATAACATCACACATAGTTCCAACATAAAAAAATATATATACATCCACCAACCCCCAATTTTATTGAAAAAATAAACTTCCATCATTCACCCTACCAAACTAGAGTGTTATATACAACACCTTTCTAGTGAACAGTTCATTAATAGGCTACCACGACCTCCACTCAGATTTCCAATCCAATAACCTTACTTAATGTATTTCTTTACAGCAGTATCACATCAACGTCTAAGTGTAAAATGGACCAGCTCTCCCTGAAATTCCTAGATTAAAAGGACATAAAGTTGTACTAGATTCCTCTTAACAACATACTTTCTTTTGATATTGTAGGAAGCTGGCCTTGTGTGTGGTTGGTACCTAAGGTACTTACACCTTACACCAGGTTCAGGTATCCCCTCTTTGTGAAGTGAAGTAGTGTCTAGAAGCCAGGGCCCTCTAGAGGTAGCTGTGGATGAGCAGCCAAGGCTTATCTAGGAGACATACAAAGCTTATGCAATATTACTTTAGTCACACAGCACTCACACACATAAAAGAACCACACAGTGTTACAAAAATGAAGGTACTTTATTTTAGTGAAACAATACCAAAATTACTAAAAAGGCAATACCCCCTTCGGAGGTAAGTAAACACACTATATATGTACTCTAGTAATCATAAAGAGGTATAGAAAAGGTTAGAAAACAGTGCAAATGGTAATAATCAATAGTGACCATAGTGGGAGCCCAAACCATATGCTAAAAAAATGGAATGGGAACAAGGTACACCCATATTGGTAAGTAAACTGTGTAAAGGGCCTAGTTAAAGCAAACATATGCCCTGGGAAGCTCAGCATTGCTGCATGGGCTTCCAACTCCATTTCAGCCCAAGCTGAAGTCTCCGAGTCATTCCCTAGTAGATACTTTACAGGTAGGTCTGTGGACACTACAACTTTCTTGGGGCCAGTAAACCCCCACCCTCCCTCCCACCAACTGAAATCAACAACTGCCATGGGGTGGCTCACAGTCTTGTTGTGGGCGTCAGCAACTTGGTACTGATGGCCAAGTAGGTGCTGCTCAGGGGACACCAGTTTTTTAGTCACCATAGAGACACTGGTACCTGTGTCCCTGTAGGCCTATGCCTGAACACCCTTTATCAAGGGCTGCTGCCTGTACTTACCCATGTTAAGGGGACAGGCAGCAAGGGTGGCTAGATCAAAGCCCCAACTGAGACTAAAACAGCCTCAGTAGTCTCCCTAACTAAGCCAGCATCCACCACACTTCCTATAGTGAGCCCAGCTACACCCTTGGATTGGATGTTGTTACCTGACCCACCACTACTGCTGTAACTAGGGTTACTAGTGGTAGAGTTGGGGGTTGTAGTGGTACGTGGCTTGATGCTTTTTTTAGGACAGGAGCTGTCTCCTGGCCTATGGCCTTTATTTCTACAAGCATAGCACCAAGGCTTCTTGTTATGGGAAAAGGAATAGGATTTGGACCCACCCTCAGAGGAATTTTGTGGGCCTTGTGAAGACTCTTTAGATTTGTGTTTGTTCCCACCCTTGTCCTGAAAGGTACCTGCTTCCCTTTTCTTGTCTTTGTCACCCCCTGTGTGAGCTTTTCTGCTCACCCTTGTTCTGACCCTTTTGTCTGCCTTCTTTCCCAATTCTTGAGGAGAGGTCACATCTGAGTCTACCAAGTACTGGTGCAACAAATCAGACACACAATTGTTAAGTATATGCTCTCTCAGAATAAGGGTGTGATAAGCCCTCATAATCGGTCACCTTGCCACCATGTAACTAGCCTTCCAGAGCCTTCACAGTGCAATCCACAAAATCAACCCAATCCTGGGAGGACTCTTTCCTGGTCTGCCTGAACTATATCCAGTATTGTTCAGTGGTAAGC
Organism: Pleurodeles waltl; assembly: GCF_031143425.1. NCBI lineage: Eukaryota > Metazoa > Chordata > Amphibia > Caudata > Salamandridae > Pleurodeles > Pleurodeles waltl. The sequence goes on along the minus strand of NC_090444.1, from coordinate 69,807,661 downwards.
CCAAACCCAACCAAAAGAGCAGACTTTAACACAGTGTAGTTATCAGCATCCTCCTCTCTGACAGTAAGGAGTCTATCCCTTCCCTTGTCAGAGCAGGAGAGCCAAAGGACAGCAGTCCACTCTCTCTGGAGGTCCCTCTGTACTTTACAGGCCCTCTCCAGAGCAGAGAGCCACTTGTTAATGTCATCCCCCACCTTGTAGGGGGGAACAACTTTATTAAGGTTTCTGGAATCAAAAGAGTCCTCCCTGACCCTATGCTCCCTGAAACCAAAGTTGCTGCTGCCACCATGGGGTACTAACCCCAAACCCTGCCTCTCTCCACTACCAGGCCGCTCTATTTAGGGCTGGCTGTTGCTGCTGCAGCCTCATATTGGCCTCCTCCAGCCTCAGCTTCCTGAGATCTCTGTCTAAGGAATCTTCTTCTGGAGTTGAGCAGTGTGTCCCCTCAGATACTGAGGTGACATGAGTGGACAGAGGAGGAGCCATCCCTAGTTCTGCTAACCCTCTGGACTAGTCCTCTGGGTACAAAGGGGGTCCTCCTAACATGACTTCCCCTCACACCACCTACAGTGCTCCCAGCTGTGCTAGGGGGTTTATTAGGGACCACCCTGTGATCCTCTGAGGGACCCTCCAGAACTTCCTCAGTGTCCAGATCTTCTCTTTCTAACACAGGGGGGTTAGAGTCTACATCCTCCTCCCTCTCCTCCTGGCCACTAGCATGGCCCTGGTCATCCTTGAGGAGAAGGATTAGGAGCAGACTCTTATTGGGGTTCCTCCCTGTCTTTAGGCTCCTTTCTTTGCACCTCCCCCTCAATTCTTGAAAAGTGAGGCTCTCTTAAGGAGAGTCCATAGCCTGGGATGTGCTCTGTCCTGAAGACATGTTTGTGTTAGAGTGGTGTAGGGTGTGCCTAACTGCCCTAATTTATAGTCTCTCTTAGTGAAGTTTGGAGCAAGGGCCATGCCTACCCACTAGCTTACCCAAACTTTTAGAGACTAGACCCTGACACTATCTACTGTCAGTAAGTTAGTCAGTAAGTGGTCTTTCCTTTGGAAAGTACCAAGTGGCAGAGCAGTAAGGCAATTGCAAGTGCTTATCCCACAGCTGCTCCACACATGTAGGGAGCTGGCCTGGTGTGTGGTGGGCACCTAAGGTACTTACACCTTATACCAGGTATCCCCTCTTAGTGAAGTGTAGGCAGTGTCTAGAACGGCCGCTGGGCTGGTGAGTGTGGCGGGCAGCGGCCCCTTTCTCCCCTTTTGTTCGTGGCTCACCCCTGCGATCGGGGGCGAGGGACCTTGGCGGCAGCCTCAGTGACCTATTCGGCCTTAGCCCTGCTGTCTGCTCCCGTGGGGCTTGGTCGGTGGCTTGGTCGGGCTGTGTGGCTCCCACAGGGGCGCTAATCGGCAGCAGGTGCGGGGGCTGGTTCCTCTGATTGCCCCTCCCGTGCTTTGGTGATCTCGGGGGTTGGGGGTGCGCTGTGCCTGTGGGGGCTGCCTTTTTTTTAGCGCAGGGGGTATGGGCCTTTCTCCCCCCCTTCCTTCTTTCTCCTTCTGGGACCTGCTGGCGATTCTGGGCCTGGCCTCTTTGGCAGGCAGGGGCCCTGCATTTGATGACGGGGCTCGAGCCACGTGGCCCCATGGGCGAGTGTGCTGCTTTTGGGGCTGCTGTGAGCTGGATTTTTGTGCCCGCTGTCAGCTGCACAGTGGCGCAAATGAGAAGCTGTGGTGCCTGACGTCTCCCACCTGTCTCCTTCTTGGTTGGGCCGTGTACCACGGGCAGGAGTGAGTGTCCACGTGAAGCTTCGGTTCTTTGGGGGCCCTAATTAGCTTGAAACTACTACTGTGTGGAGTTGTGTGCGCTCCCTTGGTTGCTGGCCTGGTCGGATGCGTTGAGGATGGGGAAGGCGGACCAGAGACAGCCTAAGCTCACTTTTGATGGCGGGAAAAAAAAAAAGCGGTCTGGCCGATCGGCCGGCGGATGATCTGCTGCTTGAGGAGGAGGCCGCCGCGTCCTCCGTGAAAGCTATGTTCTTGGACCTCAAACATAGCCTGGCCAGTATTGACGCCAAGCTCGACTACTTAGCTGAGAAAATGGACCATTTAAAGGAACGGGTAGATGCTCACGACACGCGATTTGAGCGGCTGGAAACTCGCACATTGGATTTGGAGGACAATCGTTGCGCAGTCGGGGAATGTTGCTGCGCATGGCGTGCGTGCTGGAGGTGACCTGGGATAAAAATGAGGACCTTGATGCCCGCTCCTGCCGTAATAATGTCCGCATTTTGGGCCTCCCGGAGTCTACCGCCATGGGGCGCATGGAGGACTATGTCGAGACCATGCCCTCTGCGCTATTCCCTGGCTAGCTTTCCCGGGTGTTGGTGGTGGAGAGGACCCACAGATCTCTGGGGCCGCGGCCTCCACCGGGAGAACCGGCGCATCCTATCATTGTATGTTTACTGAACTATAGAGATACTATACTTAGACTGGTCAGAGAGCACTGACCTGTGATCTGTAATAACACTGAACTGAATTTCTTCCCCGACTACACTCCTGGGGTGCAGGTAAGCCCATAACCTTACTGCCGGCCAAGCGCACTCTTAGCCAGACTGATGCCAAATACTCCCTCATTTATACAGCTAAATTGCGAGTGCAGAATAAGGGCAAGCTGCATTTTTTCACTGGCCTGAAACTGGCTGCTAAATATGCTAAATCTGTTCCCAAAACTCGCCGTTGGAGAGCCCGCGGGCTGGCGGTCGAGAGGTCGATGCTCTTAGCGACAATGACTGAATTTCCTCTCTCGTTTGGTGCCCTGTTGCCTTGCCCGGTGCTCTGTGGCCTGCAAATATGTTGCTGATTTACATGTTGGGGCGGTCTGTACTGCTATATGCCTTATATTGGGAGTCCCCCTGCCCACCCTTCTCATTTGGGATGGTTTTCGGTGGCCTCGCCAACACCCCATTGGATGAGTCCATTCAAGCTGTTTATTGTCATGTTGTGGGAAATGTATTTGGGTTTGGGTGGGATTGTAGTAATGACCCGATTGGGGGGGAGGAGGGCGGCGTGGGGGGGAGTTTGCAATGTCTTGTATTGGGGTTTTCTTCCTTGTCTTCTTTCCTTTTCTCCTGTCCTTTCCACTTCACGTAGCCGATGCCTTTTTTGTGATGGTCTGGGGAATGGTGTGTTTCGATAGATTGCTGGGATGGTGCAACACAGCTTGACACCTGTATGCTGCCTCACTTGGAACATCCGCGGGCTGAATGATGGGCATAAGGTGAGGTTGTTATCCGCCTACATGTAGCGGCATGCAATAGACATTTGTGTGCTGCAGGAGACTTATCTGGTGATGGCCATGAAACACAAAGTGAAAGCTGGTTGGATTGGTGAGTGGCATGCTGCGCTGTATTCAAAATACGCATGGGGCGTGGCGATCTTGATCTGGAAGGGGCTGCAATGGCGTACTGAAAAGGTGCTTGTGGATCCGAATGGTCGTTATGTAATGATAGACCTTGCAGATTGGTGTCGATATATGGACCAAATACTGATGACCTTGAGTTCTTTGGGGAAGTGTGGCATTTGATTGGTTCCCTAGGTCCTGTGTTCCTGCTTTGGGGGGGGACTTCAACGTGGTGCTAGATTTTGTGGCGGATCGTGAAAGCCGGGCTAGACCACAGCATGTGGCAGCAGCTAAGGCCTTGTCTCTTGTGATGACTGAAGGTGCTTTGGTTGACCTATTGAGGGCTAAGCATGAAACTGACAGGGAGGGCACCTGTGTCAATTATGTGCATGGCAGTTGGTCCCACATTGACAGATGGCTCAGCACCAGAGATGTAGAGCTTTGGCCACAGTCAATTGAGCATAAGGCTCGTACCTTGTCGGATCATTCGCCGGTCCTTTTGAAGCTGCTTGTCCCTGGAGGCCCCGGTCGTGCCTTCATGTGGGGGTTGCCTCATGGTGCTTTTAGGGATCAGGTTTTTAGGGACGAGATCTGTGACGCCATTGTCCACTACTTTGCTGAGAATCAGGGTTCCGTGTCTTCTACGGTCACTGTATGGATGGCTTTCAAGGTGGTGATTCGCGGGCCCTGTCTCTCTCAACAGCACGGTGTGGTGAAGGTGCTAAGGCAGGACTTGGCTGATCTGGAGGCTCAGCTTGCCGATCTTGAGAGACGATTGGACTCTGATTGGTCTGGTGATCTTCTGGCTGAACTTAGGGGAAAGATGACACAGTTTGAGGAGGCCACCCTCCGTGAGGTTCACTTACCAGGGAAGGATGCTACGGCGTGGAGATATGGTGAGGGTGAGAGGGCCGGCCGCACTCTAGCAGCAATGCTTCGTAAGCCGTGGGCAAATAATTATATTGTAGAGTTGACTGATTCGTCTGGCGTGAGATATACTGGTACTTAGGAGATCAGTCAGGTCCTTACTGATTTCTATTCTGACCTGTATGCCAAGCGCTCGGGACTGTGGCTATCTATGACTACTTTGAGGATATCAGCCTGCTGAGATTGGAGAATTCAAATAGGCAATATCTGGACGCTCCGTTTTCGGTGGACGATATTATTCAGGCGATTCGTAATCTGCCTGGCGATAAGGCCCCTGGGCTGGACGGCCTGACGCAGTCCTGCTATAAGGAATATGCTGATATATTGGCACCGCACCTCCTGGAGGTATATGCGGAAGCTCTGAGACCGGTTTTCTCCAAGCCTCGTTACGGGAGGCTCTCATCGTGACCATTTTGAAGCCTGGGAAGGACCCGTGCTGTTGTGATTCATATCAGCCCCTCTCATTAATAAATATAGATAATAAGATTTTGGCAAAACTTATTGCAGCCAGACTGCAGCCTCTGCTTCCTTCCTTGGTACTACCTGATCAGTTCGGTTTTGTGCCGGGGCGCTCTACTTTGTATAACCTTTGCACCTATTTTGCAATATCTAGCATGATTTATCCCAATGAGCGTGCAGCGGCGGTGTTCCTGGACGCTACTAAGGCGGTTGACTCTCTTGCGTGGCCGTACATGTTTGCTTTGTTAGCACGGGTGGGGTTGAGTGGTAGGTTTATCCAACTGATTCGCCTGCTGTACTCGCAGCCGTCCGCTCGACTGAGAGTCAGTGGGACTATTTCTGACCCTTTTTCGATTAATAGGGTCACACGTCAGGGATGCCCACTCTCTCCGCTGCTTTTTGCAGTTGCGATGGAACCGCTTGCGGCATGTCTGAGACAGCACCATAATCACAGGGGATTGGCATTTCAATAGCGTCTAATATTGATTTCTGTGTATGCTGATGATGTTGCCACGTACGTTCATGATCCACAGCCGCACCCGGACAAGCTGCTAGATGAGATAGTTTGCTTTGGGCAGATTTCTGGGATTACCATCAACTGGTCCAAGTCGATGGTGCTGCCCTTGTCCGAGGCTACGGTGCGGTGCCCCTCTAGATATCCCCTTGGATGGGCTAATGGACCTGTATGGTATTTAGGCATCTGGCTGAGAAGGGACATTAATACGCTTTGGTCAGCAAATTACAGCAGGGCTATTACATGGCTGGAAGATAAAGTAGTGATGTGGCGTTCCTTGCCGCTCTCGTTGACGGGTCACATATTTATTTTTCATCTTGCCTCTTGTCCTTACTGGGAGCTTTCTGAAGCGGCTTAGGTCTGCGCTTGTGACTCTGGCCTGGGCTGGACGGCAGCCCGGAATTTCATGGGAAAAACTGACACTCCCGTTTGAGTTGGGTGGGTTGGCGTCCCTGGATCTATAACTTTATTATCATTGTGCGCAGGCCCATTTTGCGCATTTCTGGCTGCACCCTATGCAATACCTTCCACATTTGGTGCCTGGGTATGATGCTGTGCGCGGGTGCTCAATGGCCCGCACGGACCCCGAACGTGGGGGGGTCGACACTGTGGCCTGTACGGTGAGATTCTGGACTGCACTGCTGCGGCGCGCTGCTGTGGCGCGCTGCTGTGCGAGAGCTCTTTGCGCCTTCGATGCCGGTGCGACATGATGTTGTCGGAGGATGTCCGAGTCTGAGTTTCTTCGAGAGTCCAATTTAATTACCTTAGGATCTTGGTTCTCGAATGGGATGTTTATCTCCTTGGAGGCTGCCCTTGGTGATGTGCATGACTCAGCGCTGCACAGATTATTCTTTCTCAGAATTCGTGCCTTGCTCCGCACTCGTTATCCCTGCTTTCCTGCTGCGTCCCTGATGTGCCGAGCGTCGAAGCTTCTGTATCAGACGCGATCTCCGCGCAGGCTTATCACAAGCTTATATGTTTGCATGCAGAATGCGGTATCTGTTACTGGGAATACAGCTAAGGCCCAATGGGAAGCAGACATTGGTGAACCCATTTCTGACGAAGTGTGGCGACGTTGCTGCACGCACATGCGAGAGCTGTCCCCTAACTACAGACTGCGTCTTATTCATTTAAATTTTTTACAACGCTTGTACTACAAGCCTTGTAGACTGAAAAGTATGGGCATTTGAGCTGATGCGGGTTGAGGAGGTATCTGGCTCCTGCGGCTGGCTTCTTGCATCTCGCGTGGAGCTGTGCAGCACTGCGTGAATACTGGACGGCGGTGCTGCGGGTGACTGAGGAGATGACGGGACTCCTGTTTCCGCTCACCCCTAAGCTTGCTCTTCTGGGCTATGGTGAGGGAGTTCCCCCACACATCAGAGGCTGGGGGGATTGCTGCTGCTGCTTGCCAAGGGTAGGGCCGTGATGTGCTGGGGGTGACGGCGGGCCCCCAGGTTGCTGTGACTGGTTACAGGATGCTGCGTACTGTCAGGAGCAACTGCTGATATACTGGGAGCTCATGCCTGAGGGTTCACGGCCAAGAGATATATGGGCCCCCCTGAGATCCTATTTGGAGGCTCATGTATTGAACAACATGCAGTCGCCAAATGCTTACCACTGATTATGCAATAGATGCGCTCCCCTTACATGCCATTCAATTACTGCTTACATTCCTGTTGGCGATTTGTAGGCTATGGTGTTCGGTTATCCTCTCCCTCTTTCCTTTTTTTATCCTTGTTTTCTCTTTTTCCTCTGTATTCTCCTGCTGTCTGCTCTTCCTCTTCTCTGTCTCTCTTCTTCTCACATTGTTTACTTCTGGATGTTGTCATGACGCGGCTCTGTTTACATATCGCATTGCAGGAGTATGCCGCCTTCTCCTTGTTGTACACTCCTGATGGTTCCTATGTCACCAGTTGTGACTTGTACTCTTTGCTGACTTTCGTCTGTATCAGTTGGCCATAGAGCTTTGCTCTGTTTGGGTTTTGTTACCAATCACTGCAAAAAAAGGCTTATCTAGGAGACATGCAAAGCTCATACAATACCACTGTAGTCACACAGCACTTACGCACATGAAAGAAACCACACAGTGTTACATAAATAAAGGTACTTTATTTTTGTGATACAATACCAAAATTACTAAAACGGCAATACTTCCTTATGAGGTACGTAAACACACTAAATATGTACTCTAGTAATCAGAAGTAGGCATAGAAAATGTTAGAAAACAGTGCAAATAGCAATAGCCAATAGTGACCCTAGGGGGAGCCCAAACAATATACTAAAAAAATGGAATGCAAACACAGGACCCCGACCTAGGTAAGTGGAATGAGTAGAGGGGAGCTGGGAGTACTAGAAAACCACAGAGGTAAGTACCATAGACCCCCAGGCGACCAAGACAGCAGGAATAAATCGCCGGAATTCCCCCAAACCACCCAAAAGGAGGAAAAGAACAAAAAGAAGACACCCAGACAAGACTGCAAGAAACCAGCAGTGGATTCCTGAAGAAGACCTGTGGAGCGAGGGGACCAAGTCCAAAAGTCACAGTGGAGTCCAGGAGGAGTAGGAGCTACTATCCACCCACCTGTGCTTGCAGGAGTTGGTCGATGGTGAGGAAGAACAGGTAGTCCTGGAATCGGAGAAGAGTTCCTGATGGATGCAGAAGTCCCAGGCTGAAGTGAAGATTGCAGACGGGTGTTGGTACAGAAATTCCACCAAGCCTTGGCAAAGGCAAACTTGTGGTTAGTGAAAAAGTGGTGCTGCTGGGGACCAACAAGGCCCAGGAGGACTCAACCCAGGAGGGGGAGTCGCAGGGGACCCTCAATGACACAGATGACCCACAGAAGTCCCACAGGATGGGGACACAGAAGTTGCAGAAAGAGCTCACACCGCACTGCAGAAAGGGATCCCACGCCACACTGCAGAAAGGGATCCCACGCTGGAGGAGAACCATGCAGAGGGCTGTGCTTCACAGGAAGGAGTGCTGTGGACTGAAACTATACATCACCTGCAGATCCCTTAGAGGAAATACAAACAAGCCTTGGCAGCTGCACAAGACACAGTGCACGGGGGTACTGACCTGCGTGGGAAGGCCAAGGATTACCTCCACCAAAGTTTGACTGCTGGCAGAGAGGACCAAGAGGACTACCCTGGACCACCACCCGTGATGCAGGATCCATGCAGCTGAAGATTTGGGGAGATCCACGCTGCCAGTCGTCGTTGCAGCAGGTGCCTGAGGGTGCAGGGGAGTGACTCCTTCACTCCAAGGGAGATTCCTTCTTTCTTCTAGTGCAGACTGAAGACAGGGTGCCCTCAGTGGATGCACAGCTGGTGGAAATGTTACAATTGCTGGCAGGAGCCCTGGAAACAATGTTGCCGAAGAGTTCTTCTGCTTGGAGGCAGCTTGTAGGGTCCTGGAGGTTCAGGTCGCAGTTCTGGAGGCCAGATGTCGAAGTGAAGGTTGCAGAGGAGTCCTGCTGGAATCTTGCAAGCCAAATCTGAGGACCCACCCAAGAGAGAGACCCCCAGTAGCCCTGAAAGGGGGATTGGTCACCTAGCCAGGTAAGTACCTACCAGGAGGGGACTCTGACGTCACCTGCCTGGTCTGGCCACTTTGATGCTCCCAGAGTTCCCTGTCAACCTTGAATTCAAGATGGTAGAACCAAGGGACCCTCTGGAGGAGATCTGAGCAGCACCCCTGAGGTGGTGATGGACAGGGGAGTGGTCACTCCCCTTTCCAATGTCCAGTTTCGTGCCAGAGCTGGGACTGAGGGTCCTGAACAGGTGTGGGCTGGTTTATGCATGGAGGGCACCAAATGTGCCCTTCAAAGCATCCAGTGGCTTGGGGAGGCTACCCCTCTAAAACCAGTCACACCTATTTCCATTGGGAGAGGGTGTTACTTCCCTCTCCCAAAGGAATTCCTTTGTTCTGCCTTCCTGGGCTTGATCAGATCAACCCAGCTTCCTCCTAGGAAGCATTCGACCAACTGGGCAGCCGCAGAAGTGACCTTGAGAAGGGCCTGACCTGACGACTGGAGATGTGCTCTGCCCTGGAAGCAGGAGAGCAGTGAAGCCAGCAGCAAGCATGGCAACTGTCAGGAGGCAGCCAGATCAACAGCCTTGCATCTGTTTATGGGTGAGAAACTGTACCAAGACTGAGAGACGTTTGCGATCCTAGCACGTTGAGGGTAAAACGACACCTGAGGTAGTTCTTGCTTCAATATGCCCAAGTAGGTGATCCACTTCGGGTATTGGCAAGGAGGGGCATTAACAGACTCTAATACCAGGACACTATCTTGTTCCCTGAATATATATATCTGTGTAATATTTAGTCCTATTGTATAAGAACCATACTTTTATTTTTGAACGTCAAAACAACCCTTTATTATACGCATGTGTATATGTTGAGTGCTGAGCTCGAACACCTCCAGATTACCTCCCTGAGAAGCCTGTATCTGCTCGCCATTGCTACGTCGGAGGCAAATTCCCTCCACCTTGCTATCTACTACCCCTCCTTGCCTGTGGCCCCCACGCTGAATGGGGTCCTTCAGCCCCTTTATGCCAAAACGCACCCTCTGTCTGTACTTTATAAAAATGAGAAATTATGTATTTACCCCTGTTTTCTTCTGCATTTTCTGTGTTGCTTATTGGTACAAGGAGAATACTCTGACACACTCAGGCCCTAAAGCAAACTACAAATGAATACAAATATTAAAACACAAGAGGTAGGAGAGCACTGGAAGAAGGAGGGAATACAAGATGACAACATGATGGCTGGTTGATAAACAAACTCGTAAATCTGAGAGACTTATATTCTTTCCTGTCTAACTCACAACATTTTTGGTATTCACAAACCTCTTTTTCATGGAGGATAGCTGCCAGGTTAGTGTAAAAGTGTGTGTTGCACTTTATTTTATTAATTATTAACTTTACAGGGAAATTATTTAGGGATGATCAGAGCTCCTTTCCCACATACATAGTGGGCCATAGGTTTTGTGTATATAGAGGTCCATGTATGTTGTTGTGAGAATTTGACTGTAAAGGTTTTATGAATGCCGACAATGTAGAACTGTGAGTGTATGCACAAAACTTTGGCATGGGTACCACTTTCTTCCTCCCCAGGTATCCACGTCTGTCTACTAAACAGAGTTTTCCATCTAAGTGAGTACAATTCTACTTTCATTCCCTGACTCTCTGAATCAGGACTTCCATACCAGTGTCTGTAGAATCAATACCCACCTGGTTATGAATCAGGCCCCTGAAGACAATAACTTCTTGTTATTATATCTTCGAGGGCAGAGTGGACTGAGGGGCTATCCTGGTCTGGTTCTCACTTTTGATGGGATGGTGTTCGAGTCTGAGGAGTCCTTGTTGGATGACTTTGTCTCATTTATTTAGGGGGGGGTGTTTCAATTATAGAGAGGAAGACCAAAAACCTAGTGGAAACCTGATTCAGCAGTAGCACCCTAGAATGATTTCTAATCTAGATGGTGATTGGGTGGAGATTTTGTGATCACTTAGTGCATGTGACATTGGCTGGCTGCAGTTAGTATGGGGGCAAGACTGTGGGTGTAATAAAACACGAGTATCAGGAACATATACAGGTGAGGGGATTAAGCAAATTTTGTTGAAACAATCTGACTGTAGCATCTCTCCCTATGTGTGCCGCATCCTGAAAATGTCTAGCCAGTGGCGATAACAAACTATCAGGCAATACTGATCTTCTGTCTGTCGACATCCAAATCTTATTCTCATACGTCAGCCAACTTGAGGTAGTTGTGGAGCATGGGAGGATGAAAGTGGTGCAGATGAGCTGAATTGAGTATCTGGAATGGCCAAGAATGCTTCATGTTTTCCAAGAACTCTGGGGCTGATGAGAATTTGGACCACTTAGAAGTTTAGACGGCGCATATTGCAGACATTAAGTAGTTTGTATCTGTTATGGTGACAACAGCTTATAACCTGTTGGCTGTAGAAGTGAACTCTATGGAGGGTCTGGTGAATGTAGTTAAGGGTTGCATGAAGGAAGAAAGAGGAACATTGGACGCAGGAAGGTAGTCAGAGTTTCATTTTGCCAGATGGAGAATGTCACCCCATTAGCGGGTAGAAGTCAGACTGTCCGAAGAGCAATCTTCAGAGGAAGCGGAAGGACCATTCGTTTTCAGATCCAGATTAGCCTAATTTTAAGAAGAGCCCTTAGTTTGTCAAATGCTTATGGTAAGCTTTATGTAACTATTGTCTTACCGGTGGTAGTGTTCAAAACTCACAGCTTTGTGAGTTTGTGAATTTTAAATGTTTGTTGAGTTATTTTACGTTTTCTGGTGCTTGAAGATTCATACCAAAATGTTTTAAAGAACTTTCCATGTTCAGCTTCTTTTTGAGTTAGATTTCTGTCCCAAAAATATAGGGTTATTGTGTTTTTTTCTGTATTAAAAGATAAATGTTGTATTTCTTTTAACACATTTTTTACATTTTTGCAGCATTTTGACAACTTTGTACACCTTTGGTGAAAAAATATACAAATGCTGACTTCTTATTTTTATGGGGAGTGGGGCCACAGGGACTTGAACAAAAGAAAAGATGTCCACAGTCAGCAGTGAGAATGAGGCACCGGAGAGAAGGGACCTCATGAGGAGGAAAGACATTTTGAGGATGGCCACATCATAAGAAGTAATGGGAATGGAAACTAGAAACCCCTCTGTGGACTCCTTTAGTCACACCTGACCGGACCAGAGATAGAACTTGTATTTTTTCTTTCACCATCAGGAGGCTGAAGCATAGCAGCTAGGAGAATTGAATTGATTGGCAGACATTCATCAGTACAATAAATCTCCATTAACTATTTTCCCATTCTTCATGTAAATCTCTGTACCTACTGGGAATATGGAGCCAGATATAGCCACTGACGCGCCCACAGAGGCAGACGTTGATAATGCCATGGCCCTAAGAGGTTTGGGGAAAAGCTGTGATGGTAGAATGTTAGAGCATACCTTCGTGCCTTTGACTGAATCCCCAGTGGCTACTAATTATTTTACATTTGCTGTGGATAAAGGTAGATTTTAAACTAATACTCTGGCAGTGCAGGAAAAACTTTCCAACAATGAAGTATATGAATTGTGACAGCACTGCTGTACACTGGGTTCTTGTTGAAATCAAAATGTACTTGCCTATTGGTTGTGTTTTACACATTAAGATTTTTCATACGAAAAACTAAAACATGCACCAGGAAGAAAAGATTGTAGTTTGCACCTATGAAGGTAAATTTGTTCATGGGCTGGGGCCATTCACATTAGCACTGTACATGTATGCACATTTTTTTGCAAATCTAGACTTTGTGAGTTTACAGCTCTGTAAGCTCTACGTTAGGTGAATAAGGAACATGCCAACAAAGGTCAACCTCTTGGATGCTTAGAAAGACAGCCCTACCGAAAAGTACTCAGCGCCAAGATGTTGTTCAGTTCATGATGTGCGCTATTTTAATGACCATTCGCACTGCTTGATCTGAATATCTCTATGGGGACATGTTTACTAGAATTTAAATACCTTTAGTACTGATGGGAAGGGAGAGGGGTAATTATATATGTGCCCGAGCCAATATATCCTTAGATAATTCTGGCTCACTGAATTGAGATATTAGCCCTGAAATTAACCTGTGCTCACACTCTGGTAGCTTGGCACAGAGCAGTCAGGCTTAACTTAAGAGGCAATGTGTAAAGTATTTGTGCAACACTTCAAACAGTAACACAGTGAAAGCAGCACAAAAGACTACACACCAAGTTAGGAAAATAGAGCTTAATTTTATGAGTAAAATAAGACCAATAATGGCAAAAGTCCATAAATAGAAGTTGAGATATGAACTCTTAAAGATTAAAATGCAATATAGTGCCCAAAAAGCATAAAGCGCCAACTGGGGCTATCTGGTCACGCTAGACTGGGTGAAATTCAAAGGTGAAAGTCGACAGCGATGGAGCGCGGGTCAGGGACAGTCCCAGACAAGTCCTGCTGAAGTTTTACCTTCTCAAATGTTGAGCCTAGAGCCCCGTTCACTGGGATGAAATTCACTGAGAACAAGGAGAGCGTCGCTGGGGATGGTCTGCGGGCACAATGAGTCAGCTGGGGGTCGCGGTCGGGCTGGAGCTTTGCGTCACGAGTGATGATTCTTGCTTGCTGTGCGAAGAGATGAACTTGCGGCAGCTCATGCTGATTCTTTGTGAGAGAGGCTTTGTTCTGGTGTCAGTGGTCGCGAAGAGCCTACAAATGTGATTTTAGGAGTCACAAAACCACTTCCTAAGGCCCAGGACCTTAGAGGCACCTCTTGGGAGTCAGGAGCTTGTTGAAGACAGTTATAGGAGCTGTGGGAAGCTTGTTATGTCCCAGAGGCTCAGATCAGGAGGTCAGCAGAGTAGCCCTTGGAGTCACTCTGAGGTCCTTGGTTCAAGATGGAGGGCAGCAGATCGGCACCACAAAGCAAGAGTCCAGAGGAGTGGCAATCCTTTCAGCAGCACAGCTGTCCTTCTTCCTGGCAGAGTATCCACAGGTCCAGAAGTGTACTGATTTGGTCGGGTCAGAGGTTCAGTACTTCTACCCAGTTGTGCCTTTGAAGTGGGGGTGACTTCAAAGAAAGGTCTGTGAAGTGCACAGAGGTCCGTTCTTCCTGCCTTGGCTCCAGACTAACTACAGCATTCCTTTGTGAGGGAGCAGGACACTGCCTATTCAGATGTAAATGTCAACTCCTCTCTCCCATCATGCTCAGGATGGCCCATCAACATGCAGATGGCCACTTGGTCACACGTACCCTTCCTTTGTGTGAGGCTGTCTAGAAGGAATGCAGGAAACCAGCTGTCACCCCACCCCGGAGGTGTATTGGAGACATGCTGCTGGCACACAGAATTAACAGCAGGGAAATGCCAACTTTCTAACAGGTTTACCTTCTTAACGTGATTCCGAAGTTTCAACTCGGAGGTTTAGTTTGGAAAATTAATTTACCCGGTAGGATAAATAATCCATTTGCCTTGGTAGTTGAATTGTATGTGAAAAACGTCTTTGTGGCACACCTACAAGATTATTCAGAGATTGTCCTGAGCTGGGCCTTTCAATACCTTGTCCTGATGATGGTCTCACGGACCTCTTGGCCATAAGAGACCGAAACGTTGGCAGTTCTTCCTCTCTAACATCATTTACAGTAGTATATTGTTTACCAGTCTTTATCATTGTTGGATCAAGGAGAAAAAATCTTACAAGACTAAGGTTTTATAAACATGTGATTTGGAGGATTTGTTGCTTCCCAGTGATCCTATGTTCAGATTTATTCTATGACTGCGTTTTTGATCATTTGGGTTATAACAGTGATGCTGTATTAATATTCTCAAATTGTTTCTTTGACCCTGAATGTGATATGTTTTATGTATGATGAAATGTTAAAAAGTTTAATAATTTTGTTAGAACAATACACCTTTAGTCCAATTTTTTGGGTTCTATAGATCAGTGGTACCCAACCTGTGGGCCGGGGACCCCTGGGGGTCCGCGAAGGCTCTTCAGGGGGTCCGCAACTGCTTAAAAAATTTAATAAGATTAGGTCCCAGCTATCAGTAATAACTTAGTGGGGGTCCCCGTGTTCCAATAATGATTCAGTGGGGGTCCCTGGGCTCCAGGATTGATAACATGGGTGTCCACAGAAGTCAAAAGGTTGGGAACCACTGCTATAGATTGATTATAGCGTTGGATTGTAAGACCAACGTATTTAAAAGAAGATTGTAAATAATTCCTTCTGGAACATTTTTTCTGTACATCGATTAGCCAGTTCCCTGAGGCAATATTGGGTTGCCCTGTTATGTTGAAAAAAACTTTCTAAACGTGGCATTTTCAAAATTGTAATGATAAATCCAACTTTACCAATAAACTACTAAACATGACATACTTACTCCTTCTCAATTAGGAACTATAGCTTATTAAATGTAATAAGGACTCCACAATGTTATTCTATGAGAGGGGCAGGCCTCACAATAGTGAAAAATGACTTTTGGAGTTTTTGTACTACCAGGACATGTAAAACATAAGAGTACATGTCGTACCTTTCAATTACAGGGTACCTTGCTCTATGGGAAACCTATGGCTTACTTAGGGGTGACATATGTAATAAAAGCGGAGTTTCAGGCTTTACAAAAGGTATTAAAGACCAAGTCAACATGGCAGAGTAGACTGCACACACAGGCTCTGCAATGGCAGGCATGAGGCATGTTTAAGGGCTACTTGAGTGGGTGGTTGGTACAAGCAGTGTTGCAGTCCCACTAGTAGCATTTGATTTACAGGCCCTGGGCACATGCAGTGCACTGTACTAGGAGCTTACAGGTACATTAAATGTGACAATTGTGGATACATCAGTCAAACCATGTTTTAGGGGAGAAGCACGACCACTTTAGCATTGGTTGACACTGATAAAGTGCTCAGAGGTCTAAGTCCAACAAAAAGGATCAGCAAAAATATGAGGCAAGCAGGCAAAATGTTTGGGGGTGACCCTGTAGAGAGGGCCATTTCCAACACCAAGGCTGACTGGCCCTTAGTGTCTTTCAGATGGAAGGGTTTTATGGGTTAGGAGGTATCCTCGAGTGAGGACTGGAGGAGAAGAAGCTGGCCTTACTGTATGAGAGGGCAGAAAGCATTTTTATATAGAGCTTTTGACTTCATAGATGGATTGGCAGTCACTTAGTATCTAAGGTCCAGCCTATCAATTTTCGTGACGTTTTGTTCATGTGAAACAAAATGGAAGGAGCCAAAAAAGTTGTGGTTTTCCAATTTAGGTGCCAGTGGAGATTTTGCTTGCACCTTCAGCAAAACTCTATGAATAGGCTACGCTTGGCATGCAAGCAGAGCTTTACTGTGAGAAACTGGGTTGCTGATTGAGGGGGCTGAAGCCCTGCTCAAGCTACACCCAAAATACTTGCCAGGATGATTTGATACACAAGCAAACCCCAAATTAACCTGTGTTTAACCCTGGTAGCTTAGTACAAGCAGTCAGGCTTATCTTAGAGGCAATGTGTAATGTATTTATGCAGCACTTCAAACAGTAATAAAGTGAAAACACAACACAAGAAACATCCCACACCAATTAGAAAACTAGAGTACATTTTAATAAATTATTTGACACCAAAACAACTTAAATCCAATTAGTAGAACCGGAGATGTGCAATTGTAAAGATTTATGTGAAAACAGTGCTTAAAAGAATAAAGCGCCAACTGTTGTTATCAGGTCATGTTGGACTGCGATAAAATCACAAGTTCAGGCTGACAGCACTGTAGCGTGGGCCGGCTACAAGGACAGCACCTAGTGGCCTGGGCATCGGGTTGTGGAGTCCTTGAATCAAGCTGTGCAGGTCGGTACTGAAAATTCGTCGATTAGGAGCTGTGATATGGAATCCGGTGTTAGTTCTCTGGACAGCACCTAGTGGCCTGGGCATCGGGTTGTGGAGTCCTTGAATCAAGCTGTGCAGGTCGGTACTGAAAAGTCGTCGATTAGGAGCTGTGATATGGAGTCCGGTGTCAAAATGCGTCACTCATTGGCCAGGTCGACAAAGTCGCTGACGTACCTTGTGATGCGAGATGCGTTGTGCAGCAGCGGTTCCAATGTGGAGCTGCGAGGAGATGAGTCTTGTTGCGTCGGTTCTTGTTGGGGACCACAGCTAGGCTGGCAGAGCACCTTCAGCCCACGTCCAGAACCAGAGTGGCACCACTTGGTGGGATTAGGACTGACAGCAGACAGAGTCCAGATGCAGAATCCAATGTGGTTTCTGTCCCTGAGGGTCTGATCAGCAGGCCAGCCAACAATCCCTTGGAGTCACCTTGGTGGTCCTGGGTTCAAAGTGAAGGTCCATTCCTTCGCACGCAGGCAGCAAGGCAGCAGAGTAGCAGGCCTTCTATTATCACAGTAGTGCTTCTTCTGACTCTTCCACAGGCCCAGAAGTGATCTGAAGAGTTGGGTCTAAGGGTCCACTACATATATCTGGTGCACCTTTTGAAATGGGAGACACATCTGGAGTCCTCCCCCCTACAGAGGTGCCTGAAATTTCCTGGTTTCCTGCCCTAACCCCATCTTGTCTGGGGAACACAAAAGACTATTGAGAAACTCTTTGTGAGTGTGCTGAGGCAGGGTCTTTGTGATGTGCAAGTGTGGTAGGTGACAGTTCCACTACCCTATCATGTCATAGGTGGCCCATCCTGCCAACACCTATTCCCTCTTTGTCTCACTGTCTGGGAGTAATACACAAAGGTCAACTGCCAGCTACACCTAGTCATGTGACCCAGGATACAGGCTGCAGGAACCAAATGGTTAGGAGAAGAAATGCAACTTCCTAAAGTGACATTTTCAGAATCACGACTTAAAATCCAACATTAACATTAATGAGGGTTTTAAATTACAATTATTTAGAGACCAGACTTAACAGTCCTACCTGCTCACAATTGAAAGTTATCACTTATTAAATGTAATAAGGTACCCCAATGATTTCCTACGGGAGAGGCAGGCCCTGCAGTAGTCAAAAATGAATGTAAGAGTTTATCTGTTAGAGACTTCTAGCTGCAGATTCCTTACTTTCTAATTTCCTGGCATCAGCTTCAAATGCGAAATATTTTTGCTGAGCAATACCCTGCGCGTGCCGTCGGGTGGTGTTGTTCGGATCCCCGTGCGTCATCCGGCTCCACGTGGCTTAGTCAGCGTCGTTGGAGCCGTCTGTGACATCACGGTCGCTTATAAAGGCGCTACTCCGGCACGCGTACATCAGTTCTTTTTCTTCCGCGCCGGTTAAGCGCAGGTCCGGGATCGAGCTACCCTCTGCCTTTTTTGGCAGGCTTTTTCCGAGCCTTTTGTCGAAAATTGTTTTCGTCTGTGCGAGGAGCTGACGGGGTTCAAGCCACGTGGTGCCTGCCATCGCGCCATGTCGGTGACGGGCCCCCACCAGGTATGTCTCTGCTGCCTCAACAGGGATCACGACTCAAAGTTGTGCTCCGACTGCCGGGCCATGGCCCCAACGGCTTTGAGAGAGCGGTCTCCAGAGCTCATGGCCGCCCGGCAGTCGACTTGGGCCAGGGTGACTGCTCCGAGGTCACGGTTCCACTCAAGGAGGAGTTCGCGGGACCGCTCCAGGAGCCCCAAGTCCTCTTCTTCCCACTCGATCTCTCAGGGCACTCAGGGTAGAGGCACAAGAAGAAGAAGACGTCTAAGCGGACTTCGACTTCCCCATGCCCATCGGCCGATGAGGCGTCATGGGAACATTGATGTTCCGAGCAAAGTTCCATGGAGTCGTTGTCAGAGCCGACTTCGCGTCTCCCCCCTTATCCAGGAGCTGGAGCGAACCCCGCTCAAATTAAAGAGTTTTACAAAGCCATGTGCCTCGTTTTTGAGCGGACTGCCCCGCGGGTGGATCCTCGGACCCCGCAACCCATCGGGTTCGACACCGGCGGCATTGGCCCCGGCGCCGTTGGGGACCCCAGGATCCGATATCGGATCCGGAACGTGGCCAGTTCCACACAGTTGGGATCCTCTGGCACCGGGGCCGACATCGACGCTCCCCCTACCGCCGGCTCCCACTGGTGGTGGAAGCCCCATCCTCATTCTAGATAATCCAGAGCTGGAATGACATTGCACAATGCTGATTCCAACCTCGACAGTGCCGACTTGGCCCAGATCAGTGCTTGAGACTTATTTTGAACAGCTAGGCACAGGTGAGGAATGGGAGGAGTCCTAGGACCCTTTGGAATATGGATTAGACAAGTGGGACTGGTATGTGGAACTAGGGGAAGACAGCGGACTGGATTTTTCTCCAGCTACTGGTATGCTCTCACCTCCTTCTATTGTTACGGAGGAGGGAGCATCATACGCCATGGTGGTACGTAGAGCGGCTGAGGTCTTGGACCTGGAGTTGCCTACGGTGCCGGTCTTGACTAACATCCTGACAGAGGTGCTTCAGCCGGGGGTTGCTACATCAGAGTCAACGTTACCCTTTAATGAAGCCCTTACTGATGTCCTGCTGGAGACGTGGTCCAAAGCCAGCACAGGGGCTCCTGTAAATAGGACATTTGGCCGCTGCCATCGACCAGCTCCTACAGACCCTAGTTTCCTCACCCAACACCCCACCCCGGAAGGCTTGGTGGTCCAAGCCTCCACTTCCCTTGGTGCCTTCCCTTCCCCTGCTCCGGATAGGGAATCCAAGAGGCTGGACCAACTTGGGAAGACAATGTTTTCTTCCGCTAGCCTGGCATTGAGGTCCGTGAACACCTCATGCCTGTTGGGCCATTTTTCCCATACATTATGGGATAAGGTGGCACAGGTGCTGCCCCAGGTCCCAGAGGGCATACAGGACACTCACCCAAGCTGTCAAGGATTTCGGTGTGGCTTGGACACGACCGATTCACTGGGCAGGGCGATTTCCTTGTCTGTGGCCCTTCATTGCCACACCTGGCTTCATATCACTGGCTTTTCAGGGGATGTCCAGGGAAATCTGTTGGACATGCCCTTTGATGGCTCTTGCCTTTTTGCATAGAAGGCAAACTCGGCGCTTGAGTGGTTCAAGGACTCTTGAGACATGGCCAGATCCTTGGGCCTCTCTGCGCCAATTCACCAGCAGTCTGCCTGTCGCCCCTTTGGAGGCTTTGGGGGGGTGGGGTACAACGCCAACCACAGGTCAGCCACCGTCCTCCAGCTTCACAGCATCCAGTGCGAGGACCTTCAGACTCAGAGGATCTAGCCAGAGGTCGGCCATGACCCAGCCTCCCTCTTCCACAACGACCAAGCCCTCCTAGTATGGTTCTGCAAGACCATGATCGTCCAGTTGGAGGGAGGATTCAATTTCATCTCCCTCACTGGCGGTCCATAACATTGGAAAAATGGGTCTTGCAGATCATACAGAAGGGCTATTCCCTCCCCTTCCAGTCTTTCCCTACCTCTATCCCTCCATCGAAAGAACAGCTGAAGGAGGATCATTTAATCTTGCTCTACGAGGAAGTTACGGCTCTCTTGGCCAAGGGAGCCATAGAAAGGGTCCCGATGTCAGAAGCAGGCAGTGGTTGTTATTCTCGCTACTTTCTGATTCCAAAGAAGAACAAGGGTCTTTGCCCTATCTTGGATTTAAGGGATGTCAGTCCCTTCCTCAGAAGGAGAAATTCAAGATGCTCACTCTTGCTGAAGTCTTGTCTGCCCTAGACCAAGGAGAGTGGATGGTAGCGTTGGACTTGCAGGATGTGTATTTTCAGATCCCCATCCTGCCCGGCCACAGGCGTTACTTGCGGTTCAACGTGGGCCACGAGCACTTTCAGTTTACCATGCTTCCTTTTGGTCTCACCACTGCCCCTCGGGTGTTCACCAAGGAGATGGCGGTGGTGGCAGCTTATCTGCGCAGGTCAGGGATTTCAGTCTTCCCCTACCTTGACGACTGGCTGTTGAAGGCTCCTACACCCGAGGCTCTCGTCACCCACCTTCAGACTACGGTGGACCTCCTGCATTCGCTGGGGTTCAGTATAAACGTGCCGAACTCACACCTGACTCCCTCTCAGAAGCTCCCTTTTATTGGAGCTGTTCTGGACACAGTGCAGTTACTGGTTTATCCTCCCGAGCAGCGAGTCCAGGATATTCAGGTTATAATAGCGATGTTTTGGCCTCTATCCTGGATTTCTGTGAGACAGACTCTGAGGCTGTTGGGACTTATGGCTTCCTGGATCCTGTTAGTCGAACATGCCAAATGGCATATGAGGGCTCTGCAGTGGGACCTGAAGTTCCAGTGGGCACAGCATCAGGGAAATCTTACCGACACAATTCAGATCTCGGAGGGAACTGCAAAAGACCTGCAGTGGTGGTTAGTGAACTGCGATTGCGGCAGAGGCAGACTCCTCTCCCTTCCCCAACCAGATCTTACAGTAGTGACGGATGCATCACTTCTGGGATGGGGCGGCCATCTGGGAGAGGCGGAGATCAGAGGTCTCTGGTCTCCGGTGGAATCTGGATTCCATATCAACTTGCTGGAGCTCTGGGTAATCCGGCTGGCATTGAAAGCATTTCTTCCTGTTGTGAAAGGGAAGATAGTGCAGGTGTTCACGGAAAACAACACTGCAATGTGGACTGCAACAAACAGGGCGGTGTGGGGTTGTGGACCCCTTGTCATCCTAGTGGCTTCGGATTGGGCATGGAGAGACTGGTATCCCAAGCTTCTCAAAATGAGCATCAATCTGCCAATCAGGCTGCCCCTTCGGGAGGATCTTCTGTTGCAGCAGCAGGGGAGTGTTCTCCACCCGAACCTGTCAACTCCGTGCCTTCATGCGTGGAGATTGAGCGGCGGCAGTTGATGGCTTTTGACCTTCCTCCTAAAGTCTGTAAAGTTATTTTGGCAGCCAGGCGTCCCGCCACTAAAACCGTATATTCCTGCCATTGGAAACGCGTTGTATATTAGTGTGCAGAAAGGTCTATTGATCCTCTTTCTGCTTCTCTTTCTGATATTCTTCTCTTCATTCTTTCCCTTGCCCAGCAGGGTTCTGCCATGGGGACTCTCAAGGGCTATCTTCCTGCCTTATCTGCATTTCTTCGGCTGCCTGATCAGCCTTCTCTTTTTAAATCCCCCATTGTACATAGATTCTTCAAACGGCTTGTACATATGTTTCCCCCTATGCCCTTTGCTATGCCTTAATGGGACTTAAATCTGGTCCTCACATTTTTGATGTGTGCTCCCTTCGAGCCTCTGCACAACGGTTCCCTCTGGCTGCTCACCATCAAGACAGCCTTCTTAGTGGCAATAACATCTGCCAAGAGGGTGAGTGAGATGCAAGCTGTTTCATCAAAGCCACCGTATCTCACTATCTAACCAGACAAGATGGTACTGAGAACTAGTGCCTCTTTCCTCCCCAAGGTTGTGACCCCATTTCGTCTGGGTCAGAATATTACCCTGCCCAGTTTCTTTGCTCCACCGCATCCCTCTAAGGAAGAGGAGCGACTCCATTGACTTGACCCAGACAGAGCGTTGTCGTTCTACCTTGACCGCACAAAAGAGTTCCAGGTGGATGACCAACTCTTTGTGGGATACGTTAGAGCAAAGAAGGGCCGGGCAGTGCAGAAGCATACCATTTCATGCTGGGTCGTTCTCTGCATCAAGATCTGCTACTCATTGGCCAAGAAGCAGCCTCCTGAGGGCTTGAGGGCTCATTCTTCCAGGAGCAAAGCTGCTACCACTGTGCTAGCTCTGGGCGTACCAGTCCTGGAGATCTGTCAGGCGGCAACATGGGCATCTTTGCACACTTTTGCAAAACATTACTGCCTGGACAGTCAGGTACGAAGAGACGGGCACTTTGCAGTTCAGTCCTACAGGACTCCCTAGTGTAAGAAGAAGTATCCGCAGCCCACCGCCAGGAGGTTATGGCTTGGGTATCTATTCAAAGGTAAGGATTCTGCTGCTAGATGTCTCTAATGCATTATCTGGTGGAGACTCTATCTAGCTGCAGATTCCTTACACCCACCCATGCCTCCCCACTCTGCGGATATGTCTAGTAGGGTTAGTGTTTATCCCTTTAAGGGCCCTAGTTTTGCACAGACAAAATGTTGGTTCTATCCATGACTCTGCGCTTCTGGCTTGGAAGTGTTGTGGATAAAAGAACTGACGTACGCCCACCGGGGTGGCGCCTTTATAGGTGACCGTGACATCACAGACTGCTCTAATGACACTGACGGAGCCACGCGGAGCCAGGCGACGCACGTGGATCCAAATGGCACCACCCGATGGCACGCGCAGGGTATTGCTCAGCAAAAAGATTCCGGATTTGAAGCTGACGCCAGGGAATTCCAAGGTAAGGAATCTGCAGTTAGATAGAGTCTCTACCAGATAATGCTTTACCGAAGGTAAGTAACTTGTTCTTCAATACTGGGACATGTAAAAGTTAAAAGTAAATGTCCAACTTTTTAAGTACAATGCACACTGCCCTATGGGCTGTTTAACGCCTACACTACTTTTGATGACTCATATGCATAGAAAAGGAAGTTTTAGGCCTGTAAAAGGTTCATTTTGCCGGGTTGAAATGACGGTTTAGAATTGCACACACAGGCTGCAGTAGCATGTCTGAGACATGTTTAGAAGGCTCCTTAACAGAGTGGCACATTCTAAGCTGCAGGCCCACTAATATCATTTAATTTACAGGCCCTGAGTGCACGCATTTCCACTTTACTAGGGGCTTATAAGTAAATTAAAGCTGCCATTTTGGGTGTAAGCTAATGTACCAAGTTTTAGGGAATGAGCACAAGCACGTAAATCGATTAAGTAGCTTTTGAGATTTGAAAAAGTTTCAAAGTGGGCCTTAATGGGTTAACACTTTTATATATCTGTGCTGTTTGAAATTGTAATACATAAAATAGCGAATCTTATCAATGTTTTTCTGGTGTGAAGCTTGCACTGCTGCTGCCCCTGATGGGCCTCTTCTGTGTGTCTGGTGTGAAGCTTGCACTGCTGCTGCCCCTGATGGGCCTCTTCTGTGTGCCTGGTGCTAAGCTTGTGCTGCTACTGCCCCTGATGGGCCTCTTCTGTGTGTCTGGTGTGAAGCTTGCGCTTCTAGTGCCCTGAATGGCCTCTTCTGTGTGTCTGGTATGAAGCTTGCACTGCTGCACCGAAACCCTCTTCTGTGTGTCTGGTGTGAAGCTTGCACTGCTGCTCCTGATGGTGGCCCCTTCTGTGTGTCTTGTGTGAAGCTTGCACTACTGCTGCCCTCAATGGATCTCTTCTTTGTGTCTGGCGTGAAACTTGCACTGCTGTCTCTGAAGGGCCTCTTCTGTGCGTCTGATGTGAACCATGCGCCACTGATGCCTCTGATGGACCACTTCTCTCTCTCTGGTGCGAAGCTTGTGCTGCTGCTGCCCCGGATGGGCCTCTTCCGTGAGTCTAGTGTGAAGCATGCTCTGCTGCTGCCCTCTATGGGCCACTTCTGGGTTTCTGGTGTGAAGTTTGCACTTCTGCTGCCCTAAAGGGACTCTTCTATGTGTTTGGTGTGAAGCTTGCCCCAGTGCTACCCTTCATACGCCTCTTCTGTTTGTCAGGTATGAAGCTTGCAATGCTGTCACTGAAGGGCTCCTTCTGTGTGTCTCTTGTGAAGCTTGGACTTCTGCTGCCCTAAAGGGACTCTTCCATGTGCTACCCTTCATATGCCTTTTCTGTGTGTCTGGTGTGACGCTTGCAATGCTGTCTCTGAAGGGCCTCTGCTGTGTGCCTGGTGTGAAGCTTGCACAGTTGTTTCCCCGATAGGCCTCTGCTGTGTGTCTGGTGTGAAGCTTGCACTGCTGCACCGAAGAGCCTCTTCTGTGTGTCTGGTGTGAAGCTAGCACTGCTGCTGCCCCAATGGATCTCTTCTGTGAGTCTGTTGTGAAGTTTGCACTGCTGCTACCCCGGTGAATCTTTTCTTTGTGTTTAGTGTGAAGCTTGCACTGCTGTTTATGAAGGTCTCTTCTGTGTGTCCAGTGTGAAGCTAGCATTGCTGCTGCCCCCTCCCCCCGAGCCTCTTCTGTCTGTCTGGTGTGAAGCTTGCACTGCTGCTGTCATGATGGGCCTCTTCTCTATGTCAGGTGTGAAGCTTGCATTGCTGCTGCCCTCGATGGGCTTCTTCTGTGTGTCTGGTGAGAAGCTTCCAATGCTGCTGCCCCAATAGGCCGCTTCCTTGTGTCTGTTGTGAAGCTTGCTTTGCTGCTGCTCTGATGGGCCTCTTCTGTGTGTCTGGTCCGAAGCTTGCACTGGTGTGAAGCCTGCTCTGCTGGTGCCCCGATGGGCCTCTTTTGTGTGCTGTCTCTGAAGGGCATCCTCTGTGTGTCTGGTGTGAAGCTTGCACTGCTCCTGCCCCTGAAGGGTCTCTTCTCTGCGTCTTGTGTGAAGTTTGCACTGCTGCTGCCCCGGTGAGCCTCTTCTGTGAGTCTGATGTGAAGCTTGCACTGCCGCTGCCCCAATGGGCCTCTAATGTGTGTCTTGCGTGAAGCTTGTACCGCTGCTGTCCCAGTGGGCTTCTTTTGTGTGTCTGGTGTATAAACCCCTTCTGCGTGTCTGTTGTGAAGCGTGCACAGCAGCCATCCCCGATAGGCCTGTTCTGTGTGTCTGGTATAAAACTTGCTGCTGTCCCAATAGGCCTCTTCTCTATGTCTGGTGTGAAGCTTGCACAGCTGCCATCCCTGAGGGACGTCTTCCGTGTATCTGGTGTGAAGCCTCCATTGCTGTGAGAGGCCTCTTCTGTGTGTCTGATGTAAAGTTTGCATTGGTGCTGCCCTGAAGGTCCTCTCCTGTGTGTCCGCTGTCCCTAACTGGTCTCTTCTGTGTGCCTTGTGTGCAGCTTGCACTACTGTGGCCCATAATGGGCCTTCTCTATGTGTATCATGTACAGTGTACATTGCTGTTGCCCTTGATAAGCCTCTTTTGTGTGTCTGGTGTGAAGCTTGCAATGCTGTCTCTAAAGGGCCTTTTCTGTGTGTCTGGTGTGAAGCTTGCAATGCTGTCTCTGAAGGGCCTCTTCTGTGTGTCTGGTGTGAAGCTTGCAGTGCTGTCTCTGAAGGGCCTCTTTTGTGTGTGTGGTGTGAAGCTTGCAATGCTGCTGCCTCTGATAAGCCTCTTTTGTGTGTCTGGTGTGAAGTTTGTGCTGCTGTCTCTGGTGTGTCTGGTGTGAAGTTTGTGCTGCTGTCTCGGAAGGGCCTCTTCTGTGTGTCTGGTGTGAACTTTGTGCTGCTGTCTCTGAAGAGCCTGTTCTGTGTGTCTGCTGTGAAGTTTGTGCTGCTGTCTCTGAAGAGCCTGTTCTGTGTGACTGGTGTGAAGTTTGTGCTGCTGTCTCTTAAGGGCCTGTTCTGTGTGTCTGGTGTGAAGTTTGTGCTGCTGTCTCTGAAGGGCCTGTTCTGTGTGTCTGGTGTGAAGTTTGAGCTGCTGTCTCTGAAGGGCCTGTTCTGTGTGACTGTTGTGAAGTTTGTGCTGCTGCCCCTGATAGGCCTCTTCTGTGTGTCTGGTGTGAAGCATGTAATGCTCCTGTAAGTAGTTTAGGGTTTCTGTGTGGTTAACTGATGCTTGTGAAGGTGTTTCCAAATTTGCATGCAGAAAGTTGGGAGAGCAGATGTGGCTCTGAAGCCTGGAAGTTTGTGTACACGAAGGCTTGTGCTTATGGGGAGGAGGTGTTGACGTCACGGTAGGACCAGAGGGAATGCCATATTATCAACAAGTACGTGTCTGACACCGACTGCTGCTACATACGCTTTTATTAGAAAATAAATCTAATTATGTCAGTTCTGTGTAGCTGTGATTATGGGATGAAACCTCTGTCTCCCCTCCTCCAGCTCCCTGGTACCTGGAAATCCTTCATTTCTTCATCTCACCATTTTCGAAAAGCGTTAAGGATTCCTTTTGGTCACAGATTTATTGTCCTGTAGATCTTAATCTGTTATTCTCAGTTTTTAAGACTTAGAAAAGTGAGTTGTCTTGCATAGACATCTGGGTAACTAACAGCTAAAAACATTGTTATTGTTATGTCGCGTTTGACAACAGCTGCCTGGGTGCCTTTTATTCTGCATTACCCTCGCCAGGGACTACCGTGAGCACCAGGCTCTTCATTCAACTATTCGCTGCTGTGACGTAGCAAAAATGAGAAATGTAGGAGGGTGGCGGGATGTCAGGTGTCCTCATTTTTGGAGCCAAGTCGAGAGTGGCTTGATGGTACTGGGAATGGACGTCATTACCATTGGTTATTTTGTAAAGAACAATAAGTGTCAGGGCCCTTGTTAGGAGGCCACTGCAGCTTGCAGCACACATTGCACCTGCCAGAGCTTTCATTGACAGTACCAACACAACTGCTAGCCATCACACTCCAACAAGTGTGGCAATTCAAATTACTCCAGCTCCCAAAGCTATAAGAATGGCTTGGGTGGTAAGTATTAGTCATTTAAAATGTAGGTTGAATTAATAAACAGCTATTCCTGAGCTCAACATTAAAATAGACCAACGGTGCCACCATGTGGCAGACTGTTAAAAGTGCTGGTGTTGACAATTAAGTGCTGGTGCCCAGTACCGGGAATCACCGGCTCAAATTAAGCAGTGGTCATGTGGCTGAGGCAGGTAAGGGTTATGTATGCCCTGACTCATCTACTCCTGCCTAGCCGTTGAAAGTAGGGGAAGATGATATGGGTGGACCATACGATTCCTAAAAATATAGCAAGGTAACAATCAGTAATACCAATGTTTTTCACATTTGAGTTCTGAGTGACACCATGGACGGCTCAAGCATCGCTGTTGTTGTTTATTAGATTTCACTCGCAACCCCAGATAGAAAAACATCCTCATTATTCTCCATCTAGAATTCTATATGTTACTAATTCTTTATACTAAGAGAGAGTTTTGGTTCGACCCAGTACTTTGACTGGGTAGGTACTGTCTGGCACTGAGTACCTGCACTTCTTTAATTTACAAGGGAGAGTACCTTCACTTCTCAGGAGCAGGTGGGTTCTCTGTATGGTGAGTTCCTCCGCGTCTATTTTCCATCTAAAGTACTATTTCCACCCAGAGGGCTTAGTGCAAAAAATATAAATTAACGGTTACAAACAATGGTTGCACTTTGCAACCAATATTTGTGCAACACGTAAAGAATTTTATAACCCAACCTTTGTACTACTGGGTTAGTTTGTAAAGTTCCAATTTGTATTGGGTTGTAAACTGCCCTACCGCACGAATAGTAATGAGGTTGGTCGCACAATGCGACTCTGTTTGATTGATGGCCATCACATGGATGGATGCCTGCCAAGGTCAGCAGATTGTCATGTCTCTGATTGAATCAAGTAAACTTTTTTTGTTTTTAATAAATGCAGCCCGTTTTCCTCAAAGTTACGCTCTTCAAATATCTAATATCCAATGAGCAGTATATATGTATTTCTGCAAATTCTTAAAATAAATTGGACCAGTATCAACGGAGAGTACTGTAGCAATCCTGCGTGGAGTACCACGAGTCCTATATCAACATTATTTTGAAGCAATACATATATACTGCTGATTGGATATTAGATGTTGGATTACCCTAACTTTGAGATCTTTGGGACTATATACACGTATTGTTGATTTGATGCTAGCCCTGATGAAGTCTGCTGGTGTACTTACAGCATAGACGAAACAAGTGTTGGCTAGAAAATGTCAAAGACTTCTGAAACATTGCATGAGAATAAAGGATTTTGCTGGACTATTCAAAGCAGAACTCTACATTGGATTATTTTGGGAGTGCTTGAAATGTTGCTTATGTTTTCGGCTTGCTTCTACAGAAGAAGAATTGACGGCTCTTCTCCATTTCGAGCACCCATCCCTAATTGCATTTAATTGATTGTGTTTTCAGATTACTTGTTGATTACTTACTTAATGTGTGTGCACCGCATCAGCCAGCCACCTACATTTTTTTTATTTATCTGGCTCTAAGCACAGTTGATGAAATGATCTCAAGATCTGACCCCAGTTGTCGGTATTGCCACCGAGTCTTGTAAAGTGTGTGTTGTTTGCAGGTCGGACTGAGGTCCACCCCAGTCGAGCAATAGTCCGTACTTGTCCAGCTGATAAAAAAAAGATCTTCCTCCTTCAGGAGATCTCCGTTGATATTCATAGGTACTGAATAGCCCCACCCATGCCCGGGGTCATGGAGCACTTTTTATGAAATACACATAACTTTTACTTTCCCTTAGGAAAGCCACATTACAAGTCGCCGGTATATTTTTAGAAGCCTATCTCAAAGCCATATTGGTAAAATATATTTTGTTTTTGTTACAAAGCAAAACAGTTTAAACTTCTAAATGTCACTAGCGAAATTAGGCGACAAGCAAAACTTCTTAAAGAAACTTTTTGAAGGAAACTGAAGAGGGGGAACTAACTGGTAACCTAGTGTCAAAATGCTGAGCCCTGAAGGACGTGCAACTCAGATTCAAGAGTCAAAGCAGTGAACTGTGTCTAAAAGTCACTGACCGACTCTGAAAATAACCTGTTTATTAGTGACTGTCAGATCTCGGAACCCATCACAACCACCTTTGACACGCACTATCGCCTCAAGTTCTGCTTGTTACTTAGTTGGTCTGCTTGCTCTCTTCTTAGCCCCAAGGATTGTGTTTGAGAGCCAAACCACTCCTGAAATAAAATAGACACACGCTCCCCTGAAGAGAGCAGAGTTGTGCAAGCCAGCCATACTCCAGACACCGCTGGCACCAGCGACGCTTACTCGTTAGGGGCCTTGGCTCCAGTTCAGGCCGCTCTTTAATTAGTGAAGAGGTAGTCGTGTCCATCAGTAACCAGCGGGCGGGGGCTGGTGGGCGCCATCTTGGGGAAATTCAAATGAGGCAAATTGACCATCTGTTCCTCGGATACTTGCCATTCCCTGGGGGTATGAGGCACATGTCGGTGTTTGCCACCTCTCCTCTTCCCCGGTCCTCCCCCAGCCAGTGACATCTTCATCCCTCCCCATCCCTGGATCTGTGGCCCTCATCTTTCAGCAAAGCCCTTGTTGGCAGAGAGCTATTAACCCCCTGGTCGGAGCCCTTCTCTCGGCTTTGAAGTGTCACCATTCTGCTAATCCAGCCTCGGCTCCTGGGCCAGGAAGGATTAAAGCCCTCTCTTCATCTTTAATGGCATGGCTTTTTCCATTCTTACTGAAGGTGCTCACCTGACATTTTCTTGGGGGAATAAATAAACCATGCTTGGCCTCTATATGTGATGCTCTCCATGTGAATTTGGGATTAAATGGCATCAGGTCTGTTGGATTCTGCCATTTTGCGCTCTGATGTGCCTGTCCAGATCTTGAAACAGAGTACTAGGCCCTGCCTTGCGAGAGCATCATCTGATGTATCGGGAGTTTTCCCACCTGTGCTGGAGTAAATGAATGGAGGGTGCTGGTGCCTCTGCCATATAATCGAAGGTAAAGCACCTGGCCGGAATCAGAGACAGTGGGTACCTCAAAAACATGAGGTCGTGTGTCCCACAAAATAACAGTTCTGACAGAAAGTGAATCAGCATAGTCAATAAATAAGTTTTGAATCAAAAAGGATGGAGTCCAGTGAATTTAGAAATCATGAAGTTTTTTTTTTAAATCGAGGAGCAATACATAAGGGAAATACCTAAGGTGAATCAGCATGGATAGTGATCGATCGGGAAGTAGTTTAAGGCTCAATCAAACGCATCAAGAGACTGACATACAGTCAGGGCAAAAACATTCCAAGCACAAAGCATGCGACAAGCCAACAAGAGTTCAGTTCCTAGAGTCCGGGTCTCAGAAGATTGTCTCGCCTCCAAATGTTCTAGCTTTCATAGACAAATTCACAAGAACTCAGTGGAAATCGCACAGTCAACATAAGGTGAGCAAAGCTAAACGAATCACATATCAGAATTATACGTCACCTATTGCCACCATCTTACCACTCTCCCCTAAGTATTAATGTGCCCTATTCTGACCCAACATCATCGGGTGTGGCAGTACAAATCTAGTTACACAAAACAGTACAACTCTCATAAAGAGTGATACAGGCTGGAAAAGACTTGAATGCTGCAAAAGGTTTCCACCCTAGTTCTTCGGGAGCAGCATGTCAACACAGAGCTTCAGTGCACATCTTGATTACATGCCATGTCAGAATGAAATATGAAAACACACATCATGGCGGTATTGAAAACAGTATCGAGTTGAGGCCTAGTTAGCCAAGCACTGTAAACGCTGTATCTCAAAGATACTATGTTTTCGTGCAGAAATGTTCCTAGTGTTAAGCTTTTTTTTTTTTTTAATCAGAATCCTCTCTTGAGCCCTACAGAGTAGGTCATCCCTCCTCCCTGATTGGCAGGATCAGATACCTGAGCAACATGAGATGGGCCCATGCACATACATGTCTTCACCCACTGCCTGACCCCAGGCCTCCACAAACCTGGCCAGCCTCATCTTTTCACCCCCCTGCTTTTTGTTAGATGTGTAGAGGACCTGCTGTGCATGGACCACCTCCCCTCCAGACAAGTGAGGGTTACTTAAGCTGAAGGTTTCCCGCTTCACCACTGCTCTCACACTTGGCCTCGTTCTGCCTTTTTCTGCCCCCTCTTCCCCTCTGTCTTGCTTTTGTAATCACGTTTTCTCCATGACACCTACCTACAAATTTACTCTAAAAAATATTTTTCCTTGATTTCTTAGGCATTGGACATCATTTAGTTTTGAATGAATATTTCTCACTAAAATGCAATTTCTCTGAACTGTGCCTAGGTGAAGTGGCATCAGCCCACTAATAAACTGCAAGTGCAATTGGAGACACTTTGAATAGAAAATGGGTAGGAGAGAGGGTGTGTGGAGGGAGTGTGGTGTGGAGAGAGAGAAAGCGACAGATTGCCGATAAAGGGGGTGCAGAGAGGGATTGCGTTTAGTGACCAACAGCTGAGGCTGCAGAGGAAGGTGCTCATGGACTTTAGGAGGGCCCTTTGGAGATCCCTGTGCTATCAGTGATAATGTTAATAACTGGATACAGAACGCTGTGTTTTTGCCATAGCCCTTCCATTCAAAGTACCATGGCCCAGCCTAAAATGGCACTTCCGCCTTCGTATTATGGTAAATATTTGGGTGGATTTCTCCTAAGAGGTTGTCTTGGGAAGGGTTTCCAATGCCTCTGCTGAGGGATGCCACATATGCGTGGAGCTAGGAGGGGCTGTTCCGAGTAGGTGCAGTGAGGTTCCACAGGATCCGCGGAGTAGCATTTTAAGCAGCATCACTTTGAGTTAAGGTTTTCACTAATTAGATGCCAGTCTAGGTTTAGTGTGAGAGAGGTATGTTTCTTTCACGCTTTTTTTCTCCCTAACCATTCCCAGTTTGTAGGAGTCATGTGGCACCCCACGGTGGGAGCAGAAACTGCCTCTTGAATGCAGATCTTCTGTCCTGAGAAGGGTATATTGTGCTAACCTGGTGTTAGAACCCATCGATGGGTCTATGGAGCAAGCAGAGGCTACTAGGCCTCAGCCACAGGGGCATTTGCCTCTGATGTCCCAGGGCCCATTACAGTAGGCTGGGCAAACTGCACCAAGTACCACCCCTTCAACACTTTACTGTCAGTGGTTGTGATGGCAAGCAGAGACGTTTCTGCTTGGAAGTATCAAGGGGGTCCCCCAAGCTCAGAACTCAGCAATCACCCAGCAGCTCAATAACAGATTGTTCAGTTGTCTTTGTTAAAAGAATGTACTTTAATATGCACCAAAAACCCAGTAGTACACACTGCAGGTCGTAGATATGGATGTTACACTGGCGCGGGGCAAATGTACTTGTGGCTGGTGCCCCCCCCATCCTCCCATCACTCTCCCCCACACCCAGGTTCGAGTTCTGTCTTGGGCAGGTACCACACACAGGTGCAGTGTAATCCCTCTACTGAGATTGTGTGCTCTGTTACTGTTATTAGTCCCAGTTGTGCTGATCTTATCACTGCAGAATTTCATCTGTTGTTTGGTCATGGTTGGCACATGCAGCACATGCCTGGTGCTTTTTGCGAGTGCTGTGGAATGGAGGCCAAGTCCAGGGAAGGAAGCAGTGGTGTCCTTCCCAAATCTTTCACAGAACACTCTCACCGTTGAGAGCAACATGCACCATCAAGGTCCTAGGACACCCAGCACAGGAAGTATAGCCACCCCAGTCCAGGAAAGATGAATCCTGCCCCCAGGCAATATGGGGTTGCACACCGCCATTGGCCTATGAAAAAGGATGCCGAGCGTGTCACAGTTCTGCAGACACAACCCTTAGCCCCAGCTGGATGCACTCATCTGCTTCACAACAGGTGCTAGAAAGGATCCACGCAGCTTGGGCAGGGCTGCCAGATGAACCTGTTCCCACCGCAGGGGTCCGCTGATGCCGCCCCAGCAGCAGGTCCCCGTTGGGCATACTGCACCTCACTCACTGCATCACTGCGTGATCGCTGACACTGCCAAACCTCAATAGTTCACTCTGGCAGGGCACCCATGATGAGCCCCCCACTCCACGTTGGAGTCCATGACTGGAGGTGACGTTCCGGTCCATGCTCGACTTGCGTCACAGCTCCAAGATGGCCCTGTGTCTAGGTTTGTTCGGAGCAGGCGATTGCAGGCGAAGAAACAGCTGCGGTGGGGCTCAGAGGGCCCCCAAGCTTGCCCTGTTACTGACAAGGGCAAGGGGTTTCAAATGTCATCAGGTACTTGAGGCGAAGCTCCGATCCGTGCTGGTCTCCCGGTGCAGCTCCAAATGGCCACCATGTTTGCTTTGTTTGCTCAGAGCGGGTGACACCAGGCCAGAAAACAGCTGTGATGGGACTCTGGGGTCCTCAGCTCGTACCGTCACTGCCAAGGTTGGGGAGACCATGGACAGGCGCTGTTCCTGCGGCGATAGTGGGTGTGGGGGGGATTGAGGCCTTACCTGCAGAGCTCAGGGGATACGCGTCTTGCTGGATTTCTTCCCTGGCAACACCCTCCCACTTGAAGATCTTATGTAGCATGTGCAGAGTGAAGAAGCAGGTGGAATAGACAGTGTTGATCTTTGATTTGATGGTGAACCTGTTGTCAATGATGATTCCTAGATTTCTGGCGTGATCGGAGGGAGGGGGCGCAGGTCCTAGTTCTGAAGGCCACTAGGAGTCATTCTGTGTGTTGCTGCTGTTGCCGAAGATCAGAACTTCAGTCTTGTCTGTGTTTAGCTGCAGGCAGTTGTCTTACATCCAGTCAGCGATGCTTGTCATGCGTTAGTGGAAGCTGGTTTTGCTGGTGGTGGTGGTGTCTTCGATGATTGAGAGGATGAGTTGAGTGCTGTCTGCATAGGGTAGTATGTTGAGACTGTGGGATCTGACGATGTTGGCTAGTGGGGTCATATATACGTTGAAAAGTGTGGGGCTGAGGGATGATCCTTGGGGGACACCACAGGTAATATCTTTGGGTTAAGAGGTGAGATGAGATAGGATTGGTCCTCATGGTTCTTCCAGTGAGGAAGGAGGTGTTCCATCTAAGCGCGTCCCCTTGGATGCCTACGCGGTGGAGTCTTTTGATCAGAGTGTGGTGGGATATGGTGTCGAAGGCTGCCGAGAGGTCGAGGAAGATCAGACCTCAGAACTGTTTCTCCTCAGTCAAAGAGGGTTAGGATGTTGTCGGTGGCTGTGATCAAGGTGGTCTTGGTGCTGTGGTTGCTGCGGAAGCCGGACTGGGAGGCGTTGACTAGCTAGTTCTGCTCCGGGTATGTCATGAGTTGCTTATTGAGGATTTTTTCCAGTACCTTAGCTGGGAATGGGAGCAGGGAGATTGGCTGTTAGTTTTTAATTATGCTGGGGTCTGTGGAGGGTTTTTTGAGCAGATGTTTGACTTTGGTGTGTTTCCAAGCATCAGGAAATGTTGCGGAGGTGATGGAGGTGTTTAGCAGAGTGGTGAGCTCCTGGTCGATCCTTTGGTTTTCAAGATTGAAGATGTGGCGTGGGCAAGGGCCTGTGCTGGCTCGTGCGTGGATGGATTTCATGGTGGAAGTGGCGTCCTAGGTGGAGGGGAGGTTCCAGGTGATCAGTCTGTGGTTTGTGTTGGTTGTGGTGGCGTATCTATTGATGCAGTCCGTAGGTGTAGGTTGGGGTTTGAAGTTTCTGTATATGGTTGCAATCTTGTTGTGAAAGAAGTTGGTGAGGTTGTCGCACAACTCATGTAAGGGAGTGATGTTGTTTTTGCTAGCAGCTGTGTTGGAGAGTTCTTCCTCTCCCATGCCTCTCCCTAATCTGTCACTTTGGATGGAGTGCCCTGCCCTGTCTAATGCTGGTTTGTTGTGCGTTACCCACAGTGCCTCACTCTATTAGGATCCTGTTGTTGCCCAGGTATACATAACTATCTAGAAACTGCTGGGTTCTCTACATGACTGTTCTATCTAAGATTCCATTGTTCTGTGCAGAGCTGCTCTACTTCACTGAAGGAAGATGATATAATGTTAAAATGAACTCCTGAAATTATGGCTTTGAAATAAAACACAGAATAGTTGCCTGTTATGTCCCTCGGTGAACTGTTTGCTACTGAAATCTGGTGGCAGCCCTTTTGGGTCATAGGTTTGGATCCTACAAGGACCAACTCTGCCTTCCAGGGCTGACAAATGTAGTGCTAATAAGCCAGGTAGAATAAAATATACTGTTAAGATTGCTAAGAAATGGCATATCTGTAGTAGCAAGCAGTATGTACATTTATATATTGAAATAGAAAACTATTTTTTCTCTTAAGTTGAGTAGAAGGCTGGCAAAGAGGAGATTGGAGAGTTCATGGAGTGGAAGACAAAAGTACTACAGCACACACTGAGGTCTCTCTCTTTGTAGCCTTTCTTTACTTTACACAAGCCACGCGCATGCCCTTGAGTGCACTTGTAAGAGTTTAAAAGTCAGTGGTATCAATGTAATTATATTTTAGTCACTACGGTAATTTGAATCTTATGTCCCCTTTCCTTGGCCATATCTTCAGGTACTGTGTGTGGAATTTTTCAATACTGTGAATTTGTCCCGTGTGAACACTGATTAGTGAATTTAACATTTATATGTTCCACACCGTACAACTTGAGTTATTTTTCTATCTGTGAAGTCTATATCAGTGGCTCTTAACCTGTGGTCTGGGGACCCCGTGGCAGCTTAGAAAATTAAATAATGTTAACCGATTAATAACATGTATAAATAAAGAAGAAAAATGAAAAACTGAAAATTGTAAAGCATTCTGTGAAGGAATTTGAAATTGAAGGTTAAAAGTTGTCAGTATCCTCAGATTGATTCATACGTGCAGTGTAAGTGATCTATGGATGGTGAGTGGCCCCAAATGAATTAGAAAAGCACCAACCTTCCTATTATTAATATTTTTTATGTTTGTGCTTTAAGTAAAATATGTCATCATTGGTGTATTTGTTTGGTGAATGCTTGTTTCTGTATTATTTGGAGGCTCAACTCATTGAAAATGGTTAGGCTGGGGTCTCCGGCTTCCAGTAATGACAGACCGGGGACCCTGAATTCCAGTGATTCAGTGGGGGTCCCGGGTTCCTGTAATGATTAAGTGGAAGTTCACAGTAGTTAAAAGGTTAAGAATCACTGGACTATATGATTTATTTAGAGTAATGCAAATACGCTCTCCTGCTACACGTGGTGTGGATGGGGAGCTCAGGGGACCTGCATGCAGTCTTGACACTTTCCTTTAAGTGCAAATCACTAGGGGGTCTCTTTTGGAACATCCCACTGCTGGTACTGCCCAGTTCAACCACCAGAGCCACCAATATCAGTCTGGCCTTTTGTGTGACATAGCTCCTGGATCTGCCCTTTTGCTGCGTGTGGTGCGCCATTTATCTGCAAATATATTTAGCATGATAGAAATACCAATATATACATGTATTTTGCCTTTTGTTTCCAATGGACAGCGTTCCACGTGTATGCAGAGATGTTCTGATCCTTAATTGTTCAGTATCTTCTATATCTTGTCTAGTGCTGTTTTCCTTTGCATTGTGGTACTTGTAGTCCAACATTTCTGCTACAGCACAAGTCACAAGTACTAGAATTCAGAGAATTAAATAATGACTGCATCAATCACTTGCCTGTCATGAGTCAGCCTGTGCACTTCTGTTCGCTGTGGCTGGAGTTATAAATCTGACTCTAGCCACACCAACCCCAAACTAGGCAAACCGCCCCCAACACTGAAAGGTGAAGCAGGGAGGCACACCAAAGAACCCATCCTGGCTCAAGTGATCTGCTCTGATGCCAGACAGTGGCTCTTCCTGCTTGAGGGTCTGGGGGTGGGGGGGGGGCACCAAGGAGAGGTCTCACTTGCCTCTTATAGCTTTGGTAGCAGTGTGAAATAAAATGAGCACTTGTTTCAATTATCAATACTGATGCTGCGGTATCGCAGGTACTTTCATGCAAAATATAGAACAAAACTGCCCATTCCACAGCCACCCTCAATTTGCTTTAAATGAGTTCTGCTGCTGAATCCTGACAGTCTCCTCCTGAAATTAAGCATTGGTCTTGACCTGTATCACCATCCCCATGGTCAAGCCCCTCATGTTTTACATACAGTACCACCTGAGATAGCTCTAGTAATGTCCATTGGTCCTGTGTCACAGCACAGTGGCACTTTAGTCCTGACACATAAATACCCTGTTCGCTAGAATCTCTGTACAGCATGTGAAGGCATGGCATTCTGTGCCTGTCTTTTACTGCAGTACATGAAGTAAGTCAATAATTAATGAGTGCGGTTATATCCCATAGGCAGATAGTCCCGGTCCCTATAAATAAGTCCTGCTGATGAACACCAGCAGACACCAGCACAAATTAAGCTCTTGAGATCACTGACAGGGCTGGTACTTTAGCTAATTCCTGCCGCTTGGTTCCACTTCAGCCTTGTCTTCCCAATTGTAGCGTGGCAGGCCTATGAGGGTGAGGAAAGAGCCTTCAAGGGCAAACACTGAGGGGTGGTCACTGCTTACAGACCAAACTACTAGCGCTCTCTGTCCCTTTATTTAACCCTTTGGTCGAGAGAGGCCTCAGGGTGTGTGTGAGGGTAAGACATCCTTTACATTGGAGCCAGCTGGCTCTCTACATCGTCTCCGGCACACTAGACAACATCAGTTATTGAAAACACAATTAGTGCTCTGTGCTTGCACTCACAAGCAATCTTTAATTCTTGGACACATTCGCCATAACTGAGGTTGATTTGCCTCCCTTGTCAGGCATGTGATGTCTGGTTGAGTATCTGCGGGCCCCTCAGAGACCGCGCTTGTTGCCCAGCTGCACAACAGCTTCTGCAATCCTTCAACACCTGAGTAATTTATTAAAGCCATAACTGTCCCGCACCCAAGGCGAGAGGAAGCCGGGGATGCATTTGTGTTAATTGAAGTTAATCTCTAGGTTGCCTTTGTGAGAAGGTGGCACATTTCCGGCGCGGGCTGTGATTGGCTGCGCGGGCGCCGGGTGACTGTGATTGGCTGTGTGGGAACCCCATGACTGTCTGCCTGCGCAGCGCCCGGCGGAGGGACAGGATGCGATGACGCGGATGAAGCAGGAAAAAGTGCCCTCCCTGCTGGCGCTGCCCATTAGCATGGCACCGAGCCAGCCTCTCCTCCAGGCCCAGCGGTAATTCTAGACGGGTTTGTGTAATTGGAGATTAATGTCCGCTCCGGGATGCTTGAGAGAGACGCCGAGTATGGAAACCCGGAGACGTAATGTGCTCTGCAGACCTGGAGATCCCGGGGCCCAGGGCGGGGACAGCAGGAGGGCGAGCTCCGCGCGAAGACCAGGCGCACCCGGCACCTCTCTTTTTTTGTTTTTAGGTCATCTCCTCCCATTTGTTCCATTCGGGCATTTTTGCGATTGGTAAATTTAGCAGTAATGAACGGAAGTGCATGTTCGCAGGACTAAGGACCACTCACACCGGGAAGTGTACGTGTTTTATTTGCAGCAGCCCATTGTAGCTAGGTTCGAGCTAAATCACCTGCATGCATGCATGTACACAAGGATGTACTCTCTGCCTGCTTCCTAACTCTACTCTTCTGTGGGTAAGCCCACCACAGCAGATGTGTACGACTGCAAGGAAAAGCTCTAAGATGCCAACGATTTGGCAGTCATGCTCCATTTAAAAAAAAGCCAGGTTCTTCTTTGCCCATCCAGAGCTCTTGTAAGCTGCCTTAGATAAAGTTCAAAAGACATGGTCCTTAGTTGCACAGATATTAATGTGTGGCCCTCCCAGACTATGCCTCGAGTTCATGAAGCGTGTCTCAACATCCTCCCTTGAAGCATCTTTGCTGCCTTTCCAGGACAGCAGTTTATCAGCATCTGCTTTTACCCTTAAAGAGTACCTTGTCATCGAAGACAAAATGCAAAAGTTGACTTAGAATTGCTCCTTTCAGGCCTGTTCTCTAGAGGTATTTTTTCTGTACTATCCAAGGAAGTAGAAAGAACTTTAAATTATTTAAGCTAAGCTGTGCTGTGTGTGTGGCCACTCACCTGTGAGCAAAACCAATTACACAGATTAAAACTAAGGTACCCCATCTGTGGTGGCTACTTCTTCACTAAGTGAGAAATTCTCACAAGTGCAGTAACCAACTTTCACCTCCGAGTCCTGATCGATGCAGCCACAATATCAGACCTCTTGGCACTAGAGGAGGATTCAGACTTGCGTATCGGCAAGCTTCCCAATGTAGATTGCACTGGGATGAATGTGGCAGCCTCACTAATTTCCTTCTCTGTGCTGTCGATGGCCTCCTCCATGGCAAGACTTGGCCGGAAGGCTCTGCTAAGGCACTCTGGATCTTGGTCCGCGAGATCTGTATGCCAGTGTATCAGGCACCAGCGATTATGTACCTCAGTCAACCCTAAAGAGGTGTTACCTTGGGATTTGAGGTTTGATCTTGGGATTTTGGCGTATTAGGATACTGTTAAAATTGTGGATTTTGCATTTATGGCAATCCAACCTGGTGCAAAACTTGACGTACTAGGGGGTGCTCGGGTTCTAACGTCAAGCTCCTTACAAGACGAACTGCACTCTAGTAGGGCATTTTCTGCAAAGTGATCTGAGATTTATGCAGTGTGCATGTGTGAAGGGGGGCACTTTAAAAGCACACTTGAGCCTCCCCATCCCCTACTGATTTCCTATTATTGAACCCAGAGACCCTATGGCTCCTTTACCAACAACCTGGGCCACAGCCGGACACATCAATACTCTGGTCACATGCTTTGCCGCTATAGCAATGAGTTCACTGCAGCAAGTGCTGGCCCCACAGTCTTGCCCAGTAAGGATTACCTCTAGCTGCACCTCTACAGCCACAGGCTCTTCTATCTGTTGCTATCTGGCAGACACAGGCAGTGTATGACCTGCAGCTATGCCCACCTCCACGGCTCCAGGCTCTGGATCTACTGCCTCTAGGCCCACCTCCTCTGCCGGAAGCCCTGTAGCTACAACCTTTAGCCCACCTCCACAGCTACAGGCTCTGTATTTACTTCCTCTAGTCCAACCTCCTCAGCCAGAAGCTCTTTGTCAACAACCTCTACCCTGCCTACACTGCAATAGGCTCTGTATATTAAGTCTCCTGCCCCACCTCCTAAGCTGGAAGCCCAGTATCTACAACCGCTAGCCCACCCCCACAGCTCCCAGTTCTGTATATTCACCATCCAGCCCCACCCCTCCTCAGCCAGCAATCTCTTTCCCACCTCAAATGCCCCACGTTCTATGTAATAAACCTCCAGCCCCTTAGCCAGAAGCTCTGTATCCGCAACCTCTATCCTGCTGTCACAGCTACTGGGTCTTGTATTTGTTGCCAGCCCACCTTGGTAGCCAGAAGCACTGTTTCAGCCGCCGATATTTCCAACTGCACTGCCCCTGGCTCTGTTATCTGCAACCTCTTGCCTGGTTCCACAGTCTGTCTCTCGATCTGCTCTTGCTAGCCCACCCGCAAAGGGTCTGTGTCTTTGCATCCAGCTAGCCTTCACACCCACAGAATCTGTATTTACTCTCCTCAGCCACATGCTCTGTGTTGCTTCTAGTCCACCTTCCACAGCCCAGGGTCTGTATATGTAGGCTCTGTATATGTTGCTGCTAGACCACCTTCCACAGCTGCAGGCTCTGTATGTGTTGCTGCTATCCCACCTTCGACAGCCCCAGGCTCTGTATGTGTTGCTGCTACTCCACTTTCCACAGCCCCAGGCTCTGTATGTGTTGCTGTTAGTCCACCTTCCACAGCCCCAGGCTCTGTATGTGTTACTCCTAGTCCACCTTCCACAGCCCAGGCTCTGTATTTGTTGCTGCTAGTCCACCTTCCTCAGCCTCTGGCTCTGTATGTGTTGCTGCTAGTCCACCTTCCATAGCCCCGGGCTCTGCATGTGCTGCTGCTAGTCCACCTTCCACAGCCTCGGGCTCTATATATGCTGCTGCTACTCCACCTTCCATAGCAGCAGGCTCTGTATGTGTTGCTGCTAGTCCACCTTCATAGCCTTAGCCTCGGTATGCGTTGCAGCTGGGCCACCCCCAAAGCCACAGGTTCTGTAAGGGTTGCCGCTAGCCCACCTTCCACAGCCTCAGGCTCTGTATGTGTTACTCCTAGTCCACCTTCCACAGCCTCGGGCTCTGTATATGTTGCTGCTAGTCCTCCTTCCACAGCCTCAGGCTCTGTATGTGTTACTCCTAGTCCACCTTCCACAGCCCCCAGTTCTTTCTGTTGCCGCTACTCCACCTTCCACAGCCCACGGCTCTTTATGTGTTGCTGCTAGTCCACCTTCCACAGCCCCTGGCTCTTTATGTGTTGCCACTAGTCCACCTTTCACAGCCCCAGGCTCTGTATGTGTTGCTGCTAGTCCACCTTCATAGCCTTAGCCTCTGTGTGCGTTACAGCTAGGCCACCCCCCCAAAGCCACAGGTTCTGTAATGGTTGCAGCTAGTCCACCTTCCACAGCTGCAGGGTCTGTACGTGTTGCAGCTAGCACAGCTTCTACAACCAGAGGCTTTCTGGCCTCCTTCCTCCCTCGTGGGGAGCACGCCTAGAGGCCTAGAGCAGGGTGTGCACATCGCAGGAAGCAGGAAAGAGTCTTACTAGGTGGACTTGTTACTTCCTTCCGGCAGGCAGCATCTGTATATTTTGGCTCATATTGACTACTTTCTGCCAGTGGTGTTTTTCACGTGGGTGAGAGCTGGCCAGGGCTGGCTGACGCGTGCGTCAGTGTTCTTTAAATTTCCAACCAATAGCGGACGCCACTCCCCCTTTGCTGATTTTGGAGAGCAAAACTTTAATTTAGTTAAAAGGAAGCCAGTCAAAAAACCCATGTATTTAGATGAAGTGATGCAGGCAGTGAATGAACGTGGCAGCAGACCAAATTGTTGAAGAAAGCCCAGAGTGAAGTCATCGCCGCGGGTTATTAATCTCCGCGAGAAGCGGTGAGGGTGGGAAACTTTCACACTTCCTATTGGCTGAGGGCGGGAAACCATTACTGGGGAGGTGTCGATCCTCTCTCTTTCTGTATTACACCTTTGAACTGCCGCAGATGAAGGCACAAGGTGCCTAAAGGCCGTCAGCAAGTATTTGTGGTCCATTTGTCTTGCGGCGCTGTGCTCTGACAGGCTACTCTGAGGGCGCGCAGGCCTGTCCGCGCAAAGCTAGCCTGGCAAATGCCTTGTCAATAAATGATTGTTCTTTCTCAATGAATCAACTCCCAGAACCTCCATTCATGGAATCCCCTCTGAAAATACTTTCCCAGAGTGCACCACTGTGCACTGTGAACATGCGGCACCAGCCTGCGGCCAAGCAGTCCCAGCACATTATCTGTGGTTTGGTTGTGGTTAGCAGTATGAATGAACATCAGGAACATGACTGTTCTGACTGTATATGTTCTTAACAGGTATCTATTGTCAGTTTTTGTATTTTCTTTTTGCTAGTCTCCTTTTGTCATAATCCATACCACCTTAAATATATGTCCACCAGAAGCACATGGGCCTGTTTTGAGATCGGCTAAGTGCAGCTGTCTTACCTTGTTCAGGCTTTTCCAACCAGTAGCCCGTGAGCTACTGGTAGGTCTTCAGCTACTTTATGTAGCTCTCCTAGCCCAGGCTACTACGTTACAAGCTTCATCTTGGATTAAATAATAAATGGATCCCGGAACTGAGAGTCTGTACTTAGGATGAGGGTGCTGGGAGCCATATCATGGTCTGCTAACATCCCTATGACATCAGGCTGCAAGTCTTTAACACTTCATAGAGTTGTTCAAACAATCACTTTGGCTGTGTGTCTACATTTAGTTGTGAGAGTTGGGCATCGGCTAATGAGTGGCCAATTCTAAAAATATTTTCTACTTGACCCTCCCCCTAAACTGTTTTGATCATGATTTACACATCTTTCTTTACATCTTTTTGTAGAGAATAATTATGTAACGTCATCATTTTATTTGAATTTTTATGAATGGCACCATGCCATCTCCTGGTAGCTTTGGAGTAGGAATGCATAAACGAGGGGGCATATTCAACAATCTCAATTAACAAAACACTCAGGGGGTCATGCTGGCGGTCAAAACACTGACCGCCAGCGACCCCGGAACTCCGCAGGCCAGATTATGAACCTCTCTGAGAGCCGGCGGGCGGAAACCTTGTTTCCGTCCGCCGGCTCACAGAACGGCTCGGCCGCGACATTGACAGAGGTTCCACATGGAGCCGCCGTCAATGAATCTGTGCGGCAGGTGCAGTTGCACCTGTTGCGCAGATCACTGCCCAAAAATCGGGCAGTGACCTGCGCGACGGGGCTCTGCACCTGGGCCTCTGCACTGCCCATGCAAACTGCATGGGCAGTGCAGGGGCCCCCAGGGGTGCCCCGGGGCACCCCCTCCGCCAGCCTTTTCCTGGCGGGATATCCCGCCAGGAAAAGGCTGGCGGGAAATGAAACATTATCCGCATGGTAGTGCCGCTACCCTGGCGGATGGTGTTTCATCCTGCCACCAGGCTGCCTGACGGCGGGAGCCTGGAGGTGGGTGACGGCTGCCGCTGGCGGTCGTCACCATGTTTATTATATGGCGGTTCGGCCGAACCGCCATGATCGTAATGATCGTAATGAGGGCGTCAGTCAGTCAACAGCAGTAACCTGCCTTTCCGCACAGAGGAATCATGTCAAAGCATTCTAGTGGATTATCCACAGCCATAGTAAATTGGCCCAGAAGAAGGATGCAGTCAATATGCTGACTAGGAGGATGCAGAATAAATGCAAGGGCATCCGTTTGACTCCTCATGGTATAGGGAGAAGCCATAACCTCGGCCTGGGGGATGAGTGAGTTTTTAGTGTCATCCTGCATTTGTAGAAGCCATGTTGATGTCTAAGCTGGGTGCTCCATGGAGAAGAGTCCCTGCACATGGATATATTTTTTGCTGAATTTCTTGCATCTGGTTGGCAGAGTGGCACGTAGATTGCAGTCACCAGACCTTAGACTTTCTAGATGAATAAAACACAACAAACAGCTGGCAGTGTAACCTGACAGCCTTGTAAAGCTTTGCGGACGAGACAAATGGTAACCCCTTTGCAAACTTACTGTGATCCTCAGCCAGTAGGGCACCTTCAGTGCAGGTCTGATGTGGTCTTGGTCAACCTGAGCAACAGACTGGTAGCCTGGTTCTAGGCTCTTTGGAGCCTTTGGTAATTTTTCTGCATGTAACCGTCTATTTACATTGGACAATGAGTCACATTTGATAGAGCCCCTGAAACATCTTGTTAAGTGAGGTATCCGATTGTTGTTGGGGCACATGTGTTAGCCGATTTCATAGTAGTCATGGATACTGGTGAGAAGTGACGATCATTGGTACTTGGGCCACCATTGAGGTAGCCTGTG
Source organism: Pleurodeles waltl (assembly GCF_031143425.1). Lineage (NCBI taxonomy): Eukaryota > Metazoa > Chordata > Amphibia > Caudata > Salamandridae > Pleurodeles > Pleurodeles waltl. Next base: position 69,763,069 of record NC_090444.1, on the reverse strand, counting down.
TGTGATGCTGTCATTCAGTAGACAAAGGTGCCCACCTTTACATGATGCTTGCGATTCTGGAAGAAAGAGGCAAGTTATGATAGTCAGTGGTGTGACATGCAGGTGAGATGTCTAATAGAATTAAAATACAAGGGTTGCTTTGCTCTCAGCTATTGAGTGGTTCCCCCCTAATATTCAGAGGCATTATTTCAGTGTTGCAGCAAAAAGGCGAGGCAGTCTTACAATGGGAAACATCAAAGTTTACCTCAAAAAGATTTTCATATGTATGGATGTAATTTGTGGTTCATCTCCAGTAAAGATTTATTTCCAAAATAGCTAAGAGTTGATCCAGTATTTCTACTAGCTTATGTGGTAGAGCATTGATTATATTCCAACCAGGCCCTGATTGAGTACTTTTACTAGTAACTGAATGCGACGAGGACACGACCATTCCATTCAGCTGGTCTGTGATGTGTTAGCATCACACACCTAGAAGGACCTACTTAATTCCCCAGACGATGGCTAATATTTCTTGTTTGATGTGGGACTGGTTCTGTTTTGGTTCACAAAATAAAGCACTTTTCTCCTTACCGACAATTTCACATGTGCCAGTAAAGAGAGTATTAACAGTACACCTTATGTCGTTAGTTGGCACAGAAAATCTTTCAAAACTACTTCATAGTTCCAAAAACTCTATGCTTTGCACAACCTGTTTTGCGTTCAGAGACTAGGCAAATACGTGTGTGTGTGTGCATTCTTGTGTGGTGTCCAAAGTTTATAAGGTGTGGCAATGACAAATGCCAAGGCTTGAGCCACACTATTCGAGGTTCACGGGTTGATTTGCACATCTCAGCACTTCGAGATGTGTGTCACCTTGTCACAGTGAACTCCGCTAAGGCCAGTGCTTCTGCTGTAATAGGACACATAACACATGCGATTGATCAAGTGATAAAACAACAGAAAACATGCCTGCTGCTCCTACTGTGCCAGTGCCTCAAAATCCTTCAGCAAGAGATGAGCAGTAAAAGCTGCACAGGTTCCCGCTCTCAGGCAAAGGTTGTTCGCAGCATAAGATTTCTTGAGTGCATTTGATATTCTGTGGTTTGATGGGTCTGATGAAGTACAGTCCTTGCGGTTTACTCAAGTGTGGCCCATTATGTTAGTGAGAATAGAATCTTTCTTGATGAAGTGGGACACATTATCCTTTTCTTCCTGTAAGACATACACCCTCAGCAGATATTGTGTAACATTGAGTTACTCCAGTTCGGATGGATACAACTACCTGTGGATTCCTCACCTTATGAATTCTCCTAATGTGCCACCATTCGACTGAAACTTTCTTCCCAGCTCTTCATGTCGACGAGGACGTCACAATTGCCCGGCTCCGCAAGCGACTCCGTCTGATGTCATTGTGGCAATAAGAAGTCCTCGCCGGTGTGCTGACGTCAGTTTCACCATTTTTTACGTGCCTTCGAGGCGAACAGGTGAATACTGACTTCACAAGAACAACATATAGGACTGGTGGCACTTCTGGAAATCCTACCTTCTCTAAGATGTCATTTAAAATGTAATCCACTTCCTCTCTTCCCACATTTTCCAGAGGAAGGGTATAGGATTCAGAGTTAGTAGATGAAAAAAGTCCCTGTCTTCTCCTATCCCGTGGAACTTACAAAGTGTCTGTACCTCTTCCTCTCCCTTACATCAGATAAGCATTTGGAAACTGCCTCCTGGGTCAAATTCTGATCCTCTGTAGCCCACACGAACTCCTGTATCCCCAGGACCATCAGTTGGAAAACCTCGCCTAGAAGTGCTCCGTCATTCCCTCTCCTCTTTATGATCAGAAGAGTAAGCTGTGGATAAATGCTTTCTCTTTGCAGCTCTCATGCCCTCCATGTTTCAGAATGAAGTGCAACAGAAGAACCTTGCTTTAAATTCGCTTAAAGATACCCGATCAGGCTCAACAGTAATGACCAATTGAGAATAGACGAATATGCCACCTATCCTTTCAACCCCTTTTCTTTACAACCTCTTCTTAATCAATTTTGTAGAAAGATTCACAGGCCTAAAAAGGATGAATAGACATAGTCACGAAGCACAGGCTCCATATCTAACTCAACCTTGGTGCCGTCCTGCCTCCTTGTTGGTTATCTGCTTTAGTGTAATGACTGAAAAGTATTGCTGGTTGACGCAAGAACAAACACTGGGTGCTCCAGCAAGTATTGCGGTGGAGATCCAGAAAGTGGCAACTTATCAGCCATTTACTGAAAACTCTCACAAGATAGCTTGCTGGTGACACCAAATTCCGTCATCCTCCTTTACATTAGGTACAGTCGTCAACCGCGACACCACGTTCGACAGACAGAACTCTTGGTTCATATTGCATGAATTTTTAAATGCTTGACAGTGGATTACAGTCCATCGTCTTTTATGAATTACTAATATTCTTTTTCTAAAATTAGTTTTATTTATGTGCAAACATAATAAAATTACATTGGCATATACATGTCGTTCAGATCATACACTTTACTGTGTGTCAAATTCACTCACCACAGCCGTAGCGCATATGGCCATCTCCTCCAAAGTTCTCCTCTGCTTCCCCCTTCATTTCCAGCATCCCTAGGACTTGGTCATGTTAAATGTCTCTTCAACTTGTATCATCTGCTTGTTGCACCCTTGTCACATGGGCCGGCCCCTGGTGGAACCCGCGCTCCCGACGCCAAACCGTAATACACTCTCCTCCTCCTTGCCAGATTTTCTCAAACTTCCCTGGACGACCCCTTCCCTCAAAGACCACTCTTGCTTCCCTTTATGTATACGTTCACACGGCTCAGCCACTGTTGTTTATTGGGGGCCTGAGTCTTACCCCATGCCTGAGCAATACCCTTTTTGCCACCACCCGACCAAACCCACAAAACAGAAACTTAGCTGTGGAAGGTCCACATTACTGCCAATATTCTTAACTGCAGCGAAGGAACAGACGGTAAAGTAACTTGTGGTTGGCGGGAACGGAGCTGATGGTGGGACTCCATCTGTTGGCCAAAATAAGACTGTAGAAAGGTGGGGCTGGAGAGGCAATCGCTAGTCTGGTGGATGCAGCATGTGGGTCTTCAGGGTTGTTTCCTGAAGGGTAGGTTCATTTGTTGTTGCCGCTGGGAAGGGATAGTGGCATTTTTTACTTTACTGTGGGGAAGGTCTGTGGCCTGCTGGCTGGCATCATACGGGAAGGTAAATAGTCTGGGGGCAGTGCTTGGAGAATTTGTCTTGAAGAGTCAATCCCAAAAAGGTACTCAGTGGTTTTCTTGCAGATGACTGGGGCAGTTCTGCTTCACTCAGCTGTTGACATGACTACAACTTGAGAGAGCGTCCACAGCCTACACCCACCTGGGAAGCTTCTAGGGCAAAGGTTGCTCTTCTTCATCTTCAAGGAGGTTGTACAGTTGCTGCTTTCATCATTACGCTGAGTTCATGCTTTTGCTCCACCTGAAGACCTCCTGGGCCTCCACAGTACCCATGCTCTTGGCACTGTTCGATGATGCAGTGCAGATTTTAAGGACATGCCAACATTCCATCCAATTGGAAAGGCGCATATATTTCCCCCTCCCAGATGCATCCAGGCCTAGGCCCATTTCTCAGATTGACGCCTTCTATTGTCACCGCAGTTAAAAGAAAGTGACGTCTTTTGTGGTGCTCCTTGAGTCCAGAACATCAGCTGTTGCCCATCGCTGAGAGTAGACCCAGTCATTACCAGGCCTGACTCCCTTAGAGCCACCTTCAGAAGGGCGCTTACGGCCATGCTAGAGTCAGGCAATCATGTTGAATACTTTCATATGGCACAGCTCTTGTGTAAACTGAAACTCGTCGAACTCACACCTGCAAGTAGATGGGAATGGCGGCTGTTAGATGTGGGTCTCCGACTTTATGCCTGAATTTACCCAAAAAACATTACTGCTGTGAGGACCTCTCATCCGTGCCTTCAGCATTTTTTGTCTTTACAAAGACAAGTTATAAGAGCTGGTCTCCTGCAGAGGAGGGGCCAATCATATATTTGTATACAGTTTTAATTATTGTTATCGGGTTCCAGAAAGCTGAAAAATGTACAGCTCTTCTGGTCTCTTTTCTGTGGCACGTGGGTTAAAAGCGACCAAAGCATTGTTATTGTGCGGACAGAAAAATACCCGAGTGTCCCTTTCTAGACACGATACCTACTTCAATCCTTCCTGGTACCCTAACCCACTCCCTATTCTGATTCTGTGTGATAGAGTTGCAAGGTGGATGTTATATACAATTATAAAAGACAGTCTGAATTTGTCTTTGGAGAAGGAATATGCACTTCATGAGCCCTGCCTGTATCCTAGGGCCAGATGCATCAAACAATTTTGCATTTGCAAACAGTGCGATTCCCTGAAATTACGACTCCATTTAGGGAATCGCAAATTGTGGTTCTCTAAATAGGAAATCGCAAATGGGGAATTCCTATTTGTGATTTCCAAAGCACATGTTTCATGCATTTGCGAATTGGGCATTTAGGAAATGCAATTACCACCAAATCCAATTTGGTGTTAACAATGTGCAATTTTAAAAAATGCATTATAAATGCATTTTTTACAATGACATGTAGCGCACACATGCCTTTACAATGACATGTAGCGCACACATGCCTTTACAATGACATGTAGCGCACACATGCCCCGAAGGCATGTGTGCGCTTCACATGTCCACAAATATTTTTTTGGGGTGCATCAAAGGGGGCCTTAGGCCCCCAGCACCCTGGGGTTTGCATTACCTAATTAGGTAATGCAAAACCATTCGCACCTCTGGGCCCATAGGGATGAATGGAGTCCCATTCCCTAATTGCGATTCGGTAATAGCGACTGCGATTTTTAAGAAATCGCTATTACCGAATCGCAATTTTCCTACATCCCATTTTGCATTTCTTAAATTGCGATTTCTTAAAAATCGCTATTTAGGAAATGCAAACCGGGACTTTGATACATCTGGCCCCTAGTGAGTCCAGGTGTGAGGAGGGTCAAAGTCAGTGGGTCTTCCTTTGAGACGTATTCGTTCTGCCAATACCTTTTGTTCTCGCTCTACTGTACCAACAAAAATGCTGATGCTGTACAACATGAACAAAAAGGGTGAAAAAAGGTGCAATGATGCAGCCACATTATTTGGTAGACACACTGTGTATTTTTACAGGCGCGTGCATGCATTGTGGTACGGGTGCCCTTTTTTCTGCTTACGAAACTGAAACTGATTGATAAATACAAAAAAATATGAAATTGAAGTAGTGTGAAAGTACTTTTAATTCTAAAGAGGGAGAGCTGACAGCAATTTGCTGCCTAGTCCTCCAACAAAAAAGCTGAAAGTAAAAGAAAAAAGATAATTTGGGATAAGTGGGAGCAACGGAGGAGCGGGTCGTAGGAACAGGTGAGAGGGAGTAAGGGAAAAGAAGCACACAAGAGAGGGAGCAATAGGGAAGGGGGGAGATTCACACAAGGAGAGTGCAACACCGGGGAAAGGAAGACAACCATGGGTGAGAGCAACACAGAGATCGGGGGGGGGAGAAGCACTTGGGCAAGAAAAGCAACACAGAGCCTGGGTGCGGAATGAAGCACACGTATGAGAGAGAGAGCAACATCAGGGGTGGAAGGGAGATACATGGAAGACAGCTGGAAAACACATCCACTCTCAAAGAGCTCCTAATAAAAAAGAAAAAAGTTGTTCCCTCAAGTGAGCAATGGAAGGACATGAGGAAGGAGGATATCCTCCAGAAGAGAGACAGAAGCAAGCTGGACAAGGCAAGCCATCAAATAAGAAGCAAGCATACAAGAGTGACAATAAAGGCAACCTTTGGTAAAGCCAACCAGTGCTGAGCAATGGGCTGGTTTGAAGCGCACTGTAAGTTCTTGGTAAGCTGGGGGCGAGGCCAAGATGGCGCCAGGAGCGGATGCTTGCCTGTGCAGCTCTGCAACTTTTAGGGCCCATCAACCTTCATCCTGGTACCTCAGATGGGATTGGGTCCCCCCCTAGCTCAGGGGACTACCTCCTACACCCTATCATGTGGGGTGAGATCATTTCCAGACTGATTAAAGATGTGGCCAGAAGGGCCTACTATCGCGGCCTGTGCCCTTGGGGCGCGTCACTGACTAATCGGCCCCAACTCCCTGCTTGCATGCGGCTGAATGTTCGGGGGCTGCCACCGACCTACATCGCCGAAGAGGCCACAGTTGGCCCCAGTGACCTGAGGAAGCGGCCCGCCCTGGAGATTGACAGGTGGTGAGGCACCGGGTATAACCCGTGAGGGTGCTGGCTGAGTAAGCGCCGCTGCCTCTGGAGTGGAGAGAGAGGGGCAGTGACGTTTCCCGCGACCGCCCAGACGGCATGGAGAGAGTGAGACTGGAGGCAGTCGGAGCGGTCCTCTAGTCCTAGCTGGGGGACTGTTCTCCCTGTACACCCTGCAGGGTGATTGCCGTCAGTGAGGGAGACAATTGTTGAGGTGAGGCAGGACTCCTGTGCCAAAGGCTGCCTGATGGCCGCAAGAGGCGCGGGAGAAATTTATGGAGGTGTCTGTCCCAGACTACTTGCAGGCCCACTCTGCCACGCACCGCCCTTGGAGCCCTTTCCCTCATCCTTGGAGGCAGTAAGTGAGGCGAGTGATATTGATCGCGCCTAAGGTACTTGCAGGGTCAGCGGTGTGGGTGTTTGCTGAAGTCTGGGCGTCACGAGAGACTGCGGTGTTGGCTCTAAGGCGATGTAGGCCACAGATTGTTCCTGGGGCAATTTGGGCGCCCACTGGAGGTTGTAGTGTGGCAGTTGCTGTGGGAGCCACAAAGCCCATATGAGCCTGCCTGGATTACTTGGTAGAGTGCCCGAAAGACCCATACTGGCTGGCAGACTGGGCTGCCTCCTCATGGAGGAGATTAAATGAGACACTCGGGGTGAGTGAAATAGAGGCACGTTGGGGTGAGAATTCAGCTAGTACTCCTGAGGGAATCACATTGGGGCTCAGCTTGACAGGCTGTAAGTGCTCTTACTGATGGTAATATTGTGCTGAGGCAACGGGCAGAGAGATATATTTATAACCTGCACACGTGCTTTCTTGGTTATTGGGAGATGGCGTGATCCACCTCTCCCTTATCTGCCTGGCACCTCTGAGATTATTTGACACCCCTTACATTGTACATCCCCAAGCGTGGCTGGTCTGTTTTCTCGAGGTGTAGGTGTGCAAATAACCCTCCCTCTGCTGCCACACTAGACCCCGGCACAAGCAGGAACAAGGGCATGGTGTTCCCTAAGGGACCCAAACAGCAGCCCCCACAAAAGACCATTATGGATTTGTTGGGGACGCCTCCGCGTTGGAGGACCCGATCCGGCAACTAGAGTGTACTCTGGTAAAGCACACAGGAATGTTGGATAAAGTGTTGCAGGCTATTTAGGACTCCAAAATAGCCATGGAGACTCATTTAGGGATAATCCAGATCGAAACAGACCTGTTAAGAGCTGATTGCGCTAAGCTTGCTGAACGAGTGTACAATGTGGAATCATCCTTGACATCAATACGCCCCTCGGTGATAACACTGCAGGAACAAGTGAAAACCCTGTAAACTGAAGTCAAGGGCTTCAAAACGAGAGCGGAAGATGCAGAGGAGTGCTCCAGATGGAACATTGTGAGATTCCTGGGCTTCCTTGAGGGATCTGAAGGGTCCTGTATGGAACTATTTCTCGAAGATTGGCTAACCACCATGGTGTTGGCAAATCACATTCCTAAGTTCTTCTCGATTGAGAGAGCACATAGGATCCCAGGATTCCCCCCACCCCCGGCTAGGAGCCACACTTCGCCCTACTATAGCACGCCTTCTCAATTACAGGGACCTCCTGCTGCATATTTTCTGAACCAAAGGCCCCTGGCTGTATAACGGATATACCATCACAGCATATCCGGACTACCCTAATGAGGTGCAGAGACACCGTAATACATTTAGGGCGGTTAAGGCACAACTTTGTACAATGGGACTGAGATATGCGCTGCTTTTTCCCGCTAAGCTTCGAGTCTTGGATATTGACACTACCCATGTGTTCCCTACACCGGAACTGGCCTGGGAGTGGCTGCGATCTAAGGGGGCTCCAGACCCCACGGCACCATCAGGAAATTTAGGATCTGGATGCAGGAAACGCAGATGCTGAATGCGGGCTCATCCTTTCGCGGTACAGGCAGTGAGGGAGCGAGCATGAGTGGTGGCATAGGTATCCCTGCATAGCACCAACAGATTCCAAGCTCTTTCCCATGACACTGACCAAGACTCCTTGCCAGAATCCCCGGGCCCTCGGTCGCTGGAGGGCCGGTCTGTAGTTGGATCAGCACAATCAGACCCGGCTATGGTTTAGATCACCTGCAAACCAATTTTCTGTGGCGGACCCGTGTCGCTGACTGCAGGGGGTAATGGAAGCTGAAAGGTGAGAAATTTCTTGATCTTTGTTTCCTGATGTTCTATTAGTGGGGTGTCCCTTCCTGTTTTATGTGCAACAGATGGTGGACCCGAGGTCGAAGCCTGCACCCGGATCCCACAAAAGAAAGTTTGGACACATTTTGCTGGGCCTAGCCCCCTCAGTCAAATCCCGTAAGGACTGTTTTATACTGCAGATTTGTGTTAATTTTATAGTAAATTCTTGGTGGACTTTCTGGAATGATGCCCGTTAGCATCCAAGTTGAGGGAGAGAGAGTTGTTCTGTTACCTTGTTTCTCTATTGTTTGGACTGAGCGGATCACAGCCAGGGAACCTTGTGTGGGGTGGGTTTGTGGGGGGTGGGAAGGGCCGTAGAGGCGGAGTCCTGGAAATTTTACACTTGATTACGGCAGTGTCATACATGGTCCTCTTCTGTAACCTAAGGGGCATGTCGACACCGATGAAGCAACACAGGGTCTACTCTTACCTTCGCCGTCTGCACATACACTTTGCATGCCTTCAGGAAACTCGCCTTGTGGCAGCAGAACTAGTCAAGTTAATAGACAGTGGCACGGGCAAGCATTTGGCACTACATACTCGGTGTACGCCCGAGGGGTCTTAATTTGGATTGTGCCTGGAGCGCCCTATGTATCCACTAGAATCATGATAGACCCTGAGGGCTGATTGGTGCTGCTAGAAGGTACCTTAGATGATAGGCCCCTTTCCTTGGTGGCGGTTTACACTCCCAGCACTAGCCAGAGGTGAATTCCTCAACACGCTGTGACCAGCCTTGTTCCTAAATTCCAAATCGCCAACCATATGGGGGTGTGTAATTTCAATTGTGTAGTTAATTCACAACTGGATAGATTGATACCCCCACTTCCTGGGACACTGGGGCTTCAAGCCACTAAACACTTTAGGTCATGGATAGACGCCACACAGTTGTAAGATGTTTGGAGATTGGGACATTCTACTGAGGCGGAATACTCTTACTATGCTCCAGGCCACCAAGTACATTCTATGTTAGATTATATCCTATGCAACAGGGAACTCTAGCCTGAGTGACTGGTTCAGAATACTTAGGTAAAACCCTGTCTGACCATAGCTCCCTCACGGTTACCTTTAAATGGGGAATAGACAGAGCACCAGCCCCAACCTGGTGGCTATGTATAGAAGCATTACACAACCCACCGTTTAGAGACACAGTAGGCACAAACCTGCACCACTATTTCACAGAAAATGAAGACCCCCAGTACAGATGGGCTCCTGGTGGAATTTGTTCCATTTAAAGGGCCACACTTGCCCCAAATTTGTGAGGAGTGTATAATGAGGCCTACCAAACAGGTCTCTTACACCAGTCCCTTCGGGAGGCCCTAATAGTGGTGCTCCTTAAACCAGGCCGGGATCCCCTAAAGTTAAATTCCTACCGCCCTTTGTCAATACTCAACATTGACTATAACATTTTGAATAAGGTGCTTGCTAACTGGTTGATTCCCCTGCTTCCAACTTTGGTCCACTCAGACCAAAGTGGATTTGTTCCCAACAGAGCAACCTTTTACAATACTCAGCGCCTCTGCCATATAATGGACAAAGTTAGAGAAGAAGGAACTTTGCCGGTGGCGATTGCCCTGGATTTTGAGAAGGCATTCAACACCCTGGGTTGGGCATTCTTCCTTTTGAGGCTAGAAGCCTTCGGAATAGGTCCTGCTTTTTTGCAATGGATCCATCTACTTCATACGTCACCTAAAGCCAGGGTCCGAACAGGATGCCAAATCTCCCATCACTTTGACATTGGCATGGGTACACCCCAAGGCTGCTCATTGTCCCCTATAATCTTTGCATTGGCCATGGAGCCATTGGCGGCTCTGCTGCATTCGAGAGGTCCCCGATGGGGCATAGCAGTGGGTCTCGCATGGCACACAGTATCCCTATATGCCGATGACGTACTGATTTGTCTGTGAAATCACAAATGTGTAATTTCGGAGCTACTTCGCCTGCTCGATTCTTTCGGTGAGATGTCTGGCCTTCGGATTAATTGGGGAAAGTCTTGTATTTTCCCCCTATGAATCCCAAGAGATGGAGAGATGGTGAGGCGTGAGGATGATCGCCTCCCCTGGAGATGCGAGACTTTCCGCTACCTGGGTGTAGGTATGTATCACTTAGAAAGAGACTTGCTAGACAGCAATCACAAGAGCATCCTTCGACGTGGCACTCCGCCCACCCCCACCGCACTTAGGTCCATATGTACAAACACATTTTCACATAGACACAGAATGGGTAAAACCCTTTGGTACATCTGGCCCTGAGATGTCAATCTCCCAGTACACGCATGCGCGCACCTCTACCCTCCCTCTGGGACAGGGTCCTAGAGATCGGCCCTACGTGACCACCGCCCAGTAGCCCTATTGCAGATGTATTTTTCTTTTGTTTTAGCTTGGTTAGCCATTTGTGATCTATGTGTATGCCCTCCCTGGGCAGACAATATAGCGAGGCCATTTTGAACATCTCTTTAACCATGTTTGAGACGTTAATAATCTTTCTAGGCTTGGCACCTAAGTACTCCAGCGCAGTGCCTAACCAGCTACTTCTGTTGTGGCCCTTTCCTTCTTATGAGATGTGTTGTTTTTCCACAGCCTCGTGGTACACACAGCTGTTAATAGAGTTGTATCATGGATTCTTGACAAACTGTAACCTTGTGTCAATATGTGTACAATTGATAGTCAAGAAAGATTGTTTTAAAAAAGTTCTTGGTAAGCTGAAACTAGATCTAAAATTTGTGCTAAAAAGGCAAAACCGCACAATGTAAGTAAAAAGATATAAATGAAAAATTGCTAGTGGGGTGAAAAGTTGGGGTTACATAGGCGCTCAGGATCAACAAATAACATCAACTTTAGATCAAGTAGACATGGAAACAAGGAAAACACGGGTGCCTGCACAAGGGAACACCCCCATCCCTTATAGGTTAGAAACAACCAAACAGACAGGATTACATGGTGCGGCACACCTAACAGAAACTAATTAAGAATGATCCGTAGAAAATTCAACACATTCAAGTATCCACTTTTAATACAAATTCAAAAAGTCCATTCTCAGTGCTTTAAATATTTGCTCCTCATAAGTATAAACATGTCTCCAAAATGGTACAACTCAAGCCAACACGTGTTTCGTCTTGGGAAAACTCCAAATCGATCCCAAACGACTTCTTCAGGGCTAAAATTGTAAATAAATTAATAAAGTTAGAAATCAAAATACTACAACTTTGTCCTCAAAGTTGACAAAAAGAAGAAGATGTTTTAGTGGACATTCTAATTTGAGTCCATACAAAATGGCCGAAGTGTTTAACCGCATAGTGTCATTATCTCTAGTATGCGTGTCCCAAAATACAAAGAAAACAAAAAATAAAACAAAAAATGTGGAATGAGAGCCAAGATAATCACAATTGGACTATCCATATGTAAAAAGTTGGAGAACCGATTATATAGTAGAAAGGAAAACACCATCTAACATGCACTAGCTCCAATACTAAAAATTTATATATAGAAAGTTAGAAAACAAATTATGTAGTTGAAAGGAAAACACCACCTAACATGCACTAGATCCAACTCCAAAAATCCATATAAGAAAACACCACTGTGTTGATTGTCATGCAATAACATACAAAAATCTTACCTCTTAATTTTTCTTAATTTTTCAAAAGGTTGACCAAACTTCAACCATCCTCAAGCAAAATCCACGAGATATCACTCAATAAATAAGTGATGATCTACTAAAACAAGAATAATAATGCTATTTATACCTCCTTCCTCCAGATCTAACAAAAAAACAAACAAAATAAAAGCAAATAAATGACATTCCCCTTCTAAACGCTAAAAGAAATTGTAGTTTATAATGTTCATTTTATTTGCTTTTATTTTGTTTGTTTTTTTGTTGGATCTGGAGGCTTAATCAAGGTTATTATATCGGACATTTACTGATTTATGGACCCATTACCGACATTGATGTTCTAAACCGTACATTGGAATATTGAAATCCTGTGATGATAGGTGATTTTATTGCGAGCTTTGTAGACTTACTTCCATTTCGAGTATGTCTGGAATAGGAGGTATAAATAGCATTATTATTCTTGTTTTAGTAGATCATCACTTACTTATTGAGTGATATCTCGTGGATTTTGCTTGAGGATGGTTGAAGTTTGGTCAACCTTTTGAAAAATTAAGAAAAATTAAGAGGTAAGATTTTTGTATGTTATTGCATGACAATCAACACAGTGGTGTTTTCTTATATGGATTTTTGGAGTTGGATCTAGTGCATGTTAGGTGGTGTTTTCCTTTCAACTACATAATTTGTTTTCTAACTTTCTATATATAAATTTTTAGTATTGGAGCTAGTGCATGTTAGGAGGTGTTTTCCTTTCTACTATATAATCGGTTCTCCAACTTTTTACATATGGATAGTCCAATTGTGATTATCTTGGCTCTCATTCCACATTTTTTGTTTTATTTTTTGTTTTCTTTGTATTTTGGGACACGCATACTAGAGATAATGACACTATGCGGTTAAACACTTCGGCCATTTTGTATGGACTCAAATTAGAATGTCCACTAAAACATCTTCTTCTTTTTGTCAACTTTGAGGACAAAGTTGTAGTATTTTGATTTCTAACTTAATTAATTTATTTACAATTTTAGCCCTGAAGAAGTCGTTTGGGATCGATTTGGAGTTTTCCCAAGACGAAACACGTGTTGGCTTGAGTTGTACCATTTTGGAGACATGTTTATACTTATGAGGAGCAAATATTTAAAGCACTGAGAATGGACTTTTTGAATTTGTATTATAAGTAAAAAGATATAGTATGAGCCCAGAAGAACAGGGAGTCTGGGGTGACTGTGGAACACCATGGGGCAATCAGGGCATGGGGTGCGCAGTGCAATAGTACAGCGTCTGAGTTTGGGGGGCTCCGGCGTCAAGCAAGATGTCACGGAGTTGAACGAGAAGAGGCAGGAAGTAGGGTATTTTTTCGCACTTTTTGAATAGGAGAAGTAGTAGCACGGTCCTGATTAAGCATCATGGGATCATTCGTTGACCATTAAGACGCGAAACATGTTGACCATATTTCAACAGGATTAGGGACACTACCTTTTCCTCTATATAGAGTATAGTGGGACATTATTCCCGCATTCACTCTCTATGGTTTTTAATTTTGGCCTGAACCATTTTCTTGATTCATTAAAGTGATGTTTAAGGCTCAGAGCTAATTTTAACTTTCCTCTTCTCTCCTACATTTATTCATTTACGTCTTTTCATAGTCAGTATTCGTTTCAGACCCAAAATTTGGCAAACTATCTACGGTTTAGCACCATCCCGATTTTAGGGGTGGTCCACCAGACATTGCAGCACCGGTCTGACGAGGAGATTGCCCAGTGATGAAGCTTGTCATCCTATTGGGTGCTTGAGGGCTCTCCTGATATCACTGACTACTCTCGACCCTGCATCCTTCCCACATATATATCTTTTTTGGAACAATGTACCTGTTTATTCTGATACAAATGAGCCTGACTGGACCCAAGACAGGTTTTTCGAGTGTATTTCACGATAAGGCCCACAGCCATATGACATAATACACCCAAAACCTCATAGTGACCACTTAATTTGGGAATATGTTTTGAAAGAGTCTATGAGGCATGATGACATTTCGTCAGAGATCCATAGTCATCCTGTATATATAAGATATAAGCACTAACGTGGTATTTTGTGACTTGGTGTCGAGCTGATAGAGTGTCACCCCAACAACTTAAATGCACTGAAAGCCCCAAACTAAAAGATCTTTGTCAGACATAATTGTGCCCCTTTTGGTTCTCTGAGTTTACTAAAGTCTGTGTGTGAAAGTGTTGCATGAACAAGGTGGCCCCCTATATGTGGATTGTTTTAGACTTAGAACCAGCATTCCTCGAGTTGGGCCACTTCAATGCAAACAGGCATTGTAGGAGTGCCGGGGCAGCCCATCTGTGGGTTTCATCAATCTAAAGCCCGGCGCTCCCAGAAGCAGAGGTGTGGGAACCCAGCTGGTATTCTAGTATGGGCTCTCCTCGCTGACCAAATGATAGTGGCCATAAAATGTGTACACTCACCTGAGCCACATCCTATTCACCCATGTGCAGATGTGTCCATGTATCCAGCAGTGTGCCAACCAGATGTCAAGAAGCTCAAAACTATTGTATGTATCTGTCATGGTAACACACATGAATCAGAACATCGTACGGCTGAGGTGGAGGTCTTGATAAATGGTCTGCAAACTTCATCAATGTGCACAAGTTCATCCTGGATCTGCAGCCATCTTCAGCAGAGAGGTGCTTGTTTAACAGATGTCTGCCTGAAGCCTAGGAGCCCTCTAGGAGCTTGACATGAGCTTCTGCCAAGTTAGAAACGTGGTTATATCGGATTTTGTCCAACTGAGGATGCGGTGACATAGCTCCCTATGCATTACCTTCTCTTGTGATCAGTTTCAACCCTGATTGGAACTGAGCTGAGATCAGAGTTGTGTCCTGGGCCCGTGCCTGCATTTCAGGCTTATAAATCGGGTGCAGGGCCAGTGATTTGGGCCTATAATTTTAGTTCAGGGTCTTTAACAGCCTCTATAGCCTTGGTCAGTGGGCTGTATATGGGATAAAAGTACCATCTGCCGTACATTAGACAGTGGTTCCCAACCTGTGGTCCGGGGACCCGTGGGGGTCCACGAGGCCTCCTCAGGGGGTCCGCGACTGCCTATAAAATTAAATAATATTTACAGATTAGGTCCCCAGTTTTCAGTAATGACTCAGTGGGGGGTCCCCGAATTGCAATAAAGATTCAGTGGGGGTCCCCGTGCTCCAGTTATGATAAAGTGGGGGTCCACAGAAGTCAAAAGGTTGGGAACCACTGCATTAGAATATTGCAAGTCACTGAGTAGGTCCCTGACCATGGAGAGGAACAAGGCCTAGGACCAAGTTCCTTTACAAGGTCCCAGAACTTCGAGATGACTTAGAATTTCCTTTTACTGCAGGACAAGAGGGTGTTTTATAACTTGTCATATAGGGCCACACCCATCTCTCTCTCTCTCTCTCTCTCTCTCTCTCTCTCTCTCTCTCTCTGAGATAATAAGGATGCAGACGTGAATAAAAGTGGAATATGAAGTGTGAAATTAAACACACCAAAATGCTGTTAGTAATTTGTTGCAAAAAACACGTCACAATCAATGTAATGTAAATCAGATTTTTAAAAAGGGCTGGCGGTCAGATTGAGATGTAACATGCAGAGAGATTCCCTGTGTGACAAAATAAACATGCTGCCATAAATGTATCTTTTCGGCTGATCACCGGTAATTTTACATAAGAGAGATGATAAGAATGAAGACACTTCCGGTTTTCTTTGAACTGTAGCTGTAATGAAGCTCCAAGACCTGCCTCTTGCCTTGGCTGCTGGCAGCAGGCACGGGGACGTCGTCACAACTCAGCTGTAATAACTTATTAATAACTTATGACATCTGGGGAGCTGTGCCAATTCTTTATTACAAGTGACTAGAGACGTCACAGCTGGACTGTAATAAGTAAATCAGAGACAGGTTTTTATTCTGGGTTGGCAGATTTCCATACATTATGATGCTGCATCACTGTGACATTAATGCAGTCTTGCCAGGGCTTGCTTTCCTCTTGATTGCTGAGATGCCAGTCACCTTTGTTAGAGGTATAGCAAGGGCAGATGGTCATCTAGTGCCCTGCCACTCCTTCGTCCTTTGTTAGATTCTTTCTCCCTACTCTGCTTGTGGTGTAGCTGGGACCCCAGTGTGTCATGCCTGGGGCACACATCAGACATGGGTGCAGCAGCTGGAAGCGGTGTCGAGGCAAGGGAAAGGAACACAGAGATCTCTTTGTTACTTTCATTTTAGCCATGTTGGTGGGAGCCTAGAGGGACATTGTTATGCCACGTGAGAAGGACATAGGGCCCATTGTGGGCATATCTTCCATGTGGGTGGGTGTATGAGTGGGCATGATGTTAGGACATGGCAATAGCATAGAACCTGTCAGAGGCAATATCAGCCTAGTGGGAGGGAGCAGTGACGAGAGTGGGAAAGATGCTCCTGCAACCCATAAATTGGGGACCAGGGTTTGGCAGAGGAAGGTGGGTGGAGTCATGTGGGGAGGTGTAATGAAAAGCACAGACTTCCAGTCAACATATGCATTCATATGTTATAAAAACATGGCACAAAGATATTGGCATCAAGATCAAACGTGACAGTAAATCTGTTCTGCTTAATTAATTGGGATGAACTATTTTAACATATGTTATGGACTAAGGCAGTGGTTCCCAACCTTTTGACTTCTGTGGACCCCCACTTTATCATTACTGGAACCCGGGGACCCCCACTGAATCATTTTTGGAATCCGGGGACCCCCCACTGAGTCATTACTGAAAGATGGGAAAGTAATCTGTTCATATTATTTAATTTTCGCAGCAGTCCCGGACCCCCTCAGGAGGCTTCGCGGACCCCCAGGGGTCCCCGGACCACAGGTTGGGAACCGCTGGACTGAGGCATCTGTTGCAACTCTGGTGGTTAATGCACTCGCGGGGGAGATCTGTCTTTTGCCCAGTCACAGTTTTGACTTGTAAAGTATACAGAGGTATAATGTGCCTGCTGCAAAGCACCGCATGTAACATGCAGGTCACAGACATGTACTGCATGTGGATAGATTAGTGGGTTAGGGCGCTTGACACAGAGATCCCATTGTTACTTTCTTTTTGTTATATAAAATCCTTTTATTGCAATTACAACAGGCAGGGACACGAACACCAGCACAAGTCCTCCCATACAGCGTTGTAATAGACTTTTTCGCATGTATTCGTCAGTACCTCATTCATTCCACTCTCCCACGACCCTCCTTATACCCGGGAGCCTCCCATCCCAGCTCCAGTATAATTCACCCCCATCCCCGACCCAACCGGGCTGAGCGGGGAGATCCGCGATGAGTGGGCCACTAGCCCCCAGATCTTCCCCATTGTATCGGACAGCCCCGACCTTCACATATCACGTTTTCAGCGATCGTGCAGCAGGGGCCTTTGTTACCCTCAGTTCGTAAATTGCAGTCCTAATATCACAGTGTGCTGTTACCCGGCATCAAGGTCACTGAGGTGTGAATTACTATTAACGAATTAAAAATAATGTGGCAAGTGCCAGTTATACGGTGTAATTACTCCTAGAAACAGATACACCTGCCACTCTTACGGTGGAAGCACATCTCATTCACATAACACCGAGCACACTCAAAGATGCAGTGCAGTGGTGTCAGGCTGCAGATGGCTTCCATCCAGATGACATTCGAACATATGTAGGGCTGATGATCCTTTAAATCAGGCTTTTGCGTTGGCGAACAGAGAGCAGCCACTGCGCAGGCGCTGCTGAAATGTATCCCGGTGTTGGAAAGTGACACTACAACAAATTTATCATATTTCACCGGCTCGGATAGCTCCGGGATCATTTCCTGTACCGGGAGGGAGTGTGTGGGCATGGCAACCGTGCTTGACAACATGATAATGACATAGCGCCCATCAGTGGGCACATGGGCCTTGGGAGTGGGAGCTATAATAGCCGCGGAGGCCCTGGGGGCCCTTCCAGCCTTGTGGGCAGGGGCGTCAGTGGGCACTGATGCCAGGTGTGACGGATTAGGCCTGCCCACTCTATAAATGCGATGGTGTGTTAAGGAGACATCCAGTGGATATGAGACTGGAAGTCATCTTCTGTTTATTGCAGCCCCAGATGCAAACACCAATGTGTACTGTTCTTACACCGAGCACTAGTTAACATTCTGATAACTTCACACAGTAGCTGCCACTGGGATTGCATTGTAAGGGGTTCATGAGGGTGAATAACACATGGTATGTTAGATGTCAGTGTTTTTAGCCACGTAGGGTGTATTGCCATCAGCACAGTACAGACAGGCGCGGGGTTGTGGCGAATGGCCAGATGGGAAACAGTCCCTACCTATAGTGACTCTAGGAAGCTGTGAGAAATGAGTCTCAGGCCTCCTTATATTCAGCGGTCCATGCGCCCTCCCCTCCTCTACAGAGGGATTGAAAGCAGGGCGGTGACTGGCTCTGATGGACGAGGACGTGTTTGGGAGGGCGGCTGATGAAGTGATGCTCACAACAGGTGTGCGGAGGTGGATCCGACCTCACCACCTTCTTCGGATAAAACATTTCCGGCCTGACAGATCTTGGTGGACAAGTTACTGCCGCTCAACAGTGATGGACATCCTGTCTGCTGAAATCTAAAGCCTATTATATCCTATGGGATTTATATTTCGCCGGATGCGATATTCGACACCGTTGTGACGGAGTAACTTGTCCATGAAGATCTAAATAAGTCCCTTTATTTCTGTTAATTATTTATTTTACTGGCTTTCTACTGGGCTGGGTAAGCCTCCAGAGTGCGTCGCAGCACCTCACTGGAGGTAAACCATATGCAGCAATGGTTTAGGAGCTGAGAGCATCACCGGTGGAAGAAGCAGCCTTTGATGCACCTCAACTTGGTCGACCATGGTTGGACCTTTGGCTGCAGCTTTGGAAGAGGAGTGTAGCATGTCCCTCCTCAGCAGGACCTTCCTACAAAGCTTCTTCCATCTTTCACATGCAGTCAAACTTTGCACCATGACCTGCCACCAACACTAGCTCTAAAAACAAGCTGATCCCTCTCCACTCACCTCAGGCCACCTGCCTGGCCCGTGGCAGCGAAGGCCATCGGGTGACACGTCACTGGGAGACCAGCCTGCAGGGAACAGATGTTTGAAGAACTTTCCCTCTCTGCTCGTAGCTCAGTTCCTGCAGTGGTACCTTTTTTAATCTCCTAATGACTCTTTCATTAATTTAAAAGGGCTTCATTTCAACTGGTCAGGGGCCAAGCTTGGTAATGGAATGTAAGAGGCGAGCCTCGGATTGTGAGGTTAATGGACTCCGGTGATGGTTCTGGTTCTAGAGCTGCACGAGCCAAGGGCGCGACGTTTCCCTGCGTCATGCGCGTGGAGCCTTCCCGAATGTCACACTTCGCCACCTGTGCTTTTCCTTGGTGGTGTCTTCTGGGTATGGTCGACAGATGCACCCTCTACTCTTACCGAGAACTTTCCTTGCTTCTGGCTGCTCTACGTTTCCTTGTCCTGGGTCCTCCTCGGTGTAGTATCCCGGGGCTCATCCTTCGCGACCTTGGGATTGCTTTTGGAAGCATCCTGTTAAGGGACTGAGGGCCTGAGTTATCGTTTGGCGGATGGGGATACTCCATCACAAACCCGAGGGATATCCTTTGCGCCCTATCACGATTGCATTATATCCTATGGAAATCATAGTCTGGCGGATGGGATATCTGTCATGTTTGTGACAGAGAACGGGCTGCAGTTGTCATTGGCGTCTTGTTTTTCTCCATGCAACCACCTGTTTATTCTTTTTTTTTCTTTCTTTTTTCGTTCTTTCTTTTTCTTTCTTTCTCTCTGTTTCTCTCTTTTTCTCTGTTTCTCTATTTCTTTCTGTTTCTCTTTTTCTTTCTCCTTGTCTCTCTCTTTTCTTCTCTTTGTTTCCCTATCTTTTGCTCTTTCCTTTTGTCTTTTTCTTTGTCTTTTTCCCTCTTTCCTCTCCTCTCTCTATAACACCTTCCCTTACCCCACCGAGCCCTTACTTCTATGCCTTCCTTCCTTATTTCTTCATTTCTTCCTCTGCTCCCGCCTTTCTCCTTCATCACTCCATTACTTTCTTCTTCCCCTTTTGCCTCCTTCCTGCTTCCTCCTCTCTTGCCTTTCTTTGCTTTTTATCCCTGCTTTTTGCGCTCTTCTTCCCCCCTCCCTTTCGCATACGCTTCTTCTTCGCCTTCCTTTCTTATTCCTTTCCTTCTCCCCTCCTTAAATCATTCCTTTTGTCATTCCCCTTCGCTCCTTCTCCTTCCCTTTTTTCCTCCTTCGTCACTTCCCTTCATTCGTTCACTTCCGTTCCCTTCCCCCGTCCCTCTATTCCTCTCTCCATACAATAATCTCCTTCCTATTCCCACCCGTCTCTTAATGTGTTTATTATTATGTCTGCCGATTTCTAATCACTTACCTTTGCGCGTGCCCGTCCGCGCGGCACAGCCATGCGCGCACGCGCTCTGTGTGACCAATCAAAGGCCGCAGACAGTGCACACCCTTAACAAGATCAGAGTGATAATAGTGTTAGTTTAGTGACCTGGTATAGTGATAGTTCAGTCATCTAGGATAGCGGTAGGTTAGTGATCTGGGATAGTGATAGTTTAGTGATCTGTAGCTGGGATAGTGAGAGTTTAGAGATCTGTACCTGGAATAGTGATAGGTTAGTGATCTGGGATAGTGATAGGTCAGAGATCTGTAGCTGGGATAGTGACAGTTCAGTGATGAGTTGGTGGGATAGTGGTAGTGTGGTGATCTGTAGCTGGGATGGTGCTACTTTTGTGATCAGTAGCTGGGATAGTGATACTTTAGTGATCAGTAGCTGGGATAGTGATGAGATAGTGATAGGTTAGTGATCCGTACCACGAATAGTGATAGTTTAATGATATGTAGCTCAGGTAATGATAGTTTAGTGATCTGGAATAGTGATAGTTTAGTAACCGGGTATAGTGATAGTTCAGTCATCTAGGATAGTGATAGGTTAGTGATCTGGGATAGTGATAGTTTAGTGATCTGTAGCTGGGATAGTGATAGGTTAGTGATCTGGGATAGTGATTGTTCAGTGATCTGGGATAGTTATAGTTTAGTGATCTGTACCTGGGATAGTGATAGGTTAGTTATCTGTAGCATGGATGGTGATAGTTTAATGATCTATAGCTCGGATAGTGATAGTTTAATGATCTGGGATAGTGATAGTTCAGTAGTGTGTAGGTGGGATAGTGATAGTTTAGTAAGCTGTACCTGAGATAGTGATAGGTTAGTGATCTGGGATAGTGATGGTTTAGTAATCTGTAACATGGATAGTGATAGTTTAGTGATCTGTAGCTAGGATAGTAATAGATTAGTGATCTGGCATAGTGATAGTTCAGTGATCTGTACCTGAAAAAGTGATAGGTTAGTGATCTGTAGTTAGGATAGTGATAGTTTAGTGATCTGTAACTGGATAGTGATAGGTTAGTGTTCTGGGAGAGTGATAGTTTAGTGATCTGTAGCTGGCATAGGGATAGGTTAGTGATCTGTAGCTCGGATAATGATAGTTTAGTGATCTGGGATAATGATAGTTCAGTATTGTATAGGTGGGATAGTGATAGTTTAGTGATCTGTAACTGGGAAGGTTAGTGTTCTGGGATAGTGCTAATTTAGTGATTTGTAGCACGGATAGTGATAATTTAGTGATTTGTAGCACGGATAGTGATAATTTAGTGATCTGTAGCTCGGATAGTGATAATTTAGTGATCTGTAGTGCAGATAGTGCTGGTTTAGTGATCTGTAGCTCGGATAGTGATAGTTTAGTGATCTGGGATAGTGATAATTCAGTGATGTGGGATAGTGATAGTTTAGGAATCTGTACCTGCGATAGTGATAGGTTAGTGATCTGGGCTAGTGATCTTTAGGTCGTATAGTGATGGTCTAGGGAGCTGTAGCTGGGATACTGATAGGTTAGTGATCTGGGATAGTGATAGTTTAGTGATCTGTAACATGGATAATGATAGGTTAGTGAGCTGTAACTGGAATAGTGATAGTTCAGTGACCTGTACCTGGGATAGTGATAGGTTAGTGATCTGTAGCAGGGATAGTGACAGTTTAGGGATTTGTAGCACGGATAGTGATCATTTAGTGATCTGTAGCTCAGATATTGATGGTTTGGTGATCTGGGATAGTGATAATTCAGTGATCTGGGCTAGTGATAGTTTAGTGATCTATAGCTGGAATAGTGATAGTTTAGTGATTTGGAATTGTGATAGTTTAGTGATCTGAGGTAGTGATAGCTGAGAGATGTGGAATAGTGATAGTTTAGGGATCTGGGGTAGTGATAGTTTAGTGATCTGTAGTTGGGATAGTGATAGTTTAGTGATCTGGGATAGTGATGTTTTAGTGATCTGAGGTAGTGATAGTTTAATGATGTGGAATAGTGATAGTTTAGTGATCTGGGATAGTGATAGGTTAGTGATCTGAAGCTGGGATAGTGATAATTTAATGATTTGTAGCACAGATCATCATTGTTTAGTGATCTGTAGCTCAGAGAGTGATAGTTTAGTGAGCTGGGATAGTGATAGGTTAGTGATCGGAAGCTGGGATAGTGATAATTTAATGATTTGTAGCACAGATAATGATCGTTTAGTGATCTGTAGCTCAGATAATGATAGTTTAGTGATCTGGGATAGTGACAGTTTATTGATGTGGAATGGTGATAGTTTAGTGATCTGGGATTGTGATAGGTTAGTGATATGAAGCTGAGATAGTGATCACTTAATGATTTGTAGCACGGATAATAATCGTTTAGTGATCTGTAGCTCAGATAGTGATAGTTTAGTGATCTGAGATAGTGATAGTTTAGTGATGTGGAAGAGTGATAGCTTAGTGATCTGGGATAGTGATAGTTTAGTGATCTGGGATAGTGATAGTTTAGTGATCTGTATCTGTAGGGTGCTGAGACAAGGACCCATCGGTGATGTACAGCCATTTAGGGTGTTGAGACAGGGACAGCTCAGTGGTCTGTAATTTGTTACACTGCTTGCATAGGGACAATTTATATCTTTAGGGTGTTAGAACAGGGACAGTTTAGTGATCTCTAGCCATTTACTGTGCTGGGACAGGGATAATTTAGTGGTCTACAACCCTTTAAGGTGTTGGGACAGTGACAGGCCAGTATTCTGTAACTCTTTGTGGTGTTGGCCAGGGACAGTTTGATGATCTGGGCCCTTGAGTATGTTGGGACAGTGACATGTCAGTAATCTGTAACTCTTTGGGGTGTTGGCCAGGGACAGTTTGATGATCTGGGCCCTTGAGTATGTTGGGACAGTGACATGTCAGTAATCTGTAACTCTTTGGGGTGTTGGCCAGGGACAGTTTGATGATCTGGGCCCTTGAGTATGCTGGGACAGTGACAGGTCAGTAATCTGTAACTCTTTGGGGTGTTGGCTAGGACAGTTTGATGATCTGGGCCCTTGAGTATGTTGGGATAGTGACATGCCAGTAATCTGTAACTCTTTGGGGTGTTGAGTATGCTGGGACAGTGACAGTGATTGTAGGGTGCAGGGATAGGAAGATCATAAAGCAAATAGGATAGTGATACAGAGTGTGAGTTACATTACAGCTCACTTGGGCATTGCTAGGGTTAGGACTTGCTCAGCACCACCTGGTACCACATATTCCTGTCTTGAGCTTTCAATTTACAATCTTACGGAATGGGCAGCAAAAAATGTTATGCAAAAACCAAATTGCATTAAAAAACATGCCCGCCTCACCCCAAGAAATGCAGTCTACTAAAAATGTTACATTGTAGTGGTAGTTAGCTTTTCGGGAGTCAAGAGACTGCATTAAAACAAGCGCTTAGCTCAAGTTAACATTCTAAAAATCTCTGATTACATTCAGTATGAAAGCTAAAATTAAAGACCAGCACTCTATTGTGGAATGCACAAACACACTTCAAGCCATTTCTTTAATTTTTAGTGAAACTTTGGTCACCTATAAAAACAGTGTGATGAAGTGGATAATCACAGTGCTTCATGTATCACTTCGATGTTTGCATTAGTGAAATACATGTTTTACTCGTCAGCTATTCCTTTTTTAAGTGGATCTTTCTGAAACGAAAACATTCGTTTTAGGGTATAGGTAGGTTATCCTGTTGTAAGTTTAAACCTAGAATAACTGATAAAACCCCACCAAAAGGGAAACAGCCCTTCTCAGTGTAATAATAGAGACACGGATAAAAGCAGCACAAGCATAAACTAAAATGCCATTCAAAGAAAGGAAAGTGAGAGAGATGGAATAATTGTATTTCTTTCTGAAGGAGCCAACACGGTGTTACTTTGTTATGCAAAGAGCAGCAAAAAAAAACTGGTCTACGACTTTTATGCTTGAGGTTTGTTGTGTAGGGATGTCACTGAAATATTGTTTCTTCTTTTGCTTCATCCAGTTTTGTGTGCTTGGGTTAAAGGCACAGGGTTTAGAAGCATGTTCCTGATGGATACAACTACCTGTGGATTCCTCACCTTATGAATTCTCCCAATGCGCCAACATTCAACGGAAAATTTTCTTCCCAGCTCTCCACGTCGACGAGGACATCACAATTGCACGGCTCCACACGCAACTCCGTCTGATGTCACCGTGACAATAAGAGGTCCTCGCCGGCGTACTGACATCAGTTCCCTTTTTTCCGTGCCTTCGACGCTAACGTTTTTTTCTTAGCTCTCAAGAAGTTATTGTTTCAAAGGTGTTCGATTGTACTCTGTTACAGTGTCTACTCCTAAAAAGTCAGGGTTTAAACCTTATCGGGAATGCAGGTGTTGAATGTCTGTCACGGACCCTAACGAAGACTGCTTATGGTGTCTCAGTTCGGACCACAATGTAGGGGAGTATGTGTCCTGCCAAAGGATGAATCCAAAGGCGCTTAATGAAAGAGAGGCTGAACTCTTTTTAGCTAAGGCAATGAAGGAGCACAGAAGACATCGGAGATCTAAGACTAGAGACTCGTCATCCCATAAGTCTCATAAGAAGAGGCGTCGACACAACTCTTGGCGTCGTTATTCTGGAGGTCGATCTCGGTCTCCATCCAGACAGCGTCATACGACATGGGAGGTTAGTCCCACTGTATCTCCCCAGCCTCAAAGTCCTCAGGCTTCGTCGGCGGCATCGCTCATTGAAATGGTTGATTCTCCAGCGGGTCCTCACTTTTCACCTGGACCTCATGAGTCGGTGCCACAGGTTCCGGATCCGGTCCAGGCACCGCATGAAGATCCGAGGTTTCCTACCTTCCCGACTCCGGGAGCGGATCCGGTGGCATTTCTGAATACCATGTTCAATATCTTCAATAAGGCTATGGCCCCTGCTGGTGCACCGGCTGGTCCCACGGGTCCTTTGGCATTCTCATTGGGCTCGCCGTCGCCATACAAGTCTGCTCCGTTCGTGCCTTTTTATCAGGCTGAGGATGCCGGTTTGGCGCCAATGACTTTGGGGGTTATTCTAACTTTGGAGGAGGTGTTAATCCGTCCCAAAAGTGACGGAAAAGTGACGGATTTACCACCAGCCGTATTACGAGTCCATTATATCCTATGGAACTCGTAATACGGCTGGTGGTATATCCGTCACTTTACCGTCACTTTTGGGACGGATTAACACTCCTCCAAAGTTAGAATAACCCCCTTTGTCTCGTAGGCCTCCGGCGCGATGACATTGCCTCATAGGCCTCTGGCGCCAATGACATTGTCGCTTGGACAGACGACGCCGATGATAGCGCCTCATATGCCAACGGTGCCGATGGAGTCAGCTCCTACGCCAGATGGATCCCGCTCGGGACAGAGTGCATCTCCTTCTTCTCCTGGTCCACGCCCATCACTTTTGAAACCGGCGTCGTTGACGTCGGCAAACTCCATGTCGATGCCTAGATTGGAGGCCAGGTTGAGGTCGCGGAGGAGGGCGTTGAGGCTCTTGGAAGAGCAGGAGTACCAGAGGCAATTGATGGTGAAAGGAGAGATTGCTGTGCCCTTGGGGGAATTTCAGGGCCTGGACTCAGCTAGTAGGCTGGACACTTCCCCTGAGTGGGATCTTTCATCTCCAGTGGAGTTTACTGAAGAGGCGGTTGCCTTTCACTCAGTTATCAAGAAGGCTGCAGAATTTTTAGACCTTCCATTGCCAGCTGCTGAAGTCAAAACTAACATTTTAACTGAAGTGTTACATCCTTCATCTACTTCAGCGGAGCCATTGCTCCCATTCAATGATGCTCTTACAGAGCCTATCTTAGAGATCTGGAGAAAGCCTGTAACATCACCAGCTGTGTCTAGAACTGTTGCAAGAAGATACAGAGTTGCACCGGGTGATCCGGGATTTTTGTCACAACATCCAACTCTGGAGAGTTTGGTAGTCCAGGCTTAGTGTTCGGCTCGCTCTGTCCCAGGTTCTTTTCCTGTTACTCCATCGGACAGGGAGTCCAAGAGGATGGAGCAGACGGCTAAGATGACTTTTTCATCCTGAAGTATGGCTCTGACGTCGGTTAATGCTACCTGTGTGTTGGGCAGATATGTGCATGCCCTGATGGACACGGAGAGAGCCTAACTTGCCGCAGGAAATGCAGGAACAGTTCCATGAACTCCTGTTGGACACACAGGCGGCGGCCAAGCAGATTATCTAGTCTGGTCTGGATACTACAGACTCAGTGGCCAGAGAGTCTGATCTGGATACTACAGACTCAGTGGCCAGAGCGATGGGTACTTCTGTTGCCACTAAGAGACATGCGTGGCTGAGGTCTTCTGGATTTTCATCTGATGTCCAAACAACTTTATTAAACCTGCTTTTCAATGGAGGAAAGTTGTTTGGGGCCAAAGCGGACTCTGCTTTAGAGCACTTTAAGGACAGTAAAGCTACAGCGAAATCTTTGGGACTGCAGGCATCCACATCAACTCCTTTCAGGTCCTTTAGAAGGTTTAGGGGGTTTGGCCGTGGAGCCGCTTTTCGTGGAAGACCTCAGTCCTCGTCTCAACAGTCTGCCAGCCTTTGCTATAGGTCCTTTAGAGGGCAGCGGAGGGTTAGAACGTGAGGAGCCACCCTGCAACACCCTGCCTCATCTTCTTCCTCTGGGGGAGCACAACAAGGAAAGCAGCCTTAGTTTCCCATCCATTTTAAGTCATGCTTCTCCCGTAGGGGGAAGGTTATTTCATTTTCTCCACGAGTGGGAGTTAGTCACATCGGACTCCTGGGTACTAAATATTGTGGGGAAAGGGAATGCCCTTCCTTTTCGTGAGTTTCCCCCTCCCATCCTTCCCTGTCCCTCGTTTTGTTCAGAAGATCATCTCCTGTTGTTGCAGCAGGAGGTTCAAGTCCTTTTATCAAAAGGTACAGTGGAGTTGGTTCCAGAGCAAGAAAGGGGCCAGGGTTGCTATTCGAGATATTTCCTTATTCCCAAGAAGGATGGCAGATTGAGGCCTATCCTGGAACTGAGGATTTTGAATTGGTTCCTCAAACAGGAGAAATTCAAGATGCTGACCCTAGCGCAGGTGCTAGTGGCGCTGAACAAAGAGGATTGGATGGTGTCGGTAGGCTTGCAGGATGCTTACTTTCATATCCCCATTCTCAAGTTACACAGGAAGTATCTCCGGTTTGTGGTGGGGTCGCAACACTACCAGTTTGCGGTCCTCCCTTTTGGTCTTACTTCCGCCCCTCGAGTCTTTACGAAGGAGATGGCGGTGGTTGCAGTGCATCTCAGAAGGAAGGGAGTATCGCTATTCCTTTACCTGGACAACTGGCTGGTCAAAGCCAAGTCTCCAGAGCTTGTGCTGCATAATCTCCAAATGACAACACAGTTGTTGTTCAGTCTGGGTTTTACGGTAAACGTGCCCAAGTCTCACCTGGAGCCCTCTCAGCGCCTCCTGTTCATAGGGGCAGTACTGGATACAACATTTATTCAGGCCTATCCTCTGCCTTAGCGGATCCAGGACATTCAGACATTGATTCCAATGTTTTAAAAAGGAGCGGTTGTTCCCGTTCTCAAGGTCCTACGTCTGCTCGGTCTGTTCGCTGTTGGCACATGAGGGCTCTCCAATGGTGCCTCCGCAAGCAGTGGTTTCAACACAAAGGGGATCTCGAAGAGTCAATAATGATCTCCAGAGACGCTGCAGTGGATCTACGATAGTGGGCGGTGGACGGCAATCTTTCCCAAGGAAGCCATTTGCTCTACCACCTCCAGTGGCCACGGTCATAACGGATGCGTCCACTTTAGGGTGAGGTGCTCATCTGGGAGACCTGGAGATCAAAGCTCTTAGGTCTCCAGTGGAACAGACGTTTCAGATCAATCTGTTGGAATTGCAGGCAATACGTCTGGCTCTCAAGGCTTCCTCCCGTCTCTTCCCGGTCAGTCACTTCAGGTCTTGACTGACAACACTACCGCAATGTGGTATATCAACAAACTTGGAAGAGTAGGGTTGTATCTTCTCTGCAGAGAGGCTTTGCGGCTCTGGTCCTGGGCTCAGGACCATCGGATTTGCTTGGTAGCAAATAATCTGGCTGGAGTTCTCAACGTACGTGCGGACAGACTATGTCGGCATTTCTCAGCCGATCACGAGTGGCGTCTCCATCCAGACCTGGTCCTTCACATCTTTCGGATGTGGGGTTTTCCACAGATAGACCTGTTTGTCACTCAGGAGAACACGCACTGCCCGTAGTTCTGCAGCCTCCAGTATCCGGTGCAAGGAGCTTTGGGGGACACGTTTCAGATGTCTTGGTGCGACCAGTTGCTTTACACGGTTCCTCCCATACCCTTGATTCCTCGGGTTCTGAGGAAGATTCGCCAAGATCGGGCTCAAGTCATTTTAATAGCTCTGGATTGGCCGAGAAGGGTGTGGTACACAGACCTTCTCCAACTCTCACTGGGCCCTCCGCTCTGTCTCCCTCCCAGGGCAGATCTCTCGCAGTCGCAGGGGCAGGTTCTACACCCCCACCTCCAGAGCCTACACCTACATGCCAGGAGATTGAACGGGGTAATCTGAGTTCTTTTTCTCTCCCAGCAGAAGTAGTGGATGTTATTTTATCGGCCAGGCGACACTCCACTAAGACTGTTTATTTCGGCAGCTGGGTGAAATTCATGGCTTGGTGTGGAGAGAAACAAATCGATCCCTTGAAAGCCCATTTGTCTGATGTTCTGTTGTTTGCTTTAACTTTAGCACAGAAGGGTTGTGCAGTTGTGACTGTCAAAGGCTATTTGTCAGCGCTGTCAGCCTTTCCTTGCCTTCCGGATCAACCTTCCTTGTTCAAATCACCTATAGTTGTTAGGTTCTTGAAAGGTCTAACAAATACATTTCCTCCCACTCCGTTTCTTATGCCTCAGTGGGATTTAAATCTGGTTTTGACTTTCTTAATGGGTTCACCGTTTGAACTTATGCATTCTTGTTCTTTAAGGTTGTTGGTCTTTAATACAGTTTTCCTTATAGCTATTACGTCTGCTAGGTGTGTGAGTGAGCTTCAGGCTCTTAGTGTCAAACCTCCCTTTACATCATTCTATGCTGACAAAGTGGTGCTGAAAACCAGGGCAGCTTTCCTTCCTAAGGTTGGAACTCCCTCCATATGGGGCAGTCTATTACTCTTTCATCCTTCATCCTCCTCCTCATCCTTCAAAAGAAGAAGAAAGACTCCATCGCTTAGACCCGAGAAGGGCTCTCAGTTTCTATGTTGAGAGAACAAAGGACTTTCGTTTGGATGACCAACTCGTCGTTGGATATGTGGGAAAGATGAAGGGCGGAGCTGTCCATAAAATAACTATATCCAGGTAGGTCATTCTTTGCATTAAGATCTGTTGTGCATTAACAAAGAAGATTCCTCCTGAGGGTATTAACGCTCATTCTACTAGGGCTAAGTCTGCCACTTCAGCTTTGGCTAGAGGTGTTCCAGTGGTAGATATTTGTAAAGCAGCAACTTGGGCTTCCCTCCATACTTTTGCAAAGCACTACTGGTTGGATTTGGAAGTCAGGAGGGATGGCCATTTTGCACGTTCTGTGTTGCAGGATTTCTTGGTGTGACTAGTCAGGCACCCACCTCCGAGTGTGGTACTGCTTTGTGACTCTATTCATAAGGTGAGGAATCCACAGTTGATGGTATCCATCAGAAGAACAAGTTACTTACCTTCGGTAATGTTTTTTCTGGCTATAGATGCGTCTAATTCCACTCTGCACGCAACCAAGAGGCCAGGAAGGGATGTATCACACAACAGAGGATTTTCGCGCTCTATCAGTGGTCGTGGTCGCTCTGCATACAGTCCGGCATAGTACTCGGCAAAGCCCTGAGCAATATCATGGGATGTCTTGCAGTGGACACCCGAGTCATTAATTATTTCAGGAACAATTCTACCATGCAGAGGCCAGATGCCAGCCAGTGCAGTAGCTTACCATTCTTATCGCCCCACCCATATATGCGTGCCACCGAGGCACGCCACATGTGCTTGGCAGACTCAAGCGTAAGGTGACGGATTTCCTCATGGGTCAAGCGCCGTTGCCTAGTGATGGCTGTGTGGTTAGGGGTTGAGAGTTGCATTTCCAGGCAGAGTGCCTGAGCCTCAAGGTTAGCCACCTGCTGGTTTTTCGCCTGCTCCTGTACTCGTCGGAGTTGCCTAGCGTGTCCTCGGATGGTAGCCTTGCATGCGGCCCATAATACACCCGCTGACTGCACAGAGCCAGTGTTGTGTTTGAAATAGTGTGTGACTTTTCCCTGTATGGCCTGGACATAAGTTTCGTCTTGAAGGTACCAGGCATTTAGTCGCCACATCGGGTGCTGGGCCTTGCAAGGGTCCTTTATATGCATCAGGAGCGGTGCATGATCCGAGACTCCCTGCGGAAGTATCTCCATGGTGGCGACCTGAAGGACATCAGAAGCCGGCATGAAGAACAGGCCTATTGTGCCACTAAGGTATACATGTATTTTCGCACTCTGGGGTGCCATGTCCGCCACACGTCACAGAGACCCAACCCCTCAGACCATCTGAGGAGCTGTTTGGCCCGGGCCATCCTTATCGCGATGGGTGCTCCTGTGGCATCAGCCTTTGGGTTCAAGACCGCGTTGAAGTCACCCCCCCAGGATTGTCAAACCTTGGGGAAGTTGCACCACCACCTCCCGGACAGTCATTAGAAACGGCGCGAGTACCCCAGGTGGGGTATACACACTCAGCATGTTAACTGGTGGCTGCCAAGTGTGCCCAACACAGTGATGTAAAGGCCCTCTGGGTCTCTGGATTCCAGTGATCACAATGGGCGTTGAGTGGTGTATCAGGATAGCTACTCTCCTGGAGCCTCTAGCAAAGCCGCATGGTATATCCGTCAAAGCCACCACGCGAAGCATGCGGTAGTGCGTGCCCAGCAGGTGCATTTCCTGAAGCAACACCACTGAGGGGGCGAAGCGGTGAATATCGCAAAAAAACGCAGATCTCTTGATCTCGTCTAGGAGTCCATTAACATTCCATGAGAGGGCCTTGTCAAGAAGTCTAGAGGTGTGTAGAGAAACCGTATTCAGACCCAAGGATTTGTCTCGCCTGATTGACCGAGAGCCTTCCAACCGAGGGGGAGGCTCCCGTCTGGGAACCTGGTGTTCCTCCGTGAGATTCCGGTGTCTCAAAGAAAAAGGACTTGTCGTTGAAAAGGACCTTGAGGCGTGCAGGGAACAGCAACATGTATGACAGTTCCATTGCTCTGAGTTTCTGCTTAACCGCTTCGTATGAGCGGCGTTTGGTTTGTACCTTTTTTGTATAGTCTGGAAAGATCAACATTTTATGATTCTCCCACCGTACCTCAAGTTGTTTTCTTGCCTCACCAAGTATTGTATCTCAGACTTTAAAATACAGGAATCTGGTAATTATCGGCCTCCTTTCCCCACCTGGTGGAGGATTGGGCACCAGTGATCGGTGTGCGTGCTTAATCGCAAACCAAGGGGACAGCCTTGATGCCGGCAGCCAGCCCCGTAGCCACGTCTCCAAGAATTCGGCCGTTCGGTTCTCCTCTGTGCCCTCTGGGACTCTGAAAAATCACAAATTGTTGGGCCGTGAGCAGTTTTCTGCATCTTCAGCTCTATGGTGGAGTTCTCCTGTGTGTGTTAGCAACTGGGCCACTTTGGATTTGAGGTCTACTATCTTGTCCTCGATCATGGCTACCTGGTCTTCAGCCTCCTTATTACGACCTACTGCCGTCCAGAGGTCCTGTCGGAGCAGGTCAACATTTTCCTGCACTTCGCCTATTTTAGTGTCGACTGCTTGTTGCGACGATTGAATCGCTTGGAGGATGGTGTCTAGCCCCTCCACCGCTGGCGTCCCAGAGGTCAGGGCGCCGCCTCCCTGTGGGCGTGAGTGAGTGGCATATTGATCAATTTGTTGTTGTGTTGCGGGAGGGGTTGCTTTGCACTTTTCTCTTTCACCATAGTAGGGCTGGCAGGGGGCCAGAGGCACTTCAACGACTCCTTTTCCCCTTTGCGTGAAGACCAGCAGTTGCTCGCGTGTGGTTCAAGCACCAGAGTCAGTCACTCAGCCTCCCGGCCTTTCATCTCTTCTGTGAATGTTATCGCCCGGGGTCGCCGAATTCTCAGCTTTTCCCTCGTCACTCTGGGCTGGCTACCGGGCAGTCTAGCCTCTATGACGCGCTGTGCTATACCCAGTTTCTGCCTGTCCTCTATGTGCCTGTGGTGGCTCAGCAGAGCAGCCTCATGGCCCAGACCAGCTGCTGGGGCACCCCTCTCTCTGCCCTTTTCCCTTGCAGCTCGGATCACTGCCTGTTGTGGCCCCCCACTTAATTTCTCGCTCCGGATCCTAGACCGACATGGTTGTGTTAAGTTCTCCCCTACTCACACTTCACCTTGGATGCAGGTCAGTGGAGTATTGCCTCAGCCTGTGCCCATCTTGCCACCTCTCCCGGGCCTTGGCTGCTCCGTCTCGTCCTTGCCACTGGATGGGGACTCAGTCTTTGCCCTGGAGGTCTCTCCGCAGGCACTGCTACGCCAACACCGCCAGCCCCCAGTATCTGTCTCAGCTCCTGCCCTTCTCACTGGCTCACGCGGGCCCTAGTCTTTGTCCCCGCTCACTTTGTGTTGCAGGCAAGGGCCGCACCTGACACTTCTTGCAGGGCCCCTTCACTCAGCAGGCCCCCAGCGCCTATCGCTGCTGCCGCCCCTTGGAGGGCTCAGAGAACTCCTGGCCCCAGCCGGCGCTCCCCTCAGCGTGGCCCAGGCCGATCTCCCAGGGGTGAGGGGTTTACGCCGCTCCCTCGCTCTCTTCAGCCGTTGGGTGTATCGTATTGGCCTGGCCCCACATCAAGAGTCGTCTCCCTCACTGGGGCCCCTCTCCCCGGTTCACTGCTTCCTCTGGGTCTGCTCTTCTCTCCCGGGCCACATGCGACAACTGCGGCCTGGGTCTGTCGCCACCGGCCAGTGGGCCCACTTCATGTGCCCGTTCACCGCTGGCACCTGGCTGGCACACTGCTCAGGCCCTGACTCTGTTGGGCACTTCTTTCACCTACTCACCCCGGTCACCAGGCGCACTCCGCTCTTCCTCTGGTTGCTGTCTCAGCGTCACGAGAACCACCTCCTCAGCTCTTTGATCCAGCCAGCCACTTCTGGAGGCCTGACCCAGTGGTTGCCGTACCTCCGCCCACCGAGCCGCTCAGCCATCACAGGCCCCTTTGCTCCATCTCCTCACCACCGTGGGGGGCTCCGCACCTCTCTCCGCGGGTGCCGCACCCAGTCGTAGCCTCGGCTGCTCCTCTTAGGCCGACGGGCCCAGTGGCGCCTCTGCTCACCTCAGGCGTCAGACGGAGTGCACCACCTGGGCCTCCGCTCCTTTCGTCACCGCTCTCACCGGGGTCTCCTTAGCACACCGCGCTCACCAGGCACACTCCACTTACCGCGGCTACTGCCCTAGCCTGGGGCCGCCTGCGCGGGAACTGCTTCCTTGGGCCCTTGACCCAATCAGGCCTCACAGGCCAGCCCGGCCTGGCAGCCACTGCTCCCGCCACCCTCCGTCTCTGACGGCTGCTTCTAGCCCCATAGTTTCTTCTGTGCGCCTCCGGGGTACCTCGATCCTTCTGGATATAATTGGGCCGCGGACAGTGGGGCTTTCTCAGGCGGATGACCGAGGGGTCCTGACCACTCTTAGAGTGCGACTGCCATCTTGACGCCTGAAGCCACGCACCTGATTTCTGACTTTTGAAGCTCTGATACAGGTGATCATGGTTCTGGTCATCTCCTGTCTTGACTATGCCAGTTCACTTTATATTGGCTTACCGAACCTTTTACTCACCAGACTCCAGACTGTTCTGAACCAAGCAGCATGTCTTATTTATGAACAGCATATCACTCCACTTTTGAAAAACCTTCGCTGGCTCCCTTTGTAGCAAAGGATCATTTTTAAAATAGGTTGCATCACTTTTAAGGCATTTTCTGACGAAGGTCCCTCATCCATAAAATCTAGGCTCAAGAAATACATCCTGAGTCGGAGACTTCACTCTTCCTCCCAGAATCTCCAATCCATCCCCAAGTATTACAAGAAAAGGATGGTTGGCATTAGATTTTCCAGGCATGCTCCTCTTATCTGAAATTCTCTTCCTCCTATGGTGTGACTGTCTTCGAGTGACACAAAGTTTAGACCAGCGCTAAAGACTTGGCTATTTTGGCAAGTGTATTTACTAATCTAATCTCTCTCCTGGAGTCTTTTATTGTGTTATCTTTTCTGTACCTCAGTGCCAGAAAACCTTGTGGTGTACATGCACTAAACAAGTTCCTATAGCATAACATACTGATGCATGAACACAACTCCAGGACAGTGACACAACCCTGGAACACTAGCACAAGGGCACTATCTGGGAGGACACATCACTGGGGTACTACCCTTTAGTTATTGACATGAGTCTCTGAAACTTGGATGATAACACAATAGCAGTGAGTGAGTAATCTCATTGAGGGACACCGGTATTGATACTGACACTGTGACACTAACATGGACTTTGGTACCACAACACTGCCGTGAGTAAGTGCCACAGTGATTCTGTCTGGGGACACTGAAACTGGGACAAGAGGACACTGTCATAGAAACACTGAAACTAACAAGGGGGCATCAACATTGAAATACTGACACTGACACATAGGCAATGACACAGACGACTTGACATGGGGACATTGACACTGGGGCACTGACATTGATTCATGGGTACATTGGGAAATAAGGATGCTGACATTGATACTGGAACACGGAGAAGGGAAAACAATCTAAGAAACACTGACTCATATGCACTAACATTGAAATGGGGATCCTCACTGAGGAACATTGATGTAGGAAGGTAGCCTCTTTATAGCCTTGTTACCCCCACATTTGGCCTATTTGTGAGTGTATGTCAGGGTGTTTTTACTGTCTCACTGGGATCCTGCTAGCCAGGACCCAGTGCTCATAGTGGAAACCCTATGTTGTCAGTGTGTTTGATATGTGTCACTGGGATCCTGCTAGCCAGGACCCCAGTGCTCATACGTTTGTGGCCTATATGTGTTCCCTGTGTGGTGCCTAACTGTATCACTGAGGCTCTGCTAACCAGAACCTAAGTGTTTATGCTCTCTCTGCTTTTAAAATTGTCACTGCGGGCTAGTGACTAATTTTACCAATTCCCATTGGCACACTGGAACACCCTTATAATTCCCTAGTATATGGTACCTAGGTACCCAGGGTATTGGGGTTCCAGGAGATCCCTATGGGCTGCAGCATTTCTTTTGCCACCCATAGGGAGCTCAGACAATTCTTACACAGGCCTGCCATAGCAGCCTGCGTGAAATAACGTCCACGTTATTTCACAGCCATTTTCACTGCACTTAAGTGATTTATAAGTCACCTATATGTCTAACCCTCACCTGGTGAAGGTTAGGTGCAAAGTTACTAAGTGTGAGGGCACTCTGGCACTAGCCAAGGTGCCCCCACATCGTTCAGGACAATTTCCCCGAACTTTGTGAGTGCGGGGACACCATTACACGCGTGCACTACATGTCGGTCAATACCTATATGTAGCGTCACAATGGTAACTCCGAACATGGCCATGTAACATGTCTAGGATCATGGAATTGTCACCCCAATACCATTCTGGTATTGGGGGCACTATTCCATGCATCCCCGGGGCTCCAGCATAGAGCCCGGGTACTGCCAAACTAACTCTCTGGGGTTTTCTCTGCAGCTACCGCTGCTGCTGCCACCCCACGGACAGGGTTCTGCCCTCCTGGGGTCTGGGCAGACCAGTCCCAGGAAGGCAGAACAAAGAATTTCCTCTGAGAGAGGGTGTTACACCTTCTCCCTTTGGAAATAGGTGTGAAGGGCTGGGGAGGAGTAGCCTCCCCCAGCCTCTGGAAATGCTTTGAAGGGCACAGATGGTGCCCTCCTTGCATAAGCCAGTCTGCACCGGTTCAGGGATCCCCCAGCCCTGCTGTGGCGCAAAACTGGACAAAGGAAAGGGGACTGAACACTCCCCTGACCTGCACCTCCGCAGGGGAGGTGCCCAGAGCTCCTCCAGTGTGTCCCAGACCTCTGCCATCTTGAATGCAGAGGTGTGAGGGCACAATGGACAGCTCTGAGTGGCCAGTGCCAGCAGGTGACGTCAGAGATCCCTCCTGATAGGTGCTTACCTCTCTCTGTAGCCAATCCTCATCTGGGGGCTATTTAGGGTCTCTCCTGTGGGTTTCTCTTCAGATTCTGAATGCAAGAGCTCACCAGAGTTCCTCTGCACTTCTCCCTTCGACTTCTGCCAAGGATCGACCGCTGACTGCTCCAGGAAGCCTGCATAACTGCAACAAAGTAGCAAGAAGACTACCAGCAACATTGTAGTGCCTAATCCTGCTGGTGGTGCATGCTCTGAGGGCTATCTGCCTTCACCCTGCACTGGAAATCCCGAAGAAATCTCCTGTGGGTTGATGGAGTCTTCCCTCTGCTACCGCAGGCACCAAACATCTGCAACACCGGTCCTCTGGGTCCCCTCTCATCTCGACGAGCGTGGTCCCCGGAACACAGGAGCAGGATCCAAGTGACCCCCACAGTCCAGTGGTCCTTCTGTCCAAGTTTGGTGGAGGTAAGTCCTTGCCTCCCCACGCCAGACAGCAAACATGTGTACTGCGTGATCTACAGCTGCTAGGGCTTCTGTGCACTCTTGCAAGGATTCCTTTGTGCACAGCCTAGCCCAGGTCCCCAGCACTCCGTCCTGCATTGCCCAACTTGCTGAGTTGGAGTCCGACGTCGTGGGGCCCTCTTTTGTTGTTCTGAGTCGACCGTTGTCCTCAGATCTTCTAAGTGCCTGTTCAGGTGCTTCTGCGGGTGCTGCCTGCTTCTGCGTGGGCTCTCCGTGTTGCTGAGCGCCCCCTTTGTCTCCTCCTCCAAGGGGCACCTCGTGGTCCTTCCTGGGCCCTGGCAGCATCCAAAACCTTCAACCGCGACTCTTGCAGCTAGCAAGGCTTGTTTGCAGTCTTTCTGCACAGAAACAACTCTGCATCCTCCAGCACGTCGTGGGACATCTTCTGACCAAAGGAGAAGTTCCTGGCACCTTCCATTGTTGCAGAATCTTCAGCTTCTTCCAGCCGGGGGCAGCCCTTTTGCACCTTCATCCGGGGTTTAGTGGGCTCCTCCCCCCCCCTGACACTTTTGTGACTTTTGGATTTGGTCCCCTTCTTTTACAGGTCCTCAGGTCCAGGAATCCATCTTCAGTGCTTTGCAGTCAGTTGTTGTTCTTGCAGAATCCCCTATCTCAACTTTACTGTCTTTCTGGGATAGTAGGGTAACTTTACTCCTACTTTTCAGGTTCTTGGGGTGGGGTATCTTGGACACCCTTAGTGTTTTCTTACACTCCCAGCGACCCTCTACACACTACACTAGGCCTGGGGTCCATTCGTGGTTCGCATTCCACTTTTGGAGTATATGGTTTGTGTTGCCCCTAGGCCTATTGTCTCCTATTGCATTCTATTGTGTCGTACAGTGTTTGCTTTAACTTTCTAAGTGTATTACTTACCTGATTTTGGTCTGTGTGTATATGTTTTTTGTATTTTACTTACCTCCTAAGGGAGTATATCCTCTGAGATACTTTTGGCATATTGTCACTAAAATAAAGTACCTTTATTTTTAGTAACTCTGAGTATTGTGTTTCTTATAATATAGTACCTATATGATATAAGTGGTATAGTAGGAGCTTTGCATGTCTCCTAGTTCAGCCTAAGATGCTCTGCTATAGCTACCTCTATCAGCCTAAGCTGCTAGAACATCTCTAATCTACTAATAAGGGATAACTGGACCTGGCACAAGGCGTAAGTACCATCAGGTACGCACTATAAGCCAGGCCAGCCTCCTACAATTGACAAGTCCAGAACACTAATGCTGAGACACTGACTCAGTGGCACCAGCACTGGGGCACTGATACAGGAATGCAGGACCTAATGCGCACTTACCCTGGTACTAGGAAGTGACATGACACAAGGGCACCAACACTGAGACACTGACACAGTATTGCTGGTATTGATCACTAACACTGCGATGGAAATTTCTTCTAGCGACACAGACGCTGGGACACAAACTCTTGCACATAGTATAGCCTTATTGCCTGCCGTAATGGCCTTTACTGGCCGTTAAAGGCCTGCTACGGCGTTAAAGACCCGAGCTGAAGCGAGGACGTTTAACAAGGGAGCAAGGCTTTAATGCTGGTATAGCCCAGCTACGGCGGGTTCTAAGGCTATAGGAACATTCCACCACTAGAGGGCAGAATGTTCTAATAAATAAAACAAGGGCCTCACAGAGCCCGAGTGGATCAAAATCCCCTCGGGCTCCGTGAGGCCTTTGTTCACAGCAGCAGCTGTGAACTACAACATTGGAATGTTGGAGCTCCGGGCTTCTACCGGCCATTAGAAGCCAGAAGCACTCCATTGTTTTCAGTGGAGCTCCCACCTTCCAATGTTCTAATATCCGATAGGGCCCACACTGAGACAGGGATACTGACCCGAGACACTGACACAAGAGCACTGATATGGTTATGTGGTTATGGTGAATGCAGAGTTTCCAATGTAAAGGAAGTTTTTGCTTACATAAAAATGTTGGTGCCATTTGGTGACTGTGCAAAACATTCTAATTTCCCATATGATTCTTTGATGGCCGATGAAGGAAAAAAGGCTGAGTGGATTCCTGGTTTGAGGCCCTCCATGGATGGAAAAAAAATATTAATCTATGATTGAACAAGCAAACTTTTTCTCTTGACAGCCATTTTGGGCCTGTGATCTAAAAACTCCCTTCACAGACCTGAAACTTTCTGATTTCCTGGCTCCAACTTCAGAAAAATAGTGCAGCTGCTA
Organism: Pleurodeles waltl; assembly: GCF_031143425.1. Classification (NCBI taxonomy): domain Eukaryota; kingdom Metazoa; phylum Chordata; class Amphibia; order Caudata; family Salamandridae; genus Pleurodeles; species Pleurodeles waltl. The sequence goes on along the minus strand of NC_090444.1, from coordinate 69,723,645 downwards.
TTATAGCACAAAGGGGCTAAGTTTCTGTAGCCTGAAAAAAAAAGTACAGACTCAGAAAGAGACAAAGAGAGCATCCCCTGAAAAAATTGCTCATGAGGGGAGAGCCAAATGGAATCCCCTACCCCTGTGAAAAAATATAACAAAAATTCACTGATTTTCTTGCATGTTTGTCAGTCCGTGAGCTGGGCGGGTGGCACAGCAGGTCTGCAAACCCTAGCCGAGGGACCACAAACCTGCAAAAGCTTCACGGCCAGGAGCTGTTGTACCATGGCAAGCTTTATGGGTGTGCTGAACCTTTTGCGGGGTCCAGGACTCTGACCCAGGCCTGTGAATCCCACAAAAGGCCCAGCACAGACCCATGAAGCTAGACGTGGCTTCGCAGCGCCTGACCATGAATCTTGATGCGGTTTCACACACTCAACAGCATGGTTCACTGGACCATAAAACAATGTTTTTTAAAAAGCAGGGTTTGGCAGAAGGAGCATGGCTTTTCTGTGGCAGGTTGAGCACAGGTCCTTGATGAATGCTGTGCACAGTAGAGGGTGGTCATGTAAAGCAGGTTAGATGCAAGGAAAAGTTGGATGTAGTATATGATCACAAATCATAGTAAAAGTGAAGTTCTGATTACAAAAAAAACACTGAAACTTTCCAGTTATGGTTTGCATTTATCATAAATCATGCCCCATTAAGCAGTGTTTAGGACCTCACATATGACATCAGTCGTAATTAGAATTTTTTTAGGAATGTGATTGTCTACTGAAGAGCATCAGTTACTCTTTCTAGCATCTTGAAACTCGCACATTTGCAAAGACTCTGGGAAAAACTAAAGACACAGAAAAGGGTAAACCCGAGAACCAGTTCTAGACACAAAGAGGAGCCGACAGGTACCCACAGGTGCCCAAAGCCATACTGGACAATCAACTTGTGATTTGGCAAATATAGACATAGGTATGTGTGCCCACTGATAAAAAAGAAAGGTTCAAATTGACATTATTAGTTGAAAATGGCACTTAAAATATACAATTTTAAACTAAAAAAAAACCTGTGAAATTCACCAGTTATTATACATAGAAGAGTGCGGGTAGTAGTGGTCCAATGGGTGTACTTCCTGCGAATTATCCAAAGTAATACACTTATAGTTGTAGTTAGGTACAGTCCAAATAAAGTGAAGCACTGTTCTGAACATTAGTATATGATTTACTACCCAAAAGCATAAGCCCCCAAGGTGACACCATACATATGACCCTAAAAATACAGCAGCACTCTCAAGCAGTCCGTAATAACAAAGTCATCCAGATGAGTTCCATTGTAGTGAGATCTAATTATTGTAGATGTGGACATCAATGTGGCAAGACGAAAATGGTTCCACAATCACAGCCAACACGTGTTTCGTCACACTCATGACTTTTTCAAGGCTGTAAAATAATTAGAAACATGTATGACAAACCTTACACACAAGTGTGGAGGATGATAGCATAATGTCCCCAGATATAGAAAAATGTTGGTATGTTGTCCATCAAAAGGGGGGGGGGGGCGTTGATAGTAGAACACCCCTACAAGCAAACAAGGAAGCCAAGTGATCATAAAACGTGCGATTAGTTTGTGACAGAAAATAAGGCCAGAAAAAAGATGCACGTCAAAACCACACATATGCAGTCGGACCCATCGTCTATGAGGTAAGTAAGACATGCAGAAGTAGACTTCAATCTGCCCAAACCAAAGTGGATGGAGTTAATCGAATAAAGTGATCTGTGAAAGGTGCAGATAGTTACTAAAATAATCTCAGCAGATCCTCAGCAACCGAACCAGAGAGTCAAGGAAAAAAACGTAAGAAAACTCAGTCCTCAGCTAAGTGAAAGATGTAAATGTCATGAAAGCAACATCGAGCCCGTAGGTAAGAGCACTCCATTGTCTAAAACAAAAACATATAACAACAAAGTCACCAGCAGACAAGAGAGCCTCAGTGTGGGGCATGTGTAGATGAGCAAAAAACTACTCTCCTCACTGGTCATGAATGTGACTAAAAGGTGGATAATCCTCTGCCAACTCCATTCTCCCCTAAACTGCAGTTCTAGTACTGGGGTCAATTTTGAAAGAGGACTAAGGATTCAGCCCTTTCTTACCTCAGCCACCTCCTTTCCCCCAACAGATTATCAATATGTGCATCCACCTCTGAAAGTATGAAGAACAGAAAGGAGGGGCTGAATCAAGATCCAAAGCACACTTAGTGGCAAAATAGATATTAAGGTACAAAATATTTGTATATCTGGACAGATGGGTTCGAGGGATTCTCGTGAGAGTCCTTGGAACCCAATTTTAAAATATAGAGTCTGCTGGTTGTCCCAGGGTGCTTCCCCCCCCCCCCTTGTTGCCTAATCATGAAAGGGAGGGCATGTGCCCCCCTCCCTGAGCCACTAATGGCCTGTAATGACCTCATCCCAGGGGCCCAATTTATAAAACAAGCATTTGCAATGCAACGGGTCTCACATTTCTCTGAGTTAGAGCTATTAGCAGTTGTAAACTCCCAACCGGATTTTTCTTGCCACATTAAATGGAAAAAAACAGCGCGATTGCGCTGCTACTGTTCACTCGTAGTGAAACCTATCGGCAAAAGTGCAATTATCTACGTAACCAGCAAAAGTGCAATTAACTAAGTAACAGGGTCGATGTCATGCAAAGTGCTCGACTTCTGCCAAGCGAGATCGCGCTGCAAAAAAAGATAAAAGTAGTCCACAAACCGGATGGAAAACAGCAAGCCTCATATGCATTCAGTACTTCGTTGATGCGCTAGAGGAGGGCTAACCACCGGAAAAGGCATGACGTATGCATGCCTTCCACTAATGAAAGCAAGCAGATTTTAAAAGGCAAGCTCACAAAACAATGAAAGACACTGACGTGACGTGCAAGGGGCTCCGAGCCCTTTTCTAGTTACAAAAGCGTCTCGCTAGAGAGCTGAGGGCACTGTTTGAGGGTGGTAATGAGGGAATCTGTGGAAAAAGAGGTCCTTGAGCAGGGAGGGGCACCAAAAAAGATTGTTGAACCAGGTGCCACCAGCGATAAAGCCGTGCCTGGGCATTGGCTCGGGCCTGACCAAAAAGGAATTTGGTGCATGCAGAAGTTGCGCTGAGGGAGGGGTCAGGGACACGTTCTGGCTGAAGGCAGAACCTGCGGCTAATCCCTGCTATGCATGCCCTATCACTGTATGAAGCAGGAGTTCAGCGCATCCAAGGGGTTGAGTGAGGGGCCTTGTGTAGCAGGAGTTGGGCCCAGCAGGATTGTGCTCCCGGACAAATCGAAGGCCTTGTGCAGCGGATTGCTCACTAGAAAGGTATGCATTAAACACTCAAAAAACCCTAAAAATGTAATAAAAAACAGAGATGATTTTTGTCTGTGTTTAAAAGATGGTATGTTATTTACGTAAATAAAATAAAACAGAGGCGAGCCTCGTCTGTTAAGAGCTGTACACAGCAGGGATTGGTTGCGTATGAGGGTGGGGCTTGCAGGGCCTGATCGAAGACGGTTTGGACGCACATGGCGGTTGAGTGCAGGCGGGGATTAAACACACGGCGTAGCAGAAGGCCCCGATGTCAGTGGCATAACAAAACTTCAGGGGTGCCCCCCTGCAATGGAGGGGCCTCCTGGAGCTCGCCCCACCTCACCGCGCTGCGGGGGCTAACGGTATGCCACTGCCCGCTGTGCATGCCTGTGTACAATAGCCTTGCGCAGTGGTGGTTGGGCCCAAGCAGGATTTATGCGCAGGTCCTGGCCAAAGTCCTTGGGTTGGTCAGAGCAAAGAGGTATAAATTAGATCATCAAAGCCCTAAAAACTTACAGAAAAAGTTGACGTGAAGTTATAGTTTATTTTACTCTTAACATTTTAACATATGTTTAGTAAACACTTTGAAGTTGAAAAAGCTGCAGTAAATGGTGGTTATTAATTAATACCCAAAACCCTGAAAGTCCCTAGTAATGCAGCAGCCCTGCAAACTAGAACTCGTGCACCAAATGCAATGCTTATGACCTCACAAACCTTATACTATTGTTAGAACACCTGACGTCACAGGATTATCAGATAACTGCTCGTGCCAAACACTGAGATCATGCTGTGCCCACGGTTTCTCCTTGAGATTGTATTTATAATGCCATACCTCATGTCCCCTTTGACACTGAACCGCGATGAGGTTTGTCGCACGGTGGACCGCGACAGGAGCTTTGCATTTGGTGGGCGAGTCATGGGTTGCGTAGATGCTGTGTAAATTTTACTTTAGTTTTACGTAAAAGAGACATCACTCAGGATATGAGGAATCTGTTGAATGCTGTTGGGCATTAAATATTCATGCCTCTTTTGAGCTAGTGTTTTCTTACTGTCCTGTTAATGTGATTGGACAGTGCACTGTAAGTTGTAAGGCAGTGCAATCAATTACATTGTGTTGGTTTAACCTGATCTTTTGAGCACATTTTCCTTCGTCTCAGTTATCTTTTTTATTTTTGGCTTCTTTAATCTCCTTTGGGTCAAAAGTCCTCTGTAGAAACATTGACCATGCTGCCAGACTCTTTCCCCATCACTTCTCTGTTTGCTTGATCCCCAAATGATCAGCCAGGCAGCTGCCTCTTAAACTGAGCAGTCCAAGCCCATTGAATGAAGATCATTGTTCTTCCCCGAGCTCTTCCAACGTAGATGTTGTCTATTGATTTTTGTCCCTCGTGAATAAAACATACAAGTTATAAATTGAGCCTCACTTTAAATGAAAGGCTAAATTGATACGTTTTTCGAATCAATTACGCATCTCATTACAGCAATTAATGAAGATATATTGCTCCTTCTAATACGAAACACATCAGCTATAAACCTCCATGTCCCTGCAGGAAGCTTGCATAAATAGAGTTGGTCACTTTGGAAAAGGTTTGCCTCTACGCATTATCATATTGCACAATAAAAAGATTTAGAATTATAGATGCCTAACAGTGAATTACACAGATGCTTTTCACTGAGAATCCTGAGAGACTTTGAGGAGACGAGAGCTAAGCTCGAGTTATCTGTGATGTTACGCAGAACCCGAGATGAAAAACATCCTGTAGGAAGTTGGCTCTGTATGTGCTATTTCAAAGTAAGGAATAGCATGCACAGAGTCCAAGGGTTCCCCTTAGAGGTAAAATAGTGGTAAAAATAGATAATACTAATGCTCTATTTTGTGGTAGTGTGGTCGAGCAGTAGGCTTATCCAAGGAGTAGTGTTAAGCATTTGTTGTACATACACATAGACAATAAATGAGGTACACACACTCAGAGACAAATCCAGCCAATAGGTTTTGTTATAGAAAAATATCTTTTCTTAGTTTATTTTAAGAACCACAGGTTCCAATTTAACATGTAATATCTTGTTTGAAAGGTATTGCAGGTAAGTACATTAGGAACTTTGAATCATTTCAATTGCATGTATACTTTTCAAGTTATTTACAAATAGCTATTTTAAAAGTGGACACTTAGTGCAATTTTCACAGTTCCTGGGGGAGGTAAGTTTTTGTTAGTTTTACCAGGTAAGTAAGACACTTACAGGGTTCAGTTCTTGGTCCAAGGTAGCCCACCGTTGGGGGTTCAGAGCAACCCCAAAGTTACCACACCAGCAGCTCAGGGACGGTCAGGTGCAGAGTTCAAAGTGGTGCCCAAAACGCATAGGCTAGAATGGAGAGAAGGGGGTGCCCCGGTTCCGGTCTGCTTGCAGGTAAGTACCCGCGTCTTCAGAGGGCAGACCAGGGGGGTTTTGTAGGGCACCGGGGGGGACACAAGCCCACACAGAAATTTCACCCTCAGCAGCGCGGGGGCGGCCGGGTGCAGTGTAGAAACAAGCGTCGGGTTTGCAATGTTAGTCAATGAGAGATCAAGGGATCTCTTTAGCGCTGCAGGCAGGCAAGGGGGGGCTTCCTCGGGGAAACCTCCACTTGGGCAAGGGAGAGGGACTCCTGGGGGTCACTTCTGCAGTGAAAGTCCGGTCCTTCAGGTCCTGGGGGCTGCGGGTGCAGGGTCTTTTCCAGGCGTCGGGACTTAGGTTTCAGAGAGTCGCGGTCAGGGGAAGCCTCGGGATTCCCTCTGCAGGCTGCGCTGTGGGGGCTCAGGGGGGACAGGTTTTGGTACTCACAGTCGTAGAGTAGTCCGGGGGTCCTCCCTGAGGTGTTGGTTCTCCACCAGCCGAGTCGGGGTCGCCGGGTGCAGTGTTGCAAGTCTCACGCTTCTTGCGGGGAGTTGCAGGGTTCTTTAAAGCTGCTTCTTGAAACAAAGTTGCAGTCTTTTTGGAGCAGGTCCGCTGTCCTCGGGAGTTTCTTGTCGTCGTCGAAGCAGGGCAGTCCTCAGAGGATTCAGAGGTCGCTGGTCCCTTTGGAAGGCGTCGCTGGAGCAGAGTTCTTTGGAAGGCAGGAGACAGGCCGGTGAGTTTCTGGAGCCAAGGCAGTTGTTGTCTTCTGGTCTTCCTCTGCAGGGGTTTTTCAGCTAGGCAGTCCTTCTTCTTGTAGTTGCAGGAATCTAATTTTCTAGGGTTCAGGGTAGCCCTTAAATACTAAATTTAAGGGCGTGTTTAGGTCTGGGGGGTTAGTAGCCAATGGCTACTAGCCCTGAGGGTGGGTACACCCTCTTTGTGCCTCCTCCCAAGGGGAGGGGGTCACAATCCTAACCCTATTGGGGGAATCCTCCATCTGCAAGATGGAGGATTTCTAAAAGTTAGAGTCACCTCAGCTCAGGACACCTTAGGGGCTGTCCTGACTGGCCAGTGACTCCTCCTTGTTGCTTTCTTTGTTCCCTCCAGCCTTGCCGCCAAAAGTGGGGGCCGTGGCCAGAGGGGGCGGGCAACTCCACTAAGCTGGAGTGCCCTGCTGGGCTGTGACAAAGGGGTGAGCCTTTGAGGCTCACCGCCAGGTGTCACAGCTCCTGCCTGGGGGAGGTGTTAGCATCTCCACCCAGTGCAGGCTTTGTTACTGGCCTCAGAGTGACAAAGGCACTCTCCCCATGGGGCCAGCAACATGTCTCTAGTGTGGCAGGCTGCTGGAACTAGTCAGCCTACACAGACAGTCGGTTAAGTTTCAGGGGGCACCTCTAAGGTGCCCTCTGGGGTGTATTTTGCAATAAAATGTACACTGGCATCAGTGTGCATTTATTGTGCTGAGAAGTTTGATACCAAACTTCCCAGTTTTCAGTGTAGCCATTATGGTGCTGTGGAGTTCGTGTTTGACAAACTCCCAGACCATATACTCTTATGGCTACCCTGCACTTACAATGTCTAAGGTTTTGTTTAGACACTGTAGGGGTACCATGCTCATGCACTGGTACCCTCACCTATGGTATAGTGCACCCTGCCTTAGGGCTGTAAGGCCTGCTAGAGGGGTGTCTTACCTATACTGCATAGGCAGTGAGAGGCTGGCATGGCACCCTGAGGGGAGTGCCATGTCGACTTACTCGTTTTGTCCTCACTAGCACACACAAGCTGGCAAGCAGTGTGTCTGTGCTGAGTGAGAGGTCTCCAGGGTGGCATAAGACATGCTGCAGCCCTTAGAGACCTTCCTTGGCATCAGGGCCCTTGGTACTAGAAGTACCAGTTACAAGGGACTTATCTGGATGCCAAGGTCTGCCTATTGTGGATACAAAAGTACAGGTTAGGGAAAGAACACTGGTGCTGGGGCCTGGTTAGCAGGCCTCAGCACACTTTCAATTGTAAACATAGCATCAGCAAAGGCAAAAAGTCAGGGGGCAACCATGCCAAGGAGGCATTTCCTTACACATCCCAGCAATTCATTTATTACCCATCTATAATTTGATGTTATGGCTCCCAAAATCATTTGCCCCTGCCTTCATCTGCTGCGTAATGAGGGAGCCATACATAACATGACCTCTCCTCCCGGTCCCAAATTAAAACAAGCATTTACAATGCAACGGGTCTCGCGTTTGCTCATGTTAGAGCTGATCGCATTGTAAACTCTTGACCCGACTTTTCACCTATCGGGCAAAAGTGCGTTTATGTACATAACCCGAAAAAGTGAAATCAAGTATGTAAAGCGCTCGACTTCTGCCAAGCGAGATCGCGCTCGTAAATTAGAGAAAAAAAAGTCCACGAGCCCGATGGAAAACAGCGAGCTTCGCATGTTTTCTGTACTTGGTTGCTGCGCTCGAGGAGGGCTAGCCACCGGAAAAGGCATGACATATGAGTGCCTTCGACTAATGAAAGCAAGCAGATTTTATTAGGGAAGCCCACAAACCAATAAAAAACACTGACGTGAAGTTGACAGGGCTCCGAGCCCTTTTCTAAATACAATAGAGTCTCGCTGCGATACGCATGCGCAAGCGCATGCAATGCAGGCTCGACCCTAAAAATAAATAATATGTGGCCTCCTAGCCCCCGCCGTGGTCTTTGCCTTCCTCTTCCTCTGCTCCGGAATCCGCGCTCCCTGCTTTCCAGAGCCGCTGTGACGGGTTTTCAGAGAGCCCGGCCAGAGCGGCCTGGAATTCCCCTGTGATGTAGCAACAGTGGGTAACAACATCTGTTACCCACTGTTGCTACGTCAGAGAAGTGAGTTATCAGATTTAGAATCTCACATTAACACTAGTGAGGCTCGGTGAGAGTCATGCGTAAAGTATAGAATTATAGGTGACATCCCATAGACAATGAGAGCGAAACTTGAGTTGTCTGTTATGTCACCCAGAGGTAAAAATCATCCCTGTAATTCATTTTTTATCCCTCTATAATTTTGTTTTGTGTGGCCACCCAAAATGATCTGCCCCTGCTTTCTGCTGCTACGCAAGGGTAGAGGAGTAATGGAAGAGCTATACGTAACATGGCATCTCTTCAGTGACCAAAAAATAAAAAAATAAAAGATATACCTGGCCTCCTGCTGCCCATGCCCACCCCTCTCTGTGTCTTCCCTTCTCCTCCTCCAGTAGCCGTGCTGCCTAGTTTCTCTAGAGAGCCCACCCAGAGCAGCCAGGAATTCCTTTATGATGTTGCAACAGTGGGTGACAGCTTCTGTTAACAACGATTGTTACGTGATAGCAGTGAGCTTCTGGACTTGAATCTAGCTAGTCATCCTAGTGCTCTCTACCAGAGCGCTACATAACAAAGGAATAATGAGGTCCTCACGTGTATCCATCCGCCTCTGGACTACTTTCACCTGCTGCCCTCCTGCCTCCACGTTCTATCCATGCTGCATACAGGCCCACTCCTGATCACATCCATTGTGACTCAGAAACGGTATCAACATTTAAATTTAGGATTTTGTTACAAAATTAGGGCCTGTCAAGTTTGAAAATGATCTCAGCGAAACATAGGATGTGCTGCTGATAGAAATCACATCTCTGATAAAGTCTGACAAACTGAGCCACTAGTTGGCTAATGAGGTTATTTGGGCTTTTTAGTAAAAAGGTGTACACACTCGACAGTGATCACCAAAAAACTGTGTTTTTATGGATTGTTTACCTCTATCTGGGTAATCCAGAACGTCTGCAGTGATCTACTGTCAAAGCACATATGATTAGTCTAACTTGCGCAACTAGACAAACTCTGAAGCCATGTGTGAATTATGAACACCCTGAAGTATTTAGGACTGGTACAATGATGCTTTTCCCCAAAGGGGTGGCATTTCTTGACATTATCTCAGTTGCGGCATGGCAAAGGGGTGGGGTGGTGCATGGGGGGAGGGGAGGACGTTGACAAACAGAAAAATTAAATTAAAAAAAAAAACGTACCTGACTCCCAGCTCCACTGTAGGCACAGGCTTCCAGCCTGCCCAGCAGCCAATCCGAATGCTGCTCTCAAGCTGCAGCATTAGGATTGGCCAGAAAGCCCTGGCTCGGCATTCCCAGGCAAACTGGGAACCGTCGCCTGCTCTCTCCAACCCGGCAACACAGTGCCACGTTGGAGAGAGCACAGTGTGCATGTGTGTTTAGTCAGCCTGAGACGGTCGACAAAACACACATGCGCACTCAGTCCCCCTCGATGCTCGTCATCACCATGGCCCCGCTCTTTAAAAATAAAACAATAATAAACATAGCTTATTATAGTTTTTTTTTAAAAGTTTTACAGCTGCTGCTGCTGGTGGGGGTGACGCTCCTCCGCCATAGTGGAGGAGCCGCTGCTGCTTTATATGTCATTACATTGGGGTAGTTAATATCGATCTGCGATATTACTGTGTTCACTTCATCGCTTGACCCCACCCACACCTTACAATGTAGTAGTAGGTCAGTGTAGTGGATGTGGTTATTGACATGGGATATTGTGTGTGATATGGTGATCTACCGCCACTGAAGGCTTGTGTATTCTGTCAGGTAACTGCAAGTCCTGTTAAGATGGATTGACATTTCTATGTAAATGGAATCCTGCTTGGGAAGAACATATCATCCACTTTCCCCTGGGAAGCAATAGTGTTTGTAGCTGCTGTTTACCGGCGCTGTGGCTCAGTTGATCTGTCTTGTAGATTTTTTCAGTGGACAACGTCATTGCATCTACCACATAAGCCTGGCTTTGCAGTGGCCCAGGGCAGGCGAAGCTGTTGTCTAATTTCATTGTGGGCCATCCGGGCCATCTGCTGGGATGTCCAGCATTGACATGATCAGCGGACTCATGGGATACACTTGTATGTGAGGCAGCTCCATGGTTAGGAGTGAGCCGAGTGCTGTTCTGGGTTACCAGGTAGGGTTAGCTATGCCATAATACCTGCCCAGCTCTCCCTCTCAGTTTAACCCTAATTCTCCGCACCCGCCTTCAGAATGACACTGCTAATGTCTGCTTTGCTCACCTTGGATGGACTGACCCCCACATTCGCACACAAAGGCGATCTGGTACCTCCTAATTTTGAAAGGTGGAAGAAGGGAAGGTGCCCAAAGTTTGTTTCTTACCTGAGATGCCTGACTACCAGCTTCTACTTCAGGTTTCCTATTTTTGTGTTAACTTTCACATGTGTTAAATTCATTTTCTCTTACGCTTCACACATAAAATGTCCAAAACAGCCCTTTGCCTTATGTTGAGACTCACTCTGATAGTTTCAATAATTCTTTCAAACCATCAAAAGAAGGTTTAAATGGTGCCTCCTTTTAATAGGGCACTTCCTTGTCATAACACTACAAAAGGAAAGAGTCATGAGGCAGCTCTGCTTTATTCACAGAGATTCTCATGAAAACAGATCCTTATATTTATATTTAAAGTTTAAGCCATAACTCACAAAAAAGGATTCTGTGTTCGCAATTCGCACTACAGATCATTGCATCCCCTCACAAAGAGAGATCCATAGGAGGCTGCACATTCTCGGTCCAAGCAGCAGATCCAGAAGATATCAGAGTGGGCGACTTCGACAACAGTCAAAATGTACATTTGGGCCCAGAACTGTAGGAAATCAACATAATAATAGGTCCTGCACAGCTAATGGAGGCCAGCACACCATAAATCATAAACTGTGTCTATCTCTCACATCCCTCCTAACCAGTAAGTACCGCTTCCCGAGGCGAGGAGGACATCTCTGTGTTCACCCACCCTCGCTACTAAAATTCTTCTCATATAGGTGCAATACACATACAACGTCCAACCACAGACCATGCATGGTTTAGGGTGATGCTAGTGTGACTAAAAGCAAAAACACATGAACATTGGATGGTGAAGACTGCTGTGTGCTTTGAGATCAATTTACCTCCTGAAGAAGGGTTTAAGCCGAAACGTGTAAGAGATATTTGTTTCAACAATATCAAAGAAGAATTCATTTAAATGGAAACTAACTACATTCATTAATAAAGAGTTATGACCTTCTGATGCTAAGATATAAGGTAACACATATTGGAGGCGCTACCCCCATTTATAAAGTTGTGCGCACCTGCCGGAAGGAATTCCCGGAAAATTATATTTTATGCAATTCAGTGCTCCCCATAGAGTGGTTGGCGCTATATAAATTGCACAATACACTACAGTAACATACATTTGCCTGACTCTCAACCTTTACATAACCAGTGGTTACTCGGAAAAATAGGCCTGGACTTGGTCCGCCTGGAGCTACTCTGGACACCGCCCCATACCGCCTGCCAGCATGGACCATGTCTGATCAGGAGGCCACAAGCCCACAAGAGAGGTGTAAGCGCAGTCTAGAACAGGAAAAAGCGTAGAGTGTGCCCCATCATGGCACAACCTAATTAGGTATGCATTGTTCTATAATTCTACTTGTTCTAAATTATATGTTTGAAAAATTAGCTTGTCTTAAACATTGTTGTAAGCGATTGCATTGTCCAACATTTCAAAGGATGACAAACGGTGCTAGTTTGCCACCAGGTTTATTATAGCTTGATAAAATGTATTCATTCATTTCGGAATGCACGGATGACGAATAATATCATAAATTGTACTATTAATGGGGTGCATTACACTGGTTTAGAAGGGAGAGGGCGAGTTTCCCCTATTAATTGGCGGAGAGGGTTTTTTCGGTTTAACAGAATTATTTATTCTGCGGTCTGGTTTACTTTTCTGACGTTAGATATGTTTCAATATTTATTTTAAGGGGCTATGAGGAAATTACTAATGCCCGTTTCTAGTTTCCTTTCTGTAGTTCTTTGACAGTCGATGTTTTTATTTTCCGTGGGAGGTGGCGAAGGGGTGACGGACTTTGGTTTTACATGTGTGCCGAATAGCTTCACTTTGTCCAGATAGTTTGTGTTTTGTTGTGTTTTTTTTCAATAATTGGATTTCCATTAACCACTACTTGACAATACAACAAATATGCTGTTCGTGTTTTAAGAGTCTTCAGTCCACAGGAGTTGATTTCAAACACACGAACAAAAACTATTTAATTATAGTCTGGACATCCTTGCCACACTTTACATGGGCACTGAACTGCAAGCTGCCCAGAAATCAGTGTTTTCTGCAACACTGGTCCAGTGGGAAGCAGTTTGGGAATTCAAGACTTCATCTGCTAGGACAAATTAAGGACTGGCAGGAAAAAGTGGTGGCAGACAGTGGACCGATGCTTTGTGACCATCTTTAGTTTTCCAGTGTGACCTGTCTGCTAATATTTCAGTGGTCAGGGCTGGCAGACGACCTGCCTAATGAATATTAATTGTGATTGGCGACAAACTCTAGGAAGGGTGAACCTCCATCCTTGTGTTTGCATTCCCAAGCAGGATACATTTTTTTATGCCGGAGGTGTTCCCCCAGAAGCTGCTTTAAAAAGAAATCCCGGCTGAGAAGGAGCTGCTAATGGGCCCCTCTCATATTTGTGATTCGAATGAGCCACTGAGCCAATTTTTGAATTCGCAAAGGCTTTACTGAAATCCAACTTGATTTTATCGAAGAGAAAAACGAGATTTTACAGTGGCAAACCCTGTGACTTTGCAACCACAAATGGTTTTGTACATCTGGGCCTGTGTTTTTAAAACGAAGGCTCATTGCCGGAATGGGCTATTCCAGTGTTTCTGACCCTGGGGACTGCGGACCCCTGGGGTCTGCGATGCCTACTTCCGGGGTCTGGACTGGTTAGGTTAGAAAATGAAATAATATTATCAGTTTAATGAAATATATGCAGAAAAAAAGCAAAATGTAAAGCTGAACATTTTCAAAAGCTCTGTAAATGTGAAGGAACTTTACATTAGGGGCCAAAATCGTTGCATCCTTAGCTCGATTGGAAGGAGTAACACAGTACAGCAAACTCAGTCTAATATTGATGACTGATGCCTTAACTGAAGCACTGGAATGTGCCGACAAAAGGAGAAACATCTTTAGGAGCAAAAAAGACAGGTGTCTAACATATCATTTTGTCCTTAGACATAAACCCACATTTTAAAACAGGCCTACCTTACTGTTAAAATGAAAGGTCTGAGTTTTCTGTATTTTTTGGTTTGCACGTGAAATAAAGTATTTAATATTTTTTGTATTTGTTTCATGTATATTTTTTCTATACTTTTGTTTATTGTTTTGACGTTGAAAACGTAGACATTGCTGTGGCCGGGGTACCCGGCTTCCTGTAGTGATTAGTTGGGTGTCCACAGGATTCAAAGGGGTTAGCACTGCTGACATGGGGGTAGCTGGCGCCCCAATATACTGAGCAGCTAGCGCTCTCTGAAGCACATCCTTTGGAATAAAACATATTCTTAAGGGTTGTCCTAATCTTTGTATTTCTTTGTACCTGAATCATTTTGTAAATGCTTTCTGTCCCTAATTAAACCTCTTGAAGTTATTTACATTTTAGTTTTTTAACTCTATTATTGTGTCGATACATATGTTTTAATCTTGGTACCTATGTTTATCTGTCTTTTTGTAAAGCGCTCTGACTCCCTCTGTTCCTTGGTACTCACTGGACAATACTACCTGAAGGTTGAATTTGCGGGGCATCCAAAAGCCCAGGAGAGGGGAGCTGAGCACTCAATATGCACCACATGCCCAGGGTACCCTCGAGGGACTGCTTGGCCTTTGGTTGTGCGCCCATCGTTTAGCAATTCGCACTTATTAGGCATTTCCTTCAACAGCATGCGGATGAAGTAAAATCCATACAAGATGGATGGCTGTTGGATCTTCGGGAAGCGTTGTTTAATTGAAAATATTTACTCGGTCAGTATACAGAATTAGGAGGTTAAGAGCTATTACAGGGATTCTCAGTCACACCGTATTGTCATAAGGATCAATTGATCCGTACCATGACTGCGGCCATGGACCTTTCGATTCCATCGTTCCAGCCAGTTGAGTCCATGGTAAGTGCATACATTTGTTCATGGCTAACATTGTGCTGGCAGAGGTTACACTTGTGGCATTCACGCATGGGTGCCTCGTGGTCAGAGCAGTGCCAGGTGGCTGGCTGGCATGCCACCGTTGGTGGTTGCAGATTGCACTTACTAGCAACAAATTTCCCAAGTACCATTGGCTCTGCCAAGGTGGTTTCTGCATCACTCTATTTGTGTGGTGGCACACACTCAGAAGTTCTGAGATGGAAGAACACAATAGCCAACTTTTGTGAAATTACATTTAGAGCTATCTGAAGAGAACTGGGCATTTTGTATGATATGAAAGCTAAACAATTATCAAGATTGTGAATAATATCTGTTTGTGTTTCAGTATTCTGCAAACTCTATTAGATTGTCTCCAGCAGGCTGGGCTCCGGCAACACTCTTTATGTAGGAATCACTGCAAGTCTCCTAAAGAGACCACAGACAATACAAAACTCAGCAGCAAGACTCATTCTTGAACTTCCCAGATGACTCACATCCCCCAATACCTCAAGAAGCTACACTGGCTCCCGATCCAGGAGAGATGCCATTTCAAGATGCTGACCCAGGCATCCAAAGCCCTGCACAACGAAGGACCAGCAGACATCAACTAACGAATGACCTTCCACTAAATGACCACACACCTGCAATCCGTCTCCCTTTTCCTCGCAGACAGCCCCCCGGATCCGCTGATCCAACAGCGGAGGACGCTCCTTCTCTCGCCCGGCGGCCAAAGCCTGGAACAATTTTCCCCTGCACCTCAGGAACGCTGCATCACTCCGAGAATTCAAAAAAGGACTCAAGTCATAGATGTTCGAATGGACAGAGCACCGCAAAGCAGCTAGCCATTCCACCGCCTTGAGAACCTCATGGGTGATTTGCCCAGCGTTATAAATCCTGATTGATTGATTGGTTGATTGTGGATGGGGCATATTTAAAACCCAGCAGCGCAGTGATACACCATGGCGAGTAAGGTGAACTCATTAGACAGTCTGATCGGCACTCACCACTGCTGGCAGAGATGTGGTAACCAAGAGGTGCCTTAGTGGTCTTTATAATGTCTTGTATGCAATGGCAACACTTGTCACAAATACCAAAAGTGGATTAGAAACGTCAACAATAAGATCTTGGCTTTGACTAAGCAACATGATATTTTTGAAAAAGTAGCCAATGGGTTTGTAGAATTAAATGCAAGCGTGAAACGGAGATCTGAAAACACTTCAGATCAGGCAAAGGAATCAAACTAAAAGACAGTGGCCCTCATTATAACATTGGCTGTAACTGCTGCCTACCGCTGCGGCTAACATCCGTCCTCCATTATATGACCACAGCCGAATTTCCGCCACATGAAGGGCGGAAATCCGGCTATGGCCATGCTTGCCGACGGTGTTAAGGTGGCAGTCCTACCACCAGCAGTGCCACGCCAGTAGACAGCCGCCATTCGTATTATGAAAAATAATACGGCCTGGGGGTGTTCTGCTGGTGGGCGCTTCTGGCGGTAGCAGCGCCCTGTCCCGTCCCCTGCCAGAAGACCCCCTGGATGCAGGTAAGTCGGGTTTCCGACAGAGGAGGGGTGTGGGGGGTGTTCTGTGTGTGTGTAGGGCTGTGTGCATGAATGTGTGCGTGTGTGCATGAATGCATCTGTGTGTGTAGTGTTGTTTGCGTGTGTGTGCATGTGTGAGAATGCGTGTATGAATGGAAATGTGTGCGTAAGAATGTGTGTACGGATTCGTGCATGAATCAATGGATGCATGCATGTATGAATGCGTGTGTGAGTGAGTGCGTGAATGTGTGGTGTGTGCGTGCAAGTGTGCGTTTATGGGGGGATTGGAAAGGGGGAGCGTGGATGGAGAGGGGGTGAGGGGCGTCTGGGGAGTCTAAGGGGGGTGGGTGGGCCTCCTACCAGTGACAGGGAAGGAATTCCCTGTCACTTGTAGGACCTACCGCCATGGTTTTCGTGGCTTTCCGAACGCCACGAAAACCATGGCGGTAGGCAGGGTTTTAATGCCGCCGCCGGTACAGTAGCGGCCACCAGAATGGAGATTTCTATCTCCAGCCCGATGGCTGCTACTGCCATGGTGGTCGATGTGGTATATTGGCGGGTTGCTTTCAGCAACCCGTCAATGTCATAATGTGGCGGTATGTACCGCCAGCCTGTTGGCGGTACTACTGCCACATTTACGCCGACCGCCGGGGTCATAATGACCCCCAATGTATTGATCAACTGAACATTTTTGCAAAATAAAATATATTCATAGGAAATATGATTCCAAAGCCCAGGAACATCAAAGAAATGAAGAGGCACCTCTGGAGGCACTGGATTGAGAAAGAACACAAGGAGTGTTACCACCTTCTCACTGTGAAAGTTTGAACCAACTTTAGCCGCAAACCCCACGTATGCTAGAGAATCACATGGTCCAGCACCATCCAGAGGTAGTGAAATATAGTGATAAAAAGCACTGTTTCCCTTTAAAATTTGATCTGAGAGAACAATGATGAGAAAGGCCTTCCATGTCTGCCAGTTAAAAGACAATGCAGTCAATGCCCTAAAAGCAGCACCCAGACGCCCACCAAAACCACGAAGATCACTTGGGAGTCAGGCCTTGTACAACAGGACAGTCCACCCCAAAACCTACATAAGCTAGAGGTAGACTCCTTTACTGTGCCATGTCCCCTCCCCCCAGCATTACCAGTATGCCTACGTTATCGACCACCAAACCTTCTTTGTGTAGGGAGGCATGGCCAACCTGAATACAGTTTACAGGGGTGACAGTAACAATAGAGTGTCACTATCCCAGGACCAAATCTCTCTCTGAGCACAAATTAGATGTCATGACATAATGAAACATGGTTTGTTTATCCCTCTGACCCTAAAAATCCCCAAGCTCTACGCCCTGATGCAGAATACCAATTATCCTGAAAGAATACCTAACACTCACTAAGGTCCTGATTTAGATCTCGGCGGACGGGATACTCTGTCACAGCAGTGACGGATATCTCGTCTGCGAAATATAATTCCCATAGGATGGAATGGGATTTATATTTCGGCAGACAGGATATCCGTCACCATTGTGATGGAGTATCCCATCTACCGAGGTCTAAATCAGGCCCTAAATTCTCAAATAACTCCATGCTAGCACAGCATAGAGCCTTTAACATCTCTCTCGGTGACAACACAACTTTTACCAGCGCTTTGGTGTATCGCCCACCGGGTGCAGCTTCTGGCTTTGAAGTAATTTATGTTAGGCAATTTCAGTATTTGAGCTGATTGTTCTTCTACTTCTGCGGCTCATAATTTAGTGGACTATTGCACCACACTGAGCCCTACACAACTGCTCATCTTTCCCACCAGTGAAGCAGGATATACACCCCTCACTTTTTCTACGCCTAACCTTGCCACTGATATTAGCAGCAAATCCTTGATTCATCAGACCAAATGCCCATTATTTTTAATATTACTATCTGTAGGAAACTGGCACTTGTTGCAGTTACACCCTCAGTTCCTCTCCCCTCCACACAGATTGTTTGCCTGAAATTGATGCTGACTTGACTGAGAAGTGTGCTGGGACCCTGCTAACCAGTCCCCAGCACCAGTGTTCTTTCCTTAAAAATGTGCCATTGTCTCCACAATTGGCACACCTCTGGCACACAGATAAGACCATTGTAAAAGGTACCAGTGGTACCAAGGGCCCTGTGGCCAGGGAAGATCCCTAAGGGCTGCAGCATATGTTGTGCCACCCTAAGGGACCCCTCACCTAACACATGCACACTGCCATTGCAGATGGAGTGTGTTGGTGGGGAGAAAAAAGGCAAAGTCGACGTGGCATTCCCCTCAGGGTGCCATGCCCACAAAACACTTCCTGTGGCATAGGTAAATCACCTCTCTAGCAGGCCTTCCAACCCTAAGGCAGGGTGTACTATACCCAAGGTGAGGGCATAGCTGCATTAGCACTATGCCCCCACAGTGTCTAAGTCTATTCTTAGACATTGTAAGTGCAGTGTGGCCATACTAAGTATATGGCCTGGGAGTTTGTCATTACGAACTCCACAGTTCCATAATAGCTTTACTGAAAACTGGGAAGTTTGGTTTCAAACTTCTCAGCACAATAAACCCACACTGATGCCAGTGTTAGATTTATTCTAAAAAGCAGACAGAGGGCATCTTGGAGATGCCACCTGAATTTTACCCAATCCTCTAGTGTGGCCAGCCTGCCACTAGCATATAGATTTCTGACGTCATGGGGTGATGGCCTTTGTGCTCTCTGAGGCCGGAAACAAAGCCTGCTCTGGCTGGAGGTGCTTCACACCTCCCTCCTGCAGGAACTGTTTCACCTGGTGGTGAGCCTCAAAGGCTCAGGCCTCGTGTACAGTTCCCCATGGCACTCCAGCCAGTGGGGATGCCCACCCCCGACAAAGCCCCAGTTTTGGTGGCAGGTTCGGCGGGAAACTTAGGAAAAACAAGGAGGATTGACAACTTCAGCTGGAACCACCCCTCGGGTGTCCAGAGCTGAAGTGACCCCCCTCCCTGCAGAATCCTCCATCTTGGTTTGGAGGACAAGGACCAGTAGGGTTAGGTCTGTGTCCTCCTCCCCAAAGGGAGTGGACACAAGAAGGGTGTACCCCCCTCAGGGACAGTAGCCATTGGCTACTGCTCTCTGACCCCTGTAACGCCCCTAAATCTTATATTTAAGGGCTTCCCTGAACCCAGCTCACCAGAGTCCCGGCGACCTACAAGAAGAAAAAGGACTGCTTAGCTAAATCCCACAACAGAGAAAAAGGAAGATGACAACCGATTTGGCCCCAGCCTTACCGACTGTCTCCTGCTTCAAAGAACCTGCAAAAGAACAGCAACGTGTCCAGCGGGCCCAGCGACCTCTGCTCAGCTCCAGAGGACTGCCCTGCACCCAACAGGACCAAGAACTCCTGAAGACAGCGGCCCTGTCCAAGAAAAATCAACAACTAAGGACTCCCACCTCACTCCGGATGCGTGAGTCCTGACCACTCTGCACCCAATGTCCACGGCCCGTGTCCAGGTGATCCACCCAGCTAGAGAGGATCCCCAGGCGATTGCGAGCAAGTGCCCACCCTGGGTTGACCTCTCCACCCCTCCATGACGACGCCTGCAGAGGGAATCCAATGACCCCCCTGACCGCAAAGCTCCGGATGAACATTTCTGACGCCTAAAGACACATTGGACTCGCAGCTCCCGGGCCTTGGAGATCTCAACATTGGGTGCAGCAACGTTCAGCAGGTGGCCCTCCTCCCTATCTCCCCGGTGGTGTGCACAAGACACCCCCCTGGACCTTGCCTGCTGCCTCTGAAGATCCCCCAGGATCCCTTTATAGACCAGCATTGGAAGCCCGACATCCTGTTTGCACCCTGCACCCGGCCACTCCTGTGCCGCTGGGGGTGTGTGTTTGTGGCCCCTCCAGTGCTCCTTTAATAACCCCTGGTCTGTCCTCCGAATTACGGGTTCTTACCTGCAAGCAGACCTGATTCCGAGTACCCCCTGTCTCCATAGGAGCCCACGTTAAAATAGCTCATCTTTGACCTCTGCACCCGGCCGGCCCCTTGTTGATGGTGGTGGGTGTTTGGGGTTAACTTGAACCCCAACCGGTGGACTTCCTAAAACCCGGACACTGAGACTGTATGTGTTCTACTTACCTGCAAATCGAACGAACATTTCCTCACCCAGGAACTGTTTCTGAAAATTACACAGTGTCCATTTTTAAAACAGATTATTGCCAATAATTCAAGAACTGTATAACTCATAAATTTCAAACAAAGTACTGTTGATACATGTGTGAAATATAAATCTATTGAAGTACTTACCTGCAACTTGAATCTTGTGGTTCTAAAAATAAATTGCAAAAATATATTTTTGCTACATAAAAAACATTGGCCCGAGGTTAAGTCATTGAGTGTGTCCTTCTATGGTCTGTGTGTGAACAACAAATGCTTTGCACTCCCCTCTGATTAGCCCAACTGCTCGTCCACACTACCACAAAAGAGAGCATTAGCATTATCTACTTTAGCCTCTGTTAAGCCTCTGGGAACCCCCGGACTCTGTGCGCACTATACCTCACTTTGATATACTATATACAGAGCCAGCTTCCTACACTATCCCCGTCGCAGCAGCTGCTACCCTGTCCTCGGCTACCAAAGGGACTGAAATCAATTTGCTTCACAAAGTAGCAAATTTCCTTGTGAAAGTACAGCAAATATTGAGAATAACACTAACATATTTCCACAGCAGTGGATGCTGTTGCTCCATTAAAAATATTTACTGTGCATCACCATTGGCCTCTCTTTATCCAGAAGAGCTTGTAAAGCCCTTGAGAGGGCCTGGAGTTCTCTAAGGAAGCTAAAGATCTATACTGCAGATCCTTGAAAAAATAAAAAGGAAATAAGACAGGCCCCTGCTTTGCCTCCCATATTGTGTCTGCCCCTAACGCCACATGTGACCGTCTTAGGAGGATGCACCCACCCTAGATCCTGCACCACTGTTAGCCCCTTTCAACCAAGTACTTCTTTCACACTAAGATTCATTGAATTCAAGGAACTGTTAGTGCCCCTGACGCACCTGTAATGGATTGCCTAAATGCAGACTTGGCTGCAGATGATGGGCCTAAGACCAACTGTTAGTTTAAAGGTTTTTGAATTCACCCCTCTAACTGCTTAGTCAACAAAGGTCTTAGCTCTGGATGTGAAACCCAGTTCTCCTCTTGATCCCTGTCCAGCTAGGCTCCTACACCTCCAAGGGATCTGCTACTTTTAAACTTTGTGATTGGATTTCCTTCTCTTTTGACAGTGTGGTGGTTCTGCATGCCTGGAACAAGCCAGGGTATTCATTTAATTCCTGTTGAAGGAACCTTCAGCTGAACCCTTAGTTATGGGAAACTCTCGCCCCAAACTTCTTCTCCCTTTTGCAGTTAAAGTAACTGAACGAGACGTCAACAGGCAGTTATCAATCTTGATGAAAGAAACTTCCCTTCTAGAAGCTGCAGACGTGGGTACTAGACCCTGTCGTGGCACTGGAGTCACCATCCTAGGTGAGCTGTGCATGAGATAAGATCAGGGAGGCATTGGCCCTTTAGTTTTCTGAATGTTTTGCGCGTTTGACATTGTGTTCCTTGTAATTTTGATTTCTAAATTGATGGGGGCCAGTGTCAGATATATGCCTGAAGGAAATGTCCCAAACATTATAATGGGTCCTTTTCATTCTTACTCTAAGAGGCTGCCTTGCGTAAAGGCTCAGGGCTCATCACTGAGTATCGCCCTTTTTTCATCTGTATTTTACCCCTTGACCAGATTGATTAGAAAGTTTGGCTTTTCTTTCATATGTTACGCCAATGATACTCAGGTGATTGTGCGGTTAGACGAAGGCATGCCTCAACTAAAACTAACTTTTGTAACTGTCTCACTGCCTTAGCTCGTCGAATCAAAAAACAACACCTCAAACTGTTTTCGCATAAGATCCAAGTTTTGCTTTTAGTGCCTGTTAGCCTTCTCATCTGGGTGACTGTTGTGTCCCTGCATCTTCTGTGCTCAACATGGGGTTTATGTTCAACTACATCTTTAGATTGTAAATCCAACTCCCTAACATCACTTCAACATGTTTCTACCATCTTAAAATATTAAAGTGAATCCTTAGCTTAAACCTCAGTACATTTCATTTGCTGGTGGTTCTTGTCATTGTCAGTGCCTTCCTTGATGATGGCAACCCACTGTACCTTGTCCTTGCCAAGGACTTGCTTCACGTCTGCGACCGCTTCAGCATGCTGCAGCCCGGTTGCTCTTGGGACTGCTACACGGGGTATTTGTTTCCCACCAGCTGGTGAGGGGCACTGGTTGGCCATTAATAAGCAGATTCTCTTTGGGTCTTACCATCAGTCATAAAGCCTTACTCGCTCAAGTTCCTTCTTTTATTCCAGTTTCTTCTCCTTCTAGCTAGCAACCTTCCAGGACTCCTCAATCAGCTCGGGCCATTCATCTTAAAGTTTCATCAGTTAAAAAAGCCCTTATTGAAGGACGTCCTTTGCCTATAGGCAGCTAGGGGATGGAACTGCCTGCCCTTGGATCTTTCGGCTCCTAGGAATCACTCATGACTTTTCAGGACTTAAGAGTCTCAAATTTCTAAGATCTCTCATATGCAAGGCCTTTGGAGTAATGCAATTCCTCGGCGGCTGCATTTTTTGCATATTTATACATTTGCTGCATTTGCCACTAATCCATCATGTGCTGCATAATCTGAATATTTTAACAACAAAAATATTTCTCCCTCATACGGTTAACAAATGGCTAAAACGCACCAACATGTGTTGCAGTGCAGTGGAAGGCCCTTTACAAAGCTTGACTGGTCAACTTTCTGTTGCTTATTGATATATATAAGTGTTCAGCTGGTACTAATGAGTTGCAACAAATGACCAGACAGTGTTAACAAGTGTTAAATGACAACAAAAAATTAATATTAGCATGAAATCTGCCGCATTAAATCACATAAAATGTCTTTTCTTGCTGCATAGTTTACTCAACCCAGCCACATAATGTGGCCCTCCCCTGCTGCATATTTCCAGTGGTCCTGCTCATATTCTATTTATAGTGAGCAGGATAAGTGAGGAACTAGCTTGTTTGCTATTATTGGATCCAGCACCAGGACACCCTGACTGGTATTTGCACACTTGACATTCATAACCATACCTCATTGCAGTGGTATGGTTATGAATGTCTGACAACTTATTATCATTAGCTATTCACTTTCAGACAACATATTATCATCAGCTATTCACTTTATGTTGGCTGTCATGAAAAAAACAATGTGTTCCCTTAGAGTGGCAGAATGTGTCTTCACAGCTGTTCACCGTTATGCATTAGTGGGATAAAAGCTATTTGTGTCACGGCCAGATTTACGAATCTTCACAAAACTTTCCAAAACAAAGTTTATCCAGCCCTTTCTGGAAAGTTTCTGATTGGTCCATCAGGTGGCAGCTGACAAATCAGGTGGGGGGCCCAAAATACTATTTCCCCAAGCAATTTTCTATAGGAAAATTGTTCAAAGATACGAAAACAGCTCAATGACACTACATCTAATTTAGCAGAAATGTAGATCTTTGTCTGGGAAGTGTGATTTTTTTATTTGGTATTACTGCGCCTAGCAGTTTGTGAGAAAATAAGGTTCGAAAACTTTGTATAGCTGGACAGTTGGGTTTGTGGAAGGCTCGCAAGAGACCTACAATTATGCAACTTCAAATATTAGAATGATCTGATTGAACTTGGGGGACTTTTTCCCTGACTGCTGCGTCACTCCACAGGAATGAAACACTCCTGCGTAATCCCGCAGGAGCTCGTGCTCCATGCAACATGAAGAGAAATGTTTCAGCCACTATTTCAGGACACTATGACGCAAGTCCCCGTGTCCTAAAAAAATAAAAAGAAGATAAAATAGGGCCTGCGGGCCAAATATTTTCAAAATATATATATATTTTTTTTTTAAGTCCCGCAGGTATCCTGCAGGAGTCAGCGCTGCCTTCCTGCAATCTCACGAGAGTGCCATGGGGGTACAGGGGCTGCTCTACCTCCCTCAAGAATATTGCAGAATCAGATTTTTTTTTAACAAAAGGGTGAGGGGACTGAGTGTCTGCAGTGGGTTGCTATGAACAGTTGAAGGCCGCGCACGTAGGGCTGGGCTCAGGGCCTGGCTGCACGTATGGTAACAGAATATTACTTTACGCTAAAAAGAATCCTTTGAAATTCACTGAAAAAATAAAGATTAAAGTGACATTATAATTAGGTGAAGATGTTAGTTTAAACATAACATTATAAACTAAACGAACACTGAAATTCAACAGTTATAGTTTTTTCGCAAAACTATACCTCATCCCTTCGCCATGCACTGCCTATGACCTCACAAATTACAACACACAACTTGTTCTGTGACATCACTGATAACATTAATGACGACAATTGAACTGACATTGACAAATACACTGTGCATGGGGGTGCACAAGTTATAGTTGCTAGAAATAACTTGAATTTTATTATTTTTTTATTTTTAAATGTTACATTTAAACTGACATTTTCACCTAACTATAATGTCACTTTAACTCTGTCCAGAAAGATCTAGATGTCTATGGGCTGGGGTAGCTTATAGGTAGGTATTTTAGGTAGGTATGGTTAGGACCTAGTTTCCATAGATAAAGCGTTTTTTTGTTTTGCTAATAAGTTAGGCGCAGTTTGATGAACCTTCACAAAACATTCAAAACTATTACGCTACTTACTTCAGCTGCTGATTTGAAAGTTTTGGGGTGATTCGTCAAGTGGGAGCCAAGAAAAACGGGGGGGTCCCAAAACACATTATCACCATGCAATTTCCCATTGTGATTTTGAACATGACAACAGGCCGAACTGCTGAATAGAATTACACCAAATTTGGCAGAAAGCTAGATCTTGATCCAGAAAGATTTGTTTTTGTGATTTGGTGTAAATCCATTCAGTAGTTTTGGAGTTATTAAAGGAAAAATAAATCTAGATATCTAGGGATGCGAAGGGTCCGCGGATTCGACAGATCTAAAAGTGGGATCTGATTGGCTACCAACACTTCAGCCAGGAAGTGTTGACAGCCATCATGGGACTCAGCCAAGTCACAAGAAAAAATGTGAAAAGACAAGGAGGTAGGGTAAAAATACTTTGACCCCCTAGGACTGGTGGTGATGGGGGCCAAAAAGTTTTTTTTTTTTTTAAATTAATGCAAATTCGCAGAGGACGCGCAAATTCAGGGTAATAAAATAAAATAAAAAAACAAGCGTTGGCTCCTGCACTTGTTAGGTATAGACCCTCCGAGTGGACCAGGTCCAGACCTCCCCATACTGTTTTCAGCCCAGGGGACCACCACCTCCCTGGAGCTAGGCCATTATTGTAAACGGGAGAGGGGGGCCATTGTCATCCCAGGGGGCCGGGCTGAAACGTGTATATATATATACAGCACTAAGTCATCTGGAAGAGGAGGCATCGTTCACACAATGCAGTAAAGAGTGTCATGAGTGATGTCATAAATGATGTCATAGAACATGTCATGAGTGATGTAATATGTGGGGTCATAAGCGGTGCATGGTGGGGGTGCAAGTTATGGTTAGATCTATCTGGGAAATTTCTGTGTTTGTTTAGTTCAAAACGTTAATGTTGTCAGTGACAAATTCATTTAACTATAACGTTACTTTAACCTTTCTTTTTTCAGTGAAAATATATATATATATATATATATATATATATATATATATATATATATATATATATATATAGATACGTGTTCATACATACGTCCATCTTCAAGGGAAGTAGATGTGGAGTTATGAATAATAAACCTATACTTGCATGTTTTCATCTTTACGCTGTTTTGGTACTTGATGTTTTTGTGGTTCGTGTTCTGACATTCGTGCAACCCCGGGTGACGCAGCGCTTTGAGTCCTTTCCATTCACTCTTATCCGTTGGTTGTTGTTTGTAGCATCTGCAGGGCGTGGAGTAAAATCTTCCACCTTGTAGAATCCTCCCCTCCTTCACTAACCATCTGCTGTACTTTTCTCCCAGGTACCCTGATGGGAGTCGGGGATGTCATTTCCCAGCAGCTGGTTGAGAGGAAAGGTCTGAAGGACCACGACACAACCAGGACACTGAAAATGATGAGCATCGGGTTCTGCTTTGTGGTGAGTGCCTCCTTTATACCTAGATTGTAGCCTCCGCCGAGACGCTTCGGTGACCTCAGGGCTCATTCTGCCTGTCTCTTGGACAGCCCAGGTCCTGCAAAGGTCAATGCCCAAGGCTGAAGTTTGCCATCTCTTAAATCCAATGATCACAAGAGTCTTTATCTTCTTGAGCAGAGTGGATCTGTACTGGTACCCAAACTGTGATTCCCATCATTACCTCCTGGATCTGCATCCCCATCCCCATCCTTAGTGATGCCAACCTTAGTCCCTCCCTGAGTAGATACCCAGCCATCTTACTGTTGTGTCTGTATCCCCTGGAGAGATTTTGACACTGGGCCCTTTTCTCTGCCGAGTGAGAGGTCAGCCTTTAGTGCAGCGCGAGACGTAGCCTACCACGGCCCGTAGTCTTTCAGATCTCCCTGGATGGACAAAGGAGAATGGAGCGACAGTGTTGGCTGTTACCCTCTCCTGGCGCACGAGTCGCGAGTCCAGTGAGTCTAACCCCTTGCAGGACGCCCTAAGCGCTCCTCTCGTGGCCCGAACACCGGCTCTGCCGTGGCACCTGCCAGTGCCAGTGAAGGGTTTGGAGCAGCAACATGTTCTGTGTTCTTTCCCTTCTGCCTTGGCGCATTTTCATCAGTGGGCATCCTCTTGTGCACTTAGGCAGTGGTGACTGGGCATTCGTGGCTGCCAGCAAGAGGGTAAGGAGCTGGTGGGCTGCCAGGGCACCGGCGTGTCCGTGGACATGGCCCGCGACTCTCTTCTTTGATTTTCCTCCAGTGTTGCTGATCATGAAACTTCTGCTGAGAATCATGAAGGGTGTGCTGGTGGCCCCAGGTTGGCCACGGATGTTGTGGCTGCCTCCAGCCTGTGGATGGGTCCTTCCGTTAGTTCTGTGCCACTGCAAACACAAGGTCCTCTAGGTAGCCTTGGGCATTCAGGATTCCAGGCATGAGCGCACCATAAATGCTAAACACTGCAGTCGGCTTCCTTTCAGCAGTGTTGTGTCCTGGGTGTTGTTTGGTCTTGGGGTCGTGGAGCAGCCTTGTATTCCAGATCCTGCGCAGTGTTTCTCATGGAGCCCTTTGCTTTGTGCCCTGTCGTGCAACTGTTAGGAGTTAAGACATTCAAGGGTTCCTGGGCGTGTATCAGTGATAGGCTGCTCTGTCTTGGTTTGTGCCCCAGCGCCTTCCTCCTCATGCATTGCGGCCCGGGTAGAACAGGCTCCTGGCATGTGGTGACTCTCCGCAGCATGTTAGTTAGATTGGGGATTCCTTGCCCCCCCGGGGGCAGCTCTGAGAAGCGGTTGGTCCCCTCCTGGGCAGAGGCCTGGGGAGTGCCCCCCTCCTCGGGCCATATGTGGCCCAGGGGACCCCATCCCCCAGGGCCCATTCCTTAAATGATACGGGAGGGGTGCAAACAACCCCCCTCCCTAGGCTGTTCCCCCCACATGTGTCCTGCATTACCGAGGACATTTGGATGTTGGCATT
This sequence comes from Pleurodeles waltl, assembly GCF_031143425.1. Taxonomy (NCBI): domain Eukaryota; kingdom Metazoa; phylum Chordata; class Amphibia; order Caudata; family Salamandridae; genus Pleurodeles; species Pleurodeles waltl. The sequence continues at coordinate 69,695,749 of NC_090444.1, read as the reverse complement.
GGAGTCCTGTCCTTGGCCTGTATTGTTTGGGCCTTTTTGATCCTGTGTGGTTTGCATGTTTTATTTCTGAGCACTATGTATGTATGTGTCAGTGTTCAGTCATGATTTGTACCGCTTGTGTGGATGCTCCTGGAGTAAGGAACGGGATGAGCAGTACATCTACCAGAGGTGATGATTTAAAGAGAATCTGATGGCACGCGCAGTAAGGATAACTGTGCGTGATCTGCCCCTAAGTGCCCTGTCTGTGCCAGAGGGGGCCAGGCTAGCAGAGCAAGGGGTACATTCGAACTTAGGTGCCTGTCATGGAAGCGGATCACCCAGTAAGAAATGGGTGCACAAGCAGCCCTAGGAGAAATGAAGCTTCTCAAAGAACACTCACACCCTGTGGGTTCATCAGTCCAGCTGAAAAATATATTTAGGAACACATAAACGTGCAAGGTGGAATGACTGAATTAATCTCAGCCGCTGGCAATTACTTGAAGTGGCATCCCAGCCCATCGTGTATTTTTGCCCACCGCAGACAGATATGAAAATCAGCCTTGGCCCCTGTACGAACATCCCAGCCCGACCTGCCAGGCCTGAAGCAGAGATGTCGGTCTGCTCCCATCCCCATCACCCCTAGCCCCTCCCTTATGATGTGGACATCTCCCTTCGCAGCACTTGAGCTAAGTCACAACAGATGCCCCTCGCAGCTCTCACTTGGATAAGCATCAACAACACACTTCATTGCACTATGCCCACATTTCACGCGCACACCATGCGTGCGCTAAAACTAGCACATAGAGGCAGGGCCGCTGGAATTATGCGGCAGGAGCGAGCCATATTACGCGGCAGGGGTGAGTAAATTATGCGGCAATAAAAGGCAAATTATATGGCATAATGTGGCACATTTTGTAATAGTATTACGCCGTTTTTCCATCATGTTGGACATTGATTTCACTTTATTAGTATCAGTTTAACATAAAAATATTGTAATAAGCATCAGAAAGGTGGTCAGTCCAGCTTGGCAAAGAGCCTTCCACTACATGGCAACACGTTGCCGCATTTTTAGTAACGTTTGGACCGTTTGAGCTACAAACAAACTGTTTGTGATAAATTCTGCAGATTCTGTAGTAGATGGTGGATTATGTGGCAAACATGGCAAATGTATAATTATGTAAGGATCTCCTCGACCGCACATTCACATAATTCCAGTGGCCCTTCATATAGGACAGTCCAGGGTGGGTGGGACAGAGGGAAAGTTACCGAAGGTGCACACTCAGGGAGCACAAGTGTCAAAATGCCCACCACAGTGCGGGTGTGCCACCTCTTGAATCCCTCTAATTGCACTGTGACTGTGACTGTACTAATGTAATGCTCTGACTTCGGTTGTGGAAACCCATGTAATGCTGTGCAAGGTGATAGAGCAATGCAAATGCTGTGCCAGAAATGCTTGCTAAAGTGTCTTACAGAATGACAATAACAAGTGTTCTAATAAAAAGTTACCCCATACTGGCTTCAGCCTATTTGGTCCTGGTCAGTTGGATTCAGCTTGGTTCCAGTGGCAGAGTGAGCCAAAGAGTCACTTCTGGGCGTAGCCGTCACACTTATGGCATCACACCGAAGAATACAGACAAAAGTGATGGGTGCAGCACTCGAATGAATCTGAACCACTGGGAATCACTTGTCCCAGTCCATCATTTTTTTGCCCATCACGCCACCTGAGACAGGAACCAGCCATATGGTGATCAGCCTTGGTCGTGGTCCAATAGGTACAGTCCAGCCGGAACCCCCAGGCCAGGCCCCCTTCAAACTGGAGCACAGCAACCTCAGGCCGGCCCTGGGCCTCATCCTTGGGGTGCAGCCTGATTCCAGTGGCACATATGATCTTTTTTGAATATTCAACAACACCTTTGTCCTGATGAAGACTGCCGTTAATGTCTGAGCTGAAACCATGTTGGTACACATTTGTGTAGAGATAATACAAATTATGTATGAAATATAGTTTAGGTGCATTAGAGTAGCATCTTCCACTGTTAGTTTTACAGTACAGGGACCACAGTCCGTTTTCCTAAATTACAGCCATTTGATGGTGGTGTGGAGCGCTGTTTTCTAAAGCCTGTTCAGGATAGAGTTGTCAGGAATGTTAAGATTAATCTCTTCCTTTCCCCTTTATTCAGCGTCCCCCCGTACCCCCCACAAATGGGTGGGGGGATATGGCTGGACCATTGGCCTTAGTGGAGGCCACCCCCAGGGAGCAGAACCCGGACTTGGCGAGTGTAAGGGAGGGAGATAAGGCAGGCAGGGAGGTTACTGGTTAAAAAGTGGGACATTGGGTCCAGCCCAGTCGTAAATTTAGCGATAGGAATTTGGCTGGGGCATGGAAGGTATTTGACTGCAGGTGCCTGGCACGGGGCCCTCTTTCTTCTGGGGATTCTTCAGACGAGTCCTGAGGAAGGAGTGCCCCACAGCATCGATTTAGGTCTGACCTCGGAAGACGAGGCAGGTCCTGGTAGGGGTGATCCAGGATGTGAACTACCAGGCTGGAGAACTTCTGAGCAGTTTTATGCCCCATTTGCAACATCAACATAAGCCAACAGTAGTAGGGGGGCTGGCCATCGCCTTGTGGCGAGAACCCCTCTCTCCCCCCCGGTAGTGCACATTCAAGGGACATAGAGAAGTCACGATAGGGAATTTTCTGACTGGTAATACCTAAACGCTAACTTGGCGGAGGGCGGATCACTGTGCTACCAAGAAGCATCACAAAAGATAATGTGCAGCAGCTAGACTATCATTGTCCGAATGGGGTGCACATGTCAGAAGGGAGGCATTGAATGCAAGAGATTATTCGTAGAGTTGAAGAACAGAGGTGCACCTATGGCGCTGGGGGGCCCTTGCTGGCAGCAAAAGCTCCCAGCAAGGCACGGCGGTACTTACAATGCGATCCTAAAGAATGATGGCAAGTTGCTGGAGGGAAACAGGCCACAAACAGGTGACAGTCAGGACCCAGGGTGGTACTGACAGGCTAGCACAATGGCATTCTGTGTTAAACCGGAAGGAAACAATCAAGGGCAGAGCCTGTGGCCCGGAAGAAGTGGTGTAGAGGTGACTAGGTCAACTGGCAAAGATGGGTGGAAACGTTCACCCAGGATATCTATTCATTCTTGGGCTGGAAGCTGACACTTGCCCTGAAGGAAATGAATAGTGATGCCGGAAGTAAATGGTCACCCAGTGGGCTGGAACCAGATGCTTGCCCGAAAAGAAGGTGTGGTGGTGCCGGAAGTGAAAGGTCACCCAGCTGGGTTGGGAGCAGACGCTTGCCCGAAAGGAACTGAGTGGACGCTTGCCCGGAAGGAACTGAGTGGATGCACCGGAAGTGAAAGGTCACCCGGGAGGGGCTGGAAGCAGACGCTTGACAGGAAGGAACTGAGTGGATGCACTGGAAGTGAAAGGTCACCCGGTTGGGGCTGGAAGCAGACGCTTGCCCAGAAGGAACTGAGTGGATGCAACGGAAGTGAAAGGTCACCCGGCTGGGGCTGGAAGCAGACGCTTGCCCATAATGCGAATTAATGGTTACACCCAAGGTGATAGGGCACCTGGGTCAGACTGGCCAGCACTGAATGTAGGGGGCACAATGCTTGGGCCGTGACAAGGGGGCACAGGCTCGTTCCGGTTGGGGCTGGAAGCAGACGCTTGCCCTGAATGCAAATGAATGGTTACACACCCCAAGGTGAAGTGCACCTGGAGCAGACTGGCCGGCCCTGAATGTAGGGCACAGTGCTTCAGGGGCCCATGAAAAGAAGGGCGATAGCTCTTTGAAAAATTGGAAATGGTGGTTGAAGGATCGCTTGTAAGTTGTAAATTGCCTAATAAACTGCGGCCTCAATTCTTCCATAAAAGCAAAATTGGTGTGGTCTGAGTTTGTGGGATCCGGGTGGGCGACCAGGTGGGAGGTGCTGTCGCTATGAGTAAAGAAGTGCTTGACTGAGGCCTGTTTTGTGTGGAGGCGCCTGTCAGTCTGGTGACAGCCTTGCATCTTCCAGCAGAGCCAGGTGAGGCTGCTTTTTGTGGCTGCTTCAGTTATCATCCCACCCCTGTTAGGAAGTGGTTAAGAAATTGAGGGGTGATAGTTACAGGGAACACTATGGAAGTGGATTTGGGGCATAATAGGTGTGTCTATATGTGTGATCTATCTTATTGTAGGTCAGGCAAGTTTCTGTTCCCATCTCACAGGTGGCATTATTCCCAAACATTGTTAGTGGAGTGTGGCTGAGCACTGGGACTGCTGGACCTGTTAGTAGTGTGCTTGTTTCCTTTTCTGTGAGGGCCTTTTGTTAAGAAGTCATCACTGGACTAGATCAGCATATACCTGGGTAGTGAAACCTCCTGGGCAGTACTCCTGTGGCCTGTATGAGTCTCTACTCTCCCCTTGTGACATCTTCCCATGCGGAGCTGCTCTTCGAGTTAAAGACCAACGCCCTTTACTCTATATGAAGCATTCCTTGTCCCAGTCTTGGATTTTTGAAGCTTTTGAGGTTCCAGGACAGATTAAGGCTCATAGCAGCTACCTACCACCACTCTGGTTGAAGAGATAAACTCCCTAGACTGCTTGCGTAGGGTGCAGGAGTTTCTTCTATGTGCCTGCCTCTTTGACTGTTGTAGTACATTTTGCTTGTATTTACTGCTGCATTCTCTCTCCGCAGGGCCCGGTTGTTGGAAAGTGGTACCAGACTTTAGACCGAGTGGTTCCTGGAAGCAACAAAACAGTGGCCCTCAAAAAGATGCTGCTTGATCAGGTGAGATATGGAATGCTGCCTCTTATTTGTAAAGTAATGTTTTGGGTAATGAGCTGGGCCACTGGAATTATGTGGCAGGAGAGGGCCAAATTAAGCGGCAGGATTGAGTAAATTATGCAGCAAGAAAAGCCAAAGTATGCGGTTTATTGAGGCACATTTTGTGAAAGTAGTTAACACTGTCTAGGGATTGGTTGCACCTCGTTAATACCAGTGTAGCACTCAAATATAGCAATAAGTAACAGAAGGGGGATCGGTTAATCTTTGCAAAGGGCCTTCCACTATGTGACATCACGTGTTGCTGCATTTTTGGTAACTTTTGAACCGTTTGAGCTAGAACATTTTTTTGTTAAAAACTAGATTATGTGGTAGATGATGGATAATGTGGAAAATATATAATTGTGTGAACGTCGCAGCGGCCACACAATTGCTTAATTCCAATGACCCTGGTATTGAGGTTCCTCTGTACTTCTGCGTGTTGACCTGGAAATGCTTCTGGAGCTACACCAAGTCAGTATCACTGTACCAATCATCGCTTGTGGGAGTTACATGGATGCTGTGCGTGCTGAACCCCTCTCTGCACTGCACGGAGGTGAAGGTCATGGCATGCTGACTCCTGTGTAGCAAAGGCAGCCAGGAAGCAGTGCATTTAGAGAGCTTTAGTATCACTAGCTCTGAGTATGGAGATGTCAGTAGCACCAGCTCTGAGCATAGAGAGCACAAAAGCACCAGCTCTGAGCATGGAGACCTCAGTAGCACCAGCTCTTAGCATGGAGAGCTCAGTAGCACCAGCTCTGAGCATAGAGAGCTCGGTAGCACCAGCTCTGAGCATGGAGAGCTCAGTAGCACCAGCTCTGAGCATGGAGAGCTCAGTAGCACCAGCTCTGAGCATGGAGAGCTCAGTAGCACCAGCTCTGAGCATGGAGAGCTCAGTAGCACCTGCTCTGAGCATGGAGAGCTCAGTAGCACCAGCTCTGAGCATGGGAAGCTCAGTAGCACCTGCTCTGAGCATAGAGAGCTCAGTAGCACCAGCTCTTAGCATGGGGAGCTCAGTAGCACCAGATCTGAGCATAGAGAGCACAAAAGCACCAGCTCTGAGCATGGAGACCTCAGTAGCACCAGCTCTGAGCATGGAGAGCGCAGTAGCACCAGCTCTGAGCATAGAGAGCTCAGTAGCACCAGCTCTGAGCATGGAGAGCTCAATAGCACCAGCTCTGAGCATAGAGAGCTCAGTAGCACCAGCTCTGAGCATGGAGAGCTCAGTAGCACCTGCTCTGAGCACGGAGAGCTCAGTAGCACCAGCTCTGAGCACGGAGAGCTCAGTAGCACCAGCTCTGAACATAGACAGCTCAGTAGCACCAGCTCTGAGCACGGAGAGCTCAGTAGCACCAGCTCTGAGCAGGGATAGCTCAGTAGCACCTGCTCTGAGCCTAGAGAGCTCAGTAGCACCAGCTCTTAGCATGGACAGCTCAGTAGCACCAGCTCTGAGCATAGAGAGCTCAGTAGCACCAGCTCTGAGCATGGAGAGCACAGTAGCACCAGCTCTGAGCCTGGAGAGCTCAGTAGCACCAGCTTTGAGCATGGAGAGCACTGTAGGACCAGCTCTGAGCATGGGAAGCTCAGTAGCACCAGCTCTGAGCATGGGGACCTAAGTAGCACCAGCTCTGAGCATGGGGAGCTCAGTAGCACCGGGTCTGAGCATGGAGAGTACAGTAGCACCACCTCTGAGCATGGGGAGCTCAGTAGCACCAGCTCTGAGCATGGAGAGCACACAACACCAGCTCTGAGCATGGAGAGCACACAGCACCAGCTCTGAGCATGGAAAGCACAGTAGCACCATCTCTGAGCATAGAGAGCTCAGTAGCACCAGCTCTGAGCAAAGAGAGCTCAGTAGCACCATCTCTGAGCATGGAGAGCTCAGTAGCACCAGCTCTGAGCATGGAGAGCTCAGTAGCACCAGCTCTGAGCATGGAGAGCACACAGCACCAGCTCTGAGCATAGAGAGCACCGTAGGACCAGCTCTGAGCATGGAGAGCTCAGTAGCACCAGCTCTGAGCATGGAGAGCACAGTAGCACCATATCTGAGCATGGAGAGCACAGTAGCACCATATCGAAGCATGGAGAGCACAGTAGCACCATGCAGGAGTGTGAGATGAAACCCCAGGCCCAGCGAGGGCTTTGAGCTTGTCTGTAATGTGCGCCGGCGTTCATCAGGGTGTGCACCAGGAGTGATTGAATGATACATGCATGTTAACATACAGAGCATGCATTGAGAGGTGTCACAGTGGAGCATGCGCAGTAAGAGGATGGACACAGTGCAGTGTGGGTTTATGAAGAAAGACGCACAGCTGGTGGGCAGACAATAGTAACATTCAACATGGCGTGCGCATCACACAACTGCGTGCAGTGAGAGAGCAGCAGCACCCAGGGCTGTGCTCACTAGGAGAGGAGTACCATGGAGCAGTGCGCAGGGGAATGATTAACTCAGCACAGAATGCACTGAGGGACTGACACATGGGTGTGCTCACTAAGAGAGCAGTAGCATGGAGCAGTATGCTGACACACAGGGCTGTGCTCACTAAGAGAGCAGTAGCACGGAGAATGATAAACTCACCACAGAATGCACTGAGGGACTGACACACGGGGCTCTGCTCACGAAGAGAGCAGTAGCATGGAGCAGTGTGCGGGAGAATGATAAACTCAGTACAGAATGCACTGAGGGGCTGACACACAGGGCTGCGCTCACTAAGAGAGCAGGTGCACGGAGCAGTGCGCAGGAGAATGATTAACTCAGCGCAGAATGCACTGAGGGGCTGACACACAGGGCTGCGCTCACTAAGAGAGCAGTAGCATGGAGCAGTATGCTGACACACAGGGCTGTGCTCACTAAGAGAGCAGTAGCACGGAGAATGATAAACTTACCACAGAATGCACTGAGGGACTGACACACGGGGCTCTGCTCACGAAGAGAGCAGTAGCATGGAGCAGTGTGCGGGAGAATTATTAACTCAGCACAGAATGCACTGAGGGACTGACACACGGGGCTGTGCTCACTAAGGGAGCAGTAGCACGGAGCAGTGTTCAGGAGAATGATTAACTCATCACAGAATGCACTGAGGGACTGACGCACAGGGCTGTGCTCACTAAGAGAGCGTAGAATGGAGCAGTGTGCAGGATAATGATTAACTCAGTACAGAATGCACTGACGGGACTGACACACAGGGCTGTGCTCACTAAGAGAGCAGTAGCATGGAGCAGTGTGCAGGAGAATGATTAACTCATCACAGAATGCACTGAGGGACTGACACACAGGACCGTGCAGGAGAATGATTGATTCAGCACAGAATGCACAGAGGGACTGACACACAGGCCTGTGCAGGAGAGTGATTAAAAGCACAGAATGCACCGAAGGACTGACACACATGGGTTTAGGCATAGCCCTTGCTCCAAGCATCTGTAGAGAGAGTAGGGATTATAGTAGTTAGGAGCACCTACACCACTCTAACACAACACATTGGGGGTCAATCTGACCCTGGCGGCCGGTGGCCGCCAGGGCCACCGACCACGGGAGCACCGCCAACAGGCTGGCGGTGCTCCCACGAGCATTCTGACCGCGGCGGTTCAGCCGCGGTCAGAAGCGGCAAGTCGACGGGCTCCCGCCGACTTACCGCTGCTCGGGGGAATCCTTCATGGCGGCGGAGCGCGCTCCGCCGCCATGAGGATTCTGACAGCCCCCATGAACAGGATGGCGGTAGGGGGTGCCGCGGGGCCCCCGTAAGAGGGCCCCGTAAAGTATTTCAGTGTCTGCCTTGCAGACACTGAAATACGCGACGGGTGAAACTGCACCCGTCGCACCCCTGCAACTACGCCGGCTCAATTCTGAGCCGGCGTCCTCGTTGCAGGGGCATTTCCTCTGGGCCGGCGGGCGCTCTTTTGGAGAGCGCCCGCCGGCCCAGAGGAAATGTCTGAATGGCCGCCGCGGTCTTTTGACCGCGGTGCGGTCATTTGGCGGCGGTACTATGGCGGACGGCCTCCGCCATAGTCAGAATCACCCCCATTGTCTTTAGAGTAGAGCACATCTCAGGTCATGGACTCACAATATGTGGGCCTCACTTTCCAAGAGTTGAGGGAGATGTGCTCAGAAAGGAAATTGAAGACAGGCAGAAACCCTAACAAGAGTCTGCTTCTGGACCTGCTCCTCCAGGATGACCAGGGCCATGCTGGTAGCCAGGAGGAGGAGGACGAGGAGGACGAGGAGGAGGAGGAAGAAGCAGACTCTAGCCCCCCCAGTGTTAGAAAGACAGGATCTGGACACTGAGAAGGGTCAGCAGGGTCCTTCAGAGGACCACAGAGTCCTTAGTAACCCCCCTAGCCTAGCCGGGAGCACTTCAGGTAGTGGGAACAGAAGCCATACCAGTAGGCTTTGTGCCCAGATGGTTAGTTGAGAAGGTAACTAAGAATAGGGAGAGATGTTTCTCTTCTCACTCTCATGTCACCTCAGTCTCTGAGAGGACACACTGTTCAACTCCAGGGGAAGACTCCCTAGATAGGGAACTCACTCACAGAATGGGAAGAGAGAAATAAGGTTTTGTGGTGACTATAGAGGGCTCAACACTGTCACAAAAATAGATGATCATCCTATCCCTAGGGCAGATGAGCTGATTGATACACTGGTATCTGAACACATTTGATTTGACTGCTGGACATTGGCAGATCAAATTATCAAATGATGCTAAACCCAAGACAGCATTTTCAATCATTAGAGGGCATTATCACTTTACCGTGATGCCCTTTGGTTTGAAAAATGCAGTTGCCACCTTTTAGAGGCTGATGAATACAGTCTTCCAAGGATTGGAAGCCTATAGTGCAGCATACCTGGATGATATAGCTGGCTTTAGCTCCACCTGGGAAAATCACCTGGTCCACCTGTGGAATGTTTTGGAGGCTCTGCAGAAAACAGGCCTCACTATCAAGGCCTCTGAGTGCCAGATAGGGCAGGGGAAGGTTGTATATCTGGGCCACCTGGTAGGTGGAGGCCAGATTCACCTACTGAAAGGGAAAATCCAAACCATTTTGGATTGGACTCCCCCTACTACTCAGACCCAGGTTAGAGCCTTTTTAGGCCTCCCTTGGTACTGCAGGAGATTCATTAAGAACTATGGCTCCATTGTAGCCCCTCTTAATGACCTTACCTCAAGGAGAATGCCCAAGAAAGTTTTATGGACAGCTAGCTGCTAAAAAGCTTTTGAAGATCTCAAATTGGCCATGTGCTCTGCACCTATTTTAAGATGTCCTGACTACTCCAAGCAGTTCATAGTTCTAACTGATGCTTCTGAGGTAGGGGTTGGGGCAGTGTTATCACAACTTAACACTGAGGGCCAGGACCAGCGTGTAGCTTTCATAAGCAGAAGGTTGACCCCCAGGGAAAAGCGTTGGTCAGCCATAGTGTCGCGTAGGCTCTCATTATCCCAATGAGACTACTGGATTTTGACCGGCAGAATCGCCTGCAGTGTGGGAGACTGAGTCTGATCTAATACAGGTGACACCTGTCGCTCCAAACCAGGTTTTGCTCCGGCTAACTAGCAGTGCCTCATCTCCTCCCAAGGGCGGGATGATTGGGCTGCCGAGCGCATGACATAATTGATTTCTCAGGGAAACCGCGGTCACTTAAGTCTCATCTGTTTCTCTCAGTTACATTAGTCTCACATACACAATGACAAACAGAGGCAGTATATGTTTCAATAAGATTTTAATGAAGCGACTGCATCTTAGATAGCAAAGCATGGGCTTCAATAACCAGGACGATACAGCATGCCAAGATTAAAATTGTGACAAGGAGAGTAAAGCATAGAAATAACGCTACCATATTGTCACTAGAGTCAATAGACTAATTTCTGTCTAGGCTATATTAGAGCACAGCATGTTAAGCTCTAATTCTGCCCTTCAGGTTCCCCTGGGAAGACATCATCCCCCATGTCAATAATGACAAGCCAAAGGGACACATGAGCATATAAAGGACAATTTAAAATGTTAACATGTGGCATAAAAAGGACCGAATTTCAAGAGTCAGAGTCATTTTTAGAATTTCCAATCGATTCCGGGACAACGGAGGACAGGAAATCTTCCACTACTCAGTATCCTTTGCAAACCTCAAAATTTGGCAAAAAAAACACTTTTTCCTCACATTTCGGTGACAGAAAATTCTGGAATCTGAGAGGAGCCACAAATTTCCTTCCACCCAGCATTCCCCCAAGTCTCCCAATAAAAATGGTACCTCACTTGTGTGGGTAGGCCTAGCGCCCGGGACAGGAAATGCCCCAAAACACAATGTGGACACATCACATTTTCCCAAACAAAACAGAGTTGTTTTTGCAAAGTGCCTAGCTGTGGATTTTGGCCTCTAGCTCAGCCGGCACCTAGGGAAACCTACCAAACCTGCGCATTTTTTAAAACTAGACACCTAGGGGAATCCAAGATGGGGTGACTTGTGGGGCTCGCCCCAGGTTCTGTTACCCAGAATCCTTTGCGAACCTCAACATTTGGCCCAAAAAAACACTTTTTCCTCACATTTCGGTGACAGAAAGTTCTGGAATCTGAGAGGAGCCACAAATTTTCTTCCACCCAGCGTTCCTCCAAGTCTCTCAATAAAAATGGTACCTCACTTGTGTGGGTAGGCCTAGTGCCCACGAAAGATAATGCCCCAAAACACTATCTGGACACATCAAAATTATCAAATACAAAACTACCTAATTTTGCGGGGTTTGGGGAGGTTTTTGGTCCTGGGCTCAGCAGCCATCTAGGGCTCAGCAGCCATCTAGGGTAACCTACCAAACCCAGACATTTCTGATAACTAGATACCCGAGGGAGTCCAGGGAGGTGTGACTTGCGTGGATCTCCCAATTTTTTCTTACCCGGAAACCTCGGCAGACCTCAAATTTAGCTAAGAAATCAAATTTTCTCCACATTTCTGTTTGGGATCACAGTACCGGGACAAATTTCCTACCACCCAACATTCCCCTTAGTCTCTGGGTAAAAATTATACCTCACTTCTGTAGGTGGGCAAGTGCCTGTAACAGGGAAGAGCCAAAAGCATGTCAAAATTGAGGGGGAACCAAAGCAGGTCCAAAAGGGCAGTTTGGAAAAAAAACATTTTTAGGCTGACAAGTGCAGCAGAATTTTAATCCGTATAGGAGAGACCATGCCGAATGGTAGGAATTTTGTGGCTTCCTGCAGATTCCGGAAGGTTCCATCACAAAAATGTGTGAAAAAATTTGTGATTTCCAGCAAAGTTGGAGGTTTGCAGGGCATTGTGGGTAAGGAAATGTTGCGGGGTGCATGTGAAGCACTCCGCCCTGAACTCACCCAGATGTTTAGTTTTCAGATGGGTCTAGGTCTTGTGGATTTTTCTACATGTCAGTGTCCCAAAGTCCAAAAAGTGCAGCCCTCACCATTCCAAGTGGGATGATTTTGAGAGTTAGCCAAGCTCTCATGGCCCAAATGTAAAAACAAAAACCCCAAATAATCAAATGTCCTCTTGCCTGCCATGGAATAAGATGTTTTAGTGTGCGGGGGAGAGCTGAAAGACTGTTAGCCCCTTCATTTGGGGTGGGGGCATAACCAGGCCCATTGTGGTTGGTAGCCACCACCCCACTATTTTGTGTATTTTTTAATTCCCTGGCATCTAATAGACTTTCTGCCCCCCTGGGGTTTGGATCAGGGGTAATTGCCCCATGGGCAGAACAACTTTGGCCCCATTTATTTGGGGTGGGGTTATAGCCATACCCCCACTCTCTTATTTTGAAAAAAAAATCTGCCCTGGTCTCTGGTGGGCTTTCTGCCTCCTTTGAGGCAGATGGGCCTTCTAAAAATAGGCCGATATGCCCCCAAGGGGGGCAGACATGGCCAACAGCAATGTTCCCCCATGGGGAGCGACCCTTGCCCAAGGTGCTGCCCCCCCCCAAACAAAACACACATACACACACACCAATGCCTGGTGCCTAAGTGGTTTTGGCCTAATAGAAATAGGCTGAGCTGCCTCCAAGGGGAGCAGAAATGGCCTAAAATAAATTTACTGCACCTCTCCCCCCCCCAGGGGAATGACCCTTGCCTAAGGGGTCACTCCCCTTGCGTGAAAGTGGCACAAAAAAATCCTCGTGCCTAGGGGTTTCTGCCCCCAAGGGGGGCAGAAATGGCCTAAAATAAATGTGTCCCCCCAGGGTAACAACCCTTGCCTAAGGGGGTCGCGTGATATTGACGCAAAAAAAAAAATCCCTGGTGTCTAGTGGTTTTTGTTCCCCTTGGGGGCAGATTGGCCTAACAAAAATAGGCAGATCTGCCCCCAAGGGGGGCAGAAATGGCCTAAATACAATTTGCTCCCCAGGGGAGAGACCCTTGCTTAAGGTGTCGCTCCCCACATATAAAAAACAAAAGTAAACACAAACAAAAATAAATCCCTGGTGTCTAGGGGTTTATGCCCCCCTTGGGGCAGATCGGCCTAATTATAATAGGCAAACAGCCTAAAAATATTCCCCCCCCCTCGGGAGCGGCCCTTGCCCAAGGGTCCGCACCCCTCATTGAATAATAGTTTTTTTTAAAATCCCTGGTGTCTAGTGGTTTCTGCCCCCTTGGGGGCAGATCGGCGTAACAAAAATAGGCCGATCTGCCCCCAAGGGGGACAGAAATGCCCTAAAAGTAATTTTGCCCCCTGAAGAGCGACCCTTGCCTAAGGGGTCACTCCCCACATATAAAAAACATAAATAAACAAAACAAATGTATCCCTGGTGTCTAGGGGTTGTCGACTCATTATCCCCTAACTCAGGCTGTTAAGCAAAATTTATTTTGTGATGTAGTTTGGACATACTAATGTGTTCATAGTATGTGTAGGTATTTAAATAAAATGTTTACAAAAAACCTCAATGGTGAGCAGAAAACACCCTTGTGTTACTGTGTTTCAATTGCTCCATTCCACCTGGAACTGTTGAGGAACAGTCTAAGATGCTTTATAGAATTGATTACATATACATCAGGAGGAGAATGTATGCGCTGCCTGGATTCTTCTTTTCCTAATAACCAAGGAGTCTTGGTGGAGAAATTGACAGAACTTTAGCCTAATCAGAACACATCAAGCACCCTTGCTCTGTAGGAATTTGCATGATGTAGTTCCAGCCACCCATGCGACAAGTGCAAGGTGCAAGATGGCTTTGGCCCTGTGAAACAGAAGGTGAGAAGGCTTTGGCTCTACAAGTTCATTAATGTCCATCTGTAGTGTTTCTCTCCTGTCCTTGTATGTTATCTTCAATCAGTTGTAGTCTTTCTATTTCCCATCCACCAAAACGTAGTGCTCTTGCTGATTGTTTAAAAGGCCCCGAAAAAATATACAAAGGAGTTAAATTGTGGTGGTATGACCATCTAGAGAAGTGAATGAGGATTGTGATGGAGGTTTTCTCTGTAAGCACCAATATTCCAGAAGCACACCACTAATAGGGGCCATGATTCCAGTGGAGAACAGTCTGTACATGAACCATTGGTCTGCGATCCCTGACATGTATCACAGGAGAACTTCTTACATGTGGGACAGATGTCATGTAGGCGTGGAGAGGATAGGTACTCCACAGAGACAAGTAGGTGGCAGCTACTCCAGCATCTTTAACTCAGAGAAGCTGATTAATTAACAAACACCGATCGCTAAACAGAGAATATCTCTATTCGGCCATTGGTGACTAGATTGACCTCAGGTGTCTGTTAAGGGGTACAAATTGCTATAAGTTTAATTTAGTTTTAACGATTCGTAATATGCATTTTGGTAATATATTTATGTCAACTGTTTTTATCATTTAGTATGTTTTTAAGGTTTGGTGTGTCTGTAAGGTTTTGTAACTGATATAAACTAAACAGACTCAGTGATTGGCATTAAACCCATTATCAACCAATTTACCCTCCTAAGAGGATTTAAGTTACATTGTGGTGATTCCAATGACACCAGTAATACAGTCTTCTTCCTGTGCGGAAACAATCTCATCTAACTGAAGAATAAACCCAACCATTTGAAGGTGCTAGACTAGACAGTATTATCTTGAAGACTGATTTACTAACCTCTGAAGACCCATTACCCATTGGTTTATCTGATCATCTCCTGATTCCCTTTTTGTTGGTTTTCACATTAAAAGTTTTGACCAATCACGAAAGCAGCTAGCCTGGTTTTGGCATGCTTGGACATGAATGTCCCCTGCATGTTGTACAGTTATGATCCTTTCCCTGCCTGTCTGACTGCAAATGTCTGATAGCTTGCTCTTCAGGTTTTTGTCCCCATGCTCCCACTATGCTAGCGTGTGCACAAAGATCTAGGCCTCCTCTTGACTTATGAATGGTCCTGGATCCGTCCTAGACCTAGAGGGACGCACCAAGTGGGCCCTTTATTGTGAAAAGTGGACTACTGTCCCTGTCAGTGGTTCATGTGTGCAGTGTGGTGGTGGCACCATTCCCTGTTTTATAGTGTTTTTAGATGACTAGGCCTTTTTATGTGTGCCACGTGAATGAGAGCCTACACGCCCATTCACCTAAAGTTCTCCTGCTAACAGTGAATCCAGAATCTTAGTGCCGAGATCCTGCGCACCGGATTTGTGCATGCATGTTAGTTTAGTCTGGCATGCATCGCATTAATGCACCAGAGTGACACAGGTCTGTGGGTTCCATTTTTAAAGCCCCTAGCCTGTGCATGTCCACAAGATAGAGATGAGGTTGGTTTTCCAGACAGAGGTAGTGTATTGTTGATATTCCTTAAATTGATGGAAGGGAGTCCAGACGTGAATTAGGGAAAGAGGAGACAGTCTCCCCCTGAGAAGTTTGGTTAGGTCCTTTCTGGTACAGAGAGCTGCTGACTAATCTTCCTCAGGCTGCTATTTGGTGGATGGCATTAGTAGGGGATGCAGTATGTGTGTCAGGGTGTAAAAGATCTATTAGGTCTGGGGGCCTTTTGTCTTCCTTCCTGACCTCTTTGTGCCTCTGTTGTGGGTACTGGAGATGACCCCACTGTGAAGAGCATTACTCAAGACAAAGACTGAGGCTGGAAGACAGCCTGAGATGGACACAGGTAAATGGAACCGACCCAAACGGGTTCTGCAAATACAGACGGATAATCCACACCATTTGTTTGATAAATCTTCATAAAAGTGGGAGCTGCTGGCTTGTTTGTTGTTCCAGTTGCAAGTTCTCTCTGATTAATGGGGAGTGCTCCAAAGAGTACCCAGAGAACCACTGCGGAACCAGGGCTGGTCTCCGCCCGACAGACAGCTTCTCGAAGTTGAGGGGACATAACCTGATTCTGGAGAAAGAACTGCCTGACGGCTTGATTTGACCCAAGAACCCAAGGAATCTTTCCTGAGCGAAGGGGGAGGAACGAGCCCATCCTGCAGGTTGAGCTGACTGTTGGTATGGAGTTAGGAGCAGTTAACCCTGGGCATGGGTCTATCCACCTGAGAGTTGCAGACTGGCATGATCACCATTGCAGACTAGTCCAAAAGATCCTTGGAGGACCGTGGCACTCCTGAAGTGAGCTCGAGCAGCCTCCTGTGTCATCCTCATCACTGCCGCCATGGCACTTGAAGGAGTGTGCCCGATCGGTAGGCCCGAGTAAAGCCGGTATCGATATTTGCCCTGTGGCACCTGCTTCATGCCTGCAACCCTGGACTGTGACACTGCGAACTGTGTCATGTGGTCCTGCCCTAAAAGGGAAGATTGTAAATCTGCACTGCCCTCCCAGGTATCCGCCCTAACCCCACTGAGTGGCTCCCTTGTCACTAATCCCCAAGGGTGCCAAGTCAAATATGCTTCTTATCGAGGCCGTCACCCTGTGGTACTATATGCTGAAGACCCCTGAGCCTCCACTGGCTGTTGATATGCTCCCATCAGCGCCTAGATGTGCCCTATCATCTGCATAACCCCATGCCTGGAAAAGAGAACTGCTGAATCACCTCTACAAGGACATTTACCAGCACGGCTGACAGTGTACTCACTGGAGCATTGGGCCTGCCGAGCCTACAAAACTTGTCAGCTCTGAGAACTGCTTGAAACCCAGAAGAGGGCAGATGCCAGAAGCCGCCACTCGCAATCATTGAGTGGCCTACAGCCGCCCCACCTGATCAAGTCTAATATGAGCCATGAGTTTTTCCTGCATGCCACTGGTGAACCCACACCCCTGCAGGAGGCCCATGGTGGCTCTATACCTTCAAGGAGCAGAAACTGATGAGAGACTACATGGACTTGTAAGGCCGCAGAGTGACTGTGCTAAGAGACGGTGAAGCGCTTCTCCTGAGCTGGAGGCTGCACTACCGGAACCCCAAGCCTATAGAGGGGGAGCAGAGTGCCTAGCGTGGGCTCCATCTTGAAGCACACGGGACTTGCACCCAAGATACTGGTTATCTTCTACATCATTGTGTTACATAAAATAAAGAACTTCTCTATTCAGAAGAGAATCACTGGGCTGAACAAGTCTCTTATTGTGCTACTGGGTGTAATGTTGAGTGCTGAGCACATGCATCCCCACACTAACCTCCCAGAGAAGCTAATACCTGCTCGCCATCGCTACCACTGAGCGCTGAAAGGGCTGTACTTGGCCCAGTTTGCAGATCCACAGTAGGATGAATCCTGGCACTGTAGAAGTAACAACCCTGGCTCCCACAGCTATGGACAATAACCCTTGCCTGCCCTCAGGAACCCCATGAACGGGGCCACCAAGGGCATTGCTGCATTTGTTGTAAACAACCTCTCTCCTGTCACTCTTAATGATGTTGTCAGGGCCTCCACACAGAATTTAATGAATGTATGTCTTTGAGGAAAGAAAAGTTTTCTATCTTGATCTCCTTTGTGTGATCAGAAGTCTTTATAAAAAACATTTTCACTGGTAAGGCCACTAACATCAAATCTCTTTATCAATACTGCCAAGAACCACCTGAAGAAACTCGTTTAAGAAAATTATCTTTTTTCTTTTAAATGTTGCAGTTAAATCTGAATAATTTATTTAACCAAAGTCAAAACTATTGAACAATAATTTCCTGTCTTCCGTGAATCTCACATGTATATTTTTCCCGAAATGGTTCCTTTTGGCATAGTTTTAGAAGTTGAATTATTTAAAAACATTACAATCTGAACATTCCAACCATTTTACAGACTTGGGTCTGTGTATTGTTGCTAAAGACCTTTCTTACTAGCTCTTACCTCATTGGACCAAATTAACAAATCTCTCTCTTCAACAAGTAGTGTTACCAGCTTCTCTCACAATTGCTCTCCGACTGAAAAGAAACTTTCTGCAGACATGAGGATCTCTATAACTTTTTTCCTGTCTCAGATTACAGCACAACCTACTCAACCCATCTTTGAGAATTGTATTTTTGATAAGTTTCATTTGGGGTTTGTATAGGGCTGCAGCTCTGAATCTGGCTTGCTTCAGCTAGTTGATAATGCACTTTGCATTCATGTCTCTGGCAATTCTTGTCTTCCTGTACTTCTCGACATAGCTGCTTTCAATGCAGTGGACCATTCCCCTCTTATTAGGATTCTCACAGAACGCATGGGTATCACGTGCATAGGCCTCGAATGGTTTGTCTCATTTCTGATGAACCAGTTGCAGCTTATAAAACTTGGCGGTTGCTTTTGCAGTTGGTTGCTGTGAGGCTGGGGGTCCCAAATCTTTTTAATCTTTATCTTGAACCCAAGAGTTTCCTACAGAAGAACTCAGGGATCCACTATTGTCAATATGCAGATGATGCACAGGTCCGTCTTGAGATATCTTCTCAATTTGGGCCTGATTTAGAACTCGGCGGAGGGGTTACTCCGTGACAACGGTGATGGATATCCCGTCCTTCGAATCACAATCACTAGGGACATAATGAGATTTAGATTTTGGTGGACGGGATATCCATCATCGTTGTGATGGAGTAACCCCTCCGCCAAGTTCTAAATCAGGCCCAGTGTCTTAATTCTCACCCAGATCTTGCAAACAGGTCAAGACTAGATGACCTCTCACCTTTTGAAACTCAACGCACTTAAAACTGAGTTTCTCTTTGTTCCCACAGTTGACTTTTCCGGTTCAGTTCAGGTTTGACTTTTTAGGGTCCTCGACTTCAAACCTGCTATGGTTCATAGATCCAATTCCCTGTTTGTGATTCTTGATGAAAGACTCAACCTTCAAATGCAAATCTAGGCAGTGATCATTGTGCTTCCAGCTGTGACTTCTTTGGGCGATTTGTTAGTTTATCCAAAAACAGGACCGGCGTCCTTTCTCTGACTCCTTCCTCTAACGTACTCCTCATTCTTCCCTGATATCTCCCCAGTATCCCTTCTCTTTGCTCCCTCCCTCTCCTACGTACTTTAGTGGAATCTTTTCCTTCCACTCTACTGTTCCATGCTGCCTTGCAATTTCAATTCTACCTCCAGATGCCCAGCTTCTCCCGGCTCTCATGTCCCTTAATTTCTGGTGTTTTTCCTCACAGTATGTTTCCCAACCTCAGCTCCCTGCCTACTGACTCACTCAATTGTTTCCTGCAGTTTTCTATACCCCCTATCGTGTTTCCTTTCCTTTATTTAACTTATTGCCTTTACCAGCAGTTTTCATTGAATACTTGTGGTTGACTCACTTTCTGTTCTAAGTAGGTGCTTTCTACTGTAAAGCGCTCTGACATCTTTGAGCCATGTTCACGGTATATAAAACTCCACAAATACATGAATAAAGAAGAAAAAATGGCAAATACCTTAAAAATAATGCAATTTCTTGAAAGAAAGGCTCCTTCTTGGGAAAAGGCCAGTCTAGAACTTTGTGTTTCAGCAGATATAGGAAGTGCTTTACGCACCTCTTGAAAGGATGCTGTTACTTTACGCATGATTCTTGCCTGCACGGTTTCACTAGGTAAAACCTGGAATTATTTATGCAAGTAAAACCGCCAAATCTAAGTTTGTGCATCAGAGAACAGAGAAAATGTGGTAAGACTATGTGAGGGGTTTACTGGATCACTGTGACTAAACAGAGCACATACCTCTGGCACCGATATCCACATTTATGGGTACGGTATCACTGACCGCGATTGTGTTGAGGCTGTAATGGGTTGCTTAGTTGCCTCCCTCACTTCATATTTTCCATCAGGATGGTTTGGATCTTAATTACCTCTTACCCAGCCTTGCTTTTGTAACTCATTTCTCGTTTCCTTTGTAGGTTGCATTCTCGCCTGTCTTCTTGGGCGGATTTTTGACCATTGCTGCTGCGTTGAACGGGCTTTCAAAAGAGCAAATCTACAACAAGTTGAAACGAGTAAGTCACCCTTTCTGGTTGGTCTGAGTGAATGAGTGCTGCCAAGGATGGCACGCGTAATGAAAGACGAGGGTTTGCCTTATTTCTTACAAGTGTCCACAACAGAAATTCATTGAGCAACCAAGGAGTAACATTCTTGGGGACATGTTCCCTTTGAAGCCCCAAGCTCTTAAAGCAGGAAGGAGATGGAGATACAGCTGACACCAATGCCTGCCCCACCCATCCACCTCCATGAATGTCGGCCCCCCTCACTTACTAACAAAGAAGCAAGGAGATGGAGATACAGCTGGTGCCCCCTCCTTCCCAAGTCATGCTCCGCCTCCATGAATGTGCGGTCCCCCTCCACTTCCTAACAAAGAAGCAAGGAGATGGAGATACGGCTGGCGCCCCCTCCTTCCCAAATCACACTCCGCCGCCATGAATGTGCGGTCCCCCTCCACTTCCTAACAAAGAAGCAAGGAGATGGAGATACGGCTGGCGCCCCCTCCTTCCCAAATCACACTCCGCCGCCATGAATGTGCGGCCCCTTCACTTCCTAACAAAGAAGTAAGGAGATGGAGATATACGGCTGGCGCCCCCTCCTTCCCAAGTCATGCTCCGCGGCCATGAATGTGAGGTCCCCCTTCACTTCCTAACAAAGAAACAAGGAGATGGAGATACGGCTGGCGCACCCTCCTTCACAAGTCATGCTCCGCCTCCATGAATGTGCGGGCCCCCTTCACTTCTTAACAAAGAAGCAAGGAGATGGAGATACGGCTGGCGCCCCCTCCTTCCCAAATCACACTCCGCCGCCATGACTGTGCGTTCCCCTTCCACTTCCTAACAAAGAAACAAGGAGATGGAGATACGGCTGGCGCCCGCTCCTTCCCAAGTCATGCTCCGCCTCCATGAATGTGCGGGCCCCGATGGAGATACGGCTGGCGCACTCTCCTTCCCAAATCATGCTCCGCCTCCATGAATGTGCGGTCCCCCTTCACTTCCTAACAAAGAAGTAAGGAGATGGCGATACGACTGGCACCCGCTCCTTCCCAAGTCATGCTCTGTCTCCATGAATGTCGGTCACCCTTCATTTCCTAACAAAGAAGTAAGGAGATGGAGATACGGCTGGTGCCTCCTCCTTCACAAGTCACGCTCCGCCACCATGAATGTGCGGCCCCCCTCCACTTCCTAACAAAAAAGTAAGGAGATGGAGATACGGCTGGTGCCCGCACCTTCCCAAGTCATGCTCTGTCTCCATGAATGTGCGATCCCCCTCACTTCCTAACAAAGAAACAAGGAGATGGAGATACGGCTGGCGCACCCTCCTTCCCAAGTCATGCTCCGCCTCCATGAATGTGCGCTCCCCCTTCAATTCCTAACAAAGAAGTAAGGAGATGGAGATACAGCTGGCGCACCCTCCTTCCCAAGTCACGCTCCGCCTCATGAATGTGCGGTCCCCCTCCACTTCCTAACAAAGAGGCAAGGAGGTGGAGATATGGCTGGTGCCCCCTCCTTCCCAAGTCACGCGCCACCTCCATGACTGTGCGGTCCCCCTCCACTTCCTAACAAAGAAGCAAGGAGATGGAGATACGGCTGGCGCACCCTCCTTCCCAAATCACACACCGCCGCCATGAATGTGCCGCCCCCCCTCCACTTCCTAACACAGAAGCAAGGAGCTGGAGATACAATTGGTGCCCCCTCCTTCCCAAGTCACGCGCCACCTCCATGAATGTGCGGCCCCCCCTCCACTTCCTAACAAAGAAGCAAGGAGATGGAGATATGGCTGGCGCACCCTCCTTCCCAAGTCATGCTCCGCCTCCATGAATGTGCGGTCCCCCTCCACTTCCTAACAAAGAAGCAAGGAGCTGGAGATACAGTTGGGGCCCCCTCCTTCCCAAGTCATGCTCTGTCTCCATGAATGTGCGGTCCCCCTCCACTTCCTAACAAAGAAGCAAGGAGCTGGAGATACAGTTGGTGCCCGCTCCTTCCCAAGTCATGCTCCGCCTCCATGAATGTGCGGTCCCCCTCCATTTCCATATCCTGTGTTTCCTGCTCTGCCCTAAAACCTCAAGAAAGAACCGTCGGATTTCTGTGCATTGTACTCAGTGAATGAGAGGGGCTTGGGGAGGGACAGTGTGGGTGTGTGTGGGTTGGTGTGTGTGTGGCACAGTTAAGCACACTAATATACAGCTAATAATTTGTTGCAATGTAATAAAGTAAGTCACAAAAAAAATATTATATTCCTATTGTGCTGTGACATATACAGATATTCCTTCTATTGTTTAATAAATCACAGCTGTACAAATAAGCAATATCCTTCCATAAATGCCTACTTTGTATGTCAAAATACTGAGGACAAAATATTGCAGGGCCAAAATATGAGGCCTAAATATCCGAAATTCAAAATTCCTTATCTACGCACCTTTAAGATATATATATATATATATATATATATATATATATATATATATATATATATATATACATATATATATATATATATATATATATATATATATATATATATATATATATATATATTTATATATGTATATATAAATATATATAAATATATATTTATCCCCCCCCCCCCGATATTTAGGCCTCAGTATTTTGAGCAAAAGCCTTCGACAGTAGTTGTAATCCTGCTCAGTGACTTGACTTTCTCACTTTCTACCGGCTCTGTCATGTAAAGAAAACCAGCTGCAATAAGTGATTCCACGCTGCAGGACACAACGAAGGCTTGGCAGCTTCTCACAGGCTGCAAAGCCTCAACAGTCACATCTTCACCAATATGTTGAGATCTGGCGTGTAATGCACACAAGGGTTTATTTTTACTGGGAATCGTTTCGTTTTAAATACCACAGTGCAAATATGGCAGCTGAACACAATTGGAGGTTTTACACCCATATGTTTCGGATATCACCTTCCCGGCTGTGTTTGCGACAGCTTGTTTTAAGTATTATTTTACAAAATCAATACGTTTTGTAAACAATAAATAGAGCATGCAGGAGGTAGGTCGCTCTCCTTTTGTAAGCTTTATGGTGGCATGTTTAAATCCGATTAAATCTTGCTTTAAGCAGACAAAGCTACTGATAGGCATATGTGCACAGTAACTCTTATGGGCATTGTTTAGGTCTCATTTCCCCCCCAAAAAAATCATAACCAAAATACATATATGTATACATACTCGTAGGGGCTCCTGGACAGCTATCCTAATTCACTGTTTAGAAGTCTTGCAAATGTTCCTTCTGAGCACCACAGCATGCTGCATGGGCCAGCGGATCAGCCCACTTCAGTCATTGGATGTCTTGTGCTTTGATTGGCAGGGTTTGTGCCCTCATCACGTGTGCAGCTGCCTAAAAAATAGTGCCCTCCATTGCTTGGGCTGCTGGGCCACTCCCTTATTATGTTTTTTGTATAGTGCATATATTTGCAGAAAAAACATTGCTTCTTACCAAGGCCAAACCTGTTTGGTTTGCTGTTATATTATTGTTTGTGTTATGTTACGCAAAGAGTGTTTTGTGAAATGTGTTTCACAAAATTTACAGTACGATGATGACAATTTGCAGAGGAAGAAATGTACAGGTTGAGGGCAGTTTGTTCTCACTCCTTACCTGTGCCCCTCCCCTTCAGGCACCCTCTGCTTGATGGTAGCACTAGGCAATTGTACCCATTTAGGGCCAGATTTACAAGGAACTGGTGCAGCATGGCACTAAAATTGACAGCTCCAGACTGCGTCAGTTCTGAAACAGAGGGATGCGCCATATTTACAACAATACGGCGCACCCCTGTGTTTCCCCTAGCGCTGATGCTAAATTTAGCTGCCCATGCAGGCATCCTTGCACCAAAGTGAAGAGAGTAATTGTTTATGTGCAGGAAAGTGCCCCTTCCTCCACATAAACAATCTACAATGGTGATTTGCACTTCTGTAAGTGCTGCAGAATGCAGCACACAAATAAGAAGCAAATCGTCATTATTGAATGATTGTTTATGTGCGGGAAGGCGCACCTTCCGGCACACCACCCGGCACATAAACAATCATTTTTGGCCTTTTGCTATATATATGTGTGCTGCAGAATGCAACACACATGGAAAACATAAAAACGAGGAGAAATAAAAATATTTTTCCTCGTTGTTCCATGCTGACGCCACCCCTGGGGTGGTGTTAGTTTTTGGCGCTGCCTCAGATTTACGATTCCTTGTAACTCTGGGGCAGCATCAAAAGCAATGGGTGTTGTGGTGGAATGCTCACAGCAACACCCTTTGCACTCTGTGACGCAGAAAACTGTATGGGGGCACACTAACAAGGTGGTATTAAGCCACAAAAAGTGGTTTAGTGCCGCCTTTTAAATATGGCGCAGTGTACAGTGCCATCGGAGCGTCGCAAAAAGTGATGCACTGGTAGCGGTAGGGCCTTGTAAATATGCCCCTTAGTGTTTTGATGCTGTTTTATTTACTGTCAGGACAACCTCCTGAAGCCTGCTTCTGAAAAAAGTCAACTTTGTTTAATAAATCAATATAAATTGATGGAAAATCCCTTCTAATGCCAATTGCAGATTGTGCAGAACACAGAAGCTGGGTAGTGTCAGGGGAGTGGAGCACGTCCAGTGAGCTCGTCTCCACTAAATGAAGGAGGTCAGGGGCTGAGATCTAAGCTGGGTGGTGCCAAGGGAGTGGAGCACCAGCCGCAAGTCCCTCGTCTCCACTAAATGAAGGAGGTCGGAGGCTGAGATCTAAGCTGGGTAGTATCAAGAGAGTGGAGCACCAGCCGCACGACCAGTGAGCTCGTCTCCATTCAATGAAGGAAGTCAGAGGCTGAGATCTAAGCTGGATGGTGCCAAGGGAGTGGAGCACCAGACGCAAGTCCCTCGTCTCCACTAAAAGAAGGAGGTCAGATGCTGAGATCTAAGCTGGGTGGTGCCAAGAGAGTGGGCCACCAGCCGCACAACCAGTGAGCCCGCCTCCCCTCAATGAAGGAAGTCAGAGGCTGACATCTAAGCTGGGTGGTGCCAAGGGATTGAGCACCAGCCGCAAGTCCCTCGTCTCAACTAAATGAAGGAGGTCAGAGGCTGAAATCTAAGCTGGGTAGTGTCAGGGGAGTGGAGCACCAGCCGCACGACCAATGAGCGAAGGAAGTCCGAGGCTGAGCTCTAAGCTGGGTAGTGTCAGGGGAGTGGAGCACCAGCCGCACGACCAATGAGCGAAGGAGGTCAGAGGCTGAGATCTAAACTGGGTGGTGTCAGGGGAGTGGAGCACCAGCCGCATGACCACTGAGCTCGTCTCCACTAAATGAAGGAAGTCAGAGGCTGAAATCTAAGCTGGGTGGTGGCAGGGGAGTGGAGCACCAGCCGCACCTCCAGTGAGCTCGTCCCCACTAAATGAAGGAAGTCAGAGGCTGAAATCTAAGCTGGGTGGTGCCAAGGGAGTGGAGCACCAGCCGCAAGTCCCTTGTCTCCACTAAATGAAGGAAGTCAGAGGCTGAGGTCAAAGCTGGGTAGTGTCAGGGGAGTGGAGCACCAGCCGCACGTCCAGTGAGCAAAGGAAATCAGAGGCTGAGATCTAAAGCTGGGTAGTGTCAGGGGAGTGGAGCACCAGCCGCACGTCCAGTGAGCGAAGGAAATCAGAGGCTTAGATCTAAAGCTGGGTGGTGTCAGGGGAGTGGAGCACCAGCCGCACGTCCCTCGTCTCCACTCAATGAAGGAGGTCAGAGGCTGAAATCTAAGTGGTTGGTGCCAGGGGAGTGGAACACCAGCCGCACGTCCCTAGTCTCCACTAAATGAAGGAGGTCAGAGGCTGAGATATAAGCTGGGTGGTGTCAGGGGAGTGGAGCAACAGCCACACGACCAGTAAGCTCGTCTCCACTCAATGAAGGAAGTCAGAGGCTGAAATCTAAGCTAGGTAGTGTCAGGGGAGTGCAGCACCAGCCGCACGTCCCTCGTCTCCACTAAATGAAGGAGGTCCGAGGCTGAGATCTAAGCTGTGTGGTGTCAGGGGAGTGGAGCACCAGCCGCACGTCCAGTGAGCTCATCCCCACTAAATGAAGGAGGTCAGAGGCTGAGATCTAAGCTGGGTAGTGTCAGGGGAGTGGAGCACCAGCCGCACACCCCTTGTCTCCACTAAATGAAGGAGGTCAGAGGCTGAGATCTAATCTGGGTGGTGCCAGGGGAGTGGAGCACCAGCCGCACACCCCTTGTCTCCACTAAATGAAGGAGGCCAGAGACTGAGATCTAAGCTGGGTAGTGCCAGGGAAGTGGAGCACAAGCCGCACGTCCCCCGTCTCCACTAAATGAAGAAAGTCAGAGGCTGAGACCTAAGCTGGATAGTGTCAGGGGAGTGGAGCATCAGTCGCACGTCCCCCGTCTCCACTAAATGAAGGAGGTCAGGGGCTGAGATCTAAGCTGGGTAGTGACAGGGGAGTGGAGCATCAGTCGCACGTCCATCGAGCTCGTCCCCACTAAATGAAGGAAGTGAGAGGCTGAGATCTAAGCTGGGTGGTGTCAGGGGAGTGGAGCACCAGCCGCACGTCCCTCGTCTCCACTAAATGAAGGAGGTCAGGGGCTGAGATCTAAGCTGGGTAGTGACAGGGGAGTGGAGCACCAGCTGCACGTTCAGTGAGCGAAGAAGGTCAGGGGCTGAGATCTCAGCCGCTTTCAGCGGGGAGGGGACACTGCGGTTACCCCTGCCCGCCGGTGGGTGGGCGGTGCCCTGTTGCGGTTGCATTAGAGGGGTGGGGGAGGGATGTGGTATTCCTGGGGCAGAGGAGGGTAAAAATAGAACTGAACTGAGACGCCGGGGGAGGTGGCTTGCTGGGACTGCCACTTCCTGTGGGCGGGCGCTAATCACATCTTTGCCTCAGGGGGCACATGGAAGTGCAGAAGTGATAATTGGGCCAGAACGGAATCAGAAAGTGATTAGAAGAAACCTTGGGTCATTAAAATGATACATTTTACGCTAATAGGAGAGTGCGACAGAGAGACGTGCACACCAGATATAAAAGTATTTCCGTGGCTACGGAAGGACAATGGTAAAAGACCTAGGAAAATGAACTGGGGCTGTGCAACACAGACCTGCCTGCCTTTGGATGGATGTCCAGGCTTTAAACACAGGAAACCGGGGCATCAGCAGTGGGGCAAAGAACAAGTTAATTGACGACTCTCACCAATGTAAAAAGAAGACAACGAATAGCTAAGAAATATTAAATGAAACTTTTACACACAACATCCTCTGATAAGGTCTTTAAACTAGGGCTGCAGTGGAACACGTGAACATTTTCCTCAGTTTGTGCTGAGTCGAGCCTCTCTGCAAACCAGGACATGTGTTAAATATGCTGAACTTCGCCAGGAGAGATGGTGAAAAACCTGGACGGTCCCTGCAGACCTAGGACGCTTGGCCATCCTAGGCTGGCGCCCCCTGCAGGGTGTGGCCCACTTTCTTATGTCTCAGCTATTGCTGGAGGGCGCAGAGCTTAAAGGAGCCACCCTCATTTCGCAAAGTTTGTCAGTTTGTCTTCAGTGGCAACAGGGTGGTGTCCCCCAGGGATTCCCACGAGGGCCAGACTGGAAACCATTAAACCCAGATCTGTGACTGGGGGCGAGTGTTTGCATTGTTCAGCACTCCGTCCATCATCCTTTTGTGTTGCTAAAGTTACCCTAAGTGGGAAGGGTATGCCCAGACGTGGGTCCCTTGCTCACTTTGCCACTGGATTCAAGCTAGCCTGGCTGATGAAGGGTGAAACCCTGAAACCGGTCCCAGAAGGCTTGTTTCTGGTCCAGTGAGGACCTGGCTTGGCAGTTCGGGCTGGACTGTTCCCATGAGGAACAGGGTCAAGACTGATTTGCATATGGCTGGGTCCAAACTGGGGTGGCATGGTGAGCAAAAGAACGATGGATTAAACCCAGATCTGTGACTGGGGGTGAGTGTTTGCATTGTTCAGCACTCCGTCCATCATCCTTTTGTGTTGGAAACCAAATTTAGCCTTGAAATAAATCTAAGGAGCTGCAGCGAGCTAGGAGGTACAGCGAACAAGCCCATCCTCTCAATGTTAGGCTGTTGTAAACATGGAGGCTGGAGGGGCTACGTTAAAGCATAAATGTCCACATTTGTTGCTTAAAGAGTCAATGGGTGAAGCTGACGAAATGCTGCAGTGGGTGGATGCACTTCTGCACAGCACAATTTATCACACCACAGTCTAGTTACAACAGTGTTTACTCTCTTCACTCACTCCTGTTGGGTGCACAGACATGGGGCATGTGGCACGGCATGCTCACTCATACATACTGTGTGCACTCGGATGGATTACCGCGCGCGAACCTGGAGCCGTGTCAACTTCAGTGAGTTTCTGAAAGTGTATGTTAACTAAGTAACTTATATCCTCAGTATTTTTAGGTTGAGCGTGCAAACCCTCTGGCCGGTTGCAATCTATCTGTGGGCTTTAACCACGCCCATCTCTATCATTTGTTCGCGGGCTTGCCTTTCAAAAATCCTTTGTTATCATTGGTAAACGTTTTACGTTTGACCCCAGTTTTGTTACCACCTTGGCCGTCGACCCTGTTACATGGATAATTCCACGATTGCCGATACGTCTGACTGCGAGCGAACTTCTTTTTCCTTTTGTGTCTCTCCTTCGTGCTCACAGTGGCTGTGGCACTGAATCGGCTCGATTATGTCAACTGTTTTACTTTTCATTTTCAATTTACGTGGCAAGAAAAGTCCATTTAGGAATTTACAACACTAATAGCTCTAACTCGAGCAAAGGGAAGACGAATTGCATTAATGCTTATTTGAAATTATGCCAACTCATCTTGGCTCAGTGTTAATGAACTGAAACAGGCCACGGACAGACAGACTATGAACTTGCAGAACTGACCTCTGGCCTTTGTGGTCCAGTCTGAAGGACTGGGGTTGTGGTCCGTTGTCTTGTTGTACAGTGTACTTGACAATAGTCACAGCGCTTTGAGTGACAAGTTTTTTTCTGATCACGTGCACAGCTGCCTGAAAAAGAGTGCACTTAATTTCACTCCTTTAAGTTTTTTTTGTTTTTTTTGCATAGTGCATACATTTGTACAAACAACAAAAAACATTGCTTGCTTGCCAAGGCCAGTCCTGCTCGCTTTGCTGAAATAATGGTGATGTTTGTGTTATGTTTCGCAAAGAGTGTTTAATGGCAGCTGTTTTGCGACATTTGCAATATAATGAGGACAGTTTGAGGAGACAGAAATGAGCAGCTTGAGGGCAGGTTGTTCTCACTCATTACCCGCGCCCGTGCTCTCCAGGCGCTCTCCTTGTGAAGGGTACCCTGCTTGGTGGTAACACGAGGCAATGGTACTCATTTAGTGTCTTTGATGCTTTTTTAATTAGCATCAGGACAACCTCCTGCAGCCTGGTTCTGAAAAAAGAAAATGTGTGTAATAAATATATATAGAGGGAAAAACCCTTTCAATGCCAGTTGCAAAGTGTACAGAGCACAGAAGCCGAGTATCGTGAAGGGAGTGGAACACAAGCGCACATTCACTGCTCTCGCCAATAATAACTTATTTCTCACCACAAAACACATTTACCTGAGCTCATCCCAAAAGGAGGGAAGCAGTTGACGAACATCAGACTGGACCGCCTCCATCATCCCAATAATCCGCGACTCTTGCTCACCTGTTGCGCTCTTGGCCACAAATGATCCATCTTTGCCTAACTGAGTAATATGTAGTTTGTGAATCTGCCCTTCCATGCATGCCCTGGTGCTTCGAGCACGATGCTGAGGGTGCGGGAATTGAACTGGTTCTGACAAGTAAGAGTTGCAGCTCTAACTCTCTGTTTCTGTGACATCCCTTAAGTGACTAAAGATTGTGTTTTTTGACCATGGGGTTTGGGGGGGCCCATGCACTGCTGAACAAGTCTAAACATTTTGCCTGGTGGGAACATTACCTTGTGCTTTTGTGTAGTGCACTTTCTAAAAGAATATTTATAAAACGCTGAGAACCACACCCCATCCTTGGTAGGTGGTCTGTTGTAGTTGTGTATTTACTGTGTCCGGTCTTGCTACGAAATAACACGGTGTGATGTTCTATGCTGTTGCATTGATTCCTTAAAATAGGTTGGGCGTGGTGTGGAGATCTGATGTTTTAACAATGCTTATCTGTAAATAAATGTAATATAGTGATGATTATTGGTTAGGCGAGTACCTTAGCAGGACAGAGTACTCTTTGTATCCTGCAGGATGTCGATAGCATCTCTCCGAATAAGGCCGAGCATCCCGACACTCTCGTGTGCCCAGCAGGTGCATGAAGCCGGTGTTTAGAATCAGGCCTACAGAGCGGTGATGCGACCCTCACTCTAGCTCATGCCACTACAGAAAGTGGCACTTAGTGGTCCAGGTACTGATGGCACCAGGGCTGGACCAGGAGCCAAAAGCACCATGGGAAATGACGTAATCGCAGCCGCATACCGCCTGGGGCGAACTGTACCGTTCTTAGGTTTTGCTTCAGCAAATGGCCCAAGAGAAGCCTCTTCTGAAGCTGGCTGGGGTCCGGAGACTGGGGTTTGAGAAACCACGTCCAAGATGTTCTTCTATGCCAAGGCCGCAAAGGCACGTCCGCCATGATGCCATGTCTCTGTGAAGACTGACGTACGTTTCAGGCATATGTGGCCTGCCAACGCCTGGGAGGTGAAGGAAATATTCAGTCAAACTGAAGGGTCTAGTGAGCTCATGAATAGCACGCTGCACCGGATATTTCAGCCCAGGGTGTCCCCAGAAGTGGATCTACTGCCCCCACAAGAAGGCCCCCAAGTGCAAGTCATTCATTCACCAGTGTACAGTATGGCAGAGGTTACACGATCCAAAAACGGGACAGGCTCACATTTTAAGATAGATGTCTGCAAAAAAGATCTGAACAAAGAATTTTCTTGTAGTCTTTTGAAAGGGTATCTTTTTTCCCTGGCCCCGTAATCTCCCACGCACCTCCTCAGGTTGGAGGGATGGGGGATCCCTCCAACCTGAGGAGGCCAAGGCACACCCCAGACAGTACTACAGGCCTTGAGAAGGTTTGTGAGTACCTATGCTCTGAAGCATCTCGGATGCAGCCGCGAGACACGGGGCTCCTCCAATCTGTGGCAATGTCACTGGCTCCAATTGGGTAGTTCACTCACCCCTCCAATCCCCGCAGAGCGAGCGCACAGAGGGACATGCGGCGTGTGTCCCAGACTCCGGAAGTCAGCAGTCATATATCAGTGAAGCCCTTGTCATACACACCAATGTACCTGATTCAGGCGGGCGGGTCCCGATTTTTTAAGCCGATTTATTTTTCCAAAATTTCCACTTTCCTGCTCTAAAATGTTGGCATGTATGCATTGTGAGCCACGTCAGGGAAGGGCAAGCACACCGGCAAATGCTGAAATGTAAATATTCTTGGAAGCTCCCCGATATTGGAGGATATGCCAGTTGATGGCAAACTCTGGACATAGCTCTGCAGGTACCTCCTGAAGTAGGATTGTGTGAAAGGGAGACCAGGCCTAGCAGGGTGTCGCCCGCAAGCCTCTGACTGCTAGTGACGCAAGCCGTGGCCCAGAATTACCAAAAATACCAGCGAAAAACAGCGAGCATTCTGTGCGTTAGGCGCTTAGACACTCATTCGCGCCTCATTCTGTGCGTTAGGCGCGGAGACACTCATTCGCGACTCATTCTGTGCGTTACGCGCGTAGACACTCATTCGCGACTCATTCTGTGCGTTAGGCGCTTAGACACTCATTCGCGCCTCATTCTGTGCTTTAGGTGCTTAGACACTCATGTGCCAGTTCATCTTTACTCCCTCCTGTCTCTCAGCCGGACGTGGTTAAACTGAGACGCGTGAAACACAAGGACGTGTGCCTAGAAGCAGTGGGTGCCAAGGTGTCCGCAAGGATTAGTGTGTCCCCTCTCCACCTGCCACGCCTCATCTCACTTGTGCATGGGAAAGACACTCTCCCACCCCGGGGTCACGTCCGGGCCAGAAGGAACAGGAAGAGACGGGGTGCCTCTGGGGGCTGTGACGTGCCTTTTCAGCCTCTTCGCGACACCGGACCGTGGCACTCTACGTGTCCTGCAGAATCTAGTGATGCGCATCCCTCGGGGCACGTGTCATTGGAAACCAGACTGAGTCAAGTGTTTGTAGCGACACCAGAGAAGCAGTGGGGCTGGACCTCGGGGCGCGGGAGCATCCCCCGCACCCCTAAGAACCTCGTAGGGTTTAAGCTGGAAGATCAGCTTTAATACTCTGTGAAATGTTCCTTTTCTTGCAGTGCTTGTTCAGATACAGAGGGTCAGATGTCAGCCAACTTCCTCTGATGAACTGACGCTAATTCTCCTCACATAACACTCGTTGTCATTTCTTTGACAGCACAATTAGCACATTTCAAAACTTGAACCCCAGGATGCTCTACCACTGGTTCAAGAGTGTGTGAAATGAGAACGGTTCGGTGTGGAAACCTTTTTCTTCACTCATGTAAATAAAGATATTATTTCAATTTGTGTATTTCAAAATATACCAAACGCATGGGAGGTACAAATGTGGCACATTGTGACTTAAACATATAGACAAATCATGGCATATTAATTTTACTGACAATATTTCAGCTTTGATGATGTCTTATTTAAAAATCACGCCAGCACATCTAAAAATCACTGCATAATGGGTTAGGCTTGCATGCTCTCTATCTCACATAGTGACAATTATTAAGATCAACACGAGCACAAATATGTGCGAAAACCCAATTTCAGGAGGTAATGTGTGCACGTGCAGTGAGTTTATCGCTGAGCTTGATCTCATGATGCAGTTTTACTCCATTTAGTAAAACCACATAAAGGCCACCTGGTAAAGCGGAGTGACAGGTTGCGTAAACTGCGTCACATCTCCACCAGTAAAATGCTGGGACTGAATGTACAGATATACTTGTGCACAAACATTCACTAGCAGTGCCTTGTCTCGTTTTATCCTGTAATACGAAATCAGGAGGATAGTTGTTAGACTTGGCATCCTTGGCGTGCTCGCCCCTAACTTTTTGCCTCTGTTTCCCAGGTTGTTGATGTGTGCTGGACTCTGTTTTTGTTACTCTGGGCACTTTACCGCTGCTATCCAGTGCTAAAGTGCAAGTTCTCCTATGTAAAATGTATGTGTAATTGGATTTCCATGATTGGCATATTTGATTTACTAGTAAGTACCTAGTACAGTGCACTAGAGGTGCCCAGGGCCTGTAAATCAAATGCTACTAGTGGGCCTGCAGCACTGGTTGTGCCACCCACATAAGTAGCCCTGTAATCATGACTCAGACCTGCCACTGCAGTGTCTGTGTGTGCAGTTTTAAACTGCAAATTCGACTTGGCAAGTGAACTCACTTGCCAGGCATAAACCTTCCCTTTTCTTACATGTAAGACACCCCTAAGGTAGGCTCTAGGTAGCCCCATAGGCAGGGTGCAGTGTATGTTTAAGGTAGGACATATACTAATGTGTTTTATATGTCCTGACAGTGAAATTCTGCCAAATTCGGTTTTCACTGTTGCAAGGCCTATCTCTCTCATAGGTTAACATAGGGGCTGCCTTTAAATATGATTAAAGCGTAGATTCCCTTTGGGAGCAGATAGACGTCTGGAGTTTGGGGTCTCTGATCTCACAATTTAAAAATACATATTTTAGGGAAGTTGGTTTTGAGATTGTGTGTTTGAAAATGCCACTTTTAGAAAGTGAGCATTTTCTTGCTTAAACCATTCTGTGACTCTGCCTGTTTGTGGATTCCCTGTCTGGGTTAGTTTGACAGTCGGGCTGTTTGCACCTCTCTCTAGACAGTAACACAAAGGGAGCTTGGGTGTAGCCTGCATATCCTGACAAGCCATCTGTGCTAGGGGGAGGAGTGGTCACTTAGACCTGAAGGGCTGTGCCTGCCCTCACACAATACAGTCTCCATCTCCCTGGTGTGTGTCTGGGGCCTGGCCTGGGCAAGGCAGGATCTCACAAACAAGAGAGACAAGGCCAAAATGGGTATAAGAAGAGCACCCAAACCCCTGAAAGATTAGATCACTTCTGGAAATCAAGAGGAACCTCTGCCTGGAGAAGAGCTGAAGAGAAGTGCTGCCCTGCCTGTGACTGTGCTTTGTGGAGCTATCCTGCAGTTGCTGCTTCTGCCTGTGCAAGGGGACAAAGACTGGACTTTGTTGTGCATTCCTGCTTTTGAAGAAATCTCCAAGGGCTTGTCCTGAGCTTGCCTCCTATTGTTGAAGTCTCAGGGCCATCAAAGACTTCCCCTGCCAGCACCCGGACTCTCTGCTGAGACGCCTTACCTGCCAAGTGGTGCCCTATCCAGTTCCTGGAGCCTTGAAAGGTGAAGCAGGCAGACCAAGACTGAAAATCCACGCACAGACCGCCGTGTGGGAAAATTTTCGACGCATATTCCGAGGTGCGGCTGAGAAACGACACGCCGCCGGCTTTGCGGCTGAAATCTACGCACCACCTGCATCACGGCTGGAAGATTGACACACGCATCTGGAGAAACGACGTGCAACACCCACTGACGAGGGCTGATAACGTCGCAACCCACATAGCGCGGTTTTTCTGATACCGTGTGGCAGGATTTTCGATGCAACATTGCTTGGTGCAGAAAAATGACGCAAAGCCTGCCCGGACCCGAGGTGCTTGTCCGGATCAACGCATTGCTCTCCTGCGGAGAGAAGAAACGACGCATGCCAACCTGACCAGAAGAGGAATGATGCAAGGTCTTGCTTGCGGGTGAGAAATCAACTAATCGCTGCCCTTTTCGGATGCACCCGTGCAGGGTTATTTTGTCGCAACCCAGGTACTTTTTCACGCTAACAGCGTTAGCCCTTTTTTCTAAGGAATTAAGGCTCTTTGTGCTTTTTAATTCATAACTTGACTTGTGTATGGTGGATTTTTGTTGTTTTGGTCTTTTAAAAAAAAAAATATATATTACCTGTTTTTCTAAACCTGTGTTGTGTCATTTTGTAGTGTTTTCACTGAGTTACTGTGTGTGTTGGTACAAATACTTTACACCTAGACTCTGAAGTTAAGCCTGCCTGCTTGTGCCAAGCTACCAAGAGGGTGAGGGGGGGGTTAACTGAGGGTGATTCTCCTTAACCTTGACTAGAGTGAGGGTCCTTGCTTGGACAGGGGGTAACCTGACTGCCAACCAAAGACCCCATTTCTAACAATAGTGTACAGAGGAAGACTTCTACCGGTTTTTACAACCATACAATATTAAGTAAATTAATGAGTGTTTTCCTTTCAATTGTATTATAACTAATATGTTCATTAGTAAACTATCAATCCATTTAGTCTACCTAAAATACACCATGTAAAAATTGTATAACCACTACTACAGAAATATATCTTTCCTTTACCCATTAATTATATATTAAAAGACCTAAAACATTTCTGCCTTTGTCATATAACAACAGCTGCAAGACACTAAGGTGGTCATTACAGCCCCTGCGGTCGGTGTTAAAGCGGCGGTAAAACCTACAACAGGCCGGCGGGAAAAAAAATGGAATCACGACCGTGGCGGAAACCGCCAACAAAGACAGCCACTTTAACACTCCGACCGCTACAGCGGTACAAACAAACACCGCGACCGTTACCGCCAACAGACAGGCGGAGGACAATGTACCGCCCGCACTATTACAACCCACCAATCCGCTACCTTTTCCAGTGCGAATTCACCCGTAACAAAAACATGGCGGAAACAGGACTTCGAAGGGAAAACGCTCACCTCTACACACCCCACGAGGAATCAGGATGCCATGGAACCCGAGCTCCAGATTTTGCCAGCCTTTATCTTCCTGCTCCTCTACCAGGAACAACAAAGACGGCGGCGAAGACCACTGTGAGTACTGCACCTACGACACAGGGGAGGGGGGAGGGAAAAAAGAGTGACACACACACGCAACACTCCCACCCCCACCCTCACCCACTACAACACACACGCTAATGCATATTGATACATAACAGTTACACCCCCCAACCCCCCTCTTCCTGGAAGAATGCAGGGACAAAAGGAAATGAGTCGAATAATAGTGATATATTCAATTACATACATCAAAAATATTTACAGATATATACATTTATACTATATACAATTATATACACCAAGAACACAAGTCCAAGGGATTCCACCATCATAGTCCTTGGATCACTGGGCCCAAAAGGCATGGGCGAGGCCCACACTCAATACCAGACTCCAAACAGAGAGAACACTGCAGGGGCATCAGATAGAAATACAACAGGCACCTCAGGGGGAAGGGAAGGGGGGGCACCTCAGCCAGTTGAGTGCACGACGCCAGATCCACGAGGGGGCTACATGCCGACAGTTCAATCGTGGGGAGTGCAAAGCCATAGTCTCACAAGTCTCTACAGGGGGTGGTTTGCCCACTGCTTTATCCTGGGAATGCAAAGCCACAGTCTCTCAAGTGGATGCCTTTCTCCACTGGTTCTGGAGGGGGCTTTGTGCCCAGAGTGCTTCATCCTGCCCGTGGCGGACTCAGTAGTGTCGGAATCATTGGCGCTCACTGGCCTGCGGTGCTGCTGGCGGTCGTGTCTTTGGCAGCGGGGCTGCTGGCGGTCCTGTCTTTGGCAGCGGGGCTGCTGCTGGCGGTCCTGTCTTTGGCAGCGGGGCTGCTGCTGGCGGTCCTGTCTTTGGCAGCTGGGCTGCTGGCGGTCCTGTCTTGGGCAGCGGGGCTGCTGGCGGTCGTCTCCTGGGCAGTGGGGCTGCTGCTGGCGGTCCTGTCTTGGGCAGCAGGGCTGCTGCTGCGGTCCTGTCTTGGGCAGCGGGGCTGCTGCTGGCGGTCCTGTCTTGGGCAGCGGGGCTGCTGCTGGCGATCCTGTCTTGGGCAGCGGGGCTGCTGGCGGTCCTGTCTTGGGCAGTGGGGCTGCCGGTGGTCTTGTCCGCTGTGCTGATCTTCCCAGACTTGCCGGTTTTACTGTGCCCCTTCCCCACCTTGGATGGTGTTGCAGCTGTCTCCACACTCCCAACTGTACCCCTGGGAGCGGCTTTGGTGGCTGATTTCTTTTCCCTCTCCCGCTGGGCATTGTCCAACTTTCTATGCTTGACAGGTGGGGGACTGTCCGTGCTGTATCTCCTTGCCACACTGGCTGCCTGGTGCACTTCATAATCCGGTGACTACTGGCACCACTGGTCCCGCCGATGTTATGGCTGAGGTGCTAGGTTCGGACCTGGAGAGTCGGGCCCTAGGAGACTGAAGGGGTGGGGGAGGTGAGGGAAAGAGGTCAAGGTTGGACAGGAAAAGTTTCTTAGGAACACTGGGACGGGTAGCTGGAGGGGGTCTGGGAGTGGAGGAAGAGGTTGTGGTTGTAGGAGGTGTACGTTTGCTGACTTTGGGTGAAGGTGCATGGGCTGGAGGCTGTCGTGAGGTGGATAGCTGTTGGGTGGGTGTGTGGCTGCGTTTGTGTACCTTGGGAGGTGGCCTCACAGACACACTGGGAGAGGACACAGGGGATATGTGAATGGTAGTGGGGGTGGTGACTGCACGTGAGCAGGGGGTGGTGGTGGGTGTGCTGGTGATGGACGTAATGGCTGAGGATGTAGTGCATGCAGGTGTGAGTGGAGACGAGACTGGGAGGGAGG
Source organism: Pleurodeles waltl (assembly GCF_031143425.1). NCBI lineage: Eukaryota > Metazoa > Chordata > Amphibia > Caudata > Salamandridae > Pleurodeles > Pleurodeles waltl. The sequence goes on along the minus strand of NC_090444.1, from coordinate 69,658,084 downwards.
AGGGAGACGAGGAGGAGGGGGACACAGTGGAGGCTGTGGAAGTTGTTGTGTCTGCATGTGTGTGATGCTTGCGTGAGTGCCTGTGGGATGTGTGGTGCTTATGCTTGCCAGAGCTTCCTTGTGTGTTGAGGTGCGTGCATGCTGGTCTGATGGTGTGCTTGGGATATGCTGAGGTACAGGGGTGTGGGTCTGGGTGGAGGAAGTTGGAGGGGGGAGGCTAGAGACAGGGACAATGGCTGCTATCAATGCTGAGGCCAGAGTCTGAAAAGCTCGCTGAAGGGCTACCTGACCAGAGTGAATGCCCTCCAGGTATGCATTGGTTTGTTGCAACTGCCTCTCTACACCCTGGATGGCATTCAAAATGGTAGACTGCCCAACAGCGAGGGACCTGAGGAGGTCAATGGCCTCCTCAATGAGGGCAGCAAGGGTGACAGGGGCAGGGGCTGAGGTGCCTGGGGCGAAGGTGATGACCACCTTCCTGGGTGAGCGGGCACGGACAAACGCTGAGGGGCTGCTGGGAGGGTGGTGCTGGTAGGAGGGGTGGCGGCTGTACCTGTAGATGCGGGGGGCACAGATGGGGCTGCCACCACAAGGGAGCTCCCATCAGAGGAGGAGTCTTTATCGCTGGTGTCAGCTCCTGTCCCCGCCGGGGAGCTCCCCTCACCCTCCGTCCCACTGGTGTATTCAGACTCTGTAGTGTCGCCCTCCAGGGCCATGTGGGATGCAGCTCCCTCCTGCTCCGGTGCCACTGCTCCTCCGCCTGATGATGCTACTGCACACAAGAACAGGGAGACACAAAAAGGGGGAGGGGGAGACAGAAGAAAGACATGTTCAGTGCATGCAATACCGCTACCGTTGGCAGACAAAACAGACACAGAAGTCCCCTGCACTACGCCGCACACTTGGGGTCCACTATTCAATCCCTGGGACATAGGTTACAAGGCTGTGGCCGATTTCTGCATACATGGATGTCTCAGGAGCCTGACTAGGTGCAGTTGGCACTGTTCACAGGTGGGGTGGAGTGCCACAGGGCCTGCCTGAAGAAGGGAACTTAACTACCAAACTCGCCCTGGCCTAGGGGAACCCACAGCCCACCTCCCCCACCCAGACACCTACAATGCACGCTGAATCAGCAGAATGAGAGTGTACTCACCCCCTTGTTGCTGCTGTGATGCCCTCAAGCGCCCATCGAACTCCGGGTATGGCACCGCCAGGATCCTGAACATCAGGGGGGTCATGGTGCGACGGGCACCTCTCCCCCATTTGGAGGCCATCCCCAGCTGGGCCTCCGCCGTCTTCTTGCTCCAGCAGCGAATGTCCTCCCATCTTTACCAGCAGTGGGTGCTCCGTCTGTGGTAGACCCCCAGGGTCCGGACTTCCTTGGCGATGGCACGCCAGATGTCCTTCTTCTGGTGGGCGCTGACCTACAGGAATTGTAGAGGGGAAAAAGAGAAGTAATTACCAACTGCACCGTCACAGTCATTGGCCCGCATCCCTACCCTTGCCAGGATGCACATGCACTCACCGTTGTTTCATGCACGCCTCATTCTCACCCCCCCTATCTTTCATACACCCCACTCCACACAGGCATTGCCCATACAGCATACTCACAGGCTACTTACCTGTTTGTCTGGAGGACCGTAGAGTAGCTTGTACTGGGGGAGGACCCCATCCACGAGTTTCTCCAACTCCTCTGTGCTGAAGGCAGGGGCCCTTTCCCCAGACACACGAGCCATTGTCTCTTCCAGACTGAGGTCACATCAGCACTTGCAGTGTAGGTCCTCTCCTTTCGAAGATCAGGTATCGAAGGATGAAACAGAGAGAAAATGGCGGTGACGTCCGCGGCGGTGCGTACCGTCACCGCCGGCGTACATCGTCATATGCTCCTGGGACCCATAGGGTCCAATGTTAACCAATGCAGAATTGCGCTGTGGTCTTCGACCGCCTACCGTGACGGTGTAGAACGCCAGTGCAGTTACCTCATATCCCCTTGTCCCACCTTACAGGTCAGGCAGCTGCAATTTCAGGGGCCCACATGGCAATATTTTTGACTATGTCACACATACTTAGGCCTTGCCTAAACACTCATACAGGCAAATTTTGATTTATGAATATTTTCAGAGTAAGTTGTGTTTACGTACCTCAGAGTTGGTTGACTCTGTGCTCGCTGTTCTCCTCCATAGGCACCGTCCGCTGGGGCATGTGAGGAGATGGCGGCCTTCTCCGGTGTACAGACCACTGGTGGACCTGTCGACAATGGAGGAAAGACATGTGATAATCACCTACAGGCTTGATCGTGCCACAATCCAGGAACTGTGTGCCCAGTTGGAGCCAGACCTGATGTCAGCTATCCGCCATCCCACAGTAGTCCCCCCTCAAGTGCAGGTGCTGTCAGTACTCCATTTCCTAGCAAGTGGGTCTTTTCAAACAACAGTGGCCATAGCATCAGGAAGTCCCAGCCTATGTTTTCCAACGTGTTGTCCAGAGTGTTGTCTGCTCTGCTGAAACACATGCGCAGCTACATCGTTTTCCCTCAGGTGGAGGATTTGCCTACAGTGAAAGGTGACTTCTATGCCCTGGGACATATCCCCAACATCATAGGTGCCATTGATGGGACACATGTGGCCTTGGTACCCCCCGCAGGAGTGAACAGGTGTACAGAAACCGGAAGAGTTACCATTCCATGAATGTGCAGATGGTGTGTTTGGCAGACCAGTACATCTCCCATGTTAATGCAATATTCCCTGGCTCAGTGCATGACGCTTACATCCTGCGGAATAGCAGCAACCCTTATGTGATGGTGCAACTCCAGAGGCACCGTGTGTGGCTATTAGGTGAGGACATGAGCCCAATACAGTGTGACTAGGTGTCTGAGTCTGGGGATGTCCCTAAGAGTTAGTGTGTGTCTAACAGTTGTCCCTCGCCATTTGCAGGTGACTCTGGTTACCCCAACCTGTCATGGCTACTGACCCCAGTGAGGAATCCCAGGACAAGGGCAGAGGAACGCTACAATGAGGCCCAGGGGTGAACTAGGAAGATTATAGAGCGGACCTTCGGCCTTCTGAAGGCCAGGGTCCGGTGCCTCCATATGACAGGTGGTTCCCTATTCTACTCACCAAAGAAGGTATGCCAGATAATCGTGGCCTGCTGTATGCTTCACAACTTGGCTTTGCGATGACAGGTGCCTTTTCTGCAGGAGGATGGTCCAGATGGAGGTGTTGTGGCAGCTGTGGAGCCTGTGGACAGTGAAGACGAGGAACATTAGAAGAGGACATCGACAACAGAAACACGGTGATCCTGCAATACTTCCAGTGAGATACAGGTAAGAAGACAACACTGCCTGCTACATCTTATTTAAACCTAATACCTCTCTACTGTCTGTCTTTTTCACCCAGTGTATGGTCTCTGAGTTGTCACTTTCCCTTACGATTTCAGAGATGTGGGTCCCACTGTGTGACATCTGCTTTGTTTCCTCATGGACTGTAGCTGTGTGACATAGGTATGTTGACATTACATTTGAAAGGGCATTTTGGCACTGTCATTGCTAATACACTATTTCGAAATCATAGACATACTCCAGATTGTTTTTTGCTTTAAGGGAGTTTATTTAAGTGCTCAATATCGGAGGGGGTTGTAAAATGGTGAGGGGTGATGGTGGAGGAATGTCCATGGCAGAGTCCAGTCTATTAGTCTCACAGGTGCATTGTCCAAAGGTGAATAGGAAGTGGAGCTGGGGCAGTTTAAGGATGGACAGGGTGACAAGGTGGGACAAATGGATGACAATCAGGGTGGTCTTATTTCTTGGCGCGGGTCTCGGCATCGTTCTCTGTCTTTGTCCTGGATCTCAGGGACCGTTTGCGGGGTGGTTCTCCCTCTGCAGGGGATGGGGTGCTGGTGTGGTGGTCCTGTGGTGGTGCCTCCTGTTCACTAGCGCCGGCAGAGGTGGTGGGCAGTTCATCGTCCAGGCTAGTGTCGGGGGCCCCTTGTTGTGCCACAGTGTCTCTCCTGGTGTTGACGAGTTCCTTCAGCACCCCTACAATGGTGCCCAGGGTGGAATTGATGGATTTGAGTTCCTCCCTGAAGCCCAAATACTGTTCCTTTTGCAGCCGCTGGGTCTCCTGAAACTTGGCCAGTACTGTTGCCATCGTCTCCTGGGAATGGTGGTAGGCTCCCATGATGTTGGAGAGGGCCTCGTGGAGAGTGGGTTCCCTGGGCCTGTCCTCCCCCTGTCGCACAATAGCCCTCCCAGTTCCCCTGTGTTCCTGGGCCTCAGTCCCCTGAACCGTGTGCCCACTGCCACTGCCCCCAGTTCCCTGTTGTTGTTGGGGTGGTGGGTTAGCCTGGGTTCCCTGTAGTGGTGGACACACTGCTGCTTGACGTGTCCTGGGGACAGAGGTATGGGCCCGCTGGGTGGATGCTGTGCTGGTGTTTCCAGAGGGGGGAAGCCCTGTAGTGGCTTGTGCCAGTGTGAGGGGAACCGACTGTCCCAAGGTCCCAGATGGGCGGGCTGGTCGTCTAGATCCAGTTGGACAGAGCTGCTGTCATCACTGTGGGCCTCTTCTGTGGGTGGGGTGGACATGTCTGGACCCTCCTGTCTGGTGACGTTGGGTAGGGGTCCTGCAGGGGTGTAAAAGCATGATTATTGCATCTGTGTGTGCCATGGTGTGCAATGGGTGGGTGACCATGTACCCCAGTGCTTGCATTCCTGTGTAGGACCTTGTGTGATGATGGTTTAGGGGGGTGTATGGGTATGTGCAGTGGCCATGCTTTGGTGATGGGTGTCCATGCTTTGGTGTTGCATTCAGGGCTTGGTATTGGGATGGGTGGTTTGTGATATTGGGACATGTGTGAGGAGTAGGAGTGATGGGGGTGAGGGCGAGGGTGGGGGTATGTGATAGCATGCAGGTAAGGTGGGGGATGAAGTAGTGAAAGATTTGACTTACCAGAGTCCATTCCTCCAGCTACTCCTGCGAGGCCCTCAGGATGCAGAATAGCCAAGACCTGCTCCTCCCATGTTGTTAGTTGTGGGGGAGGAGGTGGGGGTCCGCCGCCAGTCCTCTGTACCGCAATGTGGTGTCTGGAGACCACGGAACGCACCTTCCCCGTAGGTCTTTCCACCTCTTTCTGATGTCATCATGGAGGTGTGCTGCACCTGTGATCCAAATAGCTATGGCTCTACCCGGATGATTTCCTCCACCATGACCCTGAGCTCCTCCTCAGAGAACCTGGGGTGTCTTTGCGGTGCCATGGGATGGTGTGGGTGATGTGTGGGGTGGGGTGTGTTGTGATGTGTGGGGTAATATTTAGTGGTGTGTTGTGTGAGGTGTGTGGATGTTATGTGGGTGATGGTGTTGAGTGCCTGTGGATGCTCGTTTGTAGATGGTGGTGTCTCTCTCTGGCCTTCAGTCGCATTTGTTGTTGTAGGGGTTTGTGGGTGATGTGGGTGTGTGTTTTATATTGTATTGGGTGTGTGGGAGTGGTGTGTGTATGTGTATCAGGTGTGTGAATTTTGAATTGTCCAATGTGGTAGTGTTTTGTAAATGTGTGTGTATTTTGAGCGCGCCGGTGTGTACTGCCAATGGAATACCGCAGTTGAAAGACCGCCGCATGGATTCGTGGGTCGTGATAGTGTGGGTGTATTCCTGTTGGCGTGACGGTGGAGGATTTCTTATTGCCAGTTTATCACTGACCTTTGGTGTGGCGGACTTGTGTGGGTGTCTAGATTTTGGCAGATTCCGGGCTTTGGGTCATAATGACCGTGGCGGAATTCCGCGGTCGCAGCGGTGTGTTGGCGGACTTCTGCACGGCGGTAAGCGGCTTTAATCGCCAATGTTTTAATGACCACCTAAATGATAAACAATGTATAAATGCACACTGTTAAAAATGTGGTCTTTGGTTGGTAGTCAGGTTGCCCCCTGTTTAAGCAAGGACCTTCACTCTAGTCAGGGTAAAGCAAAATCACACTAAGTTAACCCCCGCTCACACCCTTGGTAGCTTGGCACTAGCAGGCAGGCTTAACTCAGAGACAATGTGTTAAGTATTTGTACCAACACACACAGTAATACAGTGAACCACTACAAAATTATACAACACAGGTTTATAAAAATAGTAAATATGTTTTCTAAATAAACAAGACAAAATATGATAAAAATCCATAGCATTTAAAGCACAAAAATAGTGCTTAGAGGCGCAAATGCTGCAGACTGGTAATAAGCAGTGCCGTGATGGAGTTGTTTCCTACAATGCAACGTCAATGGCGCTGTTTACGGAGTGGTTCGATCCCCCAGGTACAGTACCTTAGCAAACAAATAGAAAACAGGCTGGTGCACGGGGCCAGGGAGAGCAGTGTCGCTGGATCCGATGCAGTGTCAGTTCCGGTGCTGCGGGGCAGAAGGGCATCTGCGTCACGTCCTTACTGCAGATCGGTGGAGGTGAAGCGGCGTTGATTGAGAAGGCGAGCTCTCAGTTCTGGGAAGCACGAAGTCTGGCGAAGTCACGATGCTGCGGGGCGACCTCACGAGGTCGCCATGATGTCACAGGGCCGCAGGTGCTACAATGGTGTCAGATGTCACAGACGTCGGACTTACGACATTCCGAAGTCAGCGTAGTTGGGCAGGATGAGTGGCTGCAATGACGCAAAGCCTACAGGGTCGTCTGGGTTCTTGCACTCTGCGAGGTCCACAGCCTCGGGGCAGGGTGCATTGCAGTTTCCAGGAAGCGGTGTCCTTTTGCAAAGTCGTACAGCGTTGTCCGGCATCATTGGACAGGTTTTTCACCAGAATTTAACTTCCAGGGGCCTATGAACTGGAATGGCACCCAATGGCAAGGTAGAGTCCACTACATGCAGACTCAGAACTGGTTGGTGAAGCCTTTGCTGCTGAATGCAACAAAGTCCAGTCTCTGTCCCCTTGCACAGGCAGAAGTGGCAACTGCAGGATAGCCCAACACAGTACAGGCACAGGCGAGGGCAGCACTTCTCCAGACAGAGGATTCTCTTGAATTCTTCAAGTAATCTAAAATCTGGGGTTTTGGGTCCAATACTTATACCCCTTTCTGTCTTTGAAGTTGGCAAACTTCAAAGCAAAGTCATAAGTGTTTGTAAGATCCTTCCTTGTCCAGGTAAGGCTCCAGCCACACACCAGGGGGTTGGAGACTGCATTGTGTGAGGGCAGGCACAGCCCTTTCAGGTGAGAGTGACCACTCCTCCCTCCCCCCAGCACTGATGGCTCATCAGGATATGGAGGCTATGCCCCAGCTCCTTTTGTGTCACTGTCTAGAGGAGAGGTACAGACATCCCAAGTGTGAAACTGACCCTGACAGGGAATCCACAGGTAGATTCACAGAATAGTTTAAGCCAGAAAATGCCTACTTTCTAAAAGTGGCATTTTCAAACTCGAAATCCAAAAAACAACTTCACTAAAAGGTGTATTTTTAAATTGTGAGCTCAGAGACACTAAACTCCACATTTCTATCTGCTCTTAAAGGGAATATGCACTTTAATACCATTTAAAGGCAGCCCCCATGTTAACCTATGAGAGAGATAGGTCTTTCATCGGTGAAAACCGAATTTGGCAGTATTTCACTGTCAGGACATGTAAAACACATCAGTACATGTCCCACCTTTAACATACACTGCACCCTGCCCATGTGGCTACCTAGGGCCTACCTGAGGGGTGTCTTGCATGTATAAAAGGGAAGGTTTAGGCCTGGCAAGTGGGTACACTTGCCAAGTCGAATTGGTAGTTTAAAGCTGCAAACACAGACACTGCAGTGGCAGGTCTGAGCCATGTTTGCAGGGCTACTCATGTGGATGGCACAACCAGTGCTGCAGGCCCACTAGTAGCATTTGAATTACAGGCCTCCACTAGGGATTTAGTAAATCAAATATGTCAATCATGGATAGCCAATTATACATACATTTTGTACAGGAGCACCTGCACTTTAGCACTGGTTAGCAGTGGTAAAGTGTCCAGAGTATGTATCAAAAACAGTAAAAACAGAGTCCAGCACACATCAACAGCCTAGGAAACAGAGGCAAAACGTTAGGGGACACATGCCAAGGATGCCAAGTCTAACACACCCCCACTATCTCACTGCCACACATTCAGCAAAACACCATGGATCAATCAACACAGTAAACCACACCACAGCTATAAAACATGAAACACTCAATATCAGACCACAAACCTACCACAATATAAAACACACTCATGTAACAAAACCCTTTAAGGGTATTCCACCTTAATATGAACTCCAGAATATTCTTCTACCAAAATATCATGCCAAATTATCAAGGACCAAACTATTGTGAAGGTAGGTGTATATAGGTTAAGTATAGGTTTACTTAGTTCATTTTAACTGTGTTTTTCAGGCAGTATATTATACTGAAAATACATGTTTGGCTTTCTAATAAGTTTACCACCATTTGCCGAATCTGCACACAACTTTGCAAGGTTTGGCAAACTTTCTTACATTTATATGGAGGGGAAAATGTTAAAAGAGAGGTTAAAATGCATTTTTTAGTTAAAATTTGAAATTTGCTCTCTGCCCATTACTCCGAGGGCCCCTGCTTCATCTCTACGAATCTTTTTGGCAGGATAAAACTCAGTTTATATTTATTACTTGCTAGAAACCTTTACTTTGTAATAAAGACATAAGGATATTGCCATTCACAGCCTTGAAAAGACCCCAGGCCTGTGCACCTGAAGGGGCAGAGCACGTGTTGGCCATCACATGTCCAGTATCTTGGTGACGTGTTAAATACAAACAAGAAACTAGAAAAGACAAAGAATAAAAAAGGATTTGTGTGTCACTTCTTTTAATGCACTCTCTTTCAGCAGTGGCGTGTTATGTATTGGTAAGCCTGCTACCTTGAACTGTGGTGTTTACATTCCACATATCTACAGTAAAGAAAAGGTGGCAATTTAACACCACTAATAAAAAGCAAAACACCTTCTGTTGTCACCTCCTCTCACTGCCATCTCTGTTCATGTCAGGGAGCCCTTGGCTATGAAGGTAGTTGATGGCCCTCAGCTGGGTCACAAGTACAATTTGAGTTGCTACTTACAGCGAACCACCCATGAAGGTCTGAACCCGAATACTGGCTCCCACATCATTCTGCTTATGTTCATCATCTCATTCAATGTCAGCGGGGTCCAAGAGTCACAATAACTTGAAAATGGATAACGAGGGTCCTGGGGTGGGGCGGACATGTTGTAGTGTAGTGAGCCTTGTGAACAATGCTGGCTCGGGAACCTCCATTCATGTATGGGGAAGTAGGCAACAGGCCTGGGATGGTTGAAGGTGCATCATGTCAGGAGCACCACAGTCTTAGGCTTGGGTATTTACACACGCTCACAAGGATGACACACCACCACCCAAGATGTCCACCAATCTGGACAGACCTGGAAAGCCCATTTAGCCTCCTGGCACACCCAGTGACCCAGAATCTCATGTTTGTGGGAATGGATGGTCATGGGCAGGATATGAGTGGGTTTTGGAGTCCACCCTCAATTGTCTGTTCCAAATAAACCCTAACGTTGGCATCTGTTTTTCGTTCCTGAAAAATGGCACCCCTCCATCAGGAAGAAGTATGTATTTATTTGTCTTGTGGAGCGCTGTTTTGGGAAGGCGGACACTTCTTATGGCTGATCATTGTGCTGAACTCAAGTTGGTCAACCTCTATCTGGTTGAAGACAGGTGTGAGCTTGTGGTGAATGGATACTCTCATGCAGACAATTGTGCTGTGGACAGCCAGGCCAGTTCGCCAACATCTAAAGGGGCCATGTTCATTTTTTTGGGGATGGCGGTCTCAAGAGTTTTGAGTTGGGGGCTGGGAAAACTCTTTGAGGAGGCTTGTACTCCAGTATTTTGTGAAAACTGCCAGATTCGGATGATTCCTAATGTGTGACCATGAAAGCCAAGTTGAACTTAGGTGATAAATTCAACACTAAAAGCCAACATGTATAGACAGTAAAGGTAATCGTCCCTTGACCCCTGGAGCCCTTCTTACCACTCTCTTCTCATCTCTGGCTGACGTCACTATTGTGCGTCGATGTAAATCTGTAGAGATGAATCCTGGGGTCGAGGGAAGTGCGCAGCACAGTTATCCTCACTGACTGCACCACCCGGGGACACGTGCGTCGAGGCGGCCCTCGGGCCCCACTCCCTGCCAGACAACGTTAATTGTAGAAGTGGAGGCCCCAGTCTGTGCGTTGAGTCACCACTGGCCAGGTGACGTCTTCTGGACGGATCCTGCCAGGGTGGTCATGTTTAGGTCACTCTTCAGACATCACGCGTGGCTCATCTCGAGGGGCCAAAAAAACACTCTGACAACGAGAATGTGGTGCAGACGCGTATGCTTTTCACAGTTGTGATTAATTTTATGGTCTTCTCATGAATCAATCATCAATCGAGTTGCTTTTAGCTGCTAAGGTGGTGCGGAAATTTACATCCTCACTGATAGTTATGCATGTGATCTGTAATTGGCAGGTACGGGCCGATAAAGGTCATCACCTCACCCTATTCATCATCTGAAGTCAATAAAATGTGAACCAATTTGGATTTTGTAGCATTATTTGTATTTGAAAATTTTCTGGTTTTAAGCGCCTTGGGAAACGCTCTACAATTAATAGCAGATTTGACATTCTGTACTCATTCTGATTCAAAATGAATGGCATAATTGTAACATTGGTAAAGGTTTGGAATGGGTAACCAATTCTTTTACATGCTGTACATACTTACAGAGGCAAGTAACCACCTTTTCTTGCCCCATCCCACCCCACCACCCCCACACTCCACCACCTCACGGCTCATTTTTCTTTACCCGTAATCTTCCTATGGGTTTCTCTTGGGCAGAGGTCGTGAAATGTTTGCTTTGAGCCCTCCAAAGTAAAATGTTTTCAAATTGGGCCCCTCCAAAATTTTATGGGAAGAATTGGGTGAGCAGGAGGGGCAGAGCTGAGCTCAGTAGGAGGGGCTCGTTTCAGGGGTGAGACTTGTAAATGAGCAAATGCATCAAACAAAAACAGAAACCGAACCAAAAATACTGCTTCCCATAATTAGGGTGTTGTGAGACATGCCTTTCGATAGGTCTCGCCTATTTTGCGAGAAGACAGACTCGGCTGTTGTAGGAAGTTGGCTCTGTATATACTATTTCAAAGTAAGAAAAAGTGTGCACAGAGTCCAAGGGTTCCCTTTAGAGGTAAGATAGTGGCAAAATTAGGTAATTCTAATGCTCTATTTTGTGGTAATGTGGTCAAGCAGTAGGCTTATCAGAAGGTAGTGTTAAGCATTTGTTGTACACACACAGGCAATAAATGAGGAACACACACTCAAAGACTTAACTCCAGGCCAATAGGTTTTTATATAGAAAAATATATTTTCTTAGTTTATTTTAAGAACCACAGGTTCAAGATTTGAAGTAAATACATAAAATGCAAGGTACTCCACACAGGTAAGTTAGGAACTTTGAATAGAAGCAATATCATATACAGTCTTTGTTAAAATGGCAATAAGCTATTTTAAAAGTGGGCACAGTGCAAAAATCAACAGTTCCTGGAGGAGGTAAGTAAAGATTAGATTGTGAGGTAAGTAAGACACTCACAAGCCTCAGTTCCTGGGCATAGGCAGCCCACCGTTGGGGGTTCAAGGCAACCCCAAAGTTACCACACCAGCAGCTCAGAGCCGGTCAGGTGCAGAGGTCAAAGAGGTGCTCAAAACACATAGGCACCTATGGAGAACAGGCGTGCTCCAGTTCCAGTCTGTCAGCAGGTAAGTACCCGCGTCCTCAGGGGCAGACCAGGGGGGGTTTTGTAGAGCACTGGGGGGGACACGAGTAGGCACACAAAACACACCCTCACAAGCACAGGGGCGACCGGGTGTAGTGTGCTAAGCAGGCGTCAGGTTTTAGATAGGATTCAATGGAGGGATCCGGGGGTCACTCTAGCGGTGCAGGCAGGCACAGGGGGGGGCACCACCTGGGCTAGGCAGAGGGGCGCCTGGGGGTCACTCCTGCGCTGAGGTTCGGTTCCTTCAGGTCCTGGGGGCTGCGGATGCAATGCTGGTTCCAGGCATTGTGTCCCTTGTTACAGGCAGTCGTGGTCAGGGGGAGTCTCTGGATTCTCTCTGCAGGTGTCGCTGTGGGGGCCCAGGGGGTCGTCTCGGGCTACTCACGGGGTCGCAGTCACCGGGAAGTCCTCCCTGTGGTGTTTGTTCTCTGGATCTGGAGCCGGGGGCGTCGGGTGCAGAGTGTGAAGTCTCACGCTTCCGGCGGGAAACGTGAGTTCTTTAAAAGTTGCTTCTTTGTTGCAAAGAAGTTGCGGTTGTTGAGCAGAGTCGCTGCTCACGGGCATATCTTGGTCCTTTAGTCCAGGGCAGTCCTCTGAGGCTTCAGAGGTCGCTGGTCCCTGTCGGATGCATCGCTGGTTGCAGGTTTTTGAGTCAGGAGACAGGCCGGTAGGGCTGGGGCCAAAGCAGTTGTCGTCTTCCGTCTTCTCTGCAGGCTTGTAGGTCAGCAGTCCTTCTTGTTTCTTCAGGTTGCAGGAATCTGATTCCTGGGTGTGTTTAGGTCTGGGAGGTCAGTAGCCAATGGCTACTGTCCTGGAGGGTGGCTACACCCTCTTTGTGCCTCCTACCTGTGGGGAGGGGTGCACATCCCCAATCCTATTTGGGGGATCCTCCAAAACTAAGATGGAGGATTTCTAAAGGCAGGGGTCACCTCTTCTTAGGACACCTTAGGGGCTGTCCTGACTGGTGGGTGACTCCTCCTTGTTTTTCTCATTATCTCCTCCAGCCTTGCCACCAAAAGTGGGGGCAGTGTCCGGAGGGGCGGGCATCTCCACTAGCTGGGATGCCATAGGGCACTGTAACAAAAGGGGTGAGCCTTTGAGGCTCACCGCCAGGTGTTACAGTTCCTGCAGGGGGAGGTGTGAAGCACCTCCACCCAGTGCAGGCTTTGTTCCTGGCCACAGAGTGACAAAGGCACTCTCCCCATGTGGTCAGCAACTTGTCTGGTTTGTGTCAGGCTGGCAGGGACTGGTCAGCCAACACTAGAAGTCGGATTGGTATTCAGGGGGCACCTCTAAGATGCCCTCTGGGTGCATGTTACAATAAATTGCACACTGGCATCAGTGTGCATTATTGTGCTGAGACGTTTGATACCAAACTTCCCAGATTTCAGTGTAGCCATTATGGAACTGTGGAGTTCATGTTTGACAAACTCCCAGACCATATACTCTTATGGCTATCCTGCACTTACAATGTCTTATGTTTTGCTTAGACACTGTTGGGGCATAGTGCTCATGCACATATGCCCTCACCTGTGGTATAGTGCACCCTGCCTTAGGGCTGTAAGGCCTGCTAGAGGGGTGACTTACCTCTGCCACAGGCAGTGTGAGGTTGGCATCGCACTCCGAGGGGAGTGCCATGTCGACATAGTCATTTTCTCCCCACTAGCACACACAAGCTGTAAGACAGCGTGCATGTGCTGAGTGAGGGGTCTCCAGGGTGGCATAAGACATGATGCAGCCCTTAGAGACCTTTCCTGGCATCAGGGCCCTTGGTACCAGGGGTACCAGTTACAAGGGACTTAGCTGAGTGCCAGGGCTGTGCCAATTGTGGAAGTAAAGGTACAGTTTAGGGAAAGAACACTGGTGCTGGGGCATGATTAGCAGGATCCCTGCACACTTTCAATCAAAACTTAGCATCAGCAAAGGCAAAATGTTAGGAGGTAACCATGCCAAGGAGGCATTTCCTTGCAACTGTGGAGCGCTTTAAGGACTCCCGGGCTACAGTCAAGTCCTTGGGTCTCTCGACGACCCCTCACCAACCGTCTGCCTTTTGCCCCTTTCGTGGCTACAGAAGGGGCGTGGCACTGCGCCACCCACCTGCCAGCCACTGTCCTGCACCAGGCCCACAACTTGTGCAAGGACGTGGTTGTGGTGCCTTCAGACCTCGAGGGTCTGGCCAGAAGTCGTCCATCACCCAGCCCCCTGCCTCTACAACATTCAAACCCCCCTAGTGTGATTCTCCAAGACCATAGTTGTCCAGTTGGAGAGAGGATACATCATCATCTCCCTCACTGGCAGTCCATGACATCTGACAAATGGGCCTTTCAGATCATACAGAAGGGCTACTCCCTCCCCTTCCAGTCTTTTCCTCCTCCAATGCCTCTCTCAAAAGAACAGCTGATGGAGGATCATTTGGTTTTCCTCTGCAAGGAAGTTACAGCTCTCTTGGCCAAGGGAGCCATAGAAAGGGTCCCAATGTCAGAAGTAGGCAGTGGTTATTATTCCCACTACTTTCTGTAACCCAAAAAGAACAAAGGTCTTCGCCCTATTCTGGATTTGCAGGGAGTCAATCTCTTCCTCTAAAAAGTGAAATTCAAAATGCTCACTCTAACTCAGGTTTTGTCTGCACTAGACCAAGGAGACTGGATGGTAGCGTTGGACTTGCAGGATGGGTATTTCCACATCCCCATCCTGCCTCCCACAGGTGTTACTTGCGGTTCAAGGTGGGCCACGAGCACTTTCAGTTTACCGTGCTCCCCTTCGGCCTTACCAGTGCCCCTCTGGTGTTCACTAAGGTGATGGCGGTGGTCGCAGCTTATCTACACAGGCTAGGGGTTTCAGTCTTCCCTTACCTCGATGACTGGCTGTTGAAGGCTACTCCACCCCAGACTGTCGTCTCCCACCTCCAGAATACGGCGAACCTCCTGCATTCGCTAAGGTTCACTCTAAACGTGCCGAAGGCACACCAACTCCCTTTCAGATGCTCCCTTTCATTGGAGCTGTTCTGGACACAGTGCAGTTTTGGGCTTATCCTCCCGAGCAGTGAGTCCAGCATATACAGGTTATGATTCCGATATTTCGGCCTCTATCCTGGATTTTAGTGAGACAGACTCTGAAGCTGCTGCTCCTCATGGTCTGCATTCTGTTATTGAATAATGCCAGATGGCATATGCGGGCTCTGCAGTGAGACCTGAAGTTCCAGTGGGCACAGCGTGAGGAGGATCTGTCCGACATGGTCCAGATCTCAGAGGGAACTGCAAAAGACCTGCAGTGGTGGTTAACAAACTGTGATTGGGTCAGAGGCAGACAACTCTCCCTTCCCGTACCAGATCTCACAGTAGTGACAGAGCCGTCACTTTTGTAATGGGGCGGCCATCTGGGAGAGGTGGAGATCAGGGGACTCTGGTCTCCGGCAGAATTCACACTCCATATCAACTTACTGGAGCTCTGGGCGATCCGGCTAGCGTTGAAGGCATTTCTTCCCTTTGATAGTGCAGGTGTTCACGGACAACACCACCGCAATGTGGTACTGCAACAAGCAGGGCGGTGTGGGGTCATGGACCCCTCTGTGAAGAGGCCTTGCGCCTCTGGACATGGCTGGAACAGCAGGGCATAACCCTGGTGGTTCAACACCTGGCAGGTTCTCTCCGCGCCAGGGCGGACAAACTTGATGCGATCACAAGTCGCGTCTCCATCCGGAGGTGGCACAAGGACTTTTTCAGCAGTATGGAGAGCCTTGGTTAAATCTGTTTGCCTCTGAAGAGAACGTGCATTGTCAGCAGTATTGTGCATTGGAGGTTTCAAGGCGGTACACAATCGGAGACGCTTTTTGTCTCGAGTGGAGCACAGGCCTCTGTACGCCTTTCCGCCCATACCACTTCTGCCCAGAGTTCTCAAGAAAATCAAGAATGGCAGGGCCCATGTAACCCTCGTGGCTCCGGACTGGGCACGAGAGTCTGGTATCCTGAGCTTCTGAAAATGAGCATCGATCCTCTGATCAGGCTGCCCCTTCAGGAGGATCTTCTGTCGCAGCATGGGAGGGTTCTCCACCGAACCTGTCAACTCTGCTCCTTCATGCGTGGAGATTGAGCGGTAGCAGTTGACAGCTTACGACCTTCCTCCTGAAGTCTGTAAAGTTATTCTGGCAGCCAGACATCCCTCCACCAAGACAGTATTGGAAATGATTTGTAGATTATTGTACAGAAAGATCTATTGATCCTCTTTCTGCCACTCTCTCTGATATTCTTCTCTTAGTTTCATCTCTTGCCCAGCAGAGCTCTGCATTGGGCACACTCAAGGGATTTTTTTCTGCTTTGTCTGCTTTTTTTACAGCTGTCTGATCAGCCTTCCTTGTTCAAATCACCTATTGTACATTGATTTCTCAAAGGGCTTTAACATGTTTCCTCCTTCGCCCTTTGTGATGCCTCAGAGGGACTTAAATCTATTTCTTACCTATCTTATGTGTGCTCCATTCGTGCCACTGCACAACTTTCCCTTCTGGCTGCTCACCATCAAGCTAGCTTTCTTAGTGGCAATAACTTTTGACCAGAGGGTGAGTGAGATGCAGGCTTTGTCACCCACAGTGTTTCCAGACAAGGTAGTGATTTGCACTCATGCCACCTTCCTCCCTAAGGTGGTGACCCCATTTCACCTGGGTCACAGTATCATCCCACCCACCTTCTTTGCTCCACCGCATCCCTCTAAGGAAGAGGAGCGACTCCATTGTCTGGACCCAAAAACAGCATTGTCGTTCTACCTTGTCCGCACAAAAGAGTTCCGGGTGGACGACCAACTCTTGGTGGGGTACGTGGGAGCAAAGAAAGGTCAGAAGTGCAGAAACTAACCATTTCTTGCTACGCCATTCTCTGCATAAAAATCTGCTAAACTCTGGCCAAAAAGCAGCCTCCTGAAGGCTTGAAGGCTCATTCCACCAGGAGTAAAGCCTCTACCACAGTGTTAGCACAAGGTGTACCAGTCCTGGACATCTGCCAGGCAGCAACGTTGGCGTCTCTGCACATGTTGCCAAAAACTACTGCCTCGACAATCAGGTTAGCAGAGACAGGCATTTGCCCAGTCGGTCCTGCAGGGCTTTTTAGTCTGAAGTGAATTTGTCTGCAGCCCACGGCCAGGAGATTATGGCTTCGGTATCTATTCTAAGGTAAGGAATATGCATCTAAAGGCCTCTATCAGATGAACAAGTTACTTACCTTGGGTAACGCATTATCTAGTAGAGACTCTATCTAGCTGCAGATTCCTTACACTCAATCATGCCTCTCCGCTCTGTGGACTCATTTACTAGGGTTAAGGGGTTGTCCCTTTCAGGGCCCTAGTTTTGGCACAGACAAAACTTGACAGTTTCTTCCACGGCTCTGCTCTTCTGACATGGAAGTTTGTGGTGAAGTAACTGACGTGCATGCACCTGGGTGGTGCCTTTGTAGGTGACCGTAACATCATAGACTGCTCCAACGATGCCGACGCCCCACGGATCTGAACAGACCCACCCGACACGCGCAGGGGTATTGCTCAACAAAAGTTCTGGATTCCAAGCTGATGCCTGGAAATTCTAAGGTAAGGAATCTGCAGCTAGATAGAGTCTCTATCAGATAATGCATTACCAAACCAAAAATAAGTAACTTGTTCTTCACTGCCATCTTCACTGCTGTCTTCTTTCTTGACTGCCGTCTTCTTTCTTCTTCGCCACATACCCTCAAGCCAATAGGTTTCACCTTTGTTTCTTCTTTCTATCTAACTGTATTACAAATATTAGAATTTTTTTATAATAATGTTAGTTTTAAATTTGATAAACCGTTAACGGTAGATTTAAAACAAAGATTATTATAAAATGTTTCTAATATTTTAGAACATCATGAAAACTATCCACTCAAGATCCCCCACAGACCCATGCCCACAGCACATGTACAACCTCAGCATTAATAGCATCAGCTGCAGACTCACAGACATCCTCAACTCATCCATCCACTCAGCTATTTACCCGGACAACGGGAAACATGTGAGAGTCAAACTCCTCCTCAAAAAGCCCTCCAGTGACTCCCAAAGACCTCAAAAACTATCAACCAATCCCTCTGCTCCATTTCCCAGCAAAAGTAACTCAAGAATCCATCCACCATCAACATACCCAGAAAACAACAACCTGCTGGATTCATCACAGTCCAGATTCCACTCCAATCACACCACTGACACTGCCCTGATCGCCACTATGGACGATATCAGAGTCCTCTTAGACCAAGGAGACTCATCTGCCCTGATCCTCCTCGACCTATCTGTGGCCTTCGACACAGTCTCCCACCACACTTTGCTGAAAATACTCCATCAGATCGGCCTCTGAGAATACACCTTGAAGTTGATTACTTCTTTCCTCTCCAGGCGGGTACAGAGAATCCACCTCCCTCAACTCACCTCTCAACCCAACCCAAGCCCATCATTGTAGAGTTCTCCAAGTATCTTCTCTCAGCCCCACCTTCTTCAACACCTACAGGCATCCACGGCCAATGTTGTAAGAAACCACAGACTGAAAATTATCTTCTATGCAGCTGACCTGCAGCTCACCTTGCTATCCAAAGACCACTCCCGTCCCAACAGAACACCCTGCAACCTAGGGATCATCATTGACAACAAACTAAGTATGAAGAATCAGGTAAACGCAGTTCCCTATGCCTGCTTCCTCAGCCTCCTCCTCCTACGCAAGATCTTTAAGTGGCACGCGATCGACACCAGGCCCATCGTCACTCAGGCCCTTGTCACTGGTACCTCCTTACGCTGGAGTCACAAGACACTTCACAAAAAAAACTCCAAATCATTCAGAATGCAGCAGCAAGGCTCATACTCGACCTCCCTAGAAGGATGCACAAATCCCCACACCTCAGGAACTTCCACTGGCTCCCCATACACAAACTATGCCAATTCAAGCTGCTGAACCTCACCTACAAAGCCCTATACAACCAAGGACCTGCCTGCCTCAACCACTGTCTGAACGTTCACCGCCCCACCAGACACCTTGACTCCGCCTCCCTCTACCTCGCCCGCACTCCCCGCATCTGCAGGAGCAACTACGGAGACACGCATTCTCCTACCTCGTAGCAAAATCTTGGAACAGTCTCCTCTTTGAGGTTCTCCCCCTTCATCCTGGAGTTAGAAGACAGTTCAATACCTGGCTCTCCGACTGGACCCCACGCAGCTGACACAGCTCCTGGATACCCTCACGGGTGATAAGTGTGCCAAATAAATCCTTTTATTGACTGATTGATTGTTGGCACACTACTCTGAGGGGCCTGGATGATCAGGACCATGGGTCTGAATATACTCTGCTGGTCTCCACCCTGACATTGTCTCCTTCAACTCACCTTAAAGGATATCTGAACAGAGGTTGAAGAGTGGGCAGGAATCTCTGGGGGCCGACATGCCCCCACAGAAAACGAAGACAATTCCTATACTTTTTGTTGAAAAACAACCGTCTCTGAATGGTTAATGTGGACCTTGCGGTGCCTGGATGAAAGCGAAGGAAGAGCGGGTGGGAGGTTCAGGGGTCTCCTGTGCTGTGAAGCCGAATGATGGGCAGAGAGCTAAAGAAGAGACCGGCCTGCTCACCAGGGTGCCTGCTGCCTGAGAGAAATGTAAATGTGTGCATTGGTTAATCGCCAGATGGAAAGGCTGCTATTTAGCCATTATGGGCTTTAATCCATGGAGTCACTTGAATTTTTATAGTGACAAAGATTTATTCTGTTTTTGAGGTAATGTAAAGGAGTTGTCAGCTGAGTTCTGGAAAGCGTACTTTTAATGGACACTTATAAAAAATGTTTGCACTTGGTACAGTTTGATTACCTATTAGTAAAGTATATGTTTTAACTTAAGCACTAAATCATTTTGTGGCAGCCTATCCTATACTGTGTGTAATCCAATTTAAAAAGAACTATTATATTGATAGTGCTTTCTGTTACAAGTTGGGAACTCACATCACTATAAATGCAGAAGTCACAATTTCCCTCTGCTCCAATCAGGATTCAATTCTATGATCAGAGACATCTGAGGGGTGATCACATAATCCATTTGAGGTTGCTTAATATAAAAGAGTGCATTTTACCCTGATTAGTTTAACAGTATAGATAAAAAAACACAATGTCACCAGCACCGAGTTGCCACCTCCTCTCAGCGCCATTACTCTTTATGTCAGAGAGCTCTGGACTGCAAAAGCAGTTGATGCCCCTCAAGTGGGTCACAAGCACGAACAAGGTGTAAATCATGTGTGCCCAAACATGAAAGTCTAGCCCTGGTTACTGGCAGAAACATCAGGTCTCACCCATGTCAGCGGTGTCTTCATTGGCCACAGTGGGGAAGAATATCCTTGCACAACACCTTAGCAACCCAAACTACCTTAAGGAATCGCTTTGCTAACTCAGGTGAATTAAGAGTATGATTCCCTTGCGTTCTGTAGAGATGGATTAAAATAATTTCTCCCTTGTTCCTTGCCACCAAATATGTACATCTTTATCCCACTAATGACCTTCCTCTTCCTATTTCCTTAAATCCCCACCTCTTCCTCAGGTCCCCTTTCCTCCACACTCCCTCTGCCTTCTCTCTTTTGTCCTATTGTCTTTCATTCAACAATGATGGCTTTAAGACATGTGTAAGTAGTACATTAAGTACCTGATTTAGAGTTTGGCAGATTTTTTTCTCCATCACAAACGTGATGCATATCCCAGCCATAGTGTTACGATTCCATTATATCCTATGGACACTGTAATGCGGCAGACAGGATATCCATCACGTATGTGACTGGGTAACCGCTCCGCCAAACTCTAAATCAGGCTATAAGTCTTGTTTTTAGTTCTAACTTTATAGCTCATTTGTTTCCAATAAAGTCGACAGTGGTCTTTGGGTCAGCCTCTTCAGCCATTAACTTGTTTGGGTCAGTCACTACTTTGAAACTTTGCCAATCATATTTTGGTCTCACCCAGAGGATTATCCTTCCCTAAGACTTGCTATTGGCTGTTTGATTTACCGTTCTGCCTCAGAGGAAATGATTCCAATGCAATGTTTGAGGGACTATTTTACATCTGAAACATTCACATGGTCATCACACGTTTTGTAGCATTCAGTTATTTCTCTCCGGCATGCATTGTATGGACGTGATCCTGCTTGAACTATATCAGTAGGTTTTTCAGTGCTTTATCATGACTTGAATACAAGTCTAATTCTGTCATGGCCTTTTTATTGGGTTTGCTTTTTTGAACATGGGGACAACCTGACTCCAAGACAATTCTTAAGTTTTGCATGATTAACAAAAGCAGCGATCTCGTGGGCCATTGTGGCAGCCATATTAGGGTCATGGGTCTCAATGTACAAAATTTGCTTGAAGAGTTTGAGAGCGTTTGCAGACGTCTTCCCCGCTTCTCATGGTTATCTGCATCATTTCTTGGCACTGCGTGTAGTTTACATATTAGATGTCTGTGGCAAGAAGAGCTACATAGATCTCATCCCAGTCATCTTCATACACAGAAGAAAATGGGATTAAGGCAACATATCTGCAAGGAAAGCCAGATTAGTGGCAGCCAATTATATTGCAGGACTCCTAAAGATAATTTCAGATATTATATGTGTCATGATACAAGGCCGATTCTGTTCCTTTTGCCCACTGGGTGGCAAATAAATCGTAATCTGCTTATTCGTAATTAAACCCCAACATAATGTCCCAGCCCAATGCATGCTTGTCCCCTTGATGGGTACCAGAGGCAGAGGTAAGTTTACTGTCCCCTGGTGGCAGTCTATTGTTCAAGGTAAGGTCATCTTACCTGCCTGAAAAGGTCTGGCACCTTAAAACATGGGTCTCCAACCTTTTCTGTAATAAGAGATGCTTACGCTCGAAGAAACTAAACGAGAGCTACTAGTTTTAATGTTATAATAGTGATGACATAAGACAAGATTGCATTAGTGGCCACCATATGCAAGATTACGACCAGTGATCACTTCAGTGCATCAAGCATGGTTGCCAGCAGTAATGTAAAAAGGCTTTGTCAATCTTGAAATGTCCCTGCATGGATAATAGCTGCAATGCCTCTGGCATCAAGGTAATAATATTTTTTTAAAGTATCTCCAACGTCACATGATTTATCACTCAAAATCTGCTTAAAATATATTTTGGAAATACAACCATTTTTCTCCAGATATCACCTGATGAGTTCTGAAAAACAAATTTTTGTCTCAAATACTCACTTCTAGTTTTGATATACATATGTTAATTCAAAAAAGCAAAACCATCTAATTTATTAGGCAGGACAGCTACTAGAAGTTTCTGGAAAGCTACCAGTAGCTCATGAGCTACTCGTTGGAGAAGCCTGCCTTAAAATAACAATTTAGTTATAGTTTAGGTAGCAATCAATCAGTCATAGCATTTATAAAGCGCAGCACTGTCACCCTTAAGAGTATCTGGGAGCTGAGGGTGCTGTGTCTCCGTTGAAAAGCCATGTCTTCAGAATCCTTCTGACGTCCGCCAGGGAGGGAGGTTTTCAGAGGTTGAGGGGCAGGATGTTCTAGGACTTGGCTGCTGTGTAGGAGAAGGAGCAGCCTCTGCAGTGGCTGTGATGGATGCGGGTTGGGGGTTGCGAGGTTTAGTGAGGCAGAGCGTAGTTGCCTTGCTGGGACGTACAATCTCAGTCGATGGTTGATGTAGGACGGCCCTAGGTTGTGGAGAGCCTTGTATGCGAGTGTGAGGATTTTGAACTTGCACCTGTTCTGGATGGGGAGCCAGCGGAGGTTCCTGAAGTGTGAGGTGATGCTTGGGGAGGTTGGGGATGAGTCTGGCTGCGGTGTTCTGTAGAGTCTTTAAAGTAACTGAGACGACACTTCGGCATAGAGAGTGTTGACATAGTCAAGATGGCTGGTGACTAGGGTGTTCATGACTGACTTTCTGGTGTCGGTAGAGATCCATTTGAAGATTCTGCGGATCATACGGAGGATGTAGAAGGTGGAGGAGGCGACTAAGTTTACTTGTCGATTCATACAGAGGTGTTCTTCCCGAAAATCTGGTCTTCCATTTTGTCAGTGTTTAGTTTGAGGCAGCTGTTTTTCATCCATGTTGCTACGTTGGTCATGGCATTGCGGAAGTTGGCTTTGGCATTGTGGGGTCTTTGGTGAGAGAGGGTTAGTTGAGTGTCGTTGGCGTAGGAGACTATATTGAGTCCATAGGATCTGAGGATGTCTGTGAGGGGGTCATATAGATGTTGAACAGGGGTGGGCTGAGGGTGTGACACCACAGACTACAGCGGTGTCCCTTCTTCGGGCCACGGTCAGGCCAACAGTCTGCGTTTCGGGATGCCAGAACCGCTGTGGCCTGTTTTTTGGTGCTCGTTTGGCGTTTTGTGCTGCAGTGTGGCCTAGGTGGCACATTTCGTGCTCCGGGTCGCACCGTGGCCCCTGGCAGCCTCCCTGACTTCCCGTCCAACTTACCTTACTTGGGTCCTTCTTCTTTTTTCTACTTTTTTCTTCTGTCTTCATGTCTTCCTTCTTCTTGGTCGTCCATGTTGTCTTCTTCTGTGGCGGTTGTCTTCCCAGCATGCCTTGTTCCTTTTCCTTTTCTACTAGGCTTTCTTTCTCATTCATTCCTATGTGGCTTTTCCCAATCCAGGATGGTGTTGTACATTCTTCCTGTTTTACCACTTCCTGTTTCATGGTATATAAGCACTGCAGTTCCATCCTTCCTTGCGTTGCAAACACTTCTGTCCTGGTGGTGATCCTCGCTCCTGTTTCCAGTTTCTTCTCAATCCTGCATTTTTCCCTGCGGATTTGATTTCTATTTTGTCTTTTTTCATTGCTTTTCCTCTTTTTCAGGAGTTTCTGTGATAAAGGTTTTTTTCCCATTTCTTGATTTTTTCCTTTGGGAAGTGTAGAGTCTGCTTTGGTGTTTTTCTACTCAGCAGCACCGTGGCTGCTAGAAGGGGGTCGCCCTTATCTTGGCCAGTCCAGAACCAGTAAGAAACCAGGCATCCCTCCAGGTACTGCAGCCTACAGCGGTAAGAGATGTGCAGACCGTGACAGAGGGAAGATCCTTGAGGGATGCCGCAGGTGATGTTCTTTTGTATAGAAGTGAAGGGAGGAAGGCAGATGCTCTGCAAGTGGCCTGAAAGGAAAGAGGCGACCCACCTAAGCGCGTTTTGTTGAATGCCTATGTTGTGGAGTCTGTTGAGGAGAGTGTGGTGGGAGACTGTATTGCACGCTGCAGAGAGGTCCAGAAGGATCAGAGCTGCTGACTCTCCTGTGCCGATGTCATCCATGGCAGCATTCAGTGCAGTTTTGGTGCTGTGGTTGGCCCGGAATCCTGATTGTGAGGAGTTGAGAAGATGGTTGCATCGAAGGTAGTCATTGAGCTGTTGGTTAATGGCTTTCTCAAGCTCTTTGGTCAGGAAGGGGAGCAGGGTGATTGGTCTGTAGTTTTTTAGGTCGCTGGGTTCTTTAGGAGGGCTCTGACCTCTGCGTGCTTCCATTTGTCTGGGAAGGTTGCCATGGGGACGGAGGTATTGGGGATGCGGGTTAGTTCTATGCTAATAGTGTGGGATCTGACATTGAAAAGCCAATGGGGGTTGGGGATCAGTGGGTGCCCTTGAGTGGATAGATAACATGATGGCTACGGTGGTCGGTGTGGTAATCGGGGACCTGGAGCTTATTGTGTGGCTGGTGTTCGCTGCTTGAGAGATGTTGTCTAAGCTGGAGGTGCAGGGCTAGGGGTCGTAAATGGTTGTGATCTTGCTGTGGAAGTAGTCTGAGAGGAAGCCGCTGAGTTCCTGGGATGGATGGTAGTCTCTGTAGCTGTCTTTGGAAGTGAAGATGGTGTCCAAAGTGTGTCCGGCTTTGTGTGTAGGTTTGGTGACCAGTTAGGTGAGGCCGATGTTGCTGAGGTTCACTGTTGGGGAAGTGGAGTTGGTGTTGTTAAGGTGGATATTGAGATCGCCGAGTAGGACATAGTGGAGGGAGTAGATAGTGAGGGGGGTGGTGAGGTTGGCGATAGCGTTGCACAAGGCTTGGCCTGGTCAAAGGGGTCTGTATGCAAGGGTGCCTCGGATTGTGGTGTTGGCATCGGTCTGGAGTCGAAAGTTGAGGTACTTCATGAGGGGCATTAGGTCATTATTGGTGATGGTGCATTGGATGGATTCCTTGAAGATGATGGCGATGCCCTCTTCATGTTTCTTGGTGCGGTCTCATGGTATCATCTTGCAGCCGTTAAGGATGGCAATGGTCATGTTGGGGTTTGAGAAGGGTGCTCACCATGTTTTAGTGATGAATGCGACGTCCTGGTTGTGGGTGGTGATGGTGTCCCAGATTTCCATGGCGTGTTTGCATAAGGAGCTGGCGTTTAGCAGGATGCACTGGAGTGGTGCTTGGTCGTTCATAGTCTTCTGTGTGGGCGCAGGTGGGCCCGCGTTGCAGGAGAAATAGCAGTGTAGGCAGGTAAGGGTCCTTTGGTTGAGTGTGGGGAGGCCGTTGATGGGGTGTCTGACGTTCAGGACCTGGAGCTCCTTGAGGTTGTAGCGGTGGGGGGTGGGAGGACCAGGGGTCCTCGCGCTGGGTGCGATCCAGGCGCGGACGGGCCCAGAAGGGCTTGCCTTTGGCGTGCCCGCTGCACAGCCTCCATTATATGTCCTGGGAGGTGGGAGGGGCCGGGGTAGGAGGTGGGATGGTGGGAGGACAGGAGCGGCAGTGGGTGAAGGAGGCGTCAGCAGGGGCGTGAGCAGATGCAATCAGGCTCAGGAATGTGAGAGGAGCTGTCACAATCAGGCTCAGGAAAGCAGGCAGAGCTGCCACAATTAGGCTCAGGAATGCGGGCGGAGCTGTCGCAATCAGGCGCAGGAATGCGGGTGGAGCTGTCACAATCAGGCTCAGGATTGCGGGCGGAGCTGTCAGCAGCAGGCAGGGGGCTGTGAAGTGGCTGAGGAGCTGTGGCTGGCCCAGTAATTCACTTCTCCTGGTCTAACTCCAGCTACTTGTTGGGCTGAGCTGAGAATGCACCTTCAGGTGACTACTGCTACAGTCCGCCTTCTACTGAAGTGAAAGGACACCTTCTGTGTATTAAGTTTGTTTTCCCCTGAAGCTATTTCGGATTTTTCCCCTGAAAGCTAAAATGAGGAACCCCTCTCATGCCGAATTGATTAAGGATGCACAGATGTTAAATTCATCACATTTCAGTACATTCTCTTGGTTGTGATCTCACATTCTCAAGGCTCGGATTTTTCGCACCCCATTAAGGTGAGCCCCTCCTTGTGACAGCTTGAAAAGAGGAAGAAGCATTCAGTGGTTATTTCCTCTAAACTGAGCCGCAGCTGGTAATTGTGCACCAGGGGGTTAAACAAGGCGGTTTGGGTCGCAGGGGACCACTGTCCACTTATGGGATCAATATTTACATCTGGGTTTGGAAGAAGGGTGGTTATCAGCGCTGGACCAGACGTGTGTGACATGCTGCTCCCTCGGCCCCTAATCCACTTCTTGTGAAACGTTCTCCTGAAAGTCACTGGAGATGCTGCTGATAATTTTAAGTGACAGCTCGATAGTGCTCTACCCAGAGTGCTGAGGGGTTGGGTTTTCAGAAGGAAACATTCACCATTTCCACTAAAAATTGCAATGTTCATGTTTGGAATTTCGAGAAAATAGTGAATCAAAAAGCACTTTGCAGCCCTGTGTTTGTAATAGTGAAATAGTGAATTTAAATGTGTGGACTCGTCTCAGCGCTGCGTAGAATCCGAGTTTAGGCACAATATGACTGAGGGGGCCTTTTGGACTATCAAATGGCTTGCCCGATTGGGATGTAGAACGTAGTAAATAAACATTGGTCTGTCCAGGGAATGGCGTGGGGGAATGTGTCCATGACACTCTAACTTTGATGCGCTGCTGCATGTAAACACAGGCGTGCACACAGGTGCACAGACCATGGCCCTCGTTTTGACACTGGCGGTCTTTTGACCACCAATGTAAATGTGGTGGTCCCACCACCAACAGACTGGCGGTGCAGACCGCCACATTATGAGTGTGGCAGGTTGGCCCCTGCCAACCTACCACATCTCCACTTATACCACCATGGCGGTCGGAACCGCCGGGCCGGAGATGATCATCTCCGACCCGACGGTCTACGGAAGACTGCCAGCGGTATTAGGAGCCGGCTTTCCACCGGGGTTTCCGCGGCAGTAGCACCGCCACCAAAACCATGACAGAAAGGCTTCCGGTGACAGGGAATTTCATCTCCGTCACCGGTAGATGGCTCCCCCAACACAGCAAGCACTAGACCTCCCCTCCTTCACCCAGAGCCCTCCCCACCACCCTACAGACATAGCGCCCCCTTCCCCACATACATGCACGCAGACACCCTCACGCACCATGCATACACCCATTCACCTACACTTACATACACACATCCACTCACATGCATCCATGCGCCCATTCCCATCTCCATTCATACACGCATTTACAACTCCATTCATACATGCATCCATGCACACATACTCACACCCATCCAAAACATGCATAGTCACACACATACACACTGACATGCAGACACACACTCACTTCAACATTCAGACATGCATACACCCACACACAAACACACACATTCCTGCACACATGCAGACACCACACACTGACACCCGCACACACAACACCCCCCACCCTCCCACCCCCTCTGTCGTACGATCACCTTACCTGTGAGGGGAGAAGGTCGTCCAGCAGGGAACGGGAAGGAGCGCTTCCCCCAGCGGCAGGGCCCTGCCAACAGGACACGCCAGGCTGTATTATGGCCCATAATATGGCAGGAGGTGTCCTACTGGAGGTTGCAGTGCAGATGGTGGAACCGCCAGGCACCTCCGCCCGCCAGCACGAATACTGCCGGATTTCTGCCCAGAGTGTGGTGGAAAGCCAGCAGATCCCCTGATTGGGGTGTGGGGGGGGGGCAGAAGACCGCCAGCACTGGCGGTCTTCTGGTGCCCTTGGCTTTGGCTGTCTTTGAAAAGAACGCCAAAGTTATAATGAGAGCCAAGATGTGCATTATCGCTCTGTAACTTGCTGAATGGCACCAGCCAGACTGGTGAAAAACAGGGCACACACAGGAACATGTAGTTTGTAGATATCTCGAGAAGTGCTTTAAATGGAAACATTGAAGTGCTGGTACTCCGTACCAGAGTACCACGTTTTTTTTGGGAAGTGCACGCACTCTCCCTCTCAAAATAAAATGTGCCGGTACTCAGTACCGGACAGTACCGGCCCATTTGATTTTTCTATGTCTGCGTGCACTCTGGGTAAAATAAGGCTTGTTGTGATTGTGAGCTACTGGCAGGAGAAGCCAAAAAAAGTCTCTTGGCGAATATTTTCAGCACGAGCGAGTCTTTTGTAAGCAAAAGTGACGCGAAATTGCTTAGTGCGTAATTTCATGGTGCGAAATTGGTACCTTGTATTACAAATTGTGCCCGTGTAATTACATTTTCTCCCACTCCTCATTTCTTCTCCATCCACCCCATTTTGTTTCGTGCGTTCGTCCTCTCTGTGCGACCGTCACAGCTTGACGCGAACAGGAGCTTCAGTAGAGATGAACTACGCAGACATCTGACTGATCAGCACGTGCGGAGGTCCGAGATGGTTCTATACACTCATCGCGTAACCTAAACTGAGTAAATGTGCGAACGACGACACAAAATTAACTGTGCAGAAATGTATTAGACAATATATGAATGACATGCTAACCCCTTCCACTAATGCTCCATTTGTACTTGTTCTCGGTGCAGAATAAAAATACTAGTAAAATATTCCCCTTCCCCCTTATTCCTTGTCCCTTGTCTATCCTCGCTCCCCCTTCTCTCTGTCCCTCGCTCTCTTTTCCTCTCTCTCTTTCTCCCTCCACCCTCTGTTTCTTTCAATCTCTCTTTCTCCCTCCACACACACACACACACTCTCTCTCTCTCTCTCTCTCTCTCTCTCTCTCTCTCTCTCTCTCTCTCTCTCTCTCTCTCTCTCTCTCTCTCTCTCTCTCTCTCTCTCTCTCTCTCTCTCTCTCTCTCTCTCTCTCTCTCTCTCTCTCTCTCTCTCTCTCTCCCTCTCCCTCTCCCTCTCCCTCTCCCTCTCCCTCTCCCTCCCTCGCTCTCTCCGTCTCTCTCTCTGCTTCTCCCTGTGCATCTCCTATCTCTTGGCACTTCTCCCGCCCCTTCCCTGCCTCCCTGGGTACCCCGTGGCCTTGCGCCGTGGCCTCTCTCTATCTCATTCTTTCTCTCTCTCTCTCACACACTGCCCCTTTCTCCCCCTCCGATCTCCTGGCACTTCTCCCGCCCCCTTCCCTGCCTACCTGGGCACTCTCCCTCCCTCCTATCTCCAGGCACTCCCCCCCCCCCTTCCCTCACTAGCCCCCTGCCTACCTGGGCACCCCCTGGCCTGCGCGCCTTGACTTCCAACTCGGGGGCCCCTACTCACTCCAAGCGCTCCGATGCCAAAGCAGCCCCTGTCTGGGGGTCTCTCTTCCTTCCAGGGAAGGGCCGGCCCTTCATACACGTCCTTGGGTGGAGGAGGCCGAACCCTACAGCCCGAAGATGCCAACACCTGGCGCCAAGAGAGCAGAGGCGGCCTCAAGCGCTGTACCTACCTCCAGCCGGGCCCCACTGACTTACTGCACCCCGTGTCCCTGCTGCTGCTGGGGCGCCTGTCCTTACTACCGATACTACTGCTAGCACTAGTCGAACCTTTCCTTCCAGCTGCTGGGGGCGCCTGCCTGGGCTCCTGTCGTTACTACCGATACTACTACTAGCAGTACTCAAACCTTTCCTTACGGCTACTGCCGGGGCTCCTTTCGTTACTATCGATACTACTACTGGCAGTACTCAAACCTTTCCTTACGGCTGCTGGGGAGTGCCTGACTGCTGGGGTTCCTATTGTTAATACTGATGCTACTACTAGCAGTAGTCGAACCCTTCCTTATGGCTGCTGGGGGCGCCTGCCTGGGATCCTGTCGTTACTACCGATACTACTACTAGTAGTAGTCGAACCTTTCCTTATGCCTGCTGGGGAGTGCCTGACTGCTGGGGCTCTTATTGTTACTACTGATGGTACTAGCAGTAGTCGAACCTTTCCTTCCAGCTGCTGGCGGCGCCTGCCTGGGGCTCCTGTCGTTACTACTGACACTACTACTAGCAGTAGTCGAACCTTTCCATCCAGCTGCTGGGGGCTCCTGTCGTTACTAACGATACTACTACTAGTATTAATAGTTGAACCTTTCCTTACGGCTGTTGGTAGCGACTGCCTGGGGCTCCTGTCGTTACTACTGATACTACTACTAGCAGTAGTCGAACCTTTCCTTACGGCTGCTGGGGACGCCTGCCTGGGCTCCTGTCGTTACTACCGATACTACTACTACTACTAGCAGTAGTCGAACCTTTCCTTACAGCTGCTGGGGACGCCTACCTGGGCTCCTGTCGTTACTACCGATACTAATACTAGCATTAGTCGAACCTTTCCTTATGGCTGCTGGGGGAGTGCCTGACTGCTGGAGCTCCTATTGTTACTACTGATGCTATTACTAGCAATATTCAAACCTTTCCTTACGGCTCCTGGGGGCGCCTGCCCGGGGCTCCTGTCATTACTACCGATACTACTACTACTACTAGCAGTACTCAAACCTTTCCATACGGCTGCTGCTGGGGGCACCTGCTGGGGCTCCTTTCGTTACTATCGATACTACTACTAGCAGTACTCGAACCTTTCCTTACGGCTGCTGGGGAGTGCCTGACTGCTCGGGCTCCTATTGTTACTACTGATGCTACTACTACCAGTACTCGAACCTTTCCTTACGGCTGCTGCTGGGGGCGCCTGCCGGGGCTCCTGTCGTTACTATCGATGCTACTGCTAGCAGTACTCAAACCTTTCCTTACGGCTGCTGGGGCTCCTATTGTTACTACTGACACTACTAATAGCAGTAGTCAAACCTTTCCTTCCAGCTGCTGGGGGCACCTGCCTGGGCTCCTGTCGTTACTAACGATACTACTACTAGTAGTAGTCGAACCTTTCCTTACGGCGGCTGGGGAGTGCCTGACTGCTGGGGCTCCTGTCGTTACTACCGATGGTACTAGCAGTAGAACCTTTCCTTACGGCAGCTGGGGGCACCTGCCTTGGGCTCCTGTCATTACTACCGATACTACTAGTAGTAGTAGTCAAACCTTTCCTAATGGCTGCTGGGGGTGCCTGCCTGGGCTCCTATTGTTACTACCGATACTACTAGCAGTAGTAGTCAAACCTTTCCGTATGGCTGCTGGGGAGTGCCTTACTGCTGGAGCGCCTATTGTTACTACTGATGGTACTACTAGCAGTACTAGAACCTTTCCTTACGGCTGCTAGGGGCGCCTGCCTGGGTCTCCTGTCATTACTACTGATACTACTAGTAGTAGTAGTCGAACCTTTCCTTACGGCTGCTGGTGGCGCCTGCCTGGGGCTCCTGTCGTTACTACCGATACTAGTAGTAGTAGTAGTCGAACCTTTCCTTATGGCTGCTGGCCGCACCTGGACTTTCACTCTTATTGTTACTACCAATACTACTACTAGTAGTAGTCAAACCTTTCCCTACAGCTACTGGCCGTGCCTGTACCTTGACTCTTATTGTTACTACTGATACTACTACTAGTAGTTAAACCTTTCCTTACGGCTGCTGGCCGTGACTGTACCTTGACTCTTATTGTTACTACTGATACTACTACTAATAGTAGAAGCTATCCCTATGGCTGCTGGCCACGTCCGTACTTTGACTCATATTGTTACTGCTGATGCTGCTACTACTAGTAGTAGAACCTTTCCTTACAGCTGCTGGCCACAACTGTACTTTGCTCTTATTGTTACTACTGCTACTACTACTAATAGTAAAACCTTTACTTACTGCTGCTTGCCATTCCTGTACTTTGACTCTTATAGTTACTACCAATACTACTACTAGTAGTAGAACCTTTCCTTACGGCTGCTGGCCGTGCCTGTACCTTGAGTCATTGTTACTAAAGATACTACTACTAGCAGTACTCAAACATTTCCTTACGGCTGCTGGCTGCACCTGTACTTTGACTCTTATTTTTACTACCGATACTAGTAGTAGTCAAACCTTTCCTCATGGCAGCTGGCTGCACCTGTTCTTTGACTCTTATTGTCACTATTGACACCAACTACTAATAGTAGTAGAACCTTTAAACACGGCTCCTGGAGGTGTCTGTTCTGTGATTCCCATTGTTACTACTGATACTATTATTATTAAAAGTCGAACCTTTGCCTGCAGCTGCTAGGGGCGCCTCAACTGGGACTCTTCATGTTACTGGTGATACTACTATGAGTAGTAGTCAAACTTTTTCCTACAGCCCTTTGAGGTGCATGTTCTGGGACTCCTATTGTTACTACTGCTACTACTACTTGTGGTAGTCAAAACTTTCCCTACGGCTCCCAGATGTGCCTGTTCGTGGACTATCATTACTACTGATTTTAGTACAAGTAGTAGTAGTCAAACCTTTCTCTACGGCTTCTGTAAATGTATGTTCTGGGACTCCTGTTGTTACTGCTGGTACTACTACTAGTAGTAGTCAAACCTTTCCCTTTGGCTCCTATAAATGCATGGTCTGGTACTTCTATCATTACTACTGATACTACTAGTAGTAGTGTTCAAACCTTTGCCTAGGGCTGCTGGAAGCTCCTGTTCTGAGACTACTATTGCTATTACTACTAGTAATAGTCAAATCCTTCTCTGCTGGAGTCACCTGTACTTGGACTTCTATTGTTATTACTGATACTACTACTGGTAGTAGTTAAACCTTTCTCCACTGCTGCTGGAGGCACCTGTACTGGGATTCCTATTGTTACTACTGATACTACTACTGGTAGTAGTCAAACCTTTCCCTACGGCTGCTGGAGGCACCTGTTGTGGGACTCCATATCATTACTACTGATACTACTACTAGTAGTTGGTGAACCTTTCCTACCTGCTGCTGGAGGCATCTGCACTGGACTCCTGTTGTTACTACTGATAATTCTACTAGTAGTAATTGAACCTTTCCCTTTGGCTTCGGGTGACGCCTATCCTGGGACCTCTATTGTTACTACTGATACTTCTACTAGTAGTGTACAAACCTTTCCCTATGGCTGCTGGAGGTGTCTGTTCTGGGACTATTATCGTTACTACTGATGCTACTACTAGTAGTATTCAAACCTTTCCCTATGGCTGGTGGAGGCACCTGTTTTGAAACTTCTGTTTTTACTACTGATACTACTATTAGTAGTAGTCAAACCTTTCTCTACAGCTCTGGCAGTGCCTGTACTGGGACTCCTACCATTGCTACTACAGTGAGTAGTTGTAGAACCTTTACAAACGGCTTCTGGTGGCACATGTTCTGGGAATCCTAAAGTTAGTACCAGTACTACTAGTAGTAGTTGTCATACCTTTAGTAATGCTCGTAAGCCTGCTAATGTGGTAAAATCAGTAGCTGTTATAGTGTTTATGCTACAACTAGTACTGGTACTACTGTTACTAGTATTCACAGTCAGAATATTAACACTATAATTGCTACCAATGGGCATAGTGCTACTACTGCTCCTACTACTTTTATTACTACTACTAACCTTAATACAACTACTTGTACTAATTCTTTAACTAGATCATGAAGCACTAATATCTACTTCTATTACTATTATTAAAACTTCTTATGATATTCATTCTACATGAACCACTACTACTGTCTTAAAACACTATTAACATTAGGTACAACTACTCCTGGCTCTACTACTATTATTAGTCCTAGTAGTATTAATCTATAGGTACTACTCCTGGTCAGCTATGAGTCATAGTATTAGACTTCATAATACAACAGCAACCATTACCGTTGCTGCTGCTAACTGCTGTGTCTATTCCTGCTATTATTAACACTAGTATTCATGTAGTGAGACTGTAACTAGTACAGCTAACAGAACTACTACTAGATGTGCTACACTGAGTTTGGGTGCTAAGTACTGCTTCTACTGCGACTAGTAGTGACACTACTATTCCTGTAGTAAGAATGTAACTAGTAGAGCTAACAGAACTACTACTACCTGTGCTACACTTAATGCTGGTGCTAACTACTGCTTATACTACTAGTAGTAATGCTAGTATGCATGTAGTAAGACTGTATATAGTAGAGCTAATAGAACTACTACTACCTGTGCTACACTTAGTGCTGATGTTAAGTACTGCTTCTACTAGTAGTAATGCTAGTATTCATGTAGTAAGACTGTAACTAGTAGAGCTAACAGAACTACTACTAGATGTGCTACACTGAGTTTGAGTGCTAAGTACTGCTTCTACTCCTACTAGTAGTGACACTACTATTCATGTAGTAAGACTGTAACTAGTAGAGCTAACAGAACTACTAGTATCTCTGCTGCACTTAGTGCTGGTGCTAACTACTGCTTATACTACTAGTAGTAATGCTAGTATGCATGTAGTAAGACTGTAAATAGTAGAGCTAACAGACTTATTACTACCTGTGCTAGACTTGGTGCTGATGCTAACTACTGCTTATATTACTAGTGGTAACGATAGTATTCATGTAGTGAGACTATGCCTAGCAGAGCTAACAACTTATACTACTACCTGTGCTACACTTAGTGCTGATGCTAACTACTCCTTATACTACTAGTAGTGATGCTACTATTCATATAGTGAAACTGTAACTAGTAGAGCTAACAGAACTACTACTACATGTGCTACACTGAGTTGGAGTGCTAAGTACTGCTTCTACTCCTACTAGTAGTGACACTACTATTCCTGTAGTAAGAATGTAACTAGTAGAGCTAAGAGAACTACTACTACCTGTGCTACACTTAATGCTGGTGCTAACTACTGCATATACTACTAGTAGTAATGCTAGTATTCATGTAGTGAGACTGTAAATAGTAGAGCTAATATTGCTACTACTACCTGTGCTACACTTGGTGCTGATGGTAACTACTGCTTCTGTTACTAGTAGGTAGTGAGTCTTCTAATCATGTAGTGAGACTAACTAGTAGAGCTAACAGAACTACTACTCCCTGTGTGACATTTATTCTGTTTTTTTCTATTTGTGTTTTAGTAATTTATAGAGCGCATGGCTGCCCGAAGGCTTCCCAGCGCTAATGTGGGACCACATTAAACAGACAAAGCTGGCACCCTATACAGAAAACAGGAAAGTCTTCAGTAATTTGCGGAAGGAAAGTTCAGAATCTTCTAAGCGAATTTCAACTGGAAGAGAATTCCAAAGCTGGGCTGCCCTAAAGGGAAAGGATCTACCTCCCCATTTTTCTTTCTTAACCCGAGGGGTATTAAACGGGGAAGCAGAAGAAGATCTAAGTGGACGTAGGGGAGTATAAGGGGTTATATTTGTCTAAGAAAGGCTGGGCCTCTGTTATGAAGAGCACGGTTGACATAACAGGCAGCTTTAGAGTTAACGTGCTGTGCAACAGGTAGCCAATGTAAAAGGCTAAAGCAGGTTTTGCTGAAAGATGTCTGGGAGTGCCCATCAAAAGGCGGGCAGCCACATTCTGTACCACCTGCAACCTCCTCAGAACATATTTCGGGGAACTTATAAATAAAATAGTTCCGTAGTTGAACCGAGATAGGATTGGAGCCTGAACAATAAGCCGCTTGGCTAAAAAGGGTGAAAATGTAAAGATTTTCCTTCAAGTCCTCAAATTATAGAAACAAGAGGAAGCTAGTGTCTTTGCATGGCTTCCCATTGAGAGTTGTGTGTCCAGCCAAAAACCCAGGCTCTTAATAGTATCTTTAGGCGGAGGGAGATTGTTTAGTATTGCAGCGGCTGACATAGGGGACTGCACACGTGGAAAATTACCTATCAGCATGACCTTTGTTTTTCCATCATTTAATTTTAATTTACTATCAGCCATCCAGTCAGCTATATCCGACAGGCATAAGGAGAGGACGTCAGATTCTGAATTACTATCTGTAGAAAAAGAAAAAAACAATTGTGTATCGTCAGCATAAGAAATGAGTGATAGCCCATAGGGTTCCACAGTCTTCACCAACGAGGCCATATAAATGTTAAAAAGTGTAGGGCTCAGTGAGGAGCCCTGTGGGACACCACATGTCAGAGGGAAGATATCTGAGTAATATGTCTGAACTAGGACTTGAAATGTCCTCTGATCAAGGAACAACGTCGGCCATTTAAGGCAAATGCCTCCAAAGCCCATTTGAATGATTCTACATAGAAGAGTTTTATGGTCCACAGTATCAAATGCCGCACTCAAATCAAGAAGAATGATGGCTGCATATCCGCCTGCATCTAAACGGCGTCTAGCGTATTCTGTGACAGCCAGAAGGGCAGATTCCGTACTGTGGAGTGGCCTAAAGCCCATTTGAGTATTATGTAGAAGATTATGGGCCTGATTCTAACTTTGGAGGACGGTGTTAAACCGTCCCAAAAGTGGCGGATGTACCACCTACCGTATTACGAGTTCCATAGGATATAATGGACTCGTAATACGGTCGGTGGTATATCCGCCACTTTTGGGACGGTTTAACACCGTCCTCCAAAGTTAGAATCAGGCCCTATGTTTCTCCAGAAGTTCTGACATCTGGGAGTTGGCATGTCTCTCAATAATTTGGGAGAAGAGCAATTGGTCTATAACTGCTAAGTGAAGTTATATCGAGATTAGGCTTTTGTAACAGGGGCGTAACCACAGCATGTTTCTAGTGTAGGGGAAATTGTCCAGAACACAGGGAGTCATTGAGAATATTAGAACCGGAGTTACGACATCAGATCCCACGGCTAAGACAGACGGAGGAGAAGGATCCAAAGGGGACCCAGATTTTGTAGTACGAAGAGATTTTTCAACCAATTCTTCACTAATAGGCAGAAAGGCTGAGAATAGGACTCGAGAAACTTTATCGTCGGGGTCCGAGACCACTTTAATCACATTGGTCGAGTTATTAGAGAAGGTTGCCTGCATATCAAATATTTTCTTTTGAAAGAAACAGGCTAGTTCGTTGCTATGTTCCTTAGAACCTTCTATCTATTTAGTGCCTGTTCTTACTACTGCTTCTACTGCTTGTGGTGACACTATTTATGTAGTGAGACTGTAACTAATAGAGATAGCAGTACTACTTTACCTGTGCTATACATAGTACTGGTGCTAACTACTGCTTCTGCTCCTACTAGTAGTAACACTAGTATTCATGTAGTGAGACTGTAACTAGTAGAGCTAACTGAACTAGTACTACCTGTGCTACACTTAGTGCTGGTGCTAGCTACTGCTTCTGCAACTAGTAGTGACGCGACTATTCATGTGGTGAGAGTAAATAGAGCTAACACAATTACTACTACATGTGCTACACTTGGTGCTAAATAGTGCTTCTACTCCTACTAGCAGTAGTGGCACTACTAATCATGTAGTGAGACTGTAACTAGTAGAGCTGACAACTACATCTACTTGTGCTACACTTAGAGTTGCTACTAACTACTGCTTCTACTCCTACTAGTAGTAACACTAGTATTCATGTAGACCGACTGTATCTAGTAGAGCTAACATAAGTACTACTACCTGTGCTACACTTAGTGCTAACTACTGCTTCTACTCCTACTAGCAGTAATGCTACTATTTATGTAGTGAGATTATAGCTAGCAGAGCTAACAGAACTACTACTACCTCTGCTACGCTTAGCTTCTGGTGCTAACTATTGCTTCTAGTGCTAATAGTGACGCTATAATTCATGTAGTGAAACTAACTATTAGAGATAACAGAACTATTACTACATGTGCTACACCTAGTGCTGATGCTTACTACTGCTTCTGCTCCTACTAGTAGTAACACTAGTATTCATGTAGTGAGACTGTAACTAGTAGAGCTAACTGAACTAGTACTACCTGTGCTACACTTAGTGCTGGTGCTAATTACTGCTTCTACTACTAGTAGCGATGCTACTATTCATGTACTGAGACTATAACTAGCAGAGCTAACTGAACTACTACTACCTGTGCTATACTTAGTTCTGGTGCTAGCTGCTGCTTCTGTAACTAGTAGTGACGCGACTATTCGTGTAGTGAGACTAACTAGTAGACCTAACACAACTACTACTACACTTGGTGCTGGTGCTAAATACTGCTTCTACTCCTACTAGTAGTAATGCTAGTATTCATGTAGAGAGACTGTAACTAGTAGAGCTAACAGAACTACTACTACTTGTGCTACACTTAGTGCTGGTGCTAACTACTGCTTCTACTCCTATTAGTAGTAACACTACTATGTATGTAGTTAGACTATAAGCGCAGAGCTAACAGAACTACTACCTGTGCTACACTAGCTACTGCTTCTACTACTAGAAGTGACACTACTACTTATGTAGTGAGACTGACTAGTAGAGCTAACAGAACTACTACTACCTGTGCTACACTCAGTGCTGGTGCTAACTACTGCTTCTACTACTAGTAGTAACACTACTATTCATGTAGTGAGACTGTGACTAGTAGAGCTAACAGAACTACTACTACCTGTGCTACACTCAGTGCTGGTGCTAACTACTGCTTCTACTACTAGTAGTAACACTACTATTCATGTAGTGAGACTGACTAGTAGAGCTAACAGAGCTAACTACTACACTTAATGCTGGTGCTAACTACTGCTTCTACTATGAGTAGTGACACTACTATTCATGTAGTGAGACTGTAACTGTTTGAGATAACAGAACAAGTACTGCCGTGCTATAGTTAGTACTGGTGCTAACTATTGGTTCTACTCCTACTAGAAGTGACGCTACTAGTCATGTAGAGAGACTGTAACTAGTAGAGCTAACAGAACTACTACTACCTCTGCTACACTCAGTGCTGGTGCTAACTACTACTTCTGCTAGTAGTAGTGACGCTACTACTCATGTAGTAAGACTGTACCTAGTAGAGCTAACAGAACCACTACTTCCTGTGTTACTCTTGGTGCTGGTGGTAATCCTGCCCTCCTAGTACTACTGGTGTGGCTCCCACGAGTATTACTTGTAATACTGTTATTACTCCCTAGAAGGAGTGGGGGCGGGGAGCAGGGCAGGGTACGGAAAGGAGAGAGAGATGAATGGAGAGCGGGTCTGGGCCTGGGGAGTGATGGAAGAGGGGGGGTTTTGGAGGAGAGATGGAGGCAGTGCTGAATTTGTGCTTGTTGTTTCCGGTGCGGAGCACCGGCACTTGTTTTTGAGGGCTGGCGCTTAGTCTCAAGCATTTACTAGGAGCAAAAGACACATATGGGAAAGACGGAGGAAGACAAAAACGAAAAAGTGTCACAATGGGAGAAAGCAGAAAGCTGTAAGAGTGAGCTGAAGGGGCAGGGAGCGGCTGTAAATGGATTGAATAAGCCAGAGATGGCTTCAGGATTACGCTGCCTCAGTATTCCGTGCTCGCATATTTAAATACAGTAGCCCCGTGCTTCAGAGAAGGGGTTTGGGCACCGGCACGTTGTTATTTACAAATTAAGCACTGGATGGAGGGCCTTTCAGGTAAAGATGGTGAGGGGAAAGCCCACGGGGGGCGGGGAGAAGGGTGTTGACGTGACGGAAGTAGTGATAAGGTGGAGGCGGGGCTGCAGGGGGGCGCAGACAAGAGGGGGTGTTAAAGAGGTGTGGGGGGAGAGAAGAAAGAGTTGAGGGGGGACTGAGAGATGGCCATGAGACAGAGAGAGAAGTGGGTGGGGTGCAGAAAGGGTAGTATGACTAGAGAGGTGGCATGAAGAGGGTAGATAAAGACATGAAAGGGGTGGCGAGGAGAAAGACGAGGGGTGAATGAGAGGTGGGCACGCAGCGGGATGGAGGGAAGTGCACGGACGTGAAACAGGTGTGTGCGCAAGGGGGATGAGAGAGGGGGAGTGTAGAAGAGAGAGGAAGACGTGTGAGAGACAAGAGAAGAGAGAAGCGAAGGGAGGGTGGGGGCTATGAATGAGAGGTGGCACGCAGAGGGATGGAGGGAAGTGCACGGACGTGAAACAGAGGTGTGCGCAAGGGAGAGGAGAGGGGGGCGTGGAGAAGAGAGGAGAAGCGAGAAGTGGAGGGAGTGTGGGTATGAAACGGGCTCGGAGCTTTAAAACACGGAATAGTGAGGACATTAAATAAGAGAATGAGCGATAACTGGGTGAGGGGGGCAGAGGTACACGAGGGACGGGGCAAGACTGAAGGACCAGACGGGTGAAAGGACGAGGGGCAGCGGTGCCGGGAGAGTGGCAGTATGTCCCTCTGATGCAGAAGGACGCGGCGCCCTGCGCCCAGGTGCCAGCTGGTGCGTGTGCCAAGCACTGGCACTCGGTCGGGTTCACGCGCTCCCCATAGGCCGGGAGCAGGTGGGGGATTCCCGCCAGAGCTGGACTCTTGCCTCCGCCTGGCTGCCCGCTGGCACCGACAGCCTGGTCCCTCCTACGTCCCCAGCCTCCACTGGGCCCCTTCCCCTCCGGCCCTTCCAGCCTGGCACCGGACCTCACGCTGGCCGGGTGCCCGTCACGCTTCTGCAGGTGCTGCTGTGTCCTGCGCGTGACACAGTGCGTTACTGCCTGCCCTGGGCCAGTTCTCCCTGCCAAGGACATGTCGGGCGCACGCCACTGCGCCCCTTCCGCCCCGCGGTGTGCAGTCGTGATCCCTCCCGGCTCGCACCCGCTGAGGGAAGGTTCCCCCGTACCAGGGCCAGCTTGAACGCGGGTGGCGTCCGGTGTGACAGTCTGGTGCCCCCCTGATCTCCTCCTCCACGCATTTCCTCAATCCCTCCCTCCATTGGTGCCCCTCACCTGCCCAGTGCCCGCCTCATGAGTTTCATTCGTTTTACTACTCATGCCAGTGTAGGGTCGGAGTACTTTACATCGTACACATGCACAAAGCCACACACACTACAGGTAGACATTGAATCATACCTGTGTAAGTTACTGTACTTTTTCCATGGTCACCCCCAGCGTTTGCGACTGATGCTGCTCTGCTTTCGACTCTGAGAGTGCACTGAAGGCTGCCGACCAGACCTCAGTGCTCACACACACCAGACCTCAGTGCCCTCACACACCAGACCTCAGTGCTCTCACACACCAGACCTCAGTGCTCTCACACACCAGACCTCAGTGCTCACACACACCAGACCTCAGTGCTCTCACACACCAGACCTCAGTGCTCTCACACACCAGACCTCAGTGCTCTCACACACCAGACCTCAGTGCCCTCACACACCAGACCTCAGTGCTTTCACACACCAGACCTCAGTGCTCTCACACACCAGACCTCAGTGCCCTCACACACCAGACCTCAGTGCTCTCACACACCAGACCTCAGTGCTCACACACACCAGACCTCAGTGCTCACACACACCAGACCTCAGTGCTCACACACACCAGACCTCAGTGCTCTCACACACCAGACCTCAGTGCTTTCACACACCAGACCTCAGTGCTCTCACACACCAGACCTCAGTGCCCTCACACACCAGACCTCAGTGCTCTCACACACCAGACCTCAGTGCTTTCACACACCAGACCTCAGTGCTCTCACACACCAGACCTCAGTGCTCTCACACACCAGACCTCAGTGCTCTCACACACCAGACCTCAGTGCTCTCACACACCAGACCTCAGTGCCCTCACACACCAGACCTCAGTGCCCTCACACACCAGACCTCAGTGCCCTCACACACCAGACCTCAGTGCTCTCACACACCAGACCTCAGTGCTTTCACACACCAGACCTCAGTGCCCTCACACACCAGACCTCAGTGCTCACACACACCAGAACCTCAGTGCTCTCACACACCAGACCTCAGTGCCCTCACACACCAGACCTCAGTGCTCTCACACACCAGACCTCAGTGCCCTCACCCTAAAGTGTAAGTCGCACTGGCCTTAGCTAACTGGACGTTTCCATCTTAATTGTAAGTCCATAGTAAATCGTACTCTGGTGCCCAGGGCATGTACATTTGAGGGGTACCCCAGGGCTTGCTGCACTGTTTGTGCCACCCTGGAGGTCCCCCAAGTAAAGCACGTCACACAGTCCGCCACTGCAGACCGGTGGAGCAGTCGTGCACTGCTAGCCTGACTGCCATTGAAAACAAAGGCGAGGCCACCACGTCCCCCGGACATGTGTGTGCATCACCCCTCTGGCAGGCCTACCGAGCCCCTGAGACAGGGTCCCACATATTACACAGGCAGGACATGTACTTCACATGTCCTGACAGTAAAGTAGGCAAAACTATTTTTACTGTGTAAAGGCTTGGTCGCCCAATTGGCAAATTCAGGGTTACACGCTGACCCCTCAGCTGTGCTAACTAACTCCTGAGCTGTGCGACCAGAGGGGGCCCTCCAAAGTATCAAACAACTTGTTACATTAAGCTCGACTTGTATCTCAAGTCAAATTAATGCAACTTGCTGCAGTGTGCACCCTTAGCGAAGCTGCCACTTTGTTGCCTTTAAAACTCCTGTGCCTTCCCGGGCACATATGGAGCCTGTTCCATGAGACAGCTTTCTGCCCTTCTGGAGAGACGAGCTTCTGACTCCCAGGAAGGAGAACAATGAGGGATTGCAGGCCAGGGAGGTGTCACTCCCGCAGGAAGCCACTTGGGTGTTAGTCCCAAGAGACAGACTTCAAAGGTGAAGACGCCTTTGAAGGGCTGATGTTTAGCAAGAGCGAGGAGGGCATGGGAGGCAGAGAGGGGAACCAGTTGCCAAAGTGCTTTCCCCAGGGGCTGTAGTCCTGCAGT
Source organism: Pleurodeles waltl (assembly GCF_031143425.1). NCBI lineage: Eukaryota > Metazoa > Chordata > Amphibia > Caudata > Salamandridae > Pleurodeles > Pleurodeles waltl. Next base: position 69,615,579 of record NC_090444.1, on the reverse strand, counting down.
AGCCACACGCCAGTGGTGGGCTAGTGATGTCTGTACACCGGGAGAAGCGTCTCGCTATCTTGGGGGTGGGCAGAATGGTGCATCCTGGGATAGCCAGATGCCACACTCCACAGGAAGTGGTCACCAGGTGGAAGGGAACCCGGTAGCCCACTGGCTACGAACCTACCAACTGCATCATTCCCTGAGGGCACGCTCCAAGCATAAATGGGGCACCCTTGCCCCCCAGACCTCAGATGTCGACTGACTCAGAAGAAGGACTGCAGCAGTACTGCCATGCTGCACTGAGGGACCAGCAAAGTGACGGTGCGCAGACGAGGACTGCACCTGCTGCACCTGGTGACTATCGAAGAGGGGGACTGTGCCTGCTGTGTCCTGCTCAAGGAGAAGCTGTCTTCAGAGCCTAGTCAAGCTCAAGAGAACTTGAAGGAACAGCTGACTGGCCTGTTCGCAGCACATGGACACAACAGCTGAAGAAGCCTGCTGGAGCAAGTTGGTAGCCCAAAGTCTTCAAGCCATTACCTCTGCCACCGTGCGGCACTGAGGACCAAGACCTGATGCACAGAGTTGCACTCAAGGTCTATCGGAGAGTTCCTGGGACCCTCAGAAGAAAAGTTATTGACCCAGGAATAAGTGGCCTGTGACCGTGAAACCGGGCAACTTGTATTCTAGTGGTGACTGGACTTCGGCCAGACTGGAGAGGGCCTCGTGGGACCTCAACCCTGCAAGCAGGACCCCATCATTACCTTTGCGGACCAAAAAACCCCTGCAGGAGGACCCATGTTGACCGCTTAGCATCTACAGCAAACTTTGAGCATCTTCAGGATCCTTCATTCTTTGTATCAGGACCACTGCATAGGAATGAATTCCAACACAGATACATTGCCAGGAACCATTGAAGGACTGCTCCTCCTGTGCAGGTAACTGTTCTTGAGGACTTTGCTGGTCCCCGTGACTTGCTCTCTGCCTGCCAGAGTTGGTCACCCCAAGAACCGCTAACAGACTGTTGACACTTACCCAGGCTTTCCTTGACGTTGTTTTGCTGTCGCCCGTCAACTATGCTTGATGTTGTGTTGCTATTGTCACTCACCCATGTCTTGTGTTCTTTTGCTGTTATGTCTCACCCATGTTTGATGCTGTTACGCTATCATCCTTCACCCATGTTTGATGCTGTTACGCTATCATCCTTCACCCATGTTTGATCCTGTTACGCTATACGCTATCATCCTTCACCCATGTTTCATGCTGTTACGCTATCATCCTTTACCCATGTTTGATACTGTTACGCTATCATCCTTCACCCATGTTTGATGCTGTTACGCTATCATCCCTCACCCATGTTTGATACTGTTACGCTATACGCTATCATCCTTCACCCATGTTTGATGCTGTTACGCTATCATCCTTCACCCATGTTTGATGCTGTTACGCTATCATCCCTCACCCATGCTTGATGCTGTTAAGCTATCATCCTTCACCCATGTTTGATGCTGTTACGCTATCATCCTTCACCCATATTTGATGCTGTTACGCTATCATCCTTCACCCATGTTTGATGCTGTTACGCTATCATCCTTCACCCATGCTTGATGCTGTCACGCTATCATCCTTCACCCATGTTTGATGCTCTTACGCTATCATCCCTCACCCATGTTTGATGCTGTTACGCTATCATCCTTCACCCATGCTTGATGCTGTCACGCTATCATCCTTCACCCATGTTTGATGCTGTTACGCTATCATCCCTCACCCATGTTTGATGCTGTTACGCTATCATCCTTCACCCATGTTTGATGCTGTTATGCTATCATCCCTCACCCATTTGATGTTGGCATGCTGTCATACAGCACCTGTGTTTGATGTTGTGTTGCTATCATCCCTCATCCATCTTTGATGTTGTGTTGCTGTCATCACTCACCCATGTCTTGTGTTCCTTGCCGTTATCCCTCAGCCGTCAGTCTGTGTGTAGAAGTAGACGTGATGTGTCCTGTGAGAGAAAGAACAGTGACTGTGGTTAGTGACCCGGGTGGAAGTGAGCTGACGTGGAACCCTAGGAGATGCCAGGTACACTGGGTGCCCAGCTCTTGCCCATTCGGTATGACTTGTACCTGATAATTAGGTGTCCGGATCCCCAACATGGCGGCAAAGAAACCCGCATCTTAGGAGATGACGCTCCAGAATGACCCATAGTGTGACCAATTAACTGGACCTCCGCGGAGAATTAAAATGATTATTTATTCATTACACACCTGCTGAGAGTTGGCCAACCCCTTCTTCTTCCCCTTCTCTAGCGTCAGACATAGGGTTTGACTTCATTCTCCAGTTAATGCTCTTTTGTTAGCATGTAAGCTACGTATGTGCATATTACGTTGTTTTACACTGCTCCCTCCAGCTGCTGCCTCTTAGAACACTATGGGCCTGATTCACAAAGCTTTTGCGTAAGTTTACGACTCTTTTGCAATTCACAAAAGAGATTCATGAGTAGTATCTTTAGAATGCCCATCTTTTTATGCGCGGGTCTGTGCCACGAATGCGGAGACTCCTCAGTCGTAAAGTTACTACTCATGAAACTCTTTTGTGAATTGCAAAAGAATCGTAAACTTGCACAAAGCGTAACTCACCTTTATGAATCAGGCCCTATGCACATAACAGTAACACCCAGAAATGGATGCTGGCATCTAAGGACAAACAGTGTTTGCTCGTACATAATAATATTACTTTTCCATCAGTTTAATTTTACTTATGTTTTTTTGCTTTGGGTTGTCCAGACTGATGTCAGTTATGGAGGATTTGAGTTATGTTTTACTGAATTGTACTCCAGCACAACGAGTATTTATTTGTAATCATAGGAGACAGTAAGCAGCTCTTGTTTTTATTGACTTCCCACGTGGCCAGTTTGGACTGCCAGCCACTAGCAGTGCATATATTGGCAGCACGTGGGCTTTAAAGGGAGATACTTAGTAGAGAATTGTGAATGTGGTTATGATTATTAAAAGGGGGGGGGGGGCAAAGATATATTTTTGTTTTGCGTTCTCATTTGAATTTGTAGATAATGTACTTTGAAGAAGGTTTTATTAACTGAAAGGCACTAAGGATTGATTCTGACACAGGACGGACTAATAAAACAATGAGTAAAAGAGATAAAATGTAGTTTTTTATAAAGAAAAGGTATAAGTATTCTAAACAGATATTTGTCTTGTATTTCTATCAGGATTAGGGACGAATTCTGGAGATAGATCATAAAACTGAAATTAACAAGAGTGAAAAGTTCTTTTTCAACAATAAGTGTGACACACAGTGCTTAATTTGAGCCGGTACGGGCCACCTGCACTCATTTTAGGGGACCGGCACTTGTTTTTCCCCATCAGACATTTACTGAGAGCAAGAGAGGGAGATAAGGTGGGAGAGTGAGACAGAAAAACAGTGATAAAGGGAGAAAGCAGGAACCTGAAAAAGAAAGCTAAAAGGGCTGGGAGTGTCTGGTAGTGGATTAAAGAGGCATGAGGTGAATTCAAGACTATGTTGCCCTGGTATTGGGCACAGTGGCCTTCAATAATGCTGGGCACGAGCTACTGAGCTGAGCTTTGGCCACTGGCGCTCATTCTTTTACAAATTAAGCACTAGTGACAAATTGGTGGATTGCTTTCATCCCCATGGATAGAGACACAATCGAGAGCTTCCTTCTCACGTCTCAGCCACAGGCTTCGTTTATGGTCCTCACTTCCCCCAGAGCTCAGCATCTCTGATTCAGACACATATCTGTGTAATCCCCTCTATGTTAAGAAACCTTCTCACGCCTAACCCTTGGCGTAGAGTGGGGAGGTGCCACTGGAGAGTGGTAAGCTCAGCGGCATCCCGCAGAGCCTTCCAGGGCAGGGTTGGCAATGGTCCTCCACTCTGGCAGATATTTAGCTTCCAAGGTGAACCACAGTCCGTCTCCGGCACTCGCACAGGGCGAGGACATCGGTGAGCCTCACTGGTGCCGAAGGTGCTCTTGGGGATCCCAGCATCCTGTACTGGATGAGCGAGGCCTCCAGATTCTCGCCTCGCTTTCACAGCACCTAGAGACTGCCTAGTAACGTGACCCGTGACTACCTTAGGGCCTGATTTAGATACTGGCGGACGAGTTACTCTGTCACAACGTTGAAGAAAATCCCGTCCGCCGAAATATAAATCCCGTAGGATAGAATGGGATTTATATTTCGCCAGACAGGATGTCCGTCATCATTGTGATGGAGTAACTTGTCCGCCAAGATCTCATTCAGGCCCTTAGTGTAGTGTGCACTACTTGTGTTACTACTCAGTCCCTCCCAGTCCTTATTGTAATCCCTGAGCATCCCTGTTCACGTTTTATACTCCAATTCTGATCCTTGAGTAGACGTGTCCGTGCCTTGCACCTCCATCCAGTGCCCCAGTGGATCTGTTTACACTTTATTTGTCCCTAAACTGTTACATCTTTACCTCCATACTCCATCCCCCGAACACGATGGCCCGCGCCTTGTACCAACCTTTTACTGAACAGTCATGTTCAGTTCATGTTTTTTTTAAAAACATTCTGTTTTTATTAGTCTTTGAAATGTGTGGTACAACCCACACATGGTCACTCATATTGCTTGCGCCTGTATATTTTCTTGTTATTGTGTTTGTATGAATCACATCTTGTCACCCCTTCCCTCCCCCAGAATTGGAGTTTTCACACTCCCAGAATACATGCAACAGATATTTCTCAAGGTGCATGGACAGGTCCCCTTTCCAGACTGTCAGTTACATGTTCCAAGAGTCCACCCACTCAGCTCCCTTTTACTAGGTATAGAGGTTCAGCGCTTGCAATCTTGCAGGGGGTGGTGGGGAGAGCAGGGCTGGCTTGGGATATCGTTTGATAAAGGAGTTATCAGTGGACTCCATAGTCCTTCAAAGTCTTTATTCCGCTTGTTCAACCCCCTCCACCTCCCGCCCCCCGAGTTGTCCTCCCAGTTCCATTATGTGCCATCATAACTTTTGACGTCAATGTGAAATGAAGGGGGGGGGTCATTTCTTTTCCAGTACTTAGCTAACATGTTTGTTGCTGCCCCCCCCAAACATTCCACATTATTAATAGATGTGCTGTTGTCTGATGCTCTAATTGTGGGGTGCACAAACCCGAAATTACAAAATTGATTCGACGACGGTAATGGATATTTAATTGTCGTCATGCCCAGGATGGCCAGGTAAAGGGTCAACCCCAACACATGGAAGTCGCCCTTTGTGTCCCATCCTCGCAAACACAACGCGCTCGTTTGGTGGGTATATGTTATCAAGCTTCGTTGGAGTTAAATATCACCTTGTAGTGTGCCTGTCTGCCTACAGCGCTGTGTGAGTACTTGGCGGTATCTCCGCACACCTCTCTCCATCATGTGTATTATGTCTCTTCCCCCACAGGCCCTGCTCAGTGTGCGTTCAGGATATTTGTAGAGTTAGGATAGGTGCCCCCTGTGATGCTGTAGAGGACGCGGCTCCCTCCCTGCCCCTTAATAGTTTCACAGTTGATCCATATGGAAAAGATTTCGGGTAGCTGCCTTTTTAATCTCGGGGTGTGTTCAATTTACTCCAATCAGTGGACATACCTTTTCACACTTTATTCCAATTCATGAACACCTCTGTTAGGACATCCCCGTACTCCATTCTGTGAACCCAACTGCTGATACTGCGTATCCTTATTCCATTGTTTCGTGTTACACTCTTATTTCAAGCCATACACCTCCCCTTTACCACTTTATGTTTGTTCCAGTCCATAGCCCCAACCTTTCACTGCTTGCATCTTAGTCCAATAAAAAAAAAACATCATTCACACCTTATACCTTTTTCCAACCCAGTAGTCCACTATTCACAATTGGTACCATTTATTCCAATCCATAGACCAACCTCTGGGCAGCTTGCAGCCCTCTTATTCCAACCATAAACCCACATCTTGATACTGTGTATCCTTATTCCAACCATAAACCCACCTCTTGATACTGTGTATCCTTATTCCAACCATAAACCCACCTCTTCATACTGTGTATCCTTATTCCAACCATAACCCACCTCTTCATACTGTGTATCCTTATTCCAACCATAACCCCACCTCTTGATACTGTGTATCCTTATTCCAACCATAAGCCCGCCTATTGTCATAATGTAGCCTTGTTGCTACCACAAGCACACCTTTTAACATCATGTACCCTTACACTGACCAGAAGCTCACCTCATGACATCATATACCCTTTTCCCAACCATAAGCCCACCACTTGCCATCAAGTTCCCTTATTCCAACTATAAACCCACTTTTTGACATAATTTACCCTTTTTCCAACCATAAGTCATCTTCTTAACATCATGTACTCTTATTCCACCATAAACCCATCTGTTGACATAATGTACTCTTATTCCAACCATAAGATCACCTTTTGACATCACGTGTCCTTCCTGCAACCATAAACCCTCTTGTGGACTTCTTGAACTCTTATTTCAGTCTATGAGCAGATGCGTTGACATTGCTGCTCCTTATTCCAGTCCTCAAAAGACCTGAAATCCACATGATAATCCCTGAATGCTTTCCAGAGATGTGTAAGAGCAGTGTTTTGCAGAGACTCTTTTCTACAACATTTCACTTAACCACAAAGGGCCTCATTTGGACCTCAGTGGTCTTTTCGCAAGACCACTGAGGTACCGCCGTGCTGAAGACCGCCAGTGCAGGCAGTTTTCCACACAGCGTATTATGACTGCTGGCAGCCCTCTGTCCTTTTTCAGACGGAGAGCCGCCAGCAGCCATACTGGCGGTCGGCGGTGAAGTGGAGGCTGCTCCACCTCCACCGCCACGCCAACAGAACACCACCCAGCGAATCACGTCCCATGATTCGGCGTGGTGGTGTTCTGGTGACGGGGAGCTGGCGGCGGAGCAGCCCCCAGGGATCCCGTTCCCTCCCAGAGGATCACCGGACAAGGTAAGGTGATTGTCCATTAGGGGAGAGGGGTGGGGGGGTGTTGTGTGTTGTGTGCGTGCATGGGGTGTGCGTGTGAGTGTGTAGAGGGGGTGTGTGAGTGCGTGTATGCATGCAGGGGTGTGTTGTGTGTATGGAAAATGTCTGTGTGTATGTCTGCGTGTGTGTAGTTGTGTGAGTGTGCATGTAGGGGGGGTGTGTGTGTCAATGTTAGTGGGGTGTGGGGAGGAGGGTCCTACCACCTTTGGGTCATTACCACCCTGGCAGTTGGAGTGGAGAAGTGGCGGTTTTGCATGGCGGTCACCGCCATGCTTGTAATTTCATTTTTTTTACCGCCCGCCTGTTTGTGGTATTACCGCCACTTCACCGACCGCCAGGGTTGTAACGAGGGCCAGAGTCTGTTCTGGACAGTAGATAGATTGCCAAGCATGCAACAGCACAGCATCTACTAAGAGGGCTAATCCTGGGGAAATTGTGGCATTTGACTGTATGATAAAGTGACTGATTTAGAGTCTGGAGGATGGAGTAATGTCCATCTGTGTGACAAAGTAAATTACTTGGTTGCCTTAACAGACGTCCCCTTCCTCAAATTGAGAGATGTCTGCTGGCCCGAGGACCTCTCTTAACTGTGGCAGGAATCGCCATCATAAAAGTTTCTGTCAGACTTGTAAACTTTTGACAGATGGCTATGTTAAATATGATGGGTGGCTGTCATATGTTTAGAATGCTCCACTTAAAAAAAAAAAACTCTTAAAGCGTGAGTTTGTTTTTGAAAAATGTAGAGCCAATGGCCCCCACACCATGGGACGTTTCCCCGATGGCATGGGGCAACTTTTTTATTTTTGCTGTCCCTCGCTACAAAAACCTGGCGGTGAGGGGCAGCACAAAGAGCCGTCTGACCTCCCACCCTAAATCTGGGGGATGGTAGGATGATTTATCTCTAAAAGCCCATACTTCATCAGGCTACCGGAGGAGTATGTCGATGAAAGAGCCAACGTAGGCACTGTCACTGACGTACTGTTGATCCACCCAACTCAAAATCAGCTACGCAGAGTGAGAGAATGGCGTAGAGGGTACTCCATTGGCGTTGCAATGGAGTCCCCTTTCTACCTAACTTGTAATCAGATGCAAAGTCTCTTTAAAAAGATGACCTCTTCTGTTGCTTCGTCTTGTAAGCTTTTCAAGAACCCAGATTTTTAAGTAGACACATGTTTACCCTCTACGTGGTGCTTGCTCTTGACAGCAAGCCAACACCACAATCAAAATATTGGGCACCTCAGTGGCAACTTGTGTCTCTGTAAAGCCTGTAGTGATTGCTACAATTTATCATGCGCTAAGGGTCAGCTCAAGGCCAGTGCAAAGGTCATGAAGATCCATCCAATGGAGGGGGGGCTGGCGAACGGCTGTCCCCATCATACATAGCAACCCTCAAAAAATGGTGAGTGAAACTAGAATATGACCAAGAGGCTTGTGCTGTAATTGACAGGTCTGCTGCAACATTTCTATATTCTTAGCGCTGGGATGACCGTGGACTGACTCATCTATGCTGACGGTTGTACGTGAGTAGTAGTTAACCTTAGACACGGAGTGTGGGCGACTGTTCTTACAAAACACATGGCGTTGTTACCCACTTGCAATTACTGTCATTGTTATCTGTCACTGAGACTTGTCCTTTCCAAGATCGGTTCCTACTGGAAGACTGGCTCGGGCAGCACTTGGGTCCAGGTGTGCGCGGCAGCTGGACTCAACGAGGGCTCTTTTTTCACTGATGTGCCGGGCACATTTCTCCCCCGCCTACAGATACCTCTGAGCACAACTGGTCACCTTCTAGTAAACCTATTCATCCAACAAGCGGCCCTTGGTTCCTCTTTATTTTTTCCATTCATTCATTTATCTAATTTGTTGAGCGCACAGTTGTGGATTCCTTGGCACAATGATAAACTGAGGGCTTAGGCAGATATTTCCAGTTGAGAAGCAGATTAGAAATACTCACTGAAGTGACAGGTCAGATTGGTGATGGCCCTTAGATGAATGGCAGGTGGTTCCATTGGCTGGGTCTAGTGCAGAGAAGGCCCGCCCCCCTCTCCTCTCCCTACTGAATTAGGCCTCTGGAAGGATCCTTGACGTTGCTGACTGCAAGGGTCTTCTCAGATGGTACCAGGTTAGTTTCTGCTTCATGAACAGGGGATTGAGACACGGATGGTGCAATGCGTAATGTCAGCCAACCCCAGACTTATGCCCATAAGTGTATTTTGTCATACTTGCAGCCAGGATCTATGCGCCATCACAAAGTCTGCCAAGAGGCTCATTCTGTATTGGTGGCTCTCCAAAGATGCACAAATGTTTTCAAAAATGATAAATTACATTGACATCACTCTGAAAATGGAGGTGGGATGATCGCGGACGCCAATGAGTTTGGTTGGTGAACAAATCAGGATGTATATATACTGTATGAGAGTCACTTAGTGCGCCCATGTGTTTAAGCATCTCTCTTTAACAAAGAATATGCTAGATAGAAGGGACATTTTCTATTTATTGGTGTATCCATTCAGAGTTGTCTCTCCAGGTTGTGTCTGTTTTGAGTGTCAGCTGCCTTCAGGTGGATAGTCTGACCAGACCTCTGCAGCCACACGTTGCCACTGCTTGCACTGTTGTCGCTAACAACCTTATGCTTGTTTTCATCATGTTTAATGATGCTTAATATGCATTTATCTTTACAAGTGTTTGCCTATGTCGAGTCCTTCTGTGTACAGCACTTGTTGATTGCCATAGATCCCCCTGTGTCTGCTGTGTCCAGGTAGCGTGGGAAAGCTCCCTTCTTGGACAGGAGTGTTTCCAGAACTCCTCCACTTGAGTGTCTCTCTTCTGTTCAGCATCACCCTGACCTCCTGGGTTTTTGCTTCACTAGTCCCGGGGGCCATTCTCAAGTCCAGCAGCCGTTCGCTCTAATGAGATCTAACAAGAAGGGAGCACTTGCTGAGTTGGTGTTGCTTGTTATAGTGAATGGTTGGTTAATATTATGGTCAGGGTAAATGATTGTTTAGTAATCTAGTGGTTAAAAACATTGTCAAAACAGACATTTAGGTGATTCTTTGGAGAGTCACTAGGTGAGAAAAAGCCAGGGATGGCTCCTCCACCATGGCGGAGGAGTGTCAACCCCCCCACCTGCCTCCTCAGCAGTAGCGGCAAAACTTTTACAGTAAAAACAGAATAAACTATGTTTTACGTTTTTACTGCAAAAGGGGCGGGGCTACTGGCACGACAGAGACTGAGGAGTGCTGCGCATGTATGTTTGGCCAGCCATCTCGGGTCAGTCAAACATACATGCACAGTAGGCTCTGTCCAACCCGAGCCCGCAGTGCCGGATTGGAGAGAGCAGGCAGAGGCTCCCACTCTGCCTCGGAGCGTCCAGCCAGGTCGCTCCCGTCCAATCCTACTACTGCTTTCATGCTACTGGCAGCATGGAATCAGCGGTACGATGGGACGCAGGGCAGGCTGGGAGCCTAAGCCTGTCCCTGCAGATGATTAGCGGGGAGCGGTTCAGAGGTGGCACAGCGCAGCAAAACAGGTACGTTTTTTCTTTTTCATTTATTTATTTATTATTTTTTCACGCTCCCTCATGCCGCCCCTTCTCCCTCCCGTGAGCCAAGACTGGAAAAAGCTCTGTCACTTTGCCTGGCCTTTCTTGTTCTGCTGGGACTTTAACCGCCTTGACCCTCGCCTGACCTTCCTTTTTCTACGCTGGGCAATAACCAACCTGACTCCGCCTGACCTTTCTTGTTCTGTACTGGACTATAATCGCCATGACCCTCACCTGACCTTCCTTGTTTTATGCAGGGCAGTAACCAACCTGTCCTCAGTTGACCTTTTTGTTCTACCCTGGGCTTTAACCAACCTGACCTTGCCTGACCTTCCTTGTTCTGTGCTGGGCTATAAGCGCCTTGACCCTCGCCTGACCTTCCTTGTTCTATGATTGTTTAAAACCGCCTTGACCCCCGCCTGACCTTCCTTGTTTTATGCAGGCCAGTAACCAACCTGACCTCATCTGACTTTTTTGTTCTATGGTGAGCAATAACCATCCGATGGAAGAGAGTTTCAGTCAGTGATGAGGGATGACCTGAATGAAGCTGGGAGCCCTTCACATAACAGGTCATGGTCTTAAGTCAAAGGTTTCAAGCACGCTCCAGATCCACCGTAGCTTATTTAAGGGCTGGGGTGATGTACTCTGTATCACCTACATTGGCGGTGAGGTATGCATCGATATGCCGTCTTGGAGTAGGTCGACATGGGTCATAGGAAGCCCTAGATTCAGCTCATTGCCATGCTCTCAATGATGAGGTAGGTTTCTGGTACCCATGACAGTGTCTGCTTCAGGACTGCACAAGTTGTGATTAAGTGGTTGACTGTGAGTATGGGGCCTTTTGTGGGGTACATGGTGAGTTTGGGAATCAAGCCAGTGACCCAGAATAAGTCATGTCTGTTTGATCCAAGTGACTGTAAAATGGTACTTCCATTAACATCTCCACCTCTCTCTTTTCCAGGACTACACCGATGCTCTCATCACCAACTACTATGTGAGTACTGTGACATTAACAGGTTTGGGTGGTGTTGCGTAGCCAACGGGAACCAAAAAAACAGCCCTGGGACAAAAAGTTCATCCCATCCCAAACTATACAGTGCGAGCAAGTGCACAAAGGCAGGCCAACTGCACCCTTGGGCACAGGGGATTCCAAAATTAATGCAAATTGGTGCACTTAACTTGGTCCACTTTAAAATATTTCTTGGTAACCAAACCATAAATGTTTTACTTGCAGTTTTGAAGGGGTACTGATGAAATGTTCTGTCATAGTTCCCATGAGCAGTATTTCTCTCTGGCAGAGTCATCTGTTCCTCCTCCTTCTGTTTCTCTCTCCGAAGTGACAGTGTGTGGTCAGAGCAGTTACTGACTGTGGTGGTTTCTTTCATTATTATGTGAGGGAACATGTAGGGTGTGTGATAAAACCAGGGAATAAGATGTCTGCCTCCGCAAGGGAATACCCACAAACATTCAACTTTGTAGGCATTTCGAGGTACATTTCCACATTAGACACAGTCAAATATTTACTCCTTCAAAAGACAGAAGTTCATCCCCATGCAGCCACTGGGATCGTTCGGGAAACTTACCCTAAAAAGGGAAAGGAAAATCATTTCTGCATGTCGAAAAAAAAAGATTTAAGGGGGAAATAAACTTTTGCAAACAATTTACATATTCATAAATATACACTCCTCATTTTTACCCATGCAAATGGAATCCAGATGTAAACTCCCAAGGAAATTATTGCACTGCTGCTAGGAGCAACTTTTTTAGAATTACTCCTAGAATTCCAAAAATGTCAGAAATTTACTCCAGATATGAGACTGGGCAAGCAGCTGGAAACGAAACATCTAATTCTCAACTCTCTATCGTGCCATGCTGTACATAGACCACTCACTAGTTCGGCAGAGGGATCCTTGCAGCCAGCCAATAGTCTTGGGGCCATGGTTTGGGAAACTGCACTTCTAGTGGCCACCTTTGGCAGAGATGCCCAGCCTTAGGCCACCCTCTCAGAAGGCAGGGTTATCAGTGTACCATTGGGAGGCAAACACTTGTATGCTAAGCAGCTGGTAACTGGCTCGCAGCATAGAGCCCTGCATAAGGGACGTCACTTTATCTCTGCTTTTTTCTTTCTTCATATAGTTCTTTCTCTCTCCACCGTGACTTTCCTCATCCTATTTTTGGCACCTATTACATCATTGCCTCTGCTCTTTGCTGCTTCCCCTCCCTCCTGTTACTACCTCCCTCCATGACTTCCCCTGACAAGAGGTTAATTTGTAAATAAAAATGTGCTGGTGCCCAAAGCTCTCCTTTGAAACATGGGGCTGCTGCAATTAAATGTGCGAGCCACCGAATACTGAGGCGGCGTAATTCTGAAGCCATCTCGGGCCTCTTTAACCCATTTACAGCCACTCCCTGCCCCCTCATGTCACTCTTGCAGCGTTCTGCTTTCTCCCTTTGTGAAGCTTTTTCGTTTTTCTCTTCCTCCCTATTTTCCATATGAGGCTTTGCTCCCAGTAAATGCCTGAGGCAAAAAAATAAGTGCTGGCCTTCAAAAATAAATTCCGGTGCCTTGCACCGGAAAACTACTGGCTCAAATTAAGCACTGCCCCTGAACCATCTCTGCCTGCTTTTCTGTTTTGTGAGGCTGAGGTAGAGAGCTTATAATGAACCATCATTAAATCAACAGCCGTAAAAAAAAAGGTGAAACACCCATGTTTTCTATAAAGTAACGTCAGAGAAAGTTTATCTAAAGCCATTCATATCATTGAGGTTAATAGGAATGTATCTAGTTTTAGGATAGAAACGGTGTAAGTTTGCTACATTTAAAGTATAAGCATGCAAGTATATTTGCAATGTGTGTATTCATAAATAATTCAAACGTTAATGCACGTGTCTTTTGTCTGTCGACATTGTACACGGACACAGTTTCCATCCAGCTGAGTAGGCATGCTGTGTTTTAATAGTGCTCAGAAGTATCCTCCTGACAGCATGAGCGCTAAATAAAAACAACAAAATAAATGTAATCACGCTTAGAAACGTGGGAAACATTTAGAAGTAATTTCCCCTATTGCAAATCACAATTATCTTTCCCAGAGGCAGAGTGGTACTCGCAGTGAGAAATGGCGCACAGCGAGAGCGGTGTGGCGTGAGCAGGGTGGGAGCGGGGGTCCACGGAGTGGTACATTGAAGGACGCCGGCAGAATGTGCTGAGTGTCTTTTGGTGCTGATGTTGTGTGAGGAGTGACAGGTGGCTTTCGGTTACAGTTCTAAGGGCCTGATTTAGAGTTTGGCATGTGGTTTACTCCGTTACAAACGTGACAGATATCCCATCCGCCATATTACGATGTCCATAGGATATAATTGACTCGTAATACCGCAGACGGGCTAATCACCCGATAGGGTCCCAGGCGCCTTCAGGTCCCCAAGGCTTATTCGAACAGCCAGGTCTTTAGGGCCATTCGGAATTCCGGAAGTGAGGTGATGGTCCGGAGTTACCCGGGAGGCTGTTCCTGGTCTTTGCTGTGATGTGGGAGAAAGGCGCGTCCTCCACTTCTGCTTCAGTAGAGGCAGGTTCCATGTGTACCTATTTTTTTTTTTTCTTTTTTTCTATTGACGGTGTACAATTACCTTTTAGGGCTTGCTGACATTTAAGAGTCTAGAAAAGCAGGGGAGTCAATCAGTTACTGATCACATTAACCAAGTTTAAGAATTTTTCTAAAGCCAAGATGCCTAGCAGTTAAGCGGATGGATAAAGGATAGAAATTCCATATCCTGGCAACAAGATAGGAGAAAGCGCGCTGCCCTTATGACTTCTACAAACTTTGCAAACAGGAGTAGATAGGAGGTCAGTGAATCAAATAAATTGTTTTCTGCAACCAATAAATGGGTTCTCGATAAACACAACTGTTGTAACAAATGCGAAGGCTTTTAGAAACGGAGCCAATGCAGATGTCTCAGGTGCTGAGAAAGCAAGGCATGGCCAGGGAGACTGAGCAGAAGATGGGCTGCTGTGTTCTGCACCAGCTGGGGTCTATGACATTGGTAGTGAGAGGGGACCACTTGTAGGGTGCCGCCGTAATTCAGGTGGGAACTTCCTGGGAGGGCGTAAATCAAGAGTCCACAGGATGGTAGTGTAAGCTCCTCTGAAGGATCCGTCAATTTAAAAAAAGGAGGTGGAAAAACTTTTTCAAAATAGGAGAAAGAACTGGGATGATGGACAAATTGAAACCCAGATTGTGGACTCAAGAGATGGGCTTGGGACCATGGCCAAGAGTAGACGGCCACCAGTGCGAGGTCCGGATAGATAGGAGACCTACAACTATTAGCTGTTGTCCAAACTCGGCTTGAGGCAGTATTTCTTTATCCACATTGTCACTGTAGACAGACTGTCATGGAGTCTAGATTAAGCAAAGCAAAAGTCTCTGTATGTTTGAGTGTTGATCCAGTAGTTGGGGCTAGCGCATGCCCTTACCACCATATCACACCGGGACCTCGATGTATATCTATCTATAGGTCACGATTAAAGTTTTACAATAAAACTGCAAGCCACGTCACACCTCGTGAGTTTGATATACATGGACCATATCTCCCTACAGCTTATGATTAAAGCCTCCTTAGTTTGGTAAAAAATTCAATCTTTCATAGGATTCACAGAGAATCCCTGGAATATTCGTGCACATCTATGCCGTTTGCAGATTCACAAGTGCCTAAAGAAACTAGAAGCCCATTTATTACCAAGTTTTGAACACAGTAAATTTGAGTCTGTTTGTACAGTGGGAAACGTCTGGCATGTGGTACTTGTAAACAGACGAACTCAGAAGTTTATTTGTGTACTCCTGCTTCTGCATGGAGGACCAACCAGACACAGGCACAATATCAATCCCAATGTTACATTTCCAAATACGGGTAGTAAGTACGGAAAGCCAGATTTTACCCATTTGCGAATGGGCATGTAAAACTCCACCAGTCCTATTCTGACAAACAGTGTGGGAATTTGTGAGTGCCGAGTTGGGTTTTGCACCTCCAAGTTTAATTAAGATGTGCATATTGTGTAAATCAGACCATGGGAGACTGACAAGAAAAAATACTTTGTGAAACAGGCCTGAGTGATTGACATCTGATGGAGGGAGGAATCTTGAGAGTTTGGTTGAAGCTAGGGATGAACTCAGGTGTGCTAGAGGGACCACGGGGAAACAAGCTAAGAAGCTGCACAAAGGAAGAGAAAACAAACATCTGCAATGCAATGGGGCTCGCGTTTGCTCGAGTTAAAGCTGTTAGCGTTGTAAACTCCTAATCAGACTTTTCTTGCCACATAAACTGAAAAGTAAAAGTAAAACAGTTTCACATAAGCGAGCTGATGGCCACCATGAGCGGAAAGCAGACATACAAAAGGAAACAGAAGTTTGCTCTTAGTGAAACGTATCGGCAAAAGTGCAATTATCCATGTAAGCAGCAAAAGTGCAAATATCCATGTAACAGGGTCGATGTCATGCAAAGGGCTCGACTTCTGCCCAGCGAGATCGCGCTGCCTATGCAATAAAAAGAAAAAGTAGTCCAGAAAGTATACTGAAAACGCAGAGCCTCATATGTTTTCAGTAGTTGTCCGGTGTGCTCAAGGAGGGCTAAACACCAGAAAAAGCATGATGTATGCATGCCTTCCACTAATGAAATCAAGCGAATTTTAAAAGGCAAGCCCACGAACCAACCAAACTGATGGGCCTGACATGGGCGGGGTTAAAAGCCCACAGAGAGATTACAGCAGGGACAGAGCGCTTTGCGCTCTCGACCCTAAAAATATTTGGCCTTTTCTGCCTGTCAGCATTATCCCAAATTGGGATTCCAAGTTGTGTGCAGAATTCACATCCAGTGTGATCTTTTAGCGCACGGATTTCACTAGGCGAGAAGTTTGTGCAGCTAGAAAAGCACATGTCTGAGTTTTGCAGTTCGTTATTCCGTATTTCCACATGTTGAACTATATTACTGGAGAGGTTATGCTGCAACCGGGAAATACCGAGCCCCAAGCTGCATAATTTACCGTGTGCAGCGCTACCTTCACCGATGCAGGTCACATGGAAGTGGGGAGTCTAAGAATCGGGTGAGGAGCAGAGGAGCGAGCACACGAGGCGCTATATAAGGCCGGCGGAAGCACACATCTACAGTGCTGTGGGAAGTAATTTAAAAAAATAACCCAAGGCAGGGTCCCCCGCTCAGGTGACATCCGGGGTGCAAGAAATCCAGGAAAAATGGGGGGGGGGGTAACAAAAGGGGTTCGCAGCTGATTTCTCCAATGAAGAAACAATTAAAAACATCCTAGAAAACATAACGAATTCATCATTTCAAGTAAAGTTCTAGTACCAACCTTTTCATAGCGCCCACTGGTATGGCCTCAGGCACGCGCAGGAGCCGGTGACTCTGTCACGCATCACGCGTCACCTCGTCCTGGTGCTTTCGGGGTCACATTCTCGCTTCAGTGACTGTCTCGTTCACATAGCAGGGGAGCCTGGTTTCGGTGTTTCAGGCTGGTTGTTATTTTTCGTAGTAGTTATTTAAAGAATGTACATATTACGTGTTTATTTCGTCATTTACTTCGCATTATTTATGGGCCTCTATTTCGAGTCAACACTACGCTGGTGGAACTATTTTTTCATGAGGGCCTTGTTTCAACAGCGATCACCTCTCACCCGGAAGTAGACATAACAGGCCCTGGGAAGCACCAACCACGTAATAATTGAATTCATACCCGATTTTGTCAGCGGAGTCTTCAGTCCTCATAGATGTTGAGGGTAGGGGTGCGGGGTGCTGCTGCACCCTCAAAATAACCATGCTAAAGTTCAGAAAGTGAATGAGCAATAAAAATGCCTTTACATTTTGCTTTTATCTCGTCACATTTGCTGCACATTCAAATGTAAAAGTCAAATTTCAGCCTGTGTCTTCCGACAAATTACTGCTTATTCTAACATAAAGATTGTTGTTTAGTTTTCTTTCTTCGACTGCAAATTTAGAAGATTTTTTGTAAAGTGAACTATATGAAACCCTTGCTGCGGATACAGGGAGTGTGAAAGGAAAGGCTGTAGTGTGTACATTTTTTAAACACTCAACATGTAAATATCTGTGAATGAACTGTACAAATATTTTAAATGATTTCAGCACGAATAAAGCACATATTTTACTAATTCTGAAGTGTGATGAAAACAAAGACTTTAATAGGAGTAAAATAAACCAAGACATATCTTTGGTGATGCGCAAATGATAAATATTCACAGAAGCACAATTTCCACACTTTACGTTTGTGCCCTATATAGTTTTATCAGTAAAACTAAATGTCTGTGTAAATTTAGTGACCATTTCAATAGAAAATGTGCCGTCTGTAAATGAGAGGACACTCCCACACCATGCTTTAGTAATATATTAGCAGCAGTATGCTCCAAAATGCGCAAACAGCTACATGCCTTACTTTTACCACTCTCCTGCTGAATGTTCGTAGCTCATTCATTTGCCACACTTACTCTTTGCGTGATGCTTGGGTTTTTCACAAATCCTAGGACTTCACTGATATAACCCCTTGATGGACCGTCGGCAAAGCACTCATTAACAAGCTTGACTACGGCAACACTCTATGCCGGAATCTCCAAACAACTCCTACACAGACTCCAGACCATAACACCGCTGCACGACTCATACCCAACATCCCACACCGCACGCACATCACACCGCACCTCAGGAAGCTTCACTGGCTCCCAGTCACAAGCGCAGCCAATTCAAACTTCTCAGGCACACATACAAAGCCCTGCACAACACAGGACCAGAATACCTGAACAGCCGCATACACTTTCACTAACCCACCAGACATCTACGCTCTGCCTCACTCTCACGTGCACACATTCCCCGCATCTGCAAAAGCAAAACCCGAGTTGCTTATTTTCCTATATTGCACCCAAGACATGGACGTCCTCCCTCAACACAGCCCCCTCCTCACTTCTTGAGTTCTGCGAGAAGCTGAAGATCTGGCTCTACGTATAAGCACCTTGGGGTCCACAAACCTGCCCAAGTGCCTGGACACCCTCTCAGATAATCAGTGTGCTATAGAACTCAATATAACATTGATGGCCGCACCCTATTACACTGATATGTGTCCGGTTCGACTCCCACCCCTCTCATCACCAATCTGTAGTAGTGCAGCTGAGACACTGAATCAAAATAAACAATCAGTTATTAAAGAGAAAAAAGAAAGGACTAATGAACACAGAATAAAAGGAACAGATTACCTTACGTCCCCTGAAACAAATCCACACTTTGTCCTGGTGATATATGGGCCTCTCAGAAAGGGGTCAGGAGGGGCACAGGGGTTATTAATCTCCAGGCCTTGTGCTTTTTCTGGGTGCTGATCTTGAGCTGCTACATTTATTTACATATTTTAAAGTAAGCATGGCCTTTGTATTAATGATGGGACAGCTAACATGGTTAGATGGTGGCTAACATGGTTAGATGGTGGCTAACATGTTTAAGTGATGGCTAACGTGGTTAGATGATGGCACACATGCTGGTTCTTTCTTCTCATTCCATGCAGAACATTTGTTCTTTAATTTTGAAATGGAGCATGTTTTTGTGAGGGCCCTGCTTGAGTTTCTTAACCCCGGCCTTGCACAAGCACGTGACGTGCCGGACAACACCCCTCATACAGTTCAACATCTAACAGCATCAAACAGCACACACGTTCTCCCTTTCTCCTTCATTGTTGCACTCGGGGAGCCTTGGGAGGACTAGAACGTGGTAGGGGAACCCTCTGCAATGATTACTCTCCACAGTACAGCGAGTGCACGTGCCGTGCAGAACGAGCAGTGTGGCTGTAGACTTTTGTGGGACATTGGCTTTGGTCCAGTGGCCCTTTATGGGACCAAAGAAACAGCCCGCACACAGATCACTTCAAGCTGGCCCATCTGGCAGTGCCAGTCCATCAGTGCCAATGAGTCACTCCTATAACTTGAGCCCCACCCCCTGCCCCAGCTAGGGTGGGTTTTCCTGTCCCCTGTATCCACTGATCCTATCATTGATTCAGACACTAACCGTAACCCTGCACTGATACCAGTATCTACTGCTCTTCTAGTACTCGCTGGTACCAGCGCATAGTACTGGCGCTGTTTTCTTAATTACTTACTTCAGCTCAATTAGACGAATCTGCATGAAACTTTCTGAAAACAAAATGCCACTCACGCTAGAGCTTGGAACGTTGCGTGCAGATTGTTCGTAGAATTTCCATTTCCTTGTGAAATTGTGATAAGGAACACTTGCAAGGTGAAAAAAGGCAAAAACTTCCCAAAGATCATATCCAGTGGGCATGGAGGACAAAAGCAGTGGTAGAAGTGGTAGAAGGCCCGCCCTGTGCCCATTGACCACTGAGTGAAGGGGCATTGGACACAGGGATACTCAAAGAGCACACCCTGTGCCCAGCAGGCACTAAGGGCAGCAGTACTGAGCACAGGGCATGGACTAGGACCATACCCTATGCCTAGCAGGCACTAGGGTCAGCAGTACTGAGCACAGGGCATGGACTAGGGCCATACCCTGTGCCCAGCAGGCACTAAGGGCAGCAGTACTGAGCACAGGGCATGGACTAGGGCCATACCCTGTGCCTAGCAGGCACTAGGGTCAGCAGTACTGAGCACAGGGCATGGACTAGGACCATACCCTGTGCCCAGCAGGCACTAAGGGCAGCAGTACTGAGCACAGGGCATGGACTAGGACCATACCCTATGCCTAGCAGGCACTAGGGTCAGCAGTACTGAGCACAGGGCATGGACTAGGACCATACCCTGTGCCCAGCAGGCACTAAGGGCAGCAGTACTGAGCACAGGGCATGGACTAGGGCCATACCCTGTGCCCAGCAGGCACTAAGGTCAGCCGTACTGAGCACAGGGCATGGACTAGGGCCATATTCTGTGCCCAGCAGGCACTAAGGTCAGCAGTACTGAGCACAGGGCATGGGCCATGGACTAGGACCATACCCTGTGCCCAGCAGGCACTAAGGGCAGCAGTACTGAGCACAGGGCATGGACTAGGACCATACCCTATGCCTAGCAGGCACTAGGGTCAGCAGTACTGAGCACAGGGCATGGACTAGGACCATACCCTGTGCCCAGCAGGCACTAAGGGCAGCAGTACTGAGCACAGGGCATGGACTAGGACCATACCCTATGCCTAGCAGGCACTAGGGTCAGCAGTACTGAGCACAGGGCATGGACTAGGACCATACCCTGTGCCCAGCAGGCACTAAGGGCAGCAGTACTGAGTACAGGGCATGGACTAGGGCCATACCCTGTGCCCAGCAGGCACTAAGGGCAGCAGTACTGAGCACAGGGCATGGACTAGGGCCATACCCTGTGCCTAGCAGGCACTAGGGTCAGCAGTACTGAGCACAGGGCATGGACTAGGACCATACCCTGTGCCCAGCAGGCACTAAGGGCAGCAGTACTGAGCACAGGGCATGGACTAGGACCATACCCTGTGCCCAGCAGGCACTAGGGTCAGCAGTACTGAGCACAGGGCATGGACTAGGACCATACCCTGTGCCCAGCAGGCACTAAGGGCAGCAGTACTGAGCACAGGGCATGGACTAGGGCCATATCCTGTGCCCAGCAGGCACTAAGGTCAGCAGTACTGAGCACAGGGCATGGACTAGGACCATACCCTGTGCCCAGCAGGCACTGTGGTCAAGGATGCTGAGCTGCATCGATTGTTTGCCCTCCTTGCAGTAGTGGACCATCATGTACAGAGTTCCAGTGATCCTATGAAGTCTGCCTCTGACTGCCATTGTAACCAACCCTGCTGTAGTTGATGCTTTGGTGATTATTTGCCTCTAATCCTCCTTCCTACCGTAATGTTTCTTGCCGACTAAACTGGCCCTTCTGTTTAGTGGTCCCTTTTTAATTGCGCACGTGATCCATATAGTAATTGTGCGTTTATGCCTTCCTTCTTCACTGTGCATTCATCCAGTATTCCACGTGTTCTTCTGTCCTTTGGTGTGCAACTCCTGCTGTTGTGATGGATGGAACAGTATCCTGGGTTTGTTGAGGAGGATGTAATTTGTGAAGTCTGCTTTTCATAGAAGTCATTTGCAGTGCCTGTGGCCAAGGGCATCGCCATCGTTTGGAGGAAGGGGATGTGTTGAGCGGCCTTACCCACCCTTTGTGGTGACTGTGGCAGAAGAGAGCAGACCACCCAGGTTGGACCGGCATCGCAGTATCTGTTGGGATCGCTGATCCCTGATTCAAGTTAGGAAAGAGCTGAAGAAACACCTCTTTAATAGACACAACATCCCTCACAGTAACACCCCCCTCTACTCTCAGACCCCAGCTTCCCCTCCAGTCACTCAGGGACTGTATCTTAGGCTTTGAGTCTCTTTAGTGCTCTGCTGCATTTCAACTAGGTTCACATTATATGAATAATGCATACATAGAAACATACATATATACATGCGTAAACCCAGCAAGAGTCGTTGACTGACTAAAGGACCCTCTGAGGGAAATATACATTCCCTGTGGATGATGCTGTTATAGGATGTCTGCCATCACCATGGAACCAGAGACACTACAAATATGATAGAATATTTGTTACTTAGAGATGTAAAGGTGCATGCAGAAAGATATACTTCAAATAAATTGGTTCCTCCAAAAATTCAAGTGCTACCCCAGACTGTCTGGTTGATATGATCCCAGTGGCCACTGTTTGCGATGCAAGCTGGCCTTGTGAGCCAGGTATTCATTTTCTTCTTTGACTTGGAGTGGAAGCTTTATACACTTGTCACAAGAAGGATCAGATTAGACACAGAAAACTTGGCAGCCCTCTCGTAAACTCAGATCAGACTTGAGGACCGAAGGCCTGCTGCTGCTGCGACTTGAATGAGGAGGAGGACGACTGCCCTGCCGTTTGACAGCCGGCGTTGAATTGGCTGACGCACTACAAAGACATGCTGCTATGAATGCTTCAGTGTAGTTTGCTGTCTCAGAGAGAAATATATCCAAGACCAGAGTATTCCCGTCACTGTCTCATCTGACCAATGAGGAACCTTACTGTGGGTGAGGCTCTTGCAGGTTTCTCCACGTCTTCCTGAGACGGAAGTGTTCACTCTTGACCCGAAGCCTCTTGGTGCGAAGGGAAGAACATAAGAACCTGACCAGGTGGACTGGTTTGCAGGATGCATTGGCGGGGTGAGTCTACGCTCATCTGTGAATAGTTCTCTGTTTGATGTGGCTGAGAGGCTGCAGGTCCACCCCCACTTGACCAGGTGCACTTGTTTGCAGTATGTATTGGCCAGGGTGCTCTCTCTTCCTGTGTGACTAGTTCTTCCTCTGTTTGACCCAGAGGCTGCAGGTCTGAAACATCATTTGCTCCTGTGGTATAACTCTTTTAGTTCCTCAAGCATGAAAGTCACACTTCTTGCCTTTTATACCCCACACACCTTTCAATGCCAAGGGAAGCTGTCATAACTGTAACAAAAACCTCCATGTGGCAACATTCAAAAGAGGACTGGCACTCGCCAATAGCCTGATTTGCATATGGCAGGGTCCAAACTGACGTGGTATAGTGGGCAAAAAAACAATTGGTTGAAATGTTACCACAAGCGATTGCCAGTGGTTAGACAAATTGCAAACAATCTCCCATCACCTTTTGTATGTTTTATTTAGCACCCTTAGTGGCTGAGGGTATAAACAAAAGTGGATCTTGTGCCGTGCCACCATAACCAGGCTTCACCTGACCGAAGAGCCCCGATCAGGGTAAAATAGGTCTTGGGATGCTTGTGTTCCGGTTTAGGAAGTGTGGGAAGCTGGCTCTGTATATATTACACCAAAATGAGGTATAATGTGCAGAGTCCAGCGGATCCCCAGAGGCTTTACAGACGCTAAAGTTGATAATACTAATGCTCTCTTTTGTGGTTGTGTGGTCGAGCCGTTAGGCTTATCAGAGGGTAGTGCTAAGCATTTGTTGTACGCACACAGTCAAGAAATGAGGCACACACTCAGTGACTAACTCCAGGCCAATGTTTTATGAATCGAAAATATACTATGTTACTTTTTTTTTCTAGAAATAAAAGAATCTTTGCTGCAGGTAAGTACAGTTCCAAGAATGTATCACTTTCAAGTATCAAATGCAATTTGTTTAGAATTCACAGGTAAAACAGTTTACAGGTAAGTAATACTTTTTAATTTAAAAAGTGGTCTGAGTGCAGTTTCTCATGAAAAGCAATGCAGTCCTAGGGGAGGAAAAGTAACAACACAATTTGCAAGTAAGTACTCGACTTACAACCCCAGTCTCCGGGGGTTTGGGTGTCCACAGGGCTAAATTTAGGGAGACACCAAGGGTGCACCACCAGCAACACAGGGCCGGTCGAGTGCAGAGGTCAAAGTTGGTGTTGGGCGCCCAAAGGTATCCTATGGAGACAAGGGGCATTTAGTAAAAAACAGCTTGCACCTAAGTACCTGTGACTTCAGGGCACAGACCTGGGGGACGAGTGGGGGGGGGGTTGGATCAGCACTGTGGGGGCCACAGGTCAGCACCAAACACACGCCCTCAGCGGTACAGAGGCAGCCGGGTGCAGGGTGCAAAGTAAGCACAGCATCAGATGGTCAATGCTTTTCAATGTGGGAACCCCGGGAGTCACAAAGATGCTGCAGGCTTAGTTCAGGGAGTCGGCTGAAGAAAAGCAACAGCTGTACAGGTAAGTAGAGAGCCCACTGGACGTTGCTGGACTGTCGGTTGGGTTCCCCAAGGCCAGGGGACTGCAGGTTCAGGAGTACCTTTAGGCGTCAGGAAATCTTCCTCGGATCTGGTCGCAGTCATGAGGGTCCTCTGGATTTAGGCTGCAGGTGTCGTTGTGATGGTCAGGAGGGTTCAGCCCAGTGTGGACTCAAGGTCAGAATCGCCTGGGGACCTTCTCTGGACCAGTGGGCCACCTGGACACAGGCTGTGGGTGTCAGGTACAGAGTAGGCAGGGCTCGCGGATCTGGGGCAGTTCAGGAGTCTTTCTTGAAGGTTTCTTTGTGGACAGGGCCACTAACCTCAAGAGATTTTTGTCCTTGGGTACGCAGGCAGTACTCTGGGGGTTTGTAGAGGTCACTGGTCCTGCAGGACGAGTCGTCTTCTTGTAGCAGGAGTCTTGAAGCTGCAGACAGGCCAGTAGGGCTGGGGCCAAGTCAGTTGTCATCTGGAATCTTCTCTGGTGGCGCAGCTCTTCAGTCCTTCTTCTTTTCAGGTCACCAGGAATATCAAGAGCAAGGTTCAGGGGTGCCCCTACCCTGAGAGTGGCTACACCCTTCCTGTGCCCACTCCCTTTAGGGAGTGGGGCACATTCCTAACCCTATTGGTTATCTTCCTCCAAAACAAGATGGAGGATTCTGCAAGGAGGGGGTCACCTCAGCTCTGGGCCCTCTAGTGGTGGTCCCAGCTGAAGTGGCCACTCCTCCTTGTGTTTACTAATTTTCCTGCCGAACCTGCAGCCAAAAGTGGGGCTTGGGGGGTGAGGGGGATCATCTCTAGCTTGAGTGTCCTGGGGCAGTGTAACAAAAGGAGCCTTTGTGGCTCACTGCCACATGTTACAGTTCCTGCAGGGGGGAGGTGTGAAGCACCTCCACGCAGGGCAGGCTTTGTCCCCAACCCCAGAGAGCACAAAGACTCTCAACCCATGGGGTCAGAAACTTGTCTGTTAGTGATAGGCTGGCACAGACCGGCCAGCCTCATGTTAGAGCAGTGGTCTCCAAACTTTTTAATGCTGCGCCGCCCCAGTTGAAAATAAAAATCTGAATTTTTCACAAATATTTTATAAAGATGGCAATGTTTAAATATGTCTAGATGTATTAAAACAGTGCAGTTGAGTACTGTTGCCATTTTAAAAATGCAATAACATGTTTCTGCTTAAAACAAAACACTGTTATCTGTGAAATGCTTCTTTTGGCCAGAGCCTGGTGCCCCCCCGGGATCACTTGAGGCCCCCATTGGGGTGGCCCACCCCCCAGTTTGAAGACCCCTTCGTAGTGGGTTGGGTGAAATACAGGTGGCATCTCTAAGAGGCCCTCTGTGTGTATTTTCAATAATCAATGCATCAATGTGGGGTTATTGAGCTTTGAAGTTTGATACCGAATTTCCCAAACTCAGTGAATCCATCATGGACCTGTGGAGTTCGTAATGACAAACTCCCAGCCCATGTGCTCAATACGGCAAAACTGCACCTACAATTTCTAAGAATGGACGTAGACACTGTAGGGGCATATTGCTCATGCAGCTATGCCCTCACCTGTTGTATAGTGCACCCTGCCTTAGGGCTGTGAGGCCTGCTAGAGGGGTCACTTACCTATGCCACAGGTAGTGGTTTGTGGGCATGGCACCCAGAGAGAGATGCCATGTCAACTTTACCTTTTTCTCCCCACCACCACACACAATCTGCAATGGCAGTGTGCATGTGATTGGTGAAGGGTCCCTTAGGGTGGCACAATACATGCTGCAGCCCTTAGAGACCCTCCCTGGCCACAGGGCCTTGGTACTGCTGGTACCTTTTACAGGGAACTTAGCTGTGTGCCAGGGCTGTGCCAATTGTGGAATCAATGGTACAGTTTAGGGAAAGTACACAGGTGCTGGGGCCTGGTTAGCAGGATCCCAGCCCACACTCAGTCGAGTTAGCATCAGATATCAGGCAAAAGGTGGGGGGTAATTGCAACAAGGTGCCAGTTTCCTACAGGGTTCCATTATTTTGTAATATGTTTCTATACTTATTTGTCAGCTCTTTGATTTTCTATGGAAATGTGTTAGAGGACCTTTGAGTAGCCATGGTGGTGCTGGGCTTACTCTAAACCTGAGTTGGAATACATATATTGCTCTTTTACGTAATTTGTGGCGGTGCTAACTATAGAAGTGCAGTTTGTAACTAGAAGTGGTCTTACTATTTTGTGAGTGGGTATTTATTCATCCCTACACCCCTCCTTACCCCTCTCTGAATCCGTCCCATTTTGTACTATTCCCCATTTTCAAGCAACTCCCCTTTCTCCCTCCAACATTATGAGGGTGACCAGACATCCCATATTTCTCCAGACAGTCGCAGTTTTCAAAGGAATGTCCCAGCGTCCCAGCACTTTTCCTAATTTTCAATAAATGTCCCAGTCTTTTGGACAAAGATAAAGTCACGCTGCAAACCAGAAATGCAACTCTCCTTTCAAGAGACACCTCTAAAGTGATTTAATTTATTGTCCTATTTGTTTCAGGCAGCACAGGAGTAGGTCCCTCTGTTTCGCAGCAGAGAGAAGACAGAGTGGGGAGGAGGACGGGGGAAGGGGGACTCTCAGGTTGGAGGTCCAGCCACAGCATATTGTATACCCTAGCCTTGTTACCACGTGAATATATATATATATATATATTTGTAAATGCAGGTAAGTGTATATATTATACACAAACATGCATACACACATACTTGTGTGTGTGTGTGTGTGTGTGTGTAACATACACACAGACATACATATACATGCATTTACATTTGCATGGCTGTGCATAAACAGGGACAGGCCAGACATAAAAGTAACAGAAAAGACTTTAGTCCTACTTACCTACTTTTATGCATTACCTGTCCCGATGTTTGCTTCTCAAAATTTGGCCCCCTTAACATTAACTACTAAAACGACATCAGCCTTGCAGAGATATTCTGACGATGGACAGCACATGCATTGTATGTTGCCAAATGGATCAGATGGCTAGCCAGCAGCACTGTACTGATCGCTTGTGCAATGTTTCCATGAGCATTACAAGGCCCCACATTATTTTGAACTCCAATGTGAGGTGGGTATCCACAGTGTCTTCATACCCCCTAAAACCCGGCTAATACACAGATTGGTTTGCTGCACAAGTTCTTCATGGAACAGGTAATCCCCAAAAAGTTGGAAGCAGCCAATAGGAGAAAAATGTGCAGTAGTGAAGTGACTTTAATTCCAACAACTCCAGTAGAAGGAGGAATTATAGGCTGGGCAGCATTAGGTTTCTTTTCTCTGCATAGCATCTCTGTGCCCTGTGGGTTGTGCTACGACGCCACTGTCTCTCGTGGCACAGATTGTGCTTGTGAAGGAACAGCATGACTGATTTGATGTGCTGCATGGGCCTGCGGTTCAGAATCACTGAAAGAGGGGGCATCACCCGATGGGAATCTGCTTGTGGAGAAATCACTTCCAGAACTCTACCCATGATCGGAGGTATTCTTAGTATTTGACCCTGACTTTAGGCCAGAGCAGCAGTGAACCTGTAAGACCCCAGTCTGTTTTCTATGTAATTTGTTTGCCAAATAATGTGTGCTATGCACCATGCAGAATTACTCTTCAAAGTGTGATTGGTTAGAAGCATGCGCGTGACATGAGCTGAAAGTGAGGATGTCGCGCAGGTGATGGTGGGATCAAAATGTATGAGCAACAATCAGCAGAAGCCAAGAATATAACCACAAAGTCTCTGGAAGAAATAAAACAGTGTCCATCGAGAAGAAACCGACAGGGGGAAAAATAATAAACAATACTTCAACCTCAAGGGGCTATCCGTGGCAGTCTGCAGGGTGTTTGTTTTGTCAGGGCTCAGTTTGTTAAAAATTTGTCGCCAGCCATTTAACCACCCATCATCAGGACCAGACAGGAGTGTTATGATGACCCATCAGCTTTCGCAGCCACGCTTTTTAGGCCCAGGATAATCTTTGTGTCGTTGACTTACATGAAAAGTGGGTCCGTTAGCACGGAGCCACTCTGTGAGTAGCAGTTTGTAGTAAATTGAAAGAAAGGATGAAATGTTGTGGCCTGTGGAAGCCCCAACTTACAAGTTCATTTGTGGAAAGATATGGGGCCCATTCAGCATTTTGTATTTGGTCAATAAGAAAAAAATGAAGGTGATCTGGTTCTTGACCGTTGATGCCAAGATTAGGAGGGCGTTATAGGAGCAGTAGGTAGTTGACTATGTTGAAAGTTGCTACAAGGCATGAAGACCTAGATGGCCAGCGGGGTCCCCACCATCATCTTCTGTCTCCTCCCCTAGCACATGGTGTTCAATTCAGCAAGACACGTGTGAGCTGAGGCATGGTACTTGCTCTTTGTAACATTTCCTGATGTCCAATAAGCGTTGTATCTCACAAAGCGGCTCGCCCGCTCATACTTTACACCATGTGTGTAATAGTAATTGACTTTGCTGTTCAGCTGCTTTGTTAACACCATGATAAAAAATCAATAAACAGATTCAAAATAAAAACTGATGGCCTAGATCACCCTGTTGTCAACTTCCATCCATATGTCATCCAAGACCAACTACCAGTGCGATGCTGAAGCTCCTCATGCCACTGGAGTCAAGCTAGCCTGGCTGATGAAGGGTGATACCCTGAAACCGGTCCCGAGATACTTGTTTCCAGTCCAGGCAGGACCTGGCTTGGCAGTTCGGGCTGGACTGTTCCCATGGGGAACAGGGTCAAGACTGATTTGCATATGACTGGGTCCAAACTGGGGTGGTATGGGTGGCAAAAAAACGATGGATTTAGGCCCAGATCTCTGTACTGGGGTGAATGTTTGACATTGTTCAGCATTCCGTCCATCACTTGTTCTTTTTCCATGATGTTGAAGCTGGGCCAGAGGCCAGCCTGAGAGGGATCCAGGATGCTTAAATTCATACCTGAAACACAAACCACAAATGGTCTTTAAGGGGGGAAGAACGGTCATAGACTTCCACAGCAATAGGTACAAATAAACCTACAGTAGACAGGATACTATTCAAAACGAATTTGTTTCTAACAAAAAAAATCTTTTTGAAATTAGACATCCAGTTCGTAACAGAATAACATGCCAGCATAGGTGCTCCTAAAAGTGACACAGCACAGTGCAAATGCAAGCGATTGAGTGAAATAATAGTGCACATTATTTCACTCAGTCACTTGTACTGTATGCATATTATTCTGATACAAACTGGATGTCTGATTTAAAAGAGGTAATTTTGTTAGAAATACATTTGTTTTGAATAGTATCCTGTCTACTGTAGGTTTATATGCATCTGTTGTTGTGGAAGTGTAGGGTTACACTCCCCCCTTAAAGACCATTTGTGTTTTATTTTTAATGTTACCCAGGTCCTAGGGTTATTAGGTAGCCCCATATACTTTGCAATTAAGCCTGTACCTGAGCAGCCGCTGCTGGTTCCAGCAATCGAGAAAGGAGTAGGCATTATTGGACATACCCCGAACTTGTGGGTTTAGAGTTGGCTTCTTCAACAAGGAGTGAAAAATGTGGATATATGTTGAGGGGTTAACAAGGTGGTGGAGCCGGTAATCCATGTACATCCATCTGCCAACATTCTGGAAGGCAGCTCCTTGACTAGCCATGCTGGGCAGGGATACTGCCCTGGGCCTTTTGGCTGACTTGACCTAAAAACATACTATAGTCGTCAGTTGCCCGTGGTGTCTGCGGAAGAAAGGCCTGTGAGCCTGGCAGCGCCTGCCTTGACTGGTGAGCAGCGGCGGCTGCTGCAAATCTCAAGGGGAGGGGCAGACGGGGGAGGATGAAAAAATAAAAACAAAACCTTAACTGTTCCTGTCACTGCCACGTTGCTTCTCTGCTCTTCTCCTGGTGTCCCAGCATTCACTGGGACACCAGCACAGGCTCCCCATGCAATCCTGGCGCTGCTTTCATGCTAAACCTAGCATGAAAGCAGCACCGGGATTGATATGAGTTGCTTGTTCTGCTGCTCAGACACTATGTGGGAGCCTGTGGAGTTCCTCCAGCCCGGTTGTGTAGTACCGCCGGGTTGGAGAAACCTAAGTGCGCATGTGTGTTTGGCCGGCCTGAGACGGCCAGCCAAACAAACATGCACACTTAGTACACAGATTCCACTCCCCCCTCCGTGGCCCATCCCGCCCCTCCCTGCACCTGCTGATGGCTGAGCCAGCAGCTGAATGATAATTTGACAGTGAAGTATCGTTTTATCTTTCAGCCCCTGCCTTAACCAGGAGGGCGACTCTCTTTCACCATTGCGAAGGAGCTGCCCCTGCTGGTGAGCAACGGATGATCTGGTGAAAAAGAAGGGAAACAGCAAAATCCTTCATGGTTCGCGTCTAACTTTCTCTGCCACGTCATAAGATGTGTTGATAGGATTTAGTCTAATGCACATCTAAAAATATATCCTCTTAGGGATATTCGGTGGTATTAATAATCTAAGTGTTCCTTTTCTTTCATTCACCAAATTTGATTTTGTATATATGTTTGTTTTGTTGATGTGTGTTTTTTTTTTCTTTTAGATCTGGCCAGCTGTACAGATAGCAAATTTTTATTTCATACCCCTGCATTACAGGTAGGACAACACTGAACCCTTTCTTATGCCGTACTCATTAACAAGCTTCCACATAGGGCAAGGTCGGTTTATTGTATGTCCATGCGTTGTGCTTTAATAATAGTAACTTTTTTCTACCTCAGTGCTACCATTACTAGGCACTGTGAGTAACAAATGTTGCTCTGATCCAGTGTATGGTACTCACTTTATTTTTTCCAGAAGGATGGAAAGCTGAATCTGCCTTGGCAGGATTCAAACTCATGACCCCCAGGGTACCATGTGTCAATCACTGTGCATTTGTTCACTGATCCATCCTGGCAGCTCTTAGCAATATACCTGTATGTGTGCACCTCCAGGCTGTGGGCTGATCTTATTTCACTTCTAGTTTGTCTGCTGCGGTCAGTGCTATCTCTAATGTGATTTCACTCTGTGTTGCAAGTGTATGTATGTGCGGGCCTGTGTGTGTGTCTGTGCACTTGCGTGTGCCTTCATGTCCCATGACGTGTGGGACACTTAAACTTCTATAGTTTCCACTCAGGCCATCACCGCTGTGGGCCTCAGTCAGATGATGTACCTGAGCCACACACCTTTGGACTGGTTGACATTTGTAAAGGAAGCACAGGGAATATTTACAAACTGATATACACAGAGTGACAAAGACATCATTGGGGTATAAGTATTGGTAGCAGATTGTGTCCAGGACTATGTAGTCTGCCTACATCCCTGCCTGCTGCTTCTCTCATGAGACTCCAGATATTCTAAGGCCCAATCTTTCATTTTAAGCTAAGATCACTTTCCTGTGCCTGCTTTGAGCCTGACTGAATCCTGATGCTGATCTTGCTAGAAAACAGTTGTTGACTTTCGTGTGTTCTTACTATGCCTCTCCAGAGACCTTTCATTTTATGGCCCTGAGATCTAGAGCCCCATCTCAAATGGTACATGCTCCCCACTTCTAGTCTGTAGATAGTAGATATGCAGGTGGACAGTGTAACTTGTCATTTATGACCATTGATGTGGGGAGGGAGGGACATCATGACCCTCACAGTAATAAACAGCAAGTTACACTTGGTGCATCTGTGCACACGCTGTGTATGGTGCAGACCACCCTCCATCTCATAGCTCCTGTGTAGGACATCTAGGCTGCTGTTTGTCTTTGGTTCACCTAAAGTCTATTTAGGGGCTTTATTGAGGATTGGCATTCAGAGAAAACCAAATCATATGACTTGAGAAGGAAATCCAAACAAGAATCTGCCAGTGGGATTTCCATCACCATACCTTGTGCATGAACGACCAGCCCTCGATTATCCCTGATCACGCACCTTAAAACTTACATCACACACTGTGGTGTGCTCTTCTGGTGGGAGATGTACTCTACCCTGAGCACACAGTCCTGGTGGAGTGTACATCCTGAATGTCAATAAGCCCTTTGTAGTATACTAATATGGTGTTTAGCAGAAGAGACCAAGGAAGATAAGTTTTGAGAGACTGCTGTGACATACATTATATTGATCCAGAGGGCCAACAGACAATTGTAAGATGCGTGTAAGACCTTTGTCGACCTCTGTTCACTCTATGCCCTACTCTGAGGGGAGGCTTTTTTCATCTCTGTTGCTGGAGGACAGATTGAGAATTCAGTGATAATTGATCAAGATTCCCAGCCCTACTCTTTGATGTCAGAACCCATTTGTCCAGTCGGGATCGACCCAAAACTCCTTCCTCCCCGTGTATCAGATTTGCTTATTGTGAAATCCTTCATCGCGCCGGAATCTTGTTTCGGCATGTTCCAGCGCTGCGCATCCATATATGCTTGTGGTCCACACTTCCACTTGAGGTATTGTGATTTATATGAGGTGCTTGGCCTATAGCCTCAAAAGGATGAGGTGGTGGAAACACGGTGGCTATGGCTGAGGTAGGAGCAGCTTTCTTTACAATCCATAAACTACTGTACTTTGGCTGGAGGTGGCCTGAAATATTGCCCTTTTCACATTCTGAGCCACTCATCCAATGTCAACATAACCCAGAACCCCTGAGGACTAGTACCACATTTTCACAGTGCCCCAAAGTACCCTGCTGAAACCCTGCACCTCGTATTTACATTCCGGTGGTTGATGATTATCGAAGTTAGATTTGTCCGCCTCTGTGGAGACTGTTCTGTGAAAAGTCTAGTAAGTGAGGGCGTTGTTCATAAGCTAGGAAGCTGACTGACGACAAGTCGTTCTGCAGTTATGGAGGTGACTGCTAGGTTTAGAGAGGGTGTATGGCTTGCAGAAGGACTAGTTCCATAGGTGTTATATATGGCAGTATTAGAAGGAGGCGCATTGGTTACTTGAGGTAAAAGAGAGGGTCAGAAACAGTTCACTGAATTGAGTTTTTGAGTTTGATTGGAGGGTGTAAAAGAAAGTAGAGAGAAAAGTCAGGAGGAGCACTGATGGGGTGAATGGGGTCAGCAGGTAAGGCAGGAGGATGGTACCATGATGCCTCATATCATTGTTGGGAAGGATGATGCAACATCTCTAGTGTTGGGATGGTTGCATGGCTGGTGTTCAGGGTGTGGCTAGGAGGGACAGCCGGGTCCTGGGGAATCAGCAGTGGTCAAAGCGAGTGAGAAGTCCAGTTATACTGCAAGTGAGCTGTTAGATATAATCTGATGATGTGGGCCCTAAAGTGATGCCCACCGCAGTTCAGTGCCCCCCATATGCTGTGCCACACCTTGATGTATTGGTTAAATGCCATGCATTTTAACACTGTTCCCTTAGCGTGTCCAGCAGAATCTGCCTCCTTCAAATTCAGTGCACCTTCGGCACTGTGCTGCTCAAAGATGTCTGCCACAAATGCTGGCTTTATCAGAACCTGTGCCCCTCACG
The DNA here is from genome assembly GCF_031143425.1 of Pleurodeles waltl. Lineage (NCBI taxonomy): Eukaryota > Metazoa > Chordata > Amphibia > Caudata > Salamandridae > Pleurodeles > Pleurodeles waltl. Next base: position 69,581,875 of record NC_090444.1, on the reverse strand, counting down.
TGTATTACCCTCGAGATGCTGTGTCAGAGGTTATGTGTACTTATTTTCACTCTGAAAACATGAAGACAACACCCACAGGGGTGTGTAGTGGGATCATGAAGAGGTTGGATTGTGTGATGGGGCATTGAAGAGAGAGGGTCATGAATGAGGCATTGAAGACAGTGGATTGTGTGAAGAGACCTTGGGGTGACAAGGAAACATGATGAGATGTTTGAAGAGATGGTGGCTGGAGGAGACCTTGAAGAGGTAGAGATGTGTGATGACCCCTTGATGAGAAGTGAGAATATTCCAGTTGTATTGTGAAGAGTTGTATACATGTGATAGGACCTTGAGGGTGTGAGGACATGTAGAGGAGGTGGCAGGAGTGGTTAATTGTGAAGGCAGGAATAGCAGATGTCATCTAGCGTTGGAAGAGATGCATGAGATAAGATATTCAGAGAAGCAGAAGAGTGTCCTACGGGAAATGGGAAAAATATATATTAAGCCTATTGGCGAGGGGCTAGCTAAGCATGTATATGTTGAAACCAAGAAGTGACAAGATTGAATTGTGTCTGGCAGACAGAAGGACAAAGCGATAGGTCGATTGTAACTAATCCTGCTGTAAATCCAAGAGTAAAGAAATCCCGACAAGGAGGTCGAGCTTTCTTCTACTTAGGTCCTAAGCTACGGAACTCCTTGCCTCCGTCTGTGAGAGCTTGTCGCTCTCTCTCGGTCTTCCACCGTCTGCTAAAAACGTGGTTATTTTAATCTTCTGTGGTAGCGAAGGTGTTACTTGTGGTATTGGGAGGAGCATACCGCTGGGAATCCCTTTTTGGGTAGCCATGCACTCTACAGATCTGTAACATTTAATAAATAAAGTATCTGTGACTTCCTGTAATCTTCAAAGTCCTCTTCTAAGCAAGTTCTTTTTCTGTGTCTCCTTTTCTAGGTTAGCCGTTGTACAAGTTGTTGCTATATTCTGGAACGTCTACCTGTCGTGGAAGGCAAACAAGGTGTAAAACTACACGCTGTCAGGGGTACTGGCTCACTTAACATGGATTTACGGGTTTTCCATCTTTGGAATTTGTAGTTACTGTTAGCATAATCCAGTCGTTGCTGAATAAATTATATGAAGCCAGGGGACATTTTATGTGTATGCCAGTTAAAACTATGAACTTCTGTCATGACTAGTGCCATAATCTATGCGATATGTAAGCGGCAGTCTGTTTTTTATCAACTGATGTGATATCTTTATACCCATAGATTTTGTAAAAATTTTGAGCAAAAGCAAACCTATTACAATAATGATTTTATTGTTTTTTACTTTAAGAAGTTGTAACAGATATTATGTAAAACTCAGCCCACCATCTGTCGACGAGTGGCTCTGTTACTGGCACTTATTTTGCAAGCTCGCGATCAGGCTCAGGTGAGACCCAGTTGGCAGTGGCAGAAGTTTGATCTTGCTGGTCCCCCTGGGGATGAATCATCTGTCATCTTCCAGTAAATGGTGATAATACTGAACACTAAGTATCCTTTCCAGTTCTATCAATAGAAGTTGGCTTCGTTCACTCCCCTGTGCCACCAGCACGGCCTGTTTCCTGTCGTGCGGAGAAAACCCAGCGACTGCGTGACTGGACTTCCTGCTGAGTACGGACCAGAATCATGCATAAATATGACTTTGGCAGAAAAACAAATAATCAAGCTTGATGTATGTGCAAACAGATGGAATGCATTAAAGAATCAATTGAGTTGTTTTGTTACCTTTTACTTCCCAAGTACTCTATGTCTTTGTCTTAACTTTAGGGCACCATTTCATACATTCATTTGTCTCTGCGAGCTTGGTCCGCAAAGAAGTTACAACCACCTCTTTTATGCTGATTACAATAACCAGACTGCAGTACCACTGTCAGCATATAGGTGTCATCGCAAAGGAAACAAGGCTTTATTTCCACTGTCAGAAAACTGATGTGCAAAAGTGTGGTTGTGTGCAGTCTCAGTGTTATAATGTGACCGGTGATGCGATATGACCCATTGTGTAATTTCTGATGTCATCAGTGAGTGTGTCCTTATTAATGGCTGTTGCAGATACAATTATTACAACACATTCCCTCAGACACAAATAATTGTAGTTGTAAAGCTGGTTTGCAGTTTTTAGAATCCATGTATCCTAGCATTAGATATGTGTCTGTATAGAGAGCTGTATTCCCACTGTCAGCAAACAAATGTGGAAACTACCAATTGTGTGCACCTTCAGTGATGTTGATGATGGTAAAGTGGTAACTGATGTCATCAGTGATGACATCTGTGATTTGAGCTGCCAGCTGGTAGCACAGCCCTACACAATCTTAATTCACAATGGTGTCTTTGTAAACATACTTTCCATTTTGAGAAGTCGCACATCCTTTCTCCAGTACACTGCATACTTACCAAGAGTCCAGTTGTAAATAGAGCTGTCAGGTGGTCGATGGAGACCTGTGATGAAGCATACCACACTAGTGGGGTGAAGGTACATAATCATTCAGTAACACTTGTCTCAGTTTGGATCGAAACGTGCAATGGTTCAAACCTCAGCTAGGCACTCTGTGCTTTTGTTTGCTTTTTTGACATACTAGATAAGGGACGATGTGCGGTCTACCTCTCTCCTGAGAAGTTGCTCTGTCCCCCTCCATGCTTGCCAGGACCTGGGAATATACCAGACCGTCTGTCATGCTCTCCACCCACTCCCCAGATCTCCAGAGGCCACCCAGTGCAGTTAATTGCTGTCCCCATATTTATGGGCAATTGGTGCAGGGCAGCCCCGCAAGTCTTCTTGCTGCACTGTCCAACGCCAATGTGAAGTACAGTGCATTCCTGTCCTTACCCCCTGCTCCGGCACACAAATGGCTGCCTAGCGCCAATGCAGAAACCCTTGCACCATGGTTTAAAGGCGTCTGCGTTGCATGCAGGATTGTCTTTGTGCGGGAAGGTGCACCTTCCTGCACAAAACCAATCCAGAGAGGCATTTTCCTCTTTCCGTGTTTGCAGCATAATGCATCACACATTGAAAGAGGAAAGGACGAGGAGAAATAAAAATATTTCTCCAGTATTGAATCTTTTCATAGATTCACATGCTTGAATTATCAAAGTGGGAGTCCTCTGTATCATAATAAGTAATGTACATTATAATAATAGGCTTTAAAAGGAATGCAAAACTCAATTTAACAGCCTATCCACGTCCTTTCTTAAAAAAGGACCAAAGCTACACCTTGACCAATCAGGCGACAGCACCCTCTAGAACCCTCACCACAGAGGCTCCAGTTCCTCAGATTTGCTACGACATGTCAGGTGATAGGAGTCTCCCTGAGCTCTGCTCAGTTTTTCTCTTCAGAGGTTACTTCAACTGAATACTTTTCAGGTCAGCTTAAAAAAATTATATTTTATTACAGCCTGGGACATTCCCACCATGTCAGGGTCTCCAAGAAAAGGCCTTTTTAAGCCATGTAACACCTGTGGCAAAAAGAGACTTTACTCAGAAGACCCTCACAGTGAGTGTATTTATTGTCTCTATCCAGAGCATAAGGTTGTGGACTGCAAAATCTGTAGAGCTTTCTCACAGAAAACCCTAAAATACAGAGAAAGACTCCTTGTGGTTGCAAAAACGTAAATCAAAAGAACATACATTCTCTGGGGAAGAGAGTGATGACTGTGCAAACTGAGAAATCCCACAAGAGAGAAAGATCTTTGGAAGCGGAGCCGGCAGGGCCCCACAAAAAAAAAGCACTTAAAAAATCTCATGGAAAAGAGATGGTGCCACATAAGAAATCCTCCTCAAGAGTCTCTTCTGAGCCTTCAACACTGGCTACTAGAGAAAGTTCTGTCAGAAAAAATGTCGAAATCGCTTCCTTTGACATCAAAAATAATTCCTGATAAAATTAAACATTTTTAAAATTTCATCGTCGACGATGTCGTCGATGACATCTACGACCAGAACACCAACTTTCACAACAGTGGCATCGCCTATGATAATGTCCTCATCTCCATTGTCATCGACGACCATTGTATTCTGCAGGATTACGATGAGGCCTCCGTCGACTAAAAAAAGTAAGATACTACCGTCGACGAGTGCTACAACTACGGTGACATCCTTGCCGTTGACAGGGTTACCAAAAACTAATCTTCGCTGACAACGCTACCGTCTACGACCTCATTGTCGATGAAACCACTGTCGATGACCTCATCATCGACAAAGCCACCCTCGACGACGCAACCGTCGACTAAGCCATCGTCGACAAGTCCACCGTATACTACACCATTGTCGACGATACTATTATCGTCACCGTCGATGAAGTTACCTCCAACAACCACGTTGCCTTCAACAACCTTGATGCCTTTAACTGACCTGTCCCCTGCAGACCAACTATTATGTTCAGAGCCCATCTCCACAAGTAAAGTCACGCAATTTCCTTCGCATCATTTATTAGACGATGAGTCAGAGGATGAAGGACCTTTTGGAGTAGCGCACAGCCCATCCAAATTGGGGGCTAGGTACCAGGATGATGACCAGTACTATAATTCCACCGTTTACATCGCTGAGAACGTACAACAGACCTACCAGCCTAGCACACCAACACAGGATCAAACAGTCCAGATGCCACTGGACTTGATATTTAACCTGCAAGCAATGCTGCAGGACTACTATAAACGCTTTTCCGAACCTGCACAATCTGCACCTCCATCGCAGCTTCAAATACCGGCAAGATCACCTCTACAGATGCCACCTACTCGCCCTACTTTGCTATCCTTTTCAGGCATTCCACTATCTACAATGCCATTACCGGATCCACTGTCAGACGACCAACATATATCGCAGGATGACCAGAAGAAGATGGAGAAATAAGGGATCAGGCCTCCATGTCTTCAGAATGGGACAACTATATCATTTAGCCACCATCACCACCACAGCCACCTCCTGTTGACTCTCCACTGGACGACATTGGTGGTTTTCATAGTATAATGGAGCATGCAGCGAAAAGGTTTCAGTTACCTCTAACCTCTAAACAGATAGACTGTTTCTTGTATGATTTTAAGGAATCCAGAGAGAAGTTAGTGAAAGCAATATCTATAACAGATTTTATCTGGCAAGAGGGTATTCGTACTATGAATAATCCAGCCAACATTGCAGCAGTTATGTCAAGACTGGATAAGAAATATAAAGTACCAGACAATGCACCAGCTTATTTAATAGGGCATCCGAAGCCAGACTCCAGCAAAAGGAGGCATTCCAAAACCCATCAGCACCCATTACAACACCACCTGATAGAGATGGGCGCCGACTCGATTTTATTGGAAAACGATTCTCGAGTATGGCAGGGCTGACAGTTCATGCAGCTAATTCACTTGTGATTCTGGCAAGGTTCGACAGACAAATGTGGTTGGATATGTTGCAATACATAGATCTCCTTCCAGAGTAGCCTAGAGAAGAAGCCAGAAAACTTCTTGAGGTTCAGAAGGCATGTGCAGAGATCATAGACTGCGTGATTGACATCTCTGCAACAGGTTTTCGACAGCTAGCAGGAGCACCTGGGCTCAGAAGACAATCCTGGCTAAATGCCACATCCTTTAGGCCTGAATTACAGAGTAAAATTTTGGACATGCCTTATGATGGCGAATCACTATTCGGAAAACACATAGATGATGTATTACAGGCTATTAAAACTGATACTAAAGCTTCCAGATCATTGGGTGCGTTGTAATCGAAAAGGCAACCCTTTCGAGGAGCCAGAGGCAGGAATACTTTTTCCTTTTGTGGAGGTTTTCAAACTTATGGACAGCAATATCAGCCCTACCAAGGGCAGTACTGTTCTCAATACACTCTGCAGTATAGACAACCGCCTACTGCAGCCTACACGCAGCCAACTAGGGGAAAACAACCTACCAGAGGTCGAGACCCTTCAAGGAAGCGATGACCTAACACCACTGGAGGCTACCCTATATTCTTAGTTACTACACAAATTAGGAGGTCACGTCTCCCAATTTTTACACAAATGGGCTACTATAACAACGGACAAATGGGTCCTAGATGTCATATCTTGAGGGCACAACCTCAAATTTATCTACAAACCCAAAGGTCCACCCCCTCCACGTCTAAAGCAGCTACTAAGGGAAATTTCCCTCGTGATAGCAAAAGGAGCAATAGAAAGAGTACCATCTACTCAAAAGGGAATGGGATTTTATTCCCGTTTCTTTCTCATCAAGAAAAAATCAGGAGATTGGCATCCGATATTAGACCTTCGCAAACTGAACAAATATCTAAAAAAACAATTGTTTCGGATGGTCACCTAACAGGACATTCTACAACTTCTAAACCACGGCGATTATATGACATCTATAGACCTCAAAGATGTGTATTTCTACATGCCCATTTATCCAAATCATAGAAAATACCTGCGATTCCAGGTAGCCGGCGCTCATTTTCAGTTCAAAGTGCTCCCCTTTGGTTTAAAATCAGCCCCTCGACTATTTACAGAGATGCTAGCCCCAGAAGCAGCTCGTCTAAGGCAAAAAGGAGTTCAAGTTATTCCATACTTAAGACGATTGGTTGATCAAAGCTCCTTCACTACAAACAAACACAGACCACACAAATGTGTTTCGAGCTGTTCGAAACCTTGGACCTCACAGCAAATCTTCAGAAGTCCTCTCTCACTCCAAAAACAAAAATAGCCTTCCTAGGTGCAATTATCAATATCAGCACAGACAAAGCAATTGCCTCTTTGGACAGACAGAGAAGAATACAACAATTAGCTTACAATCTAATCAAAAGAAAGTCTGTTTCAGTTCAGATATACAAATCGTTCCTAGGAATGCTATCTTCTTGCATTCCTTTAATTCTGAAATGCAGACTTCACATGAGGCCACTGCAAGAGGAGCTAGACAAGCCGTGGAAACAATCTGAGGGTTCCTTCGAGGACACCATCAAATAACCCACGTGATGAGATCTTCCTTACAGTGGTGGACGCAGAAAGAGAATTTGGCAGAGGGACTAACTTTTCAGTCCCCAGTGACAGATTACGTAATAACGACATATGCATCACTACAGGGCTGGGACGCTCACCTGCAAGCTCTTTCCATCAGTGGGAAATGGACCAATCCCAACAAGAAAATGCACATCAACTATCTCGAACTCAAAGCCATAGCTCTTGGGCTCCGTTCGTTCCTTCCCAAAATCGAAAAATCATCTGTGCTCATCATAATGAACAGCACCACATTCATGCACTACCTAAACAAGCAGAGGGGAACAAGATTAGAAGCCTTGTCGCATCAAGCACAGGAAATTTGGAACTGCAGGGGGGACAAGATCAGAAGCCTTGTCGCATCAAGCACAGGAAATTTGGAACTGGGTGTAACAGAACAAAATATCTCTGAGAGCGGAACATTTATCAGGAGCATCAAATGTGCTGGCAGACACTCTGAGCAGATCGACTTCTACCTGCCACGAATGGGAACTGGACCAGCAAACATTACAGAGCGTATTCATCCGAAGGGGCATGCCAAAAATAGACCTATTCGCCACCAGGAACAACAGGAAATGCCAGTACTACGCAAGTTGGCATCACCAAAAAGGGTCAGGGAGAAATGCATTTTCGATAAGATGGTTGAAAATATTTCCCTAAGCTTTTCCTCCGATTCCTCTAATCCCACGATACTCCGCAAAATCAAGAGAGAACCATGCAGAATCATCCTCATTGCTCCCAAACGGCCCAGGCAGTTCTGGTACACAGAACTTCTCCTACTATCAGAAAAGGTGCATGTACAGTTACTGCCCAGTCGGGCAATGCTAACAATGAACAAAGGCCAGATCTTGCATCCCAATCCGAAGCATCTATAGTTAGCGGCTTGCCTCCTGAACACCATGAATTTAAAGACCTAGGGGGTTATTCTAACTTTGGAGGAGGTGTTAATCCGTCCCAAAAGTGACGGAAAAGTGACGGATTTACCACCAGACGTATTACGAGTCCATTATATCCTATGGAACTCGTAATACGGCTGGTGGTATATCCGTCACTTTACCGTCACTTTTGGGACGGATTAACACTCCTCCAAAGTTAGAATAACCCCCTAGACATTCCCCCTGACTGTGGAGAGATTATTGCCATGGCTAGAGCAGAGTCTACCAATAAATCATATCAGCTAAAATGGAAACGTTTTTGTATTTTTATGCCACCAAAGAAACTTGCACCCGTTCTCTTTCAATCCTGAACAAATTTTACCATATCTTTTGCAACTAGCAAAATCAGGACTCACACACTCATCCATTAGAGTTCACTTGGGAGCAATATCTAGATTTAGACGAGAGGACAAAACACCCAGCCCTATTTATGAAAGGGCTGTTCAGAGTTTTTCCCCAGTAAGAAAACCACCTCTTATGTGGCATCTTAATATTGTCTAAGCCAGCTGATAAGAGCCACATTTGAGCCTATCCACAAGGCAGACCTAAAATATCTTACAGGGAAAACTGCATTGTTTTTAGCACTGACATCTGCTAGAAGACTGGGTGAGAAACAAGCCCTTACCATAAAAGAGCCCTTCATGTAGTTCAATAAGGACACTGTACTCCTTAGAACGAACCCTAAATTCATACCTAAGATTCCATCGGATTTCCATCTAAACGAACCCATCATTCTAAGAAACTTTTTTCCGAATACCCAGTCGACTGCCGAACAGACTCTTCACACCTTAGATGTTAGAAGGTGCATTCGATTCTATTTACATAGAACACAACAATTTCGCAAATCAAGGCAGTTATTTGTCTCATATGGAAACTTCAGGAAAGGCTTTCCAGCAACCAAAGCCACAATCGGAAGATGGATTGCTGAAGCCATTCAGTTCTGCCATGCAAAGGCAGGAAAACCATTGACTAATAAGGTGAAACCTCATTCTACAAGAGCTGTATCTACATCAACAGCTCTATTTGCAGGTGTGTCTATCCAGCAGATCTGCAGAGCAGCGACATGATCTAGCAGACACACCTTCATGCAATATTATTACCTGGAAGAGGCTAATAAATGTGATGCAGCAGTGGGACAAGCAGTTTTACGCCATCTATTCCAATATATTTATCTACCCACCATCTGCTTGCTTTGTGTATGGATATAAATTGAATTTATAGACTGCTTACTATTCTGATTCAAGCATGTGAATCTATGAAAGATTCAATACTGGAGAAGAAAACGAGTTACTTACCTGTACCTGCAGTTCTCTAGTATTGTAATCTTTCATAGATTCACATGCGACCCACCCTCCTCCCCATAGAGGCTCACCTTTATTATGCTTACAGTACTAACTCACCTAGGTGGGTGAAAATCTGAGGAACTGGAACCTCTGTGATTCTAGAGGGTGCTGTCACCTGATTGGTTAAGGTATAGCTTTGGTCCTTTTTTAAGAAAGGACATAGATAGTCTGTTAAATTGAGCTTTGCATTCATTTTAAAACCTATTATTATAATGTACACTACTTATTATGATACCGGGGACTCCCACTTCGACTACGGGGAATGATTCAAGCATGTGAATCTATGAAAGATTACAATACTGGACGACTGCAGTTACAGGTGAGTAACTCATTTTCTTCTCCTCAATACGCCACCACTCGGGAGACATAAGGCGACTTGCGCTGTTCTGTATTACTCCATATGATGCTATGAAAAGCCATGCAAAGGGGCTTTGCGTGGCCTCAAAGATATGGTTGTGAGGCTTGCGCCGCCGGAGCGTAAAAAAAAAAAGTGACGGTTTTGGCGGCGCAAGCCTCTCGTAAATATGCACCTAGGTCTTAATACACATATCCAGCAGCTTAGGTAGTCTTCCATGCTGGTGCATAGACAGTTGTAAGCACTCTAAGAGTTGGAGAGTAGCAGTAAGTGTTGTAATAACCCCTATGAGTAAGTTTGAGTATGTGGGAGTAAGAATAGGTGAGAGCAGTAGTAAGACTCAGCATACACAGAAGTAAGAGTTAATGTAAGTGTAGGTGGGGCCGGACTGGCGACCCTGGTGTGTTTCTGGGGGGTTTGGGCATCTTTCAAGCAGGATGGGTTGCCATGTCCTAGCCATGGCTCCGTTGCCACATTCTGGTTTCAGTTTCTCGCAGCCTGGGTCTGGCCTGAGCAGTTTTGCCAGGTCTGATATTGTTTCCTACTCTGGCAGCTAGGCCCAGATTTATGGGCTTTTGGCGCATTGAAGTGCAGCAAGTCACTTTCCTACACTGCCCTGCGACAAAAGAAAGGGCAAAAAGCCAAAGTTTCTATGCACAATGATGCATTCCTGTCCTTTCCATCTACGCTTGCGCCTTTTTGGCTGCCTAACGCCAACGCTTTGTAGGCAGGATTGTTTTTGTGCAGGAAGGGATGCCTTGCTGCACAAAAACAATCCTGGGAGGCTTTTTCCTCCCAGTATGCAGCATACATAGAAAGAGGAAAGAACGAGGAGAAATAAAGATATGTCTCTTAGTTGCGCCTCCCCTGGGGCGACGTAAGGTTTTGGCGCATCCCCAAGTTTATCATAAATCTGGGGACGCATCAAAATCCATGGGTGTTATGTGGGAACACCGATTGCAACACCCATGGAGCGCCTCCCTGGCGCAGAGTAAGGCAACAGAGATTTGCGCTGCCTTGTCTTACTCCATATCTGTGGGGCTATGCAAAGTGGCTTTGCGTGGCCTCATAGTTATGCTTGAACGGTTTGCGCCGCTGTTCCGTCATTAAAGTGATGCAACAGCGGTGCAAGCCTCTGATAAATATGCCCCTTAGTGCATGAGCTAAAGTAGAAATAAAAGTAAGTGTGGGATTAAGAACACAAGCAAGTTTTAGTTAGAAAACAAGGAAATACAAATACTGTGAAGTAAGAGTCAGTAGGATTAAGCCAGAGTAAGTAGGTTTAAGTAAGACTAAGTAGGTTTAAGTAAGAGTAAGTAGGATTAAGTAAGAATAAGTAGGTTTAAGTAACAGTAAGTAGGTTTAAGTAAGACTAAGTAGGATTAAGTAAGAGTAATTCTGATGGATGCAGCTATCTGTGGATTCCTCACCTTATGAATTCTCCCAATGCGTCAGCATTTGACGGAAAACTTTCTTCCCAGCTCTCCACGTCGACGAGGATGTCACAATTGCACTGCTCCGCAAGTGACTCTGTCTGACGTCACCGTGGCAATAAGATGTCCTCGCCGGCGTGCTGACGTCAGTTCCCTTTTTTCCGTGGCTTCTATGCTAACGGTTTTCTCCTAGCTCTCGGGGAGCTACTGTCTCGAAGGTGTCCTTTTTGTCTCTGGTTACAATATCTCCTCCTAGAAAGTCAGGGTTTAAACCTTGTCGGGAGTGTGGGGGTCGTATGTCAGTCACGGACCCTCACAATGACTGCCAAGGTAGCACAAGAGTAGTACCAAATGATGGCACAAATATTGCCACAAATGAAGCCACAAATATCCTTTTCAAGGGCAAGGCAATGTTCTTTAGTTCCACGGTGCACATTCAAACCTTCTCAGATGCCTCCACTCAAACCGAGATGGTGGCCTGACTCTACTCCTCCTACGCTACTGCCATCTCAACCCTAGCATCAACCGTAGCTCAGAAGTAGTACCAAATGATGGCACAAATATTGCCACAATAGAAGGCACAAATTGATTGTTTCTCATCCTGTTGTTGGTCATCTAGCAATGATTTTATAACCTCAGCTTTAAGGCTCATATTACAAGTGCTTACCTGATGTGCCTATACCAAGTTTAAATGCCCAACTATGGAAGGTTACCTTTGTTATTTAATACAACAACAGCAATTTGTGTAATTTGACTTAAGTGCTGCATATTAACCCATCTACACTTTGTTTATTATTAATGTCAACAATTAGGAAATTGACAGCATCCATAAGATGGAGTTGTACTGCCGTTGTTGAGGCTGGGCCTTCTCGTGGCCTTCCTCTCCTGTACTCTAGATAGGGTTGGGAAATGCAGCCTGGCCACATTTTGGGGTAAGGGTGGTGAGTGGGTTAGGGTAAGGTGTTTTGTATTGCTCTTTATTTCTTCTTTTTTACTCCTTACCCCTTTCAGCCTTTCTCCCTCAAACCCCTTGATTCCTCATTTCTACCTTCAAGTCCTCATTTTTTTAGAACTCAGCAGTTCTACTGTGTGTATGTTCTCCCAAATGACCTCTCCGCACCATAGTCTTGGGACCAACGCAGGCATACAACTGCAAGTGCCAAGATTTTCACATGCGCACATACTTCGCACTGCTTTTGCAATCCTATCTCCAAATACAGGCAACACATTAGAAATGCATCATATCATATCAATAGTCCTAGCACAGCTCCTTCGGGCAATGGCCCTTATTCCTCTGCTACACAACATCACTCCATCCTTAGCCATGCCTCAACACTGCTGACAGATGGCTGACCTTAAAATAATCTCACTAAATACCATGGGATTATCACACCCAGTAAAGCGAAATAAATTGCTGACAGTTGCAACAAATTAAGAGGGAACATAATTCTACTCCAGGAGACCCATATAAAGTCCACCAAGTATGCCAGATTCTGTTCTCCTTGAGTCGCGGACACCTTGTCTCACCAGCTATAGGAACATTTTTTGAATTATCGCCTTATTCTCCAGAAAATCCAAAATTAAAGTCCTATCACATACACACAACCACCAAGAATGCTCGTTGATTATTGGTAAGTACTAGACAAACGTATCTAGGAAATCCCAGATAACATAGGCATCATTGTAAGGGTGATTTTAATCTACCAATGGACGGTATCCTTGATAGACTTTCCTCACATAAATTCCCAGGTAGCACACTACATAAACAAATTAGACTTTTCTGCAACAACAATGACCTGGTAGACATATGGAGGTTATCTAATCCCTCTAGCAGCGACTATACGTTCTTCTCCTCTCCCCACCATACCCTTTCGAGAATTTATTATGTTTTAGTAGACGACCCCCTTCTCCCTTCATCACATGACCCCAAAATTTAACCCATATTAATCAGTGACCATGCTTGCATATCACTAGATCTCATATTCACTTAGCACACACAACCTCCGAAGATATGGGGACTTCATGACGCCCTCCTGGAAGACGATATACCAAAAGCACAATTGCTACAGCACTACACCACTTTCTGAAAGAAAACAAACAAGGGATCAACTCTGATGTGACCAGGTGGGAGGCCTTGAAAACCTGTCTCCCAGCCACCCTGGTGTAGCTTTCGGCTGCCAGAAACAGATCCCTGAATAAACACCTCAACTCGCACGAATATGAGATCAAGACCTTACATGAATCCATCAGACACTTTGCAGGTTCTCACAACATCCCCAAACTACATTGTGACTCGCCTCGCGTGATGGACTGGACGCTTCGTTACTAAATTTCAGGATTAATACTTCGGGCTTATCAGGGCTCTGATAGCACCAGCCTTTTTACTACTGTGTTCACCGGACACCTGCGGCAGTCCCACCCGGGACTGACCATCGTATTTTCTGCCATTTTGAACTCACTGCTGTCCTCTGCACCTGGCCGGACGGGCCCAGCCTTGATAAAGTCACTTACGTGACGAAACACGTGATGGCTGTTTCCTGTAAAGACGACACAAACCTATACCTGCGAATAAAGACTCTAACATATCAACAACTTGGATTCATCGCTTTTACTCTTCACCTCTGGATGTACAATACTTGGGCTTTACTCACGTCCCAGAAACATTGAAGAACTTTTACCTTTTTGTGTGCCTTGGTCTATCTGTGTGTACATTGTGAATATAATCAAATACTCAGCCAAAGAGTGCAGAAATGGGTAGAGAAATCCAACATGGAGAAACTATCCAATAGAAATAGAGCCGGAAAGGCCTTAGCCAACTACCTCAAACACTCCCAAAAATGATCCACCATATCAGCCATCAAAAACAATTCTGGTGTATCTGTTACCGCCCCACAGGAGATCCTGGAGCTTTTCCACAAAATCTACTGCGAGTCAATGATCAACCAGGAGTATTTTGTTTCCTACCTGAACTCAGGCGTTCTCCCATTAGCTTCTCCAGAAGTCAGATGGCCCAATCACCTCAGAAGAAATTTGCTCCGCCATCAAACCCCTCACTGCAAGGAAGGCTCAGGGGCTGGATAGGTACTCTGTCAAGTTTTACAAAACTTTTTCTGACCCTCTATCCAACCCACTCCTAGCCCTCTTTCACTCATATGCCTCCACAGGGCCGCGTCCATGGCTGGGGCTCCGAAGCCACCATAGTCATTATCCCAGAAGAGAGCAAAGAACCCCTGGATGTCAAAACTACAGGCCGATATTAATTAATATTGACTGCAAACTATATGCTAAAGTCCTGGCATGAAAACTAGAGAAAGTGATCTCAAAACGTATCACCCTGTCATAAACTGATTTCTTGAAAGACAGATTGGCGGCAGAAAACATACAAGTATTCTGACATGCACTTGAAAAGGCTCGGTCTGCGACCTCACAAACTGCCGCTATGGCACTCAACATGGAAAAAGCCTTTGATAAGGTTTCTTGGATTTTCTTACATGAGGTGCCAGGGAAATTCCACCTAGGTGATGATTTTATTTGTATGGCCCAGGCATTATACGCAGAACCAATAGCGAAGGTTAGAATAAATGGGACTAATTTCTACTAAAACAGGGCACCAGACAAGCATACCCATTCTTCCTGCTCCTATTCCTTTGAGTAATTGAACCTCTCCTCTCCTCCCTGGAACAGAACAATAACAATGAAGGAGTACATTTTCAGTCAGGCAGGCAATTAGTTGTGACCTACACTGACCATTATGAGTTTGGCGGGTGGCGGAGGCCGCCCACAAAACTCATTCGCACGGAAGACCGCCACACCGGTCATCCGCCCGCCGGCCCTATTAAGAGTTACCCACTGGGAACAGGGCCTTAACATTGACGCCGGCTCATAATTGAGCCAGGCGGAAATGTGGTGGTGTGTTGGGTGCGTAATTTAGGCAGTGAAAAGTGCGAAAGGGCTGTCCATGGGGGCCCCTACACTGCCCATGCCAAGTGCATGGGCAATGCAGGGGCACCCGGCACCCCATTTCCTACTGCCTTTGCATGGCGGTCGGACCGCCATGCAAAGGCTGGGGGAAAGGGGACTCGTAATCCTCAGGGCAGCACTGCTTGCCGCACTGCCCTGGCAGATTGCGACCGCTGAGACTGCCAGGCTGTCGATTGGCGGCAACCTGGTGGTACTAGCGGTCGGACCGTGGCGGCTCCGCTACGGTCATTATGTGGAGGTCAGATCGCTGCTTGCATGGCGGTCTATCTGCCATCGCGAGTCTGGCTGCCGTAGTGACCAACTATGTCTAAAATTGAAAAATATTCTTGAGTTTCTGGCTATACACTTAATCGTTCCAAAACGTAGGTCTTCCTCATGAACATTCTCCGTACACCCCTCGATTTTGGACAATTCGGATTTGAAATGGCAATCAGATGCAATTAAATATCTTGGCATCTGGTTCGCCTCCCTCATGATTAACAAAAACAAAACACTTACCAAAATCAAAGACCTGGTAAACTTATGGTCCCCCAAACACATATCCTGTTGGGGTTGGACAGAAGCCTCTAAAATGATGATTGCTCCACTGATCAACTTCCTCTAGAGTATGATGCCCATTAGCCTCTCTAACACTTTCTTTAAAACTGTGGATAAACATATTTCTGGTTTCTTATGGAAAGGGAAAAGAGCTGGAATCGCTAGCCCCATCCTTAAACTGAATAAGAAAAGGGGAGGCCTGAATATATCTGATTTTCATAGATACCAACAAGCTTTTTTAGCAGCTCAGGGCAACTTGTGGTTCAGAGAGACGGACAAACATTCCCCACATGGTTCAAAATTGAATCTCATTTACTACATCCCATTCCCCTGAGCTCCTCCCTCACCATCAGAGGTCTCAAAAAACTGCCCCTGGCCCATTCGCTCCCCATAATTGCTGATACAGCCTCTGCCCTCATGCGAATTGACAAAACGCAGAACAACCCCATCTCTGACTCCACTCTAGCCTCGTTATGGCAAAATCACAAAATCAAGCTAGATGAAAGAACTGTGTTCAGGAAAGAATGGCCCAAAAGAGGTATCAACTCTGTCGGAGCCTTAGTCACTCCCACAAAACCTATTCTGTTTGCTGTACTGAGTGCACAACACAACCTTGTCCCAATCTAATTCTATCATTTTCACAAAAATTGAAAGAACCACTAGATCTCTGCCAAAACCACATACTCTGGATCCACCCGGCCTACTTGGAAAACTCAAAAGACTAGGCCACACCGCACAAGACAATCCTGTCGGGATGGAAATCCACCACCGAAATCTCCTTGAACAGATGGTGGAACACTTTATGTGCCACCAGGAGCGCGGAAAATTTAATATATAAGAAACTACGTAAGACTTCACAAATCCTCCACTCTTCCAACAAGACTAATCCAAACCACCAAATATGCCTAGTAGAACTAACACACGACATACTCTGCTGACTCAACCCTCCCCCCCCTTTCTCTCTTTTTTCTCTCCCCATCTCTCTCTTGCCTTTCTTTCTTCTCTTCCCACGATCGTCTTGAGCTTCACTCACCGCCTGCATGGAGTCCCCAAAACTCAGGTCCCAACTGCTTCAGGATGTACTATCAGTGTCTCTTGACTTTACCATCAGGCATGACAAAGATTATACCAACAGTAGTTATTGTACTACAGTACGTACCCCTGATACAGCTCATATGTTTCTCCTTAAGGCTGTTCACGATTATAAAATGTTCCCTGCATTGTATCTTCACTCTCTGCTCTTTAACTGCTTTTTGCTCTCAATAAAATTGTTTGAACAAAAAAAAAGAAAAACCAGTGCCTTTTTGTCATTAAGGGCCAGATGTACGAAGCATTTTTCTAGTCGCAAAGGGGCCGATTCGCAGAATCTGCCCGTTTGCGACTAGAAAAATGCTTTTTGGGATGTACAAAGCCCAAACTGCGATTCGGTAACTTGT
The DNA here is from genome assembly GCF_031143425.1 of Pleurodeles waltl. Classification (NCBI taxonomy): domain Eukaryota; kingdom Metazoa; phylum Chordata; class Amphibia; order Caudata; family Salamandridae; genus Pleurodeles; species Pleurodeles waltl. Next base: position 69,564,887 of record NC_090444.1, on the reverse strand, counting down.
TACCGAGTCTCAGTTTGGGTTTTGCGATTCAGTATTAGGAAGGGGCGTGTCAAGGGCGTCCCTGCCTAATACTGAATCTAAATGGTATGTATGATTGTTTTGTGACCGCGAATGCGGTTGCAAAACAATCGCAGTTAGCACCAATTTCAAATTGGTGCTAACCCATTCGCAAAAGGGAAGGGGGACCCATGGGACCCCTTCCCCTTTGTGCTTTGTGAATGCATGCAAAAACATTTTTTCACAGACCACTGCCTGCTCTGAAAAAATGAAAAGAAAACTTTTTTTTTTCTTTTTGGAAATGCATTCTGTTTTCGCTTTTGTTTCCGTCGCTAAGACTCGCAGTTTGCGAGTCGCAAAACCGGCTCTACGTACATGTGGCCCCTAATGCTTTACCGACCTGTTGGAAGTTCTTACAGATGGTTGTAACTCCAACTCCATTAGATGAGATTGTTTTGAATGATTGCATTAGGAACCATGTGAGTCTTGGGTATAATCAATACCTAGACCCTGTTTTGGTCTAAGATTTGCCTTTTGTGCTCTAGGGAGTCATGCAGAGCATGAACGCGGTGCTTGATCAGACCATGGCACTGAGATCTTCCATCTGGGCACCTGCACAGCAAGCTGTGCCTGTGAGGAAGTAGGGAATGGCGTCATGTTTTACAAGAACGCTACAAGTAAATGATGCAGTATACGCATTTTCCAGAATTCCCTTATCCACCGGATCATAAAGTGCTTAGTATTAGGAGGAACATAAAAAAACTTGAGATTTATATTTTACTGGAACTGCTGCAGCATTTACTCTGGCAAAGGTTCAGAGGCTTCGCTCCAGCCAGCTTCCTCTGCAGCTTTGATGACCTCTCTGCGGCTCCTCTTTGCCCGCACAACATTTAGCACCATTTTTTTGCTTATCTGTTTAGTGTGTGGCGCGACAGCACCCGTCAGTTCATTTCCTGCAATCACCAGCTCCGTTTTTGTTCTTGCACTATGATAACATCATAGCAGATAGCTTAATTGATGATCATGATTGTGCATGGATATGGACGATACACAACCTCATCAGACTTGCCTGATGTGTCAAGTGCCCTGCCTGCTAAAACCTTGTAGACCATGCATGGTGGTGGTGGGGGGGTTATCTCCAGATCTGCCATTGGGGAAAAGCTCATGGCCGCAACCATCCAGGCAGAGGACTGCCCAACTTATTTAAAGATCCCCACCTACCTGGCTGGGATTTCTGTGCTGGGAGGGCGACCGTGGCAGCAGCAGTCCTTTCAGGGCACCACAAGCTTGCTGGGCAGGCACCATTTTTAAACCTCCCACTCGTCAAACTTCCTTATATTGAGAAAATAAACTCTCAAAGCTGGTGCTTGTTTTCTCAATACAAAACAGATGGTCTGACTTGCAGGGAGCTTTCTCCTTGCACGCTAGGGCCATTCTGCATTTTCCTCATCTGTATCTATCATGCCTCGGGCAGGAAAAATGAGTGATGGTGCCCTACCCTCAGTAGGGTGGGGTGACCATCTTTGTGATTTGGGTGGCCCTTGGCAGATGAACCTCCAAGTCAGAGATTTCCATCAGCAGAGCAAGTGGAGGTTCAGCCGGTATTAACAGGGTCCTTCCTCCTACTCCAGTTTAGACCAGGAGTGAGGGCTGAAAGCAGAGGAACAGCGACTTTGGCGCTGAAGACGCACCGCAGAATTATGGTGGTGCTTCCGCTGTCCAATCTCTACTTGAAGCCCTTAGTTTCACCTCTGTCTTTGCTTCTGGTGCAGTGAAGATGCCAGAATGTGGCACATATGCTGAAGAAAACACTACAACTGATCTGATAAACAGCAAAGCGTTGTTCTTTGGATAGTAGGGCAAGCTGGAGGTAGTTTTCGCATATTTGATTGAGGTCAAGGGAATAGAAACAAGACTCTCATCTCTGCACTTTTGTATGTAAGTAATATACAATTTTGCATTTAGCAAAACACAAACTTGTATGTACACATACACATCAGACTTTGAAAGCACCACATAATTGTCAACAACTCATGCATTACAGGTTGTCTCTCACTGCTACCAAGACCTTTTTTATTTCAACTTCTTTTTTTCAGCTCTCCAACTCCTCAAGGGGTCATTTCCAGGCAGTTTTGAATTGACCTATGTAAAAATGACTGTTACCCCTCCCACGTTGTTCGAGGCTGTTCAACCTTTTTTTCAATGAAATGATCAATGCAGTTCATGATTTTATTGCTCGGCGTCCATGTTCATCCTGTCTTTTACAGCATGATTACAAGCCCTTGCCCTTTTTTGTTAGGGTCGCGCGTGCAAAGCACTCTGTCCCTGTTGTAATCTCTCTGTGGGCTTTTAACCACGCCCAAGTCACGCCGATCAGTTTCGTTGGTTTGTGGGCTTGCCTTTTAAAATTTGCTTGATTTCATTAGTGAAACGCATGCATACGTCATGCCTTTTCCAGTGTTTAGCCCTCCTCAAGCGCAACAGCCAACTACTGAAAAAATGCGAGGCTCCATGTTTTCTGCATGGTTTCTGGACTAGTTTTTCTCTTTATTTCGTAGGCAGCACGATCTCGCTGTGCAGTAGTCGATTGCTTTACATGACGTCGACCCTGTTGCATGGATATTTGCACTTTTGCCGGTTACATGGACAATTGCACTTTTGCCGATAAGTTTCACTGAGAGCGAACTTCTGTTTCCCTTTGTGTGTCTCCTTCATGCTCATGACAACCGTCGGCTCACATATATGAAACTGTTTTTCTTTTCATTTTCAGTTTATGTGGCAAGAAAAGTCTGGTTAGGAGTTTAGAACGATAATAGCTTTAACTCGAGCAAACGCGAGACCCATTGCATTGCAAATGCTTGTTGCTCTTCCCATAGGTTGCCCAATGATCAAGGAAGCGGAGAAGGTTTGGGTTTCCTGGAGGCAGGACTTCAAAGTCTTCATCTGTGGTTGTTACACCTATTTACCTTTACCCTTAACACCTGTTTTCATCTGTCACTGTTCCTAGTGGATAGAAGAAAGGGCTCATCAGACCCATTTTAAAGAAGTCAAACTGCACCCCAGAGCTTAAGCTGACTATGGGCTCATTTTTTTTTGTCATCAGTCTCCTAAAATTCATCTATTTTGTTTATTATCTTCGTATTATTTCTGATGTTAGCTCACGTGTTTTTTGCACTTTTTAAGTAACAACTCAGGTCATATATTGCATGCAAAGATTTTTAGGACTTCAGAATATTTAGTGTGTGCCCTCGGGCGCTCCATGAAGGGCCTGCTGCAACCCTAGAAGAATTCAGCAGAAATGATGGGTCCTGAAGGATAGCTCAGATGTCTGATTCCTGACCTATGGGTAGACTGAGAGGCAGTTCAGCTGTGTGAAGCCTGAACATATAATTTATGTCTAACCAAAGGAGTGCATTGTAAGACAGATGTAGAATTTGCTTTAACATTAGCCAGGTGTGTTTTTTCCTCCGGGATGTTGTCTATGCAGAGACAGCACACCAGCACTCCCTTTGTGTAGGCATTGCATGGCTGCGTCCTGCCTCTTCACACTAGTGTGGTGTGGCAGCAGAATGGCAGGGAACCCTTATCCTGCTGCCAAACTAAGCCTGGGCCTGTCTAAAGCAGCTTAAGTCTGATGCTGTAGAGAATAGTTTGTCAATGCAAACGTGTTGCACAATTAAAACTCTACTTTGTGCATTACATATTCCAGTGTTACAATGACAAACTGGTAATCATGTAGCCTGCCTGGTGTCTCTCTTGTGCCCCAGTCGAGGTTGTCCCTATCTCTACCCTGGCCAGCCTAATGCTATAATTGGTATTATGGTAATTATGATCAGCCATTAATGATAATATGGTCATTCTTCTCAAACAAATTTCAGAGACATTTGTAGCAAATGCCCTTGCAAGGTTTAAAAACAACATTCATAGTGTAGTGGATTTGACTCTGTGTGCAGAGGGCTTGGGAACAGATTTGAAAGCATGGTTGTTACAATATCATAGTATTATTGTATTGTATTGTATAGTACTCATATTTATATAGCGCTTACTACCCCTGACGAGGCGTCGCAGCGCTTTTCATTATCAAGAGGCGCTGTTTCTGTTTCTGGTGGAGGAACCTCTTTGCAGCACATTGCCCATCAGCTGCACCTTCTATGGGTTCTGGCGCTTGGAAGTATACATGTGTCTTTTGCACGCCAGAACAACGTTCATTTCAAACTTATTTCAAAGAAACCACTTTTGTGCCTGTTCTTTGTGCCTGGCTGCTTCCTTTATGGATGTGGCTCGGTCATCTCATGAGAGCTACTTGATGTGGGGTGGTAGCAAGAACTATCTTATTCTGATATAAAATAGTGCAAATTCCTGGTGTAAGTAACAGGATAATATTGCCAAGATTGGTACTCATTTATTCTGTGTCAGGAGGAATGAAAGATGCATTAAGAATCAAACCTGAGACTTGCCAGTCACACATTCCGAAATCAGGTGTGTTAACCCACTAAGTTGAATATTCTGAGACCTGTACATGTGTGTTGCATCAAACAAGCATATGTTGCAACCTCACGGTGAGCAGACTGAAAACGTACCTTTCGTCAACAGTCAAGCAGGAGTATCTTTCTGAAGGAGGAATTAGACTTATTTGTCAGCTCATTGCCATTTCACAGAAGGAATTTTTAGAGAATTGGTAAACAATGTTGCTGTCTTGAAATGACTTTGAGAAAACTGGTTCTAGTGTGCTTTATTTTGACATCTGTAGAAACCATTTGTTGTTGTGTAATCACTCATTCCACGTTTTAAAGCTCTCTGTCAGTGGTCTATAAACATGGTCAGAGCCACTGAAACATGTTTGTTGTAATTGTTTTGGGTTTTGCTAATATATTTAAAATACACAATGATTCACTGGTTTTCTTGCGTTGGCTCTCAAAATAACCCTGAGCCATTGTTTGAAATGTCAGTCCTTCCCCATTGGTTGAACTGTGAGCCCCCAGAGGTCCCCACTGCACATCAGTAGGAATATAACATTTGGGAACACAAGCTGTGTGCAGGTTCTGGGAGGTCACTCCAGCAAGTTGACAATTTTGCATGAAGGTAGTTCTAATGCCATGTTTTGGACCAAACAAATGGCGCCTGGGAGACATACTCTGTCCCATCTGTGTCTAACCTGTTCCCCTCCACAGCATGGTAGAGGGGAGGGGGCTGGCCCCTCTTCTGGTGGTGACTGTGAATCACTACTGAGGCCTTGACAAGTTTACAGGTCTCCGGCTGAAGCCACCTATTCCTAGAAATGCTACTTTTACAATAGCAGGTCTGATGTAATGAGCTGTAAACAGGCAGGGCCTATGCAGGGAAGGAGATTGGGTCTTGGAAGCTATCTTATTAGAAAGTCCCATTAAGTTATCTCAAGACAGACATATAAAAAGCCTCTGAGGACAGTAAAACCTGCTTCCTGAGCATAGATGGAAGCTGGGATGATGAGTTAACATTTTATTGTGGTCACAGCTGCTTCATTTAGTAGGAGATTGTATCAAATAAATCATTTTCATTGGATTGAATGTTGTATAAAGCTGGTTGAATGACATCACTTTCACTCTTGGATAGAGTATTTGCATTTTTCCATTGAAGTCCACCCAGTCCGCGCAATGAGACAGCGAGGCAGACGGCGCGTTTGCGGTCAATGATTTGAGACTGGATAAGGGTTAAAGCGTCTACCCATTCGATAGCTGGTTCATATGTATTGCTTGGTAGTAGCTCCTGGCTGTCATTTCTTGGTCAGCTGGAATCTCCTGGTCCTGCTGTCCTTGCGGAGATGGGTCCAGTTAGGTAAGGGTAGTCTGAACTCTTGTGCAGTCATTCAGAACTGTAAAGATGGTGCACGCTCCTACTGTAAGATTCCAAAAACTAAACTTTAAAAGCAGAGGATTGGTCAGCCACAAGCGATGAAATAAGAGAGCATCAGTACGGAAACCCCAGCATCACACATGTAACACCAAGTCATGATCAAGGTGCAAGTAACAAGCAAAGTTTGCATGCAGCCTGCTGTCCAACGAGAGAGTGTGTGATCTTTGCAAATTCTAACTTGGCCTGACGAAACTTCAGTTCTGATCCCTTCTTCGCCTCTATGCAAAACTGTGCGATTAAGGTGGATTACGTTTATTCATGTTTCAGATGATTAGATCTAAGTTACTATGTTGTGGGTATCTGTAGGAAACTGCCTGTTCAATTTCAGTGTTTTGTAGAAATCGACTTAATAAGGAAGTTGCCCAGCTTATGTGCAAACAGCATGCACTGGTTGTGCAGGCTGGTTGCACTGGTTGCATCAGTGATGCAATAACCTGCTGGAACCTACAGTGCCAATCTTATCAAAGTACTGCTCTTCATCCGAAAGCTCATTTCTGGCCTTCGGGCTCCATCTCCTTAATAAAACCACTGTGTTAAGTCTGCATCTCTCCTCCATTGCTTCCTGGGAGGAAAGGTCAAAGACAGAGGATGTCAGGGGGTGTCAGACACCGTGCTCAACAAAGCCCGCCACTGCATTCCTCTCAAATATGTGCTTTCACCCTCTACCCACTCCCCACCAGAACAGTGAACGGCAACACTTCTCAGTGACAAGGCTCATGTACCCCAGCCTAACATCAGCATAACACTTTCAAGTCTGGCCTCCTCTTCTCTCCATGCCATCCCCTGGTCCCTAGGCTCTTACGCCAACCCATAGCTAGACCACACCATCACACATCTGAGCTCTTACCTCCTACTGCCCTCAAAAAGGACCTTTTCTTTGTAACACAGGCGGTCTCTCTGCCTCTCAATCAATCAATCGGTACCTTTAGAGCATGGCTCATCTCCCGTGAGGTTATCCAGGCTGGGTGTAGTCCAAGAGCCAGGCCTGGAGTCTCTTTCTGAAGTCTGTCAGCGAGGGTGATGTTCTGAGGTGGAGAGGGAGGGCATTCTAGGATTTGGCAGCAAGGTGGGCGAAGGATTGTTATCCGCTGTGGCTGCAGAAGTTGCGGAAGTTGGTCTTTGTTGTGGTAGGGTCTGCTGAGAGTGAGAGGATGAGCTGGGTGTCATCGGCGTAGGACATGATGTTGATATAGTGGGTTCTGACGATGTTGACTAGAGGTGTCATGTAGATGTTGACGAGGGTGGAGCTGAGGGATGAGCCTTTGGGGACGCTGCAGATGCTGCTCTTGGGTTCCGAGGGTAAGGGGAGGAGACGGATGCTTGTCGTGCGTCTCATGAGGAATGATGCAATCCATTTGAGTGCATCTCCTTTGATTCCAGTCTGATGCAGTCTCTTGATGAGATTGTGGCGGGAGACAGAGTCGAAGGCTGCGGAGAGGTCAAGAAAGATTAGGGCGGCCGATTCTTCTCAGTCGAGTAGGGTGCAGATGTTGCCCGTGGCAGCAATCAGGGTGGTCTTGGTGCAGTGTTTGGCTCGAAAGCCAGATTGGGAGGGGTCAACCTCCTGGGTGTTTCTCTCCAGGTGTTTTGTGAGCTGACGGTTGATGGCCTTCTCCAGGAGTTTGGGGAGGAATGGGAGCAGCGAGATGGGGTGGTATTTCTGGAGATTGTTGGTGTCTGCGGAGGGTTTCTTGAGGAGAGGTATGACCTGTGTGTGTGTTTCAGTGCTTCGGGAAAGGTGGCTGTGGCGATGGATGTGTTGAGGATGGTGAGTTTTGGCTGATCGTGTTGCTTCCTAGATCGAAGTGGAGGTGGGGGCAGTGGTCGGTGGGTTCTCTTGAATGGATAGAGTTCACTATAGCTGTGGTGTCCAAAGTGGTGAACTGTTCCCATGCTGTGAGATGCTGGTCAGGGGAAGCTTCTGTAGGAGTGAGGAAGCTGAGGAGGTCGGTGGGTTGGGGCTCGAAGTTCCTGTAGATGACAGATATCTTGTTGTGGAAGTGATTTGTTAGAGCGTCAAAGAGTTCCTGTGAGGGAAGGATCATGTTCTCTGTGGCTGTTGGGCAGGAGAACTCTCTGACTATGGTGAAGAGTTCCTTGGTGTGGTTGGTGCTAGCCTTAATGCAGTATCCAAGCGTCCTTTTTCGGATTTGCGCTGTTGGTGGTATTTGTTAAGGGCTCACTTGAAGGTGGCTCTGTCTGCACCATCTTCTTTGTAGTTGTTTGCAACTGTGTTTTATTGCGCTGAGTTCCAGAGCATACCAGCTAGCTTGTTTGGTGGATCTGCAAATTTTTACGAGGGTTACTCAAGTCGGCGGCATTGGTGATCCAAGTGTTAAAGTTCTCGATTGCTTGTTTGAGGCTGGTTGAGGCATCAGGCTGGGTGGTATTGAGGGTGTTTGTCCATTGCTCCAGCTGCGGGAGGAGGTGCTGGGAGGGATGGGGTTGGTAAAGTGGACAATGGAATGGTTGGTCCAGGTGAGTTCTGTGGTGTGGCTGTATTTGACTCTGTTGCAGGATGTGAAGATAGGGTCCAGAATGTGTCCTTCTTTGTGTGTGGGACTGGGAGAGGCCCATGTTGTCCATTTGTTCCAGGAGGTTGGTGGAGTTTGTGTCTGTGGGGTTATCCAGGTGGAAGTTGTATTGTATGGATGTGTTTTATGGATTTGATGGAAAGTGGGGCGATAGTCTTTGATGGTGTCGTCGATGTTGATTCGTGGTCCTGGAGGTCGGTAGGCGAGGGTCCCTTTGATGGTTGTTTTGTCATCGGTGTGGAGTTGAAAATTCAGGTGTTCCATGATTGCCATGGCTTTGTCTTTGGTGGTGGTGCAGCAGACAGATTCTTTGCAGATAATGGCAATCCCACCTCCATGATAGTTGGTGCGGTCCCGGTGTTTCCTCTTGTATCTGATGGAATGACGCAAGGGTGTCCTTTTTCGCATCTTTGAGCTGTTGGTGGTATTTGTTGAGGGCTGACTTTAAGGTGTCTCTCTCTGTATTGTCATCTTCTTTCTAGTTGTTTGCAGCTACGTTGTATTGCACTGAGTTCCAGAGTGTACCAGCTAGCTTGTTTGGTCGAACTGTGAGTTTTGGCTAGTTTGATGGGGGTGACTCGGTCGGCGGCGTTAGTGATCCAAGTGTTGAAATTCTGTTTTAGGCTGGTTGAGGTGTCAGGCTGGGTGGTATTGAGGGCGTCTGTCCATTTGATCTGTGGCACTTTCCTCTACCTGTGGGAGGAGGTGCTTGGAGGGATGGGGTGGTGCAATGTGGTCCTGTGATGGTGAAGTGGACAATGGAGTTGTTGGTCCAGGTGAGTTTTGTGGTATGGCTGTATTTGACTCTTGCTGGATGTGAATATAGATTCCAGTATGAGTCCTGCTTTGTGTGTGGGACTGGGAGAGGCCCATGCTGGCCATTTGTGCCAGGAGGCTGGTGGAGTTTGTCTGTGGGGTCATCCAGGTAGAAGTTGAGGTCTCTGAGGAAGATGTAGTGCATGGATTTGATGGCAAGTGGGGGAGATAAAGTCTTGTGGTGTTGTCGAGATTGGTTTGTGGTCCTGGGAGTCAGTAGGCGAGGGTCTCTTTGGGGGTTGTTTTGTCATCGGTGTGGAGCTGGAAATTCAATTGTTTGCAGAGCGATCTGGCATTGATCAGGAGGTATCAGAGTGGTTCTGGGGTGCTGTCAGCCCGTGGGGAGGAAGTTTTGGCGCAGGCTTCAGTGAGGGCAGGTGAACTGATGTCAGTGGCCGGTGAACGGTCCTGCTGTGTGGCGAGGGGATGCAATTCAGCAGTTGTTGTGGCATCTGGGAACCTGGGCTTGGAGGTCTGCCGTGGAGTATCTGTGGGTGTTCTGAGGGCCAGGGTTTCTGGTGCTGGGTGCAGTTCAGGCACAGACAGGTGAAGACGGGCTTGCCTTTGGTGCGCCGGTGGTGTGCCTGTTGCACGCGTCAGCTGCATGACCGTGCTACGGACTCCATTAACTAAGATGCTTATGACGGAAAATGCTTGCAGAACACTAACTGGACAGAAACTAAATAAAAGCAAATAAACTAAAATAATGAGGACAGTTGAAGTTCAACCACTCTGCTATGCACCAGACAGTCAGGAGACTGCAGCAGAGCTGATAGGTGCAAGTGACAGTTGCAGTGCCTACGGGCACTTAAACAGGCTGAAATGGCCCACAGAGGGGGGAAGGCACACGTCCAAGCAGCAAGGGGTGCTGGTATGAGGACCTGAAACTGGGGATTTCTGGCACCACAGCATATATTTCACTGGTGTCTTTCGGGTGCTGGGTGCAGAACACTGATCTCTCACTGCATTGTTCTGATATTGTGAACCACTCCAAGATGGCACCCACAATCTCGTTGCTCCTTTCTAATCAGTCAGGCACATGGTCAAATGTATATTTGTATCCAAACATTGCTTGCTGCTCCCTCGAAGAATGTCACATTCTAGACCACCTGCCATCATTGCCTCCAGCACACAAGCATGGCTTTCCCCATCTTTCTGCCAATGTCCCCTTCCATAATGCCTCTGTAGCACTTCATTGGTCCTGTTACATTCCAGCACTCTTAAGTATTTTTCCTTTGCACCTTTCTCCTGGCCTAATGTCCAGGCCTTGAAACTGACAGGGACCCTGGGCTGATATAGGCATTCTTATTCGTCACAGACAGATCTCCAGTTTGAATATGTACAGTGCCATGCTGCCAGGGAATCAGAACTCTGCTTTTCACTGCTTCCATCGGGTCTCTGGATTTGTGTCGGGGATACCTCTCAATTGTCCAGTGTGTCCCCCGCTTAGCTACAAATAGAGACATTTTCATCCTTCCTCAAGGGAGGCTAAAGAAACCCTTGAAGTAGAGCCAACCCAGAGCTACGATATGCAGTGTCTTGCTTGCAGCTCAGCCTGCCTTCGGCTCTCTATCAATGCATTCTGTATCATCCTTTGAAGGTTGTACACATTTGTGTTGTGATAGTGATAGCTGCAGACTAATTCTAGAGCAATGGGTGTAGTGGCATCTCTGAATAGTCCTGTATGTTATAAGCTCCCTGGGTTTGATGCTTTCTTGAGCCATGCAAGAGTTGTAAACAAAGAGGTAAGGTGTCTGTTGGGACCCAACCAAACTAAGGAGCATGAAAATGACAGACATGTGGTTTTGGAAGCAGGGCAAAGTAAAAAGGGATTGCACTGAGCTGTGCCAAGAAGCACATAAGTCCCACCCCATTGCTAGCACAGGCAGGTAGACATTTGACGACATCATACAGAATTTGGAAGGACACAAATTATTGACCTAGGAATGCCTAAAGGCAACTGAGGAGTGTGAATTCACTGGACAGTAGGTAAGTAGAAAAGCTCTTTATTGGCACAGTGGAGCCCACAATAAAACAGCAGTGTTAATATTTGAAACCTTCCAACGTTCAAGGCATGTTGATGGAACATCTCCAGGAGCACGGAAGCATCCTCACGCATGGTGTTCCACGTGACACTAAAGCAAACAAAGTATATGCTAAAATATAACCCATTTCTCTTTTTCAACAAAACTAATTTACAGAAAAGAGTACAAAAATTGGAAAGATTATTAGTATAGTGGGAAAAAGTGTGGAAGAGGAGAAAAAAACATTGTTTTCTAAAGGAGAAAAATGCAAAGTAAAAAGGAAGGAGAATAAATACAGGAAGATATTTCCCCTTTGAAAACATTACCTTAATCTACTAAACAGAAGTGGAAGGAACCCAAAGTACAAGAACTTACAGTGAATCTAAATTAGGACATTGTGGGCCTTCCACTCTGTTTAAAACAGGATGCAACCATATCAGATATTGCAGAACGTAACACAAAATCTTGTGTTACATTACAAGGATGAAGCATGACATTATTACTTCGATTTGTTAAAAAATAAGTCAGTACACTGTATTCTACTTCGAGGTACATGCAAAATACTTTGAGAGTTTCCACTGTTACTTACTTTACAATAACAGAAAAAGGACTGGTGCACTTAGCCACAAGTTGTACTTTCTATACTCTTCGATATTGAGTCACAACACTTCTGGAAGTAGCTTCCACTATTTTAAGAAGCTCCCTAAAGCGAGAAACCAATTTAGCTCCAAAACCAGGTTTGTGCACCCAACCCCTTCACCCACAGTAAAAATGGGAAACTGCACTCTTTACTCCCTTTCAAATCTGTCTTCATAATGCTTTGTTTTCTGGTAATCCTCTGTATAACTTCCTTTGTGTTTGTTAAACAATGTCTTCCAACACGTTTTGTAAACCACCTCAGGCATAAGTCTGAAACAGGCTCACAACCATCAAGCAGTTTAAAAGGACTCATCTTAGTGGTGCTGTATGACGTAACACGATAATGCCACACTTTTCCGTGGACATATTCTTTCAAATCACCAAAACTTTTAGCATCTCTGATGTATCCCATGAAAACTCTATTGAACCTTTTAACTTGACCATTACACTGAGGGTCATATAGTGCTGTGGTGTTGTGCTGAATATTACACTTCAAATTGAACTCTATTTTTTCTCCAGAAATGTGACTATGAACACCTTCCTTAGAAGAACCTTCCCTTTTCATTACCACCTCTGAAGTGACCCTGTTAACAAACCTGACTTCCAGCCACTTAGTCTGATAATCTGCTAGCACCATAGCAAACCTGGGGTCAGCAGGAAGCTGATCAAAATTACCACAAATATCAAACCCGACTTTCTCCCATGGGTGCTCTAGCAAAGGAACAGGGCACAAAAAAGCATGTGAAGTTTTCATCATATGCTCAGAAGTGTTACATTCAGGACACTCCCTGATCCATTGTTCAGTAAATTTGCCTATCCATGACCACCAGAAATGTTCACTAAGTACTCTCTTCATAGATAACATGCCTGGATTCCCTCTGTGAGCTATGCCCATAACTTAAGCATCTGGCATTATACACTTACTGCTTTTCAACAAAATATTGTTGTCTGCTTCTAACTCATTGCAGTTATTCCAGAATGATAAGACTTTGGGCACAATGTAGGCTTTACTAGGCCAGCCTTCAACCACCTGTTTACGTACATCACAGTACAAAGCGTCAGAGTTCACACATTTCTCTGACTCCACTTCAGGTAACCATATGACAGAAGTTGACAATTGGTCACTTCACGTAGACACAATATCAGAATTACTGACCTGGTTGACAACCCATTGCATGGGCATCCTAGACTGCTGTGACATTGACTTTTCCTGGAATATACTCAACTGCAAAATTGTACTCCTGCAACTTACATAATAACCTAGTAGTACAGACTTTGGTCCTCCATCTTCCACCAGGTAAAAGAATGTTCACCAAAGGTTTATGTTCCGTCCTTAAAACAAACCAAGTACCCCGGATGTAAATCTGGAAATATTCCATAGCTCATACACAAGTAAGCTGCTCCCGCTCTATTACAGCGCATTTCCCTTTTGACATATTGAGAGTACAGGAAGCAAACGCAACATTCAATTCTTCTAGGCCTTGCTTCTGAGATAAAACAGCCCATTACCATACAAGCAAGCATCAGTGGTAACAAAACATGCCTTCCTTACACAGAAAGGTTTAAGAGTAGGAGCATTCAGAATGTCTGATTTAAATAACTCAAACACCTTCTCAATGGCCCTGTTTCGTCAGCAAAAACTTGCTATAAATTTATTGTAAAACTGACAGAGGCCAGCAAAAGAAAGCCATTTACCTTCAGGAGCATTAACAATGGCATCAACCAAAGAAGCACTAGCTACTGTGCTAGTGATAGTATGGAAAAGGTACTCAACCTGAGCTTGTAACAGTTTGCATTTCCTTTCTTTCAATACCCACCTTTTTTCTCTGTAACTTACGACACACCTTCATGAGATGTTCCATAAGCTCATTTTCAGATTTAGAGAAGACTAAGATGTTATCTTGCAAACATTTCATGTAATTTTCAGCCCCCCTTGAAAATATGATACATAGCACGTTGAAACACTGACGCAGCTGACACTAGTCCTAATGGTATCCTGTTGAACTGGAACAAACCCAGTGGTGCAAATAAAATCAATGTATTTTTTAGAATCTTGTGATAACACAACCTGGTGGTAGGTGAAGTTAAATAAACCTCTTCAACAATAGTTTTTTCAGTGAATATATATTCATTCAAAATGTGTGAGTGTGTGTGTGTTTCTGTATAATTGTTCGACTTTAATTAATCTTTTAAATCTACTGAAAAATGTGTTAAAAATATACGTTTTTTAAAAAGGTATTCATTAAAAGTGTAACATGTTTCTACAATGTCATTTTCTTAAATATGTGAGTTAATTATTTTTCAACATCTAGTCTAATACATTGGATCTACATTCACAATACATTTTGTCTAGTATATATAAAGTATTTTATTTGTAAAGAACAAACAAAATGATAATTTCATAAATTGTAATTATGTATTCTTATTTTGATTACATTTGAATAACATTTAAAGTGTTGTTTTGTGTTTTTATATAGAAGTTTTGTTTCTGTATATTAATGGAAAATCTTAGGTTTCATGTTTTTCAATTACGTGTTAGTATTGTAATAAAAATGTATTATTTATTTAGAAACAATACATGTTTTTAATCTAAACATCCTCATTATTTTAGAAATGTTAACTATCAATTTAGAAGTAATGTTTCAGTGTTTAATATGTTGTTGTATTTTATTTTATATGTAACATACAAATCATTCTATGTTTTTAAAATGTATTGTATCCCCAGTCCTACAAGCATTGAGGAAATTACACACCTGTGACATGCACTCCTCACAATGTTTGTGGGACTTCATCCCCAAAAAGATTGAGGAAAGCACATAAATAGGGGAAGGTTTGTGATTTTGGGTCAGTGTTAAATTTTGTATTCTAACTACAGTTCCACAAACACTGGGGTAAGAGTATAAGTTGGGGTGGGGGTCATTTTACTGTTCTAACTCTAGTCCCACAAACATTTAAAGAAACATATTACATTTAGAGAGGCTGTGAAATCTACTATTCTAACAAGAAATCCTGAAACATTGGTGAATGTCCATAAAATGTTGGGTCAGGGATATATTCAGATATATTATTCTTACCCCAGCCCCGCTAGAATTAGGGAAAGTGTATAAATGAGAAAGGTGTTGCAAAATACTACTTTAACATAAGAACTTGTGTATCATTTTAACCAATAATAATCCTCTAAATTATTTTACAAATAATAAGTAGAAAACATAAATGCAAAACTGTCTGAATTTTAATATTTTTGGAAACACCTGGAAATAATGTACTTCAAAAAAGTATTTAACAATTTCACCAGCAAATATTAGAAATGTAACCAACAGAATTTAACCATCATAAACAATGATTTCTTGATGATATATAAAGTAAAATACAGTACAATAAAAAATGACTACCATTAAAGCACTACCCATCCCCCCCCCAAAATTAGTTACCCATAATATGAAGACTATTTCAAAATTATATAACCCCAAATTTATTAATCCCAAGTTATCTAAAAATAATAAAATAGAAAAATATTAAAGTTTAATTACATGTGAACTAAAACATACAAAGAAAATATAATCCATATTTTGTTAAAATTCATTATGAAGATGCTACACACCCAAACCCAGAGAATAACACACAACCCTTTAAAAAAGGTAACATTAAAAGATAACAAACAAAACAAAAATTACAGATCAAAAAATAAATTAAATAAATCATCTATGCAGAGGGTGTGGGGTTCAAGTCCTCTGCAGTGCAGAGGACGTGATTAGCATTAAGGGCAGGGAAGCTTTCAGGTGCTCACACCAGAGGGATTCCATTTTGTGCCTCAGTCCCGGGCTAAAGGTAATAGTGTACCTTGCAGTGTGGATGTTTTCCCCTTTAGTGATGCATGATGGCACACTGACCTAACTGCAACTGAACTCAAAGGCTTTGGCTTTTTCAGGTTATCCATGCTCGACTCACAGCTTGGCCCCCAGAGCAACAATCTGCACTGCATTGGTTCCTTTGGAAAGGGTGACCTCTTCCCTTTCCAGTATTACCTCTCCCTAGCAGATCCCTGTTTGGGGATCACACAGGAGGGCAGTCCCTGAGCAGGCATCTACCCATTGGCCAATGGGTGGATGGCTTTAACCCATTGGCCCAAGGATTCAAGGGTGTGGCATGACATCCTCAACGCATGGCCAATGGCTCACCACCAACAACAGTCACTTCCTTCCATTGGGCACCCCCCTAGGGGAACAGAAAATGTAATACAATTCATACAAGCCACACCACCCTGGACTCACATTGGCATTTAGTTTTAGTAATTTAGTTTTCTGTAGACCTGAATTCTGGAAGCTACCCAAATTGAAAGAATGATTTAAATGCAATTAAAACATGTGATGCTTACATGTTGCATTCTGTAGCCTTTCCTGTTGAAAGTGATAAGCCCTGCCACACAAGTAAGCTACCGTTTTATCAAGAGAAGTGTCGGAATTTTGGGTTATGGGGCTTTTGTCAATTGCCACAGGTACTGGAATTTTCCCTTACAGAAATGTGAGGAATTTATGTGAATTTGTCAAAGTTTGACATTTGCGTTGTGTTCGGGGCAAGAGAAGCTAGTGGGTTCCTCATAAGCCACTCAACTCTGGAAGACCCCAGAAGTATACTTTTCAGAAATGTTTTGGGTTGGTAGGTTTTCCTGGGTGCCAGCCTAGCCTGGCCCCAAATACCTCAGCTACCCACAATCCAGGGAAACATTAAACTTTCAATGTAAAATCTTGATTTCTCCACATTGCATCATGAGGTCTTGCCTGTCATAGATGGTAGGCTTGCCCAAATGTGGAGATTCTAGGTGGTAGGACATTTGCAAAATCCTATCGATTCTGGAAGTTTTTCTTTCAGAAATGTGTGGAAAATATATTATTTTAGCATGAATGTTTGAAGTTTGCATTGCATTATGGTTAAATTAAAGTGGTGGGATACAGCTAAACTCCACTACAGTGTACTCGTGCAGATGTTAGTTTTGTGAAATTACTGAGGTTAGTATGTTTTCCTGGGTGTTGGCTGCCCCTCAGCCCAAATACCATAGCTGTCCACATCCATAGAAAGATTGAATTTTGAGGAGAAATGTTGGTCTCCACATTTTATTTTGAGTTCCTTCTTTTCACCGCTGATAGGCCGACTGACACAAATGGGGTACCAGTTTTATTCGAGACAGGTGTGGGGACACAGAAAAGTATAACATTTGTTACTATTTATTGAATTACTCTCCGTTTTTGGCTTCCAAAATTAAGTCAGTGTGCAAGAAAAAACACATTTTCCCAAATGCCCTGAGAATCACATTGTGTTATAGTTAACCTCAGTTCAGAGTGGTACGAATAAACACTATTTATAAACTAAAATTCTTGAACACATTTCAATAATGCATAACTTTCCTTTATGCCCATTTTACGTTCAGTAGATTTTAGCTTACCAATTGGTACATGGTCAGTACACAATAAAAAAATCATTATAAACTGTAGCTTAGTTGATGGGTCTGCCTATCACACGTTTTTGGACATTCAACAAACACTAAGGGGCATATTTATACTCTGTTTGCGCCGGAATTGCGTCGTTTTTTTTTACGCAATTCCGACGCAAAACTAACTCCATATTTATACTTTGGCGTTAGACGCGTCTAGCGCCAAAGTCCATGGAGTTTGCGTCATTTTTTTGCGTGGACACCTACTTTGCGTTAATGATATGCAAGGTAGGCGTTCCCGTCTAAAAAATTGACTCCGAGGCATGTGCGCCGTATTTACACTCCCGGGCAAAATTCACGCCCGGGAGTGGGCGGGTCAAAAAAAATTACGTACGGCCGCTTTTGCGCTGTTTTTTAGCGCCTGGTCAGGGCAGGCGTTAAGGAACCTGTGGGCTCGGAAGGAGCCCAGAGGTGCCCTCTCAAGCCCCCAGGGACACCCCCTGCCACCCTTGCCCACCCCAGGAGGACACCCAAGGCTGGAGGGACCCATCCCAGGGACATTAAGGTAAGTTCAGGTAAGTTTTTTATTTTTATTTTTTTGTGGCATAGGGGGGCCTGATTTGTGCCCCCCTACATGCCACTATGCCCAATGACCATGCCCAGGGGACAGAAGTCCCCTGGGCATGGCCATTGGGCAAGGGGGCATGACTCCTGTCTTTGCTAAGACAGGAGTCATTTCAATAGGGGTTGGGAGTCGAAAAAAATGGCGCAAATCGGGTTGAGGCGAAAAATTTGCCTCAGCCTGACTTGCCCCATTTTTTGGCGCCCAAGCTCCATATCCCCCTACGCCGGCGCTGCCTGGTGTACGTCGTTTTTTTTCACGCACACCAGGCAGCGCCGGCGGCTAACGCCGGCTAACGTCATTGAATAAATACGGTGCCCGCATGGCGCTTCAGAATGGCATTAGCCGGCGCTAATTTTTTTGACGCAAAACTGCGTTAGCGCAGTTTTGCGTCAAAAAGTATAAATATGGCCCTAAGGGCCTTATTACAACTTTGGCGGAGGGGGTTAATCCGTCCCAAATGTGACAGATATCCCACCTGCTGTATTACGAGTCCATTATATCCTACGGAACTCATAATACGGTGGGCGTGATATCCCTCACATTTGGGACGGATTAACCCCCTCTGCCAAAGTTGTAATCAGGCCCTACCTATTCCTGCAACCAGAAAAATCTGACGGATGTAACAGTATATTACTTTTGTAGATCAGTTTTCAGGACAAAACAATTACAGATACAAACATTATCATCTATTTCTATTTTTTTCATTTTTACTTTGACTAGTTTTTGATTTCAATGTCAATGATTAGTTTCTTTGGGAAAACCATGAGCGATGTTTGATTTGGAATGTTATTTCAGAAATATAGACCTTTCTGGGTTCACCTGTGGGTTTTTCATCTCTTTTCCCAACAATCCCAAAGTAGGTAGAAATTGCAAGGGCAGGACTTTCTGACTACCACTTAGAAAATGTAAAACCTGTGATGAAAAAAAATTTTTTTTGCAACTGCCTGCTCCTGAAGAGGGTGACACACACAGCAAATATTTTGTTAATGCAATGTTTAGAAAAAAAGCTAGACCTTTCATGCGCAGCAATTTTTACCTATTTTCCCCAACAGGATTTTTTGTGATATTTTGCCAGTTTTCTGGAGGACAGCTTGTTAAAATGCTGATACCCCCAGATGTCTTTATGTGCTCCAAGGGGTGATGAGGCTATTGCCCAGGAAAATAAGTCCAAAGCGAGATAACGTTTTGGCATCCCTGGTGTGGGTTGGGTCTGTCCAGGATCATACTAATCACTGGTAAGCTCCAAAGGATGAAGGCGCGGTGTGGCCCTCATGGGTTTTTAGAATTATTACCTGGCATCTCAGCTGCAGCATGTGCCCCAGTAGCTGGCTGAGTCTCCTGCCCTGGAGCAGATGTGGCTGTTGCGTTCTTGCCCAGATGCCCGGGCCGGCTTTATAGCAGTGCGACCGGTGCAGCTGCACTGGGTGCTGACCTGGGGGTGGGCTGACCTCAGGGAGGGCTCTGTGGTTACCATTAACTTACAATTAAAAAACACCGTCTGCCCAGTTCCTTGTGTCCGGCTTTTAGGCATCAATAAAAATGTCAAGATAACGCATGTGATTAATGTTCCTGCTATAGAGAAAGATCAGGAGTTTGTCTAGTGGCAGTTTTGCTTCGCCATAAAGTAGCGCAGAGGGTCAATGTGCCTGCTGCAAAAGGTGTGTACTGGGCATATCCCAGATCTGTATTTTATGTGGACAGCTGAGTGGATTACTGCTTTTGTCACAGAGATCCTTTTGTTAGCACAGTTACAACCCTAATATAGAACAGTGACTGTTACGAACTGTCATCAAAGAGCTGCATGCAAACTGCATAAAACAGGTTAAGAAGTTATGTTTTTCCCCCAAGTCTTTCATTATCTATTCCTAATGTTGCTAAAAGTGGTTAATTGTGGTAGATATACGTTCTTATTAGTAAAGCCAGCCGTTACCAGTGCTTTAAACCAAAAGAAATGTATGTGAGGGAAGGTCTATGGGGCTATGAGGGGCACTTTTGCCTGGTGGTAGTGAGGGAATCCAAGGAGGGGATTCTGGGGGTGGGAGCAAAAATTATTGTCGCACAGGGCGCCACCAGTGATAAAACCGGGCCTCTCGGATACTGCACTATGAAGTACATACCTGACGCCTAGACAGGCTGATCACAACCCAAACCTGTCATCAATGCCCCTCTGGCATGGTTCCTGAACCATTTAAACTCTGTACTTCATCTCAGTCTGTAAAAAGATGAACTCTCGACACATATAATTTGACCAATTATCCTCCTATATCCCAGCTACTGTACTTGGCCAAATGTTTGGAGAAGTCAGTTTTCCAGCAGCTTTTGAACTTTTTTTAGGCAAATCCACTTTTACATCCTGCTCATAAGGGTTTTTCGCCCGGGCCGCAGCACTAACCAGACTGTCCTCTCTGCCTTGGATGATTCGCTGTGTTTTCCAGACCTAAGCATCTCCACCACCCTGATTTTACTTGACCTTAGCCAGACCATCTAATTTGGGTATTAGAGACCGAGCCCTGTCTTGCTTAACTGACTCTGTGTCGACTACACCTTTAGTCATCTTTCTCTCTCCTTTCACCTCATTGCCTGGACCCGGCTAATGTGGTGTCCCTCAGGGGTCCATCCTGTCATAGCTGCTTTTGCACTTGTAAATGATCCTACTGGCTCATGTAATCCAACCCTTTGATTTAGAGCCTGATTTAAGTCTTGGCGGAGGGGAATACTCTGTCTCAAATGTGACTGATTTCCCGTCCACCGTTTTATGATCCCTTGATATCCTATGGAGATTGTAACAAGGCGGATAGGATATCGTCACGTTTGTGATGGGGTATTCCATCCGCCAAGATCTAAATCAGGCCCTTAATGTGTATTTGTGTGCAGATGATACCCAAATTATAGTGGCACTATGAGGGGACATGTAGCACACTTCTAAAGTACTTCACGATTGCCTCCAGGGTTCATTAATGGAAACGTTTTTAAAATCTTAAACCAAATGTGGATAAGACAGAAATCCTCCAACTCCCCTACCACCCATCACCCTACCAATTAAACTTTCACCTTTTGGGGAGCTTCTTTTTGGCATGAGCTGCTGGATCTCATCCCCTCCTTGGTATGTATACGTGAAGAAATTGGGAATTCAATTTGATTCTTCCCTCACTCTCTGACCAGATTTCTTCAGTGATATTCTTGCCTCTTTCAACTTCTTTTCAGCACATTCTTTACCCCCTCACTTTATCTCTGAAATTAGAGACACTAAGGCCCTCATTACAACCCTGGCAGTAAATGCCGCCTACCGCCGTGCTGACGGCCGCCAACATACCGTGACCGTGGCGGTACACCGCTATGGATATTATGACCCACACAGAGAAATCCGCCACTATACAGACACTCACACAAGTCCGCCAGACCAAAGGTCAGTGATAAACTGGCGGTACCAAAACCCACACCGTTACGTCAACAGTAATACGCCCGCAGTATAAGGATCCACGAATCACCGCTGCGCCCTTTCAACCGCAGTAAACCATTGGCGGTACACACCACCGCGCTCAAAATACACACACACTTACAAAACTACACCACATTGGACAATTCAAACTACACACACCTGACACACATACACATACCACACCCACACACCCAATCCAATATAAAACACACACCCACATTACCCACAACCATTTCAATGAAAAAAAAAGACTGCGAAGAGAGAGAGAGACAAGCCATGAGCACCCACTCAATCTGAGCCACAGAACACCATCACCCATACACCATCCACGCACCTCACAGCACACACCACAACACATCACCCCACACATAACCCCACACATCCTCACACATACCACTTACACCACATCCATGGCACCCCAAAGACACCCCAGGTTTTCAGAGGAGGAGCTAAGGGTCATGGTGGAGGAAATCATCCGGGTAGAGCCACAGCTATTCGGATCACAGGTGCAGCAGACGTCTATTGCCAGGAAAATGGAGCTATGATGGAGAGTCGTGGACAGGGTCAACGCCGTGGGACAGCACCCAAGAACAAGCAATGACATCAGGAAGAGGTGGAACGACCTACGGGGGAAGGTGCGTTCCGTGGTATCCAGACACCAGATAGCTGTACAGAGGACTGGCAGTGGACCCCCACCTCCTCCCCCACAACTAACAACATGGGAGGAGCAAGTCTTGGCGATCATGCATCCTGAGGGCCTCGCAGGAGTAGCAGGAGGACTGGACTCTAGTAAGTCAAATCTTTACTACTTTCACCCCCTACCTGCATACCATCACAAACTCCTACCCCTCCCCTCACCCCCATCACTCCACCACCTCACATATACTCCACTATCACAACCCACCCATCCCAATACCAAGCCCTTCATGCCACACCAATGCATGGACCCCCATCACAGACCAGCCTGGACACCCATCACCACAGCATGCCCAGTAGAGATAATCACCTAGCCCACAAAATCACCATGCACATAAGGCAAAGCTGACAGGGCAATCATAACCGTACAGGGTAACACACCCATGCACAAGATGGCACACGCAGATACAATAACACTGCATTTTCATCACCACAGGACCCCCACTCAACGTCACCGGTGAGGAGGTGCCAGCCACATCCAGTCCCCCCACAGAAGAGGCCCACAGTGATGACAGCAGCTCTGCACGCCTGGATCACGATGACCAACCTGGCCCATCAGGGACCTCTGGACAGTCGGTTACCCTGCCACAGTCCCATACCACCACAGAGCCTCCCCCCTCAGGAAACACCACCAAAGCACCCACCCAGCCGGCCCATACCACTGTCCCCAGGACACGTCAATCAGCAGTGTGTCTACCACTACAGAGACCCCAGGCAACCCCACAAACCCAAGACAACCAGGGACCTGGGGTCAGTGGCAGTGGGCACAGGGTTCAGGGTTCAGGGGACAGAGGCACAGGACACCAGGGAAGCTGGGAGGACTGCTGTGCGACGGGGGGAGGACAGGCCCAGGGAACCCAATCTCCACGAGGCACTTGCAGGGATCCTGGGAGCATACCACCATTCCCGGGAGACCATTGCCAGATACTGGCCAAGTTGGAGGAGACCCAGCGGATGCAGGAGGGACAGTACCTGGGGATCAGGGAGGACCTCAAACACATCCACACCATCCTGGTCACCATTGCAGGGGTGCTGGCTGACATGGCCAACACCATGAGGGAGGCTCTGGCACACCAACGGGCCCCTGACACTAGCCACACCAAAGAACAGCCCTCCACCTCCACCGGCGCTAGTGGACAGGAGGCCCTGCCACTGGAACAACAGGCCACCAGCATCCCACCCCCTGCAGAAGGAGAACCACTCCGCAAACGGTCCCTGCGATCCAGGCAGAAGCCAGAGAACATTGCCAAGACCCCTGCCGGGAAATAAGACTCTCCTGATTGTCACCCTTCTGTCCCACTCTGTCACCCTGTCCACCTTCAACTGCCATTCCTATGCCCCACTGGTCAATGCACCTGTGATACCAAGAGACTGGACTCTAGCTGGACATTCCTCCACCATCACCCCAGCCCATTGCACATCCCTCTCTACTTATTAGCACTTCAATAAATACCCTTGGAACAAATACGAGTCTGGAGTCTGTCATTTGATAGAATGATGTATTAGTACAACATTCTGCAAACATTGCAATTCATATGTACAGCAAATTATACATTGGGATGACCTGTAGTGGGTAGCAGTAAACACACCAGGAGCCAGAGTGGGGCACAGAGATCTGAAAATAGAGATGCCAGAGGGTACAGTAAGTGACCATAGACATAGGGAAATCAGGCTGCCATGTACAATGTCCAACCGAAAACTGAAAAGTAAAGTGAAGTTACAGTGTCTTACCTGTGTGTCACTCGAAGTACTGCTGTATGATATTACTTCTGTTGTCCACATCTTCTTCCTCTGCCTCCTCTTCCTCACTGTCCACAGGCTCCACCGCTGCCACAAGACTATCTCTAGGCTCATCCTCCTGCAGAAAAGGCACCTGGCATCTCAAGGCCAGGTTGTGCAACATGCAACAATGATCTGGCACACCTTCTTGGGTGAGTAGTGCAGGGATCCACCTGTCAGATGGAGGCACCGGAACCTGGCCTTCAGGAGGCCAAAGGTTCTGTCAATAATCCTCCTTGTTCACCCATGTGCCTCATTGTAACGTTCCTCTGCCCTTTTCCTGGCATTCCTCACTAGGGTCAGTAGCCATGAGAGGTTGGGGTAACCAGCGTCACCTGCAAATATCGAGGGACAACCGTTAGACACACACTAAGCCTTAGGGACAACCCCATATCCAGACACCACCATAGACTGGGTGGGGAACTTGGGCTCACCTATTAGCCACACTCGGTGCCTCTGGAGTTGAGCCATCACTTATGGGATGCTACTATTCCTCAGGATAAAGGCGTCATGCACAGATACTTGCCATTCACATGGGAGATGTACTGGTCAGCCAAACACACCATCTGCACATTCATAGAGTGATAGCTTTTTCTATTCCTGAACGCCTGTTCATTTCTTCGGGGGGAGACAAATGCTACATGTGTACCATCAATGGCACCAATGATGTTAGGGATATGTCTCAGGGCATAAAAGTCAGCTTTCACTGTGGTCAAATCCTCCACCTGGGGGAATATGATGTAGCTGTGCATGTTTTTCAGCAGGGCAGACAACACTCTGGTCAGCACGTTGGAGAACATTGGCTGAGACATCCATGATGCCATGGCCACTGTTGTTTGGAAGGGAACCACTTGCCAGGAAATGGAGCACTGACAGGACCTGCACTAGAGAGGGGATGCCTGTGGGCTGGCGGATAGCTGACATCAGGTCTGGCTCCAATTGGGCACGGAGTTCCTGGATTGTGGCCCAATCAAGTCTGTATGTTAGGATAATGTGTTTGTCCTCCATTGTCGGAAGGTCCACCAGGGGTCTGTACACTGGAGGATGTCTCCATCTCCTAATCATCCTCAGCGATTGATGCCTAGGGAGGAAAACTGTGAGCAGAGGGTCATATTCACACATCTATAGCAATAATTATGCATCTTTTCATTTACAGAACCAGTATGTGAATCCGAGAGTCCGTTGATGTGCCAATGTATGCTGTGACGCAGTTAGGTGCCATCGCCTGTGCCCCTCTGAAATGGTGGCTGCCTGACTTGTGAGGAGGGACAAGTGGAAATGAGGTAATTCAGCTGGCGTTGTGCGCCGTTGCGGTAGGCTGTCGATGACCACAGCGCAACTTCGCATTGGTTATCATTGGGCCTTATGGGTTCTAGGAGCCAATGGCGATGTACGCCAGCGGTGACGGTACGCACCACCGCGGACGTGACCGCCATTTTCTATCTAATCACTCACTTGCTACCTGACCTTCAACAGGAGAGGACCTACACTGCAAGTGCTGCTGTGACCTGTGTCTGGAAGCGACAATGGCTCATGTGTGTGGGGAAAGGGCCCCTGCCTTCACTGCAGAGGAGTTGGAGAGACTTGTGGATGGGGTCCTACCCCAGTACACTTTACTCTATGG
This sequence comes from Pleurodeles waltl, assembly GCF_031143425.1. Lineage (NCBI taxonomy): Eukaryota > Metazoa > Chordata > Amphibia > Caudata > Salamandridae > Pleurodeles > Pleurodeles waltl. The sequence goes on along the minus strand of NC_090444.1, from coordinate 69,539,394 downwards.
TCCTCCAGACAAACAGGTGAGTACACTGTGAGCATGATGCGTGGGCCATGAATGTATGGAGTGCTGTGTGTGTAAGCCACATATAGGGGGGGCTGAGGTGTCCTGGGCAGAGTGCTGCATGTATGGTGGTCAATGTATGTGCGTTAGTGGATGGGAGGGATATGGTGGGCCATGAGTGTGACGGTCCGGACTGTATTACTAATCCCTTTTCTGCTATTTTTCCTGCAGGTCAGCGCCCATCAGTAAAAGGGTATTTGGCGTGCCATCGCCAAGGAGGTGCGGACCCTGGGGGTCTTTGACAGGCGGAGCACCCACTGCTGCAAACGGTGGGAGGACCTGCGCCTCTGGGCAAGGAAGATGGCGGAGGCCCAGCTGGGGCTGGCCTCCCAACGAGGAAGGAGTGCCCGTCGTACCCTGACCCCCCTGATGTTCTGCATCCTGGCAGTGGCCTATCAGGAGTTGGATGGGCACTTGAAGGCATCACAGCAGCCACAAGGGGGTGAGTACAAATTCATATTCATGAGTTGGCGCGCGTTAAGGTTTTGTCCTGGGTGGGGGATGTGGGCTGTGGGTGCCCCTAGGCGAGGGCGAACATGGCAGGGTAGGTCCCTTGTTGGGCAGGCTCTGAAGCACTCCAAACCCAATGGTGTTAGTGGGCATCTACTACTGGGTTTCAGGTGTGCAGCTGATGGCGTTATGCCATGTCCCCCATGGGCTGGTGACTAGCATTGTAACTGGTAGTGCATGGCCTAGTGCATAGGGCAGCTCCCTGTGTGTTGTGTACGCCAACGGTAGTGTTGTTGCTGGCACTGACCAAGTGTGTCTCCTGTCTCTCACCCCCTTTTTGTTTTGTCACCCTGTCCTTGTGTGCATTAGCATCATCTGGCGGAGGAGCAAAGGCACCGGCGACGGAGGGAGCTGCATCCCAGATGGGCCTGGAGGCCGAATCCACCGAGGGTGAGGGCACCAGTGGGACGGAGGGCGAGGGGAGCACCACGACGGAGACAGGAGGGGACACTACAGACAGCTACTCCTCCTCTGATGGAAGCTCCCTGGCAGTGGCGGACACTTCTGTGCCCACCCCAACAACAGGTACAGCCGCCACCACCCCTACCAGCACCACCCTCCCAGCAGCCCCTCAGCTTGTTTCCCGTGCCCGCTCACCCAGGAGGGTGGGCATCTCCTTCGCCCCAGGCACCTAAGGCCCTGCCCCAGTCAGCCCTGCTGCCCTCAGTGAGGAGGCTATTGACCTCCTGAGATCCCTCACTGTTGGGCAGCTAACCATTCTGAATGCCATCCAGGGTGTCGGGAGGCATTTGCAACAAACAAATGCATACCTGGAGGGCATTCACTCTGGCGTGGCGGCCCAACAGAGAGCATTTCAGGCTCTGTCCTCCGCACTGATGGCAGCCATTGTCCCTGTCTCTAGCCTCCCCCCTCCAACTTCCTCTACCCAGTCCCAATCCCCTCAACCCCAGCTTATCCCAAGGACACCTTCAGACCAGCATTCACCCAAATCAACACACAGAAGTGGCTCAGGCAAACAAAAGCACCACACTTCATCTCACAGGCACTCACACAAACACCATCCCATGCAGACACACCAATATCCACTGCCTCCACTGTGTCCCCCGCTTCCTCGTCATCCACCTCCCTTCCAGTAGCGTCTCCACTCACATCTGCATGCACTACATCCTCATCCACTACCTCCATCACCAGCACGCCTATCACTACACGCCCCTCACTCACAGGCACCACCCCCACATCCATGCACAAGTCCCCTGTGTCCTCTCCCACTGTGTCTGTGACCACTTCTCCCAAAGTACACAAACGCACGCGCACACTCACCCAACAGCCATCCACCTCACAACAGCATCCAGCTCATGCACCTGCACCCAAACACAACAGACTGACACCTCCTACATGCACTCCCTCTTCCTCCACTCCCAAACCTTCACCCTCTTCCGGCCCCAATGTCCCTAAGAAGCTTTTCCTAGCCAACATTGACCTGTTCCCTACCCCTCCCCCGTCCTTCCCCTCGGGCCAGGGTGGCCAAAACCCAGCCCAGCACCTCAGCCACCAAGTCCACGTCTGCTGTGGTTCCTGCAGCCGTCAGAGGCTCAAAGGGGGCACCCGTCAGCCCAGCCAGTGTGCCACCAACCCCGCCAAGGCAGCAAACATTCCGCCACCTGCCAAGGTGAAGAGGGGGCCAGCATCCAGCAAGGGGAAGGAGCCACAACCACCCAGCAAGGCCACTTCAAAGACTCCAGCTGCCAGACCCAAGGTGACACCACCATCTGCCAAGGGCAGGAAGGGGCACAAAACATCAGCCAGGGCACTTCATCCGTCTGAGCCTGCAGGTGAAGGCCTGGTGGCTACCAGCACAACCACCAGCACCGGCACCGGCACTGCAGCCAGCACCGCCATCTGCCCCACGGCCAGCACCGCCACCTGCCCCGTGGCCAGCACCGCCACCTGCACCTCCGCAAGTAGCACCACTGCCAGCAGCAGCAGCCTCAGTGGGCAGCCGTCCGAGGCTGCAGGAGAAGGGCTAGAGCCTCCCCCCACCACTGGCAGCACCGGCACCACGACCAGCACCGCCACCTGCACCGCCGCAAGCACCGCCACTTGCACCGCTGACAGTGGCACCACTGCCAGCAGCACCAGCCCCAGCCGGCAGCCGGCCGAGGCTGCAGGAGAATGGCTGGAGCCTCCCCCCACCACTGGCAGCAGCACCACCACCGGCACTACCACCACTGTGCAGCCGTAGCCGCCGGCGGTTGGACTGTAGCCCTGCCTCCATGGACTATCATGCATCCTGACCACTGAAAATCTCGTGGCTCTGACACCCAGATGAGGGTCTGTCACCTGGCAACCCCCAAGTGCTTCATCACTGGGCACAAAGCCCCCTCCAGAACCAGTGGAGAAAGGCATCCACTCACCCTATCCTTGGCAGGATGAATCAGACTGGGCACAAAGCTCCCTCCAGAACCAGTGGAGAATTGCATCCACTCACCCTATCCTTGGCAGGATGAAGCAGACTGGGCACAAAGCCCCCTCCAGAACCAGGATGAAGCAGACTGCGCACAAAGCCCCCTCCAGAACCATTGGAGAAAAGCATCCACTCAACTTATCCTTGGCAGGATGAAGCAGACTGGGCACAAAGCCCCCTCCAGAACCAGTGGAGAAGCCACCCACTTGAGAGACTGTGGCCTTGCACTCCCCAGGACCAAGCAGTGGGCAAACCACCCACTTGAGAGACTGTGGCCTTGCACTCCCCAGGACCATGCAGTGGGCAAATCACCCACTTGAGAGTCTATGGCTTTGCACTCCCAAGGACCAAGCAGTGGGCAAACCACCCACTTGAGAGACTGTGGCCTTGCACTCCCCAGGACCAAGCAGTGGGCAAATCATCCACTTGAGAGACTGTGGCTTTGTACTCCCCAGGACCAAGCAGTGGGCAAACCACCCACTTGAGAGACTGTGGCCTTGCACTCCCCAGGACCAAGCAGTGGGCAAACCACCCACTTGAGAGACTGTGGCCTTGCACTCCCCAGGACATCACTGTGGGCATGGAGCCCCCTCCAGGAGCAGTGGCGTTGTCCCATCTTCCAGGTGAGGTGCCCCCCCTTCCCCGTCCCCCTGAGGTGCCCGTGTGTTTTCGACCTGATGCCCCTGCAGTGTTCCGTATTGAGGCAGGAGTAAAGTGTTGGCTTGGCCTATGTGTTTTGGCCCAGTGGGCCACGGAAACTTTTGGGTGGACATTGCCCCGCCTTTTGTACATATTGTACATATTGTATATTTTGTAAATTCAGTTTTTGAGATATTAACGTATTTCTGAGTATTTCAAATATTACACAAATTTTACTCCATTCCTTTTGTCCTTGTGTTATTCCTGAGGGTTACGGTGTGTGTATGTAATGTTGTTGCATGTGTTTATGTTGTTGGGGGTGAGGGTAGGGGTGGGGATGTTGCGTATGTGTGTCACTCTTTTTCCTCCCCCCCTCCCCTGTCTACTAGGTGCTGTACTCACCGTGGTCGTCGTCGCCGCCGTTGGTACTCCTGATATATGAGAAGATACACCAGCATGGACATGAGGTGCAGCTCGGGCTCCATGGCATCCTGGTTATTCCTTGAGTGTCGAGAGGTGAGTGGTTTCCCTTCCAAGTACTGTTTCCGCCGTGCTTTTGATGGCATTGGTACCGGCCTGGAAAAGCTGGCAAATGGGTGGGTTGTAATGGGGTGGGCGGTACATTGTCTTCCGCTTGGCTGTTGGCGGTTACCGCTGCGGTGTTTGTTGCTACCCCTGTGGCGGTTGGAGTGTTAAAGTGGCTGTGTCTGTTGGCGGTTTCCACCATGGTCGTGATTCCATTTTGTTTTACCGCTGCCAGGGTTGTAATGAGGGCCTTAAAGGCTTGTGTGTCTTCTTGATGAGACTTCTGAAACTTGGTCTCCTCAGATTAACAAATTGCAGTTAGTCCAGAAGTAGGATTGCCCTGGGCCTTCGTGCCATGCCCATGCTTCTGACCCCCTTGTTTCCCTACACTGGCAGCCTGAGTAACAAAATCATTGTGTTTAGTATGTTCTCACCTACCTTTCACCTTTACATCAGAATTGCATGCTCTACTGCCCAACTCCTCAGCTGAGAGCCCACAACATCATTCTACTGGCTATTCCCTAGTTCCATAGTAAAACAGAGGGTGTCAGGATCTTTTCCATGGCAGCTACCTCAAACTAGAATTTCTTGCTTCTGTTCCTGTTTGGAACCTAATCTCCTCACTCCCTAAAATGCTGCAACCTGGCTGCTCCCTTGCAATGTTTGTAGTGTTTACCGCCCTTTTTGTGTTTCCAAAGGTGTACTTTGGGTTCATTTTTAGCACCAATGTACCCGGTTTTGGGTCAATGATGCAATTTTACAAATCCTAAATTAAATAAGATAGTCCATATCTAGTTTATGAAATACATTTACAAGTCTCTTCTTGTAAGAGGCTTAATTTCTACAAGATAGAATACAAGGATTCGGATTATGTTTCTAGATAGCATTTTATTCACTGCAGCGGGTCACCTCCAAAGAGTGTCAATGACTGACTCTGTTTACCAAGGCAACTGACCTCTGAGGTGAGGCTTTGCTGTTTTTAAACCCACTTTTCCACACTTTCCATGCGTCATAATTTCCAAACACGTTCAAGTAAACATTTCATGTAACACCTTTGAACCACAAGAACAGGATGTTCAAACACAGAGATAACCTTTCTAAGAACATGGGGCGGTTAGCCCATCTGCAAAGTTTTGAAAGAAATTCTAAGAAACCAGCACATTTGCAAGAAATTAAATTAAACAGGGCTGATGAAGGCATACAATTTTGCTTGTAGCACAGAACAAATGGAACTGAAATGTTAGACGAAATGGAACCCTCACGCCAAGTTAAGAAATCCATTTTTCACAGGTTATGGCACTGATGTTACAGATTTGGGATTGAATGTAAAAAATAAAAAAAACTGAACGAGGTCCCCTTTGGTGGCAGAAATGTGGAATACCCACATTTCAGTAAGATGAGACAGGAGACAAAGGCCTCAAGTTGGATAGAGGGAGGGTGTAAATCATTGGTAGATTCCTTCATCACCTTTGAAGAGGCCAGGCATAGATTCACTATTGGAGTGAGACAGTTTTATTGTCCTTTGCTAAAATGATATGGGTTGCATGTCTTCCAAGTACACCCTTCCAAATTTGTCATAATGAGAACCATTAATATCTTGCAGTGCTTAATTTGAGTCGGTGGTTTCCAGTGCTCGGCACCGGCACTTAATTATCAACACCGACACTTATGGCAGTCTGCCACATGGTGGTGTTGTTTGATGTAGAGATGAGCACAACAACAGTTGTTTGTTACTTCAAAATACAGTAAAGTAACTAATACCTCTCACCCAAGCCTTTCTTAACACTTTGTGGGCCTGATATAGTCGGTGTTGTGATACTTGTAGGGTGGGATGCTTAGTAGTTGTGTTGGTACCGTCACTGGCAAGGCTGATAGGACAATATGTGGTGTAAGCTGCAGTGGCCTCCTAAAGAGGGTCCTGCCATTTATACAAATTAAACACTGATAGCTTGTCAAAGAGTGGAAGACCTACCTTTAACTTTCAAAGAGTACTTGTTCAGGACGCTCTAAATCATGACACATAGTCCGGGGGATGTAGGAGCAAGAGAATGGGGTCCAGTTTACAGACGCGGGGCAAAGCAAGAAACTGCAATCCCATAAAAGTGTGCCCAGTAATGCACAATTCCAACACACACAATTCAAAATACTACTGCAAAAATTAGATATAGATATGTCTCCCTCACTCTATTGCTAGCTAAATAGAGAATAATGGTATATTGGTTGCAATTAGTGGGCCCTAACCTGAGGATCTGGAGGAAAGATATGACTGACTGAAGAAACCCGAATGTCCATAGAGAGGAAATATGACACATTTTGGGATCCACTCAGAGACTGGAGGGAAATGAGTGGCAAGGAGGAGGAGGGGCGACTCTCAATGTTGTCTCCCCCCTGAATGTGAAGGGATGAGGCTATGGTTGTTGCTGACAGTATACCCCCACCCCGAACGTGAAGGGAGGAGGCCATGATTGTAGTTGACAGTACTCACCCCCCGATTGTAGCTGACAGTACGTCCCCCCTGATTGATTGTAGCTGACAGTGCGTCGCCCCGAATGTGAAGGGATGAGGCCCTGAGTGTAGCTGACAGTATGGCATTCCTGATTGATTGTAGCTGACAGTACCGGTCCCCCTGAATGTGAAGGGATGAGGCCATGATTGTAGCTGACAGTTTCCTCCCCGCCCCCGAATGTGAGGGGATGAGCCCATGAGTGTACCTAACTATATGTCCCCCAAATATGAAAAGATGAGGCCATGATTGTAGCTGAAATTACGCCCCTCCTGAATATGAAGGGATGATTGTAGCTGACAATGCGTCCCCCAAAACGTGAAGGGATGAGGCCATGAATGTAGCTGACATTACAGCCCCCCCCCCTTGAATGTGAAGGGGTGAGGCCCTGATTGAAGCTGACAGTACAGCTCCCCTGATTGATTGTAGCTGACAGTACGGGTCCCCTGATTGTGAAGGGATGAGGCTATGATTGTAGATGACTGTAAGCTCTCCTCTCCTCTGAATGTGAAGGGATGAGGCCATAGTTATAGTTCTATGGCCCCTCCGCGAATGTGAAGGAATGAGGCCATAATTGCAGCTGACATTACACCCCCCCAAATGTGAAGGGATGAGGCCATGATTGTAGTTGACAGAACACCCCCCCCCCCCGAAATGTGAAGGGATGAGGCCATGATTGTAGCTGACAGTATGCCCCCCCACAAATGTGAAGGGATGAGGCCATGTTTGTAGCTGACAGTACGCCCCCACGAATGTGAAGGGATAGGGCCATGATTGTAGCTGACAGTACACCCCCCAGAATGTGAAATGATGAGGCCATGATTGTAGCTGACAGTACACCCCCCGCCCAGAATGTGAAGGGATGAGGCTATGATTGTAGCTGACAGTAGCCCCCCCCGATTGTGAAGGGACGAGGTGATGATATCAGCTGATAGTAGCCTCCCCATTGTGAAGTGATGAGGTGATGATATCAGCTGACAGTATCCTCCCATTGTAAAGGGATGAGGCTGAGAAGGGATGAGGTGATGATGTCAGCTGACAGAAGCCCCCATTGTGAAGGGATGAGGTGATGATATCAGCTGACAGTAGCCCCCCCCCATTGTGAAGGGATGAGGTGATGATATCAGCTGACAGTACACCCCTATTGTGAAGGGATGAGGTGATGATATCAGCTGACAGTACCCCCCATTGTGAAGGGATGAGGTGAAGATGTCAGCTGACAGTAGCCACCACATTGTGAAGGGATGAGGTGATGATATCAGCTGACAGTAGCCCCCCCACCACATTGTGAAGGGATGAGAGGATATCAGCTGACAGTACCCCGCGTTGTGAAGGGATGAGGTGATGATATCCCCTGACAGTAGACCCCCACCACATTGTGAAGGGATGAGGTGATGATATCAGCTGACAGTACCCCCCCATTGTGAAGGGATGAGGTGATGATATCAGCTGACAGTAGCCCCCCTCCCACTGTGAAGGGATGAGGTGATGATATCAGCTGACAGTAGCCCCCTGCACATTGTGAAGAGATGAGGTGATGATATCGGTTGACAGTACCGCCCCACCCCCATTGTGAAGGGATGAGGTGATGATATCAGTTGACAGTAGCCCCTCCACCACATTGTGAAGGGATGAGGTGATGATATCAGCTGACAGTAGCCTCCCATTGTGAAGGGATGAGGTGATGATATCAGCTGACGGTAGCCCCCATTGTGAAGGGATGAGGTGATGATATCAGCTGACAGTAGCCCCCAATTGTGAAGGGATGAGGTGATGATATCAGCTGACAGTAGCCCCCGCCCCATTGTAATGGGATGAGGTGATGATATCAGCTGACAGTACACCCATCTATTGTGAAGGGATGCAGTGATGATTTCAGCTGACAGTAGCCACCACATTGTGAAGGGATCAGGTGATGATATCAGCTGACAGTACACCCCCCCCCCATTGTGAAGGGATGAGGTGATGATGTCAGCTGACAGTAGCCACCACATTGTGAAGGGATGAGGTGATGATATCAGCTGAGAGTAGCCCTCCATTGTGAAGGGATGAGGTGATGATATCAGCTGACAGTACCCCCCCATTGTGAAGGGATGAGGTGATGATATCAGCTGACAGTAGCCCCCCCCACTGTGAAGGGATGAGGTGATGATATCAGCTGACAGTAGCCCCCCTCCACATTGTGAAGAGATGAGGTGATGATATCAGTTGACAGTACCACCCCACCTCCATTGTGAATGGATGAGGTGATGATATCAGTTGACAGTATCCCCTCCACCACATTGTGAAGGGATGAGGTGACAATAGCCCCCCATTGTGAAGGGATGAGATGATTATATCAGCTGACAGTAGCCCCTATTGTGAAGGGATGAGGTGATGAAATCAGCTGACAGTACACCCATCTATTGTGAAGGGATGAGGTGATGATATCAGCTAACAGTACCCCCCCCCCCCATTGTGAAGGGATGCAGTGATGATATCAGCTGACAGTAACCCCCAATTGTGAAGGGATGAGGTGATGATATCAGCTGACAGTAGCCCCCGCCCCATTGTGAAGGGATGAGGTGATGATATCAGCTGACAGTACACCCATCTATTGTGAAGGGATGCAGTGATGATTTCAGCTGACAGTAGCCACCACATTGTGAAGGGATGAGGTGATGATATCAGCTGACAGTACACCCCCCCCCCATTGTGAAGGGATGAGGTGATGATGTCAGCTGACAGTAGCCACCACATTGTGAAGGGATGAGGTGATGATATCAGCTGACAGTACACCCCCCATTGTGAAGGGATGAGGTGATGATATCAGCTGAGAGTAGCCCTCGATTGTGAAGGGATGAGGTGATGATATCAGCTGACAGTACCCCCCCATTGTGAAGGGATGAGGTGATGATATCAGCTGACAGTACACCCATCTATTGTGAAGGGATGAGGTGATGATATCAGCTAACAGTACCCCCCCCCCATTGTGAAGGGATGCAGTGATGATGTCAGCTGAGAGTAGCCCCCATTGTGAAGGGATGCGGTGATGATATCAGCTGAGAGTAGCCCCCATTGTGAAGGGATGCGGTGATGATATCAGCTGAGAGTAGCCCCCATTGTGAAGGGATGAGGTGATGATATCAGCTGAGAGTAGCCCCCATTGTGAAGGGATGCGGTGATGATATCAGCTGAGAGTAGCCCCCATTGTGAAGGGATGCGGTGATGATATCAGCTGAGAGTAGCCCCCATTGTGAAGGGATGAGGTGATGATATCAGCTGACAGTAGCCCCCCATTGTGAAGGGATGAGGTGATGATATCAGCTGAGAGTAGCCCCCATTGTGAAGGGATGCGGTGATGATATCAGCTGAGAGTAGCCCCCATTGTGAAGGGATGAGGTGATGATATCAGCTGACAGTAGCCCCCCATTGTGAAGGGATGAGGTGATGATATCAGCTGACAGAACACCCCCCATTGTGAAGGGATGAGGTGATGATATCAGCTGAGAGTAGCCCCCATTGTGAAGGGATGCGGTGATGATATCAGCTGAGAGTAGCCCCCATTGTGAAGGGATGCGGTGATGATATCAGCTGACAGTACACCCATCTATTGTGAAGGGATGAGGTGATGATGTCAGCTGACAGTAGCCACCACATTGTGAAGGGATGAGGTGATGATATCAGCTGACAGTACACCCCCCCCATTGTGAAGGGATGAGGTGATGATATCAGCTGACAGTACACCCATCTATTGTGAAGGGATGCGGTGATGATATCAGCTGAGAGTAGCCCCCATTGTGAAGGGATGCGGTGATGATATCAGCTGAGAGTAGCCCCCATTGTGAAGGGATGCAGTGATGATATCAGCTGAGAGTAGCCCCCATTGTGAAGGGATGAGGTGATGATATCAGCTGACAGTAGCCCCCCCCCATTGTGAAGGGATGCAGTGATGATATCAGCTGAGAGTAGCCCCCATTGTGAAGGGATGAGGTGATGATATCAGTTGACAGTACCACCCCACCTCCATTGTGAATGGATGAGGTGATGATATCAGTTGACAGTATCCCCTCCACCACATTGTGAAGGGATGAGGTGATGATATCAGCTGACAATAGCCCCCCATTGTGAAGGGATGAGATGATTATATCAGCTGACAGTAGCCCCCATTGTGAAGGGATGCAGTGATGATATCAGCTGACAGTACACCCATCTATTGTGAAGGGATGAGGTGATGATGTCAGCTGACAGTAGCCACCACATTGTGAAGGGATGAGGTGATGATATCAGCTGACAGGACACCCCCCATTGTGAAGGGATGAGGTGATGATATCAGCTGACAGTACACCCATCTATTGTGAAGGGATGAGGTGATGATATCAGCTGACAGTACACCCATCTATTGTGAAGGGATGAGGTGATGATATCAGCTAACAGTACCCCCCCCCATTGTGAAGGGATGCGGTGATGATATCAGCTGACAGTAGCCACCACATTGTGAAGGGATGAGGTGATGATATCAGCTGACAGTACACCCCCATTGTGAAGGGATGAGGTGATGATATCAGCTGACAGTACACCCATCTATTGTGAAGGGATGAGGTGATGATATCAGCTGACAGTACACCCATCTATTGTGAAGGGATGAGGTGATGATATCAGCTAACAGTACCCCCCCCCCATTGTGAAGGGATGCGGTGATGATATCAGCTGACAGTAGCCACCACATTGTGAAGGGATGAGGTGATGATATCAGCTGACAGTAGCCACCACATTGTGAAGGGATGAGGTGATGATATCAGCTGACAGTACACCCCCCATTGTGAAGGGATGAGGTGATGATATCAGCTGACAGTACACCCATCTATTGTGAAGGGATGAGGTAATGATATCAGCTGACAGTAGCCACCACATTGTGAAGGGATGAGGTGATGATATCAGCTGAGAGTAGCCCCATTGTGAAGGGATGCGGTGATGATATCAGCTGAGAGTAGCCCCCATTGTGAAGGGATGCAGTGATTATATCAGCTGACAGTACACCCATCTACAGGGAGTGCAGAATTATTAGGCAAATGAGTATTTTGACCACATCATCCTCTTTATGCATGTTGTCTTACTCCAAGCTGTATAGGCTCGAAAGCCTACTACCAATTAAGCATATTAGGTGATGTGCATCTCTGTAATGAGAAGGGGTGTGGTCTAATGACATCAACACCCTATATCAGGTGTGCATAATTATTAGGCAACTTCCTTTCCTTTGGCAAAATGGGTCAAAAGAAGGACTTGACAGGCTCAGAAAAGTCAAAAATAGTGAGATATCTTGCAGAGGGATGCAGCACTCTTAAAATTGCAAAGCTTCTGAAGCGTGATCATCGAACAATCAAGCGTTTCATTCAAAATAGTCAACAGGGTCGCAAGAAGCGTGTGGAAAAACCAAGGCGCAAAATAACTGCCCATGAACTGAGAAAAGTCAAGCGTGCAGCTGCCACGATGCCACTTGCCACCAGTTTGGCCATATTTCAGAGCTGCAACATCACTGGTGTGCCCAAAAGCACAAGGTGTGCAATACTCAGAGACATGGCCAAGGTAAGAAAGGCTGAAAGACGACCACCACTGAACAAGACACACAAGCTGAAACGTCAAGACTGGGCCAAGAAATATCTCAAGACTGATTTTTCTAAGGTTTTATGGACTGATGAAATGAGAGTGAGTCTTGATGGGCCAGATGGATGGGCCCGTGGCTGGATTGGTAAAGGGCAGAGAGCTCCAGTCCGACTCAGACGCCAGCAAGGTGGAGGTGGAGTACTGGTTTGGGCTGGTATCATCAAAGATGAGCTTGTGGGGCCTTTTCGGGTTGAGGATGGAGTCAAGCTCAACTCCCAGTCCTACTGCCAGTTCCTGGAAGACACCTTCTTCAAGCAGTGGTACAGGAAGAAGTCTGCATCCTTCAAGAAAAACATGATTTTCATGCAGGACAATGCTCCATCACACGCGTCCAAGTACTCCACAGCGTGGCTGGCAAGAAAGGGTATAAAAGAAGGAAATCTAATGACATGGCCTCCTTGTTCACCTGATCTGAACCCCATTGAGAACCTGTGGTCCATCATCAAATGTGAGATTTACAAGGAGGGAAAACAGTACACCTCTCTGAACAGTGTCTGGGAGGCTGTGGTTGCTGCTGCACGCAATGTTGATGGTGAACAGATCAAAACACTGACAGAATCCATGGATGGCAGGCTTTTGAGTGTCCTTGCAAAGAAAGGTGGCTATATTGGTCACTGATTTGTTTTTGTTTTGTTTTTGAATGTCAGAAATGTATATTTGTGAATGTTGAGATGTTATATTGGTTTCACTGGTAATAATAAATAATTGAAATGGGTATATATTTTTTTTTGTTAAGTTGCCTAATAATTATGCACAGTGATAGTCACCTGCACACACAGATATCCCCCTAACATAGCTAAAACTAAAAACAAACTAAAAACTACTTCCAAAAATATTCAGCTTTGATATTAATGAGTTTTTTGGGTTCATTGAGAACATGGTTGTTGTTCAATAATAAAATTAATCCTCAAAAATACAACTTGCCTAATAATTCTGCACTCCCTGTATTGTGAAGGGATGCGGTGATGATATCAACTGACAGTAGCCCCCTGCACATTGTGAAGGGATGCGGTGATGATATCAGCTGACAGTAGCCCCCTGCACATTGTGAAGGGATGAGGTGATGATATCAGCTGACAGTAGCCCGCATTGTGAAGGGATGAGGTGATGATATCAGCTGACAGTACACCCATCTATTGTGAAGGGATGCGGTGATGATATCAGCTGACAGTAGCTCCCATTGTGAAGGGATGAGGTGATGATATCAGCTGACAGTAGCCCCATCCATTGTGAAGGGATGAGGTGATGATATCAGCTGAGAGTAGCCCCATTGTGAAGGGATGAGGTGATGATATCAGCTGAGAGTAGCCCCATTGTGAAGGGATGAGGTGATGATATCAGCTGAGAGTAGCCCCCATTGTGAAGGGATGCGGTGATGATATCAGCTGACAGTAGCTCCCATTGTGAAGGGATGAGGTGATGATATCAGCTGACAGTAGCCCCTGACGGATGGTATAATAGTGTAATAAAGAAGTGATGGTCGCATGCACGAAGGAGTAACAAACCTGATGGACAACTGTGATGTCCACCGTACTCTTTCCTGTGTGTGTTGCAAGGTGTACTAATGAATGCAAACTGCAAATTAATTGTGTTAAAAAAACACCACCATGAGTGCTACATTTTCGATTCTTCCCAATTCTGTGTTTGTGCAGCTCATACCACAGTCTGTTGTCCTCATGGTGTTAGAACCACTTAGAAGTAAATTAGACCGTGGGGGTACCGCGTTCCTCACCGTTCTAGAGCTTATGGCTGCTTCTGAAGCTATATCTCAATGCATCCTCCTTCAAAGGTTGCAGAGATAGGTTTTAAACATATGGCCTTGGAGTGGATCACTAATGTCCTTACAAATAGATCTCATGTTATCTGCCTTTCACCTTTCCTCGGGCCCAGTACCTCTGAGCTGCAGGGGCCACCGGGAACTTCTTTGAGCTCTACACTCTTTAACATCTATAGAACCCCTTTGACAACTATGATTCATAGCTTTGGGTTTGAAGGTGTTGTTATGTGCAGATGACACTAAGGTGATCATTACGAACACGGCAGTCTGGACCGCCATGCCGGCGGTGGAGGTAATTCGCTATATAACGAATGTGGCAGAACCGCCACGGATGAAACGCCGCCACCGCCAGGCTCCCGCCACCAGGCTGCCTGGCGGTGGCTGTGTTTCAGATCCAACAGGGCAGCAAATGAGTCTGATTCCACCAGCCTTTCCCTGGCGGTGAAAGGCTGGTGGAATGAGTGACTCGGGCTCCCCCTGGGGTCCCTGCACTGCCCATGCCACTGGCATGGGCAGTGCAGGGGCCCCCATGCAGAGCCCCGTCGCGCATTTCACTTCCCGATTTACGGGCAGTGAAATGCGTGACGGCTGCTGCTGCACCCGCCGCACTGACACATTGCCGCCGGCTCCAATGTTCCGGCCCTGTTTCCAGCTGGGCCGGCGGGCGCAAACACTGTTTCCACCCGCTGGCCCAGCTGGATGTTCTTTATGTGGCCAGCAGGGGGTTCTTTGTGCTGGCGGTCTTCTGTAGACCGTCAGCGCCGATCCCGGCTGGGAAATCCGCCAAGATCGTAATGAGGGCCTAAATTGGTCATCTCATTAACTTGAGAATAACTAGGTTCAAGTAGTGTTTAATCTCACTTTCATCATGGATGAAAAGTAGTTGCTTGAAACTTAATTCTCAGAAGATGGAGTTACTCATAATTGGGAAAAAACAACCATTGTGGACTGAACCTCTGGCAGCCTACTGAAACTGGCCAAGGTCCTGTCCAGCGGAAGTGGTCAGAAATTTGGGAGTCAAATTTGACCATCAATTTTCCTTTAAGCATCAAGTTAATGCTATAACTGCCTCCTGATTTGGAATGATTAAAACTCTCAGAAAGATTTTGCACTTCCTTCCTTTGCCAGCTAGGAAAAGGGCTGTGCATTCATCGGTCAAATCCAGGCTGCATTATTCCAATGCCTTGTATCTTGGTCTTCCTTGTAATCTCACCAGAAAACTGCACTTGGTACGAAATATGGCAGCAGGACTTCCACTCAGTCTTTTGAGACACTCCTCCGTATCTTCCAAAGCTCAGTGACCTTCACTGACTGCTATTGAAGAAAGGGTTAAATTTAAAATGTTAGCACATATTGACCGAGCCATTTGTAAAGCAGGTCCTTGAAGTTCTCAGAAGATGTCCATACTCTATGCTCTTTCTAGATCATTAATATCAGCTAATGCTTATCCCCTGCTCCCTCCCAAATCTGGCCTAACTCAGCGAAGAGAATGTTCCGCCTCAATGTTAAGTTCCAAGTTATTGAACCAACTTCCTTTAACCCTCAGAGCCACTTCAAATCTTCCCAGATGCTAAAAGGACCTCAAAACTGTTTTTTTCAAGCTTCTTAGTTTTCTGGTAAATTTCTGTCTGACATTGTTCCTTGAGATTCTTAGCTCCTAGAAGCTCTTTGTGAGCATTAGTTGTGCTCTATAAATCTCTCTTACACTACATGCATTACTTACATTCAAAAGGGCGCCAGTGAATGGCCTTTGTCCAGGCTGTGTTTGTGTCCATATATCTGCAGGTGTGTGCAGTTGGGCTTGTGTGGAAGCTACCGATGAGCATACAAGGAGGAAACAGATTTACACTGAAGGATATTTCAATAAGAGAAAGTCTGTGACACCTACAGAAGTGCACATGGGTTGCACAAGAAGGTGCTTGTATCCGGTTAGGTGGGGAAGAGCGGCTCATGAATTACTAAACCACGGTTGCTGGTGGACCTGTGTGATGTGGCTGCTGAAGCTAAGGTAGAGGGTTTCCAAGTTGTTTCTTGGACTCAGCGATTGGCTCTTGTGTGAACATGGGCCAAGTGGACTGCTACCAATCAATCATTCAATCAAACATTTATAGAGTGCAGCAAATCACCCGTGAGGGTCTCGAGGCGCTACCAAAAGGGTAATGCCATCCACAATTCAGTACACCACAGTTTCAGTTAAAATGTCTCTCTTTCTGCACAGGGGCTTGTGGTCTGGGGGATCTGAGGGAGGTTTGCCCGTAAGTGTGTGGCAGAGCAGTCGGTTGGGAATGAGTTCACTGATAGTGCTTCACCGGGGTTGTCTGTGGTTCTGAGGTTTTTGTTCCAAACCAGGGGGGAGGCTAGAAAGAGGAAGGTGCTAGATCCCAGGAATAGCTGAGGGTAGCTCACAAGAGCAGATACAAGTGGGCCAAATAACATCCATGCATAGTCAGTGGCTGCAGCTCAGGTGCACACAAAAAGGCATACGCCTAGTATGAAAGTTGAAGAGAGGGAACCAGCCGAGGCACACTGCCCAGTAGCTTCAGCAAGGGGTGTGCAATGAAAGGAAGGGTTGGCACAGGCTGCCAGGAGAAATGTCCTTCTTAAAATGAGTAATTGGGTGAAGATATATAATAGTAATATATGAAGATATATAATGGTAATATATGCATCAACCCCTCCCCTCTCCCACTTACATGTCAATGGGAAGCTCAAAGTTCAGGGATAATCTTGACTTAATCATAGCAGCACCTTTGAGCAGGCTGTGCAGAACAGACCTGAGTGCATGGGTGGTAAGCACTCAAGAAGGGGCCAAGATAAAACATGATCTCAAACAGAGAGAAAGAGCCCAGGTTGTAAATACACCCCCCTCTGTCCAGAGCAGGAAGGCAAGCATATTTCTCAGGATGGCGAAAGAAAAGAGAAAGGGACATAGGACTACAGCTGTTGCAGAATGAAGATGAGTGTGGGAGTTGTACCACCCTTCCACTCATAGGCCAAGGCCATCTTCTTTTCTGTAAACTGGGTTCTGTTCAAAGTTCCTTCCATGGGTTCTAGGCCTCCAAGCTAGACCATGGGTGTCTGAGGGACACAGTAATATCAGAATGGTGCAATTCCACATGGTCCTGGGAATGTTGAGGGTCATGGTCGAGTGGGCTTTTATTTACTGGTCCATGAAGATGTGCTCACCCAACCTCCTCCATTCCTCTGCTGTGTGGATAGATAACTGTTGGGGCTGCTTGTCAGGCCTGAACTTCATTTTGGGGGAGGCAGACACAGGCGAGCAGTGGTGACCAGTGTGGGCGGGGCTAGGAGAAAGGGAAGCAAGGAAGAGCCTCAAGAGCCCAGGTGCCACTGCCCACTACTGTCAAACATACCTAGCTGGACCCCTGAGGCGCTGCTGGCGATGGTGCCTTGTTCGCCTCCACACTAGGCTTCAACTTGAGCAGCCCCAGAGTTGCAACGCCGGACCATGCGTGGTGTCTGCAAAAGGTGGCTTACACTAAGCAGTCATTAGTCTTTGAGCCAGTAGTCTTAGCCTGGGTAGAGAGGCAGAATGGGGCCTGGCGGAGAATGGAGACTCAGGAAGACAGCAGCCGCTGACGGGGCAGGGGTAGACTCAAGAAGGCAGCAGCCGCTGACAGGGCAGGGGTAGACTCAGGAAGGCAGCAGCCTCTGACGGGGCAGGGGTAGACTCAAGTAGGCAGCAGCCGCTGACGGGGCAGGGGTAGACTCAGGTAGGCAGCACCCGCTGACGGGCCAGGGGTAGACTCAGGAAGGCAGCAGTGGCTGACGGGGCCGGGGTAGACTCAGGTAGGCAGCAGCCTCTGACGGGGCAGGGGTAGACTCAGGTAGGCAGCAGCCGCTGACGGGGCAGGGGTAGACTCAGGTAGGCAGCAGCCGCTGACGGGGCAGGGGTAGACTCAGGAAGGCAGCAGCCACTGACGGGGCAGGGGTAGACTCATGAAGGCAGCAGCCGCTGACAGGGCCGGGGTAGACTCAGGAAGGCAGCAGCCGGTAGACTCAGGTAGGCAGCAGTCGCTGACGGGGCAGGGGTAGACTCAGGTAGACAGCAGCCGCTGACGGGGCAGGGGTAGACTCAGGAAGGCAGCAGCCGCTGACAGGGCAGGGGTAGACTCAGGAAGGCAGCAGCCTCTGACGGGGCAGGGGTAGACTCAGGTAGGCAGCAGCCGCTGACGGGGCAGGGGTAGACTCAGGTAGGCAGCAGCCGCTGACGGGCCAGGGGTAGACTCAGGAAGGCAGCAGTGGCTGACGGGGCCGGGGTAGACTCAGGTAGGCAGCAGCCGCTGACAGGGCAGGGGTAGACTCAGGAAGGCAGCAGCCGCTGACGGGGCTGGGGTGGACTCAGGTAGGCAGCAGCCGCTGACGGGGCAGGGGTAGACTCAGGAAGGCAGCAGCCGCTGACAGGACAGGGGTAGACTCAGGAAGGCAGGAGACGCTGATGGGGCAGGGGTAGACTCAGGTAAGCAGCAGCCGCTGACGGGGCAGGGGTAGACTCAGGAAGGCAGCAGCCACTGACGGGGCAGGGGTAGACTCATGAAGGCAGCTGCCGCTGACAGGGCCGGGGTAGACTCAGGAAGGCAGCAGCCGGTAGACTCAGGTAGGCAGCAGTCGCTGACGGGGCAGGGGTAGACTCAGGTAGGCAGCAGCCGCTGACGGGGCAGGGGTAGACTCAGATAGGCAGCAGCCGCTGACGGGGCAGGGGTAGACTCAGGAAGGCAGCAGCTGCTGACGGGGCAGGGGTAGACTCAGGAAGGCAGCAGCCGCTGACGGGGCAGGGGTAGACTCAGGTAGGCAGCAGCCACTGACAGGGCAGGGGTAGACTCAGGAAGGCAGCAGCCACTGGCGGGGCAAGGGTAGACTCAGGAAGGCAGCAGCCGCTGACAGGGCCGGGGTAGACTCAGGAAGGCAGCAGGGGTAGACTCAGGTAGGCAGCACCGCTGACGGGGCAGGGGTAGACTCAGGTAGGCAGCAGCCACTGACAGGGCAGGGGTAGACTCAGGTAGGCAGCAGCCGCTGACGGGGCAGGGGTAGACTCAGGTAGGCAGCAGCCGCTGACGGGGCCGGGGTAGACTCAGGTAGGCAGCAGCCGCTGACGGGGCCGGGGTAGACTCAGGTAAGCAGCAGCCGCTGACGGGGCAGGGGTAGACTCAGGAAGGCAGCAGCCGGTAGACTCAGGTAGGCAGCAGTCGCTGACGGGGCAGGGGTAGACTCAGGAAGACAGCAGCCGCTGACGGGGCAGGGGTAGACTCAGGAAGGCAGCAGCCACTGACAGGGCAGGGGTAGACTCAGGAAAGCAGCAGCCTCTGACGGGGCAGGGGTAGACTCAGGTAGGCAGCAGCCGCTGACGGGGCAGGGGTAGACTCAGGTAGGCAGCAGCCGCTGACGGGGCAGGGGTAGACTCAGGAAGGCAGCAGTGGCTGACGGGGCCGGGGTAGACTCAGGTAGGCAGCAGCCGCTGACGGGGCAGGGGTAGACTCAGGTAGTCAGCAGCCGCTGACGGGGCAGGGGTAGACTCAGGAAGGCAGCAGCCGCTGACGGGGCAGGGGTAGACTCAGGTAGGCAGCAGCCACTGACAGGGCAGGGGTAGACTCAGGAAGGCAGCAGCCGCTGACAGCACAGGGGTAGACTCAGGAAGGCAGGAGACGCTGATGGGGCAGGGGTAGACTCAGTTAAGCAGCAGCCGCTGACGGGGCAGGGGTAGACTCAGGAAGGCAGCAGCCACTGACGAGGCAGGGGTAGACTCATGAAGGCAGCAGCCGCTGTCAGGGCCGGGGTAGACTCAGGAAGGCAGCAGCCGGTAGACTCAGGTAGGCAGCAGTCACTGACGGGGCAGGGGTAAACTCAGGTAGGCAGCAGCCGCTGATGGGGCAGGGGTAGACTCAGGAAGGCAGCAGCCACTGACGGGGCAGGGGTAGACTCAGGTAGGCAGCAGCCGCTGATGGGGCAGGGGTAGACTCAGGAAGGCAGCAGCCAATGACGGGGCAGGGGTAGACTCAGGAAGGCAGCAGCCGCTGACAGGGCCGGGGTAGACTCAGGAAGGCAGCAGCCGGTAGACTCAGGTAGGCAGCAGTCGCTGACGGGGCAGGGGTAGACTCAGGTAGACAGCAGCCGCTGACGGGGCAGGGGTAGACTCAGGTAGGCAGCAGCCGCTGACGGGGCAGGGGTAGACTCAGGTAGGCAGCAGCCGTTGATGGGGCCGGGGTAGACTCAGGTAGGCAGCAGCCGCTGACAGGGCAGGGGTGGAGATAGGAGGGAGAACAGAAAGACAACAGATGAAACACAGTGGGGTAGACCAAGTACACCGAAGGGGGTGGAAGAATCCCTGACCTGGTGAGTATTAAAGGGGCAGTGATGGGTATGGGCACAAAGGCATACCATGATAACCAGAGGGGTAGGGCAGTATCCGTGAAGGGCAGAAAGGGGCACAGAGACATGAATCAGATGAGGAAGGAGTCCAGTAATGGTGAACAGAGAAGAAGACTCCATTGCTGATATTGGGGTCACAGGAGCCTGTCCGTGGCACAAAAACAAGGACATGCAACCTGCATGGGAGTTGCATCCAGTGTACACACTGAGCACATACCCATGTTTACATTATAGGCAAGAACGATCCAGGGGACCACAAACCCTACTGAGAACTGGTGAAAAGATACGATTGAAAGATTTAGTAACTTCTGACATCAACTTCTGTGTGTTATTTGGCATGTGCCCCTGTGAGTATGAATACATGGGGAAAACACCAAAAACATTGAAACTCCGCCGGATGGAGCACAAAAGCAATATTAGGTTAAAAGCACTCCCTAATCGACAAATGTTGGCACGTATAGTCACAATTTGGGTCAAATTGGTTTTCAGATGATCAAACATAAGAATGCATAAAGGGGGGAGAGAGAGTACATATTGCCAGACGGTCAGCATACTGGATAGAAGATTACAGACTTTGCATCCAGGTAAAGCTATCTCCAACCTGTAAACTACAGGGGACACAGAAGACCGGGGGGGGGGGGGGTAATCACATGAGAAGGTGGGCAGGGCGTGGGCAAGGTAGAGGGAAGGGAGAGGGAACTGGAGTGGAGCAAGACTGACTGAATTTAGAAGATAGAAAATAGAGGTTTGAGCTATTAAATTCAGTCTGTCTAATTGCAAGTATCATATAAAAGACAAGCACTACATTTGTGTCTCAGACTTGGTTTAAACAGCAAATTGGTGAGTCCTGAAGAAGGGTTAAAAAGAGCCCGAAACGCACTGAGAGAATAAAACCTGAAAACAATCAAAGGATTATTAATGAGATGGAATTGCAAACATAATAAAAAAGGAAGTGATTGAAAGCTGTTTATAAAACAGGAGTGAATGCAGCCCAGTGTAGGTGTGCGACTCTGATCAGCGATGACAGCCTGATTGATTCGCTGCAACTGTTGGGTCAGGACAGTCACAGCAGCTGCACTGAAGCTGATGGATTAAAATGTAAATGTCCACGGTGGATGCTCTTTAATTTGTGGTCTACAACCGGTTTTGGAGATACATTGACTATGACACAATGATCACACATACTCCCTCCCTCCTTTTCCGTCTGCAGACGCTCAGTTCATCTTCCCAGATGCTAACACCACTTCTGGACCACACCATTGACGAGTACGAGATAGGCGAAGGCTCAGGGGGGCCATCCGCAGGGTGCGCAAGTCCACTCCTATTTTTCTTTTGACCACGATCAATAGAGTCAATCTCCTTGTGCCTGATGCTCAAGATGTTGACGAGATGGAAAGCAGAACAGCAAGCAGGTGGTTTAGTACAATCCAGACCCTTTCCATGAGGCCAAGGATGAAGTGGTTAATGAGGTGTTGCATTACCTGAAGCATCCTGGAAGAAAGCGTATGATTGGGTCAGCGCTTGCCGTGAATGTCTTGTGTGCATTCCAGAAGATCAATCTGCCTGAATCTGGTCCAACCAAGTATTAGTGAGGCTGTGATTGTAGAGCAAGATGGGACTTTATATCCACATAAAATGATCAGATGAAATGAAAACAAATTTATAGAGCACTCAAATACCAAGTGGCATCAAGACGCTGTGAGCCATGTCAACAATCTAGGCTGGAGAATCGAAGCATTGAGAAGAAAAATAACATCAGGCTACAGAGAGAACAGCCAAATTTTTAAAGCCTTTCTAAATGCCAAATGATTTTTCGTCGCGCTTAAGTAGCGTGGAGGGTTATTCCATAGTTTAGCTGTGGCTACAGAGAAGGATCTCCTCCTCATCTTGGCTTTTGAAATGTAGGTGTAACCACCAGTTTAGTCTTAGTAGATCATAGTGGGTTTTTTTGGTTTCTTTTATTGAAGATTTTA
Organism: Pleurodeles waltl; assembly: GCF_031143425.1. Classification (NCBI taxonomy): domain Eukaryota; kingdom Metazoa; phylum Chordata; class Amphibia; order Caudata; family Salamandridae; genus Pleurodeles; species Pleurodeles waltl. The sequence goes on along the minus strand of NC_090444.1, from coordinate 69,516,955 downwards.
AGGGGGTTGGCAGGAAAATGTTGCATCACTTCTCACAATGAAGACCTACTTAAAACAGAGAAGAAGAAGAAGAAGAAAAAAATAACAAGACAAAATGTTCACTGGCAGGAAATATTTGAAGTTGAAAGGAGACCAACCACCTTACATCTCCTAGAACAGGGAGAAAGGTGGATCTTCAGTTCGGCAAGTGTGATCTTCCTGGGATCAACACAAAATTCTGGAAGGACTTTGAGGTTCATTTGGATTTTTGTGAATGCTGGAAATCTGGCAAAATGGTGAATGTCCCATATGCACTATGTGCATCTGATGATCTCTAAATTATCTTCATTAGTATCAAGTAACAAATGTTCCGGCTGCAACAGCAAAGTGGACTTCTTGAAACTGTCTCTTTTTTGTGCCAAAATGTGAAGGAAATAAGGCACCTCATGAAAACAATGAAATACACCAACATCTACTCACACATTTAGTTTACGTAATTGTTAATATCCTAGACGTACCCAATAAAAATGTACCTTTTGTTTATATTTGTTCGAGAGAAGTTAAAGGACCATATTGATAATGAATGACCCATTCCAAAAGGTCACCACTGTAGAGCCACGTTACTGAACATGTGCACCGAAACAAGTAGCAACAAGTAAACTGCGCTTTTAACAAGCAAAGCAAAACAGAGTCAATCAATCAATCGGGATTTATAGAACACGGCTAACCACCCAGTAGGGTACCCAGGCACTTGCAGGTCCCAGAGGTTTATTCTAACAGCTAGGGCTTGAGGGCCCTCGGAATTCCAGCAGCAAAGTGATGGTCCGGAGTTGCGTGTGGAGGCTGTTCCAGGTCTTTGCTGCAATATGTGAGAAGGGGCGTCCTTCACTTCTGCTTCGCTAGATGCTGGGAGTGTGCGCAAGTGATAGGCAGTGGAGCGTAGTCTCCTCGATGGTTGGTGGACGTTCAGGCGGGGGTTAATGTTTGCGGTTCCTTGGTTGTGTAGGGCCTTGTGTGCATGGGCCAGCAGCTTGAATTGGCATCTCTTTTGTACAGGAAGCCAGTGGAGTTGCCTGAGGTGGAGTGTGATGTGGGTTCATTGAGAAAGGTCAAGGATGAGCCTGGCTGCAGCGTTCTGTATGGTCTGGAGTCTCTGTGGGAGGTGTGCAGCGATTCCTATCTAGAGAGCCGATTGGACAATGGATCTCACTCTCCCCACTCCTCCTCTCTTTACCCTTCCCTCCTCATCCTCCTTACCACCACCCTTTTATCCCATCCTGCATATGCTCAAAGTTTTACTGCAATAAAAAAGTGAAGTCTTTAATTATAATACCCAGAAGGCAGAATTACGAATAAAATAGTAAGGTAAGTACACTTTTCCACATAAGCCCTTGCATCCTTGCACTGCAGGAATATGTGGGCAGGGTGTTCTGCATCATTATTCCAAGGGCACAGTCAATGCACTCTGTGTGGTGGTTGTAATGGTGTCTATGAGTAGAGGGAGAACCCTGTACACCCTGAGCTATTTGTTGAAACATATACACAGCGTAATGGTCCATACTGTGTAGTTCTTAAGCCCATTAGCTTGCTAAGGAAAGGTTGACTTAGTTACTCTTGTGTCGTAATTAAGTGCCTCTATTTTGATTGAGGTTTGTTATTGGTGGGAGCACTATTGAAAGAAATCTGGGCACTTCATTCTTGTAATCTGGTTTACTTAAATTCAAAGGCATGTGTCATATTTTTTCATGAATAAAGCTTCTTATGTTATACAGATAATTTTAAGAATAGAAGTGATCGTGAGTGCAATTCTGCGACAGCAACATGATCTTGTATAAATATAGTAATGAGCAAAATAGCAAAATATTAATTAAACATGCAATAGATTTTTGTGGGTATGGAAAACAATCAGTGTTATTAAAAGCTAAAGCACCAGGTGCAGGGCAAGGACCTCTATGCAGGATCCTCTAAAGACTGACTCCAGGTAACATTAATCCTTTGTTCCAGACTCAGAATTGAGATCTTGTTTATACTTGCCCAATATGGGACATAATTTAAAGTATAAGTGAAAGTTAGATGTTTCTTATTAAATCTCCATCTTGGAAGGCTCCAATTGTTTGGAAACACACCCTTTTGTAAATGGTTGCCTGTATGTTTCTACCTATGTCTTTTTACTCAGGGATTCTTTCAGACCACATCTTCGGGGCATGCACAACTCATTAGAAGATAGACAATCCTTGTAACAAATAATATAGAAATCTGATACTACTGCAAGATTCCAAAATCCTCCTCTTTAGGCTGAGACTTTCAGGGGATGGCAGGTCGAGCAGCCAAGGCTTGCTCTGGGAGGGACAGTGTGGGGCAGAATGTTTATAGAGGGTTGCAGATGTATCGCTTGCAATAAGTGGGGGTGTCCAAGCAGTGTTTTTCTTTTAGAAAAAGGGTTAAGTCTCCTAATATCTTTAGCTAGATATGCCTAGTAACATGTACTTTTTATGACATCAGTAATTATACTTCACTGTGCCCTAGACTTACACACTAACCAGGGCCTGTATTATAGAAGTGCCCTGGGGGGGTGGGGCGGGATGGGTGTTTGTGGCTGCTTTATGCGTCCCCAGGGCACTTTGGCATTACAGAAGGAGCCGCAGATGCTTTTGGGGACCCTTCTCTAATACATACAGTGCTGGCGCACTTCACACCTGTGCTATCTCAAGAGTGTGTTCCCTCATTTGCATCGGGCGCGGCCCCATGCAAATGAGGGAACGCGCTCTTTGTCTTGAGCTTGTACCATATTATGGACACGGGTGCAGAGGTAAAGAAGCTTTCAGGAGGTGCACTGACACGGCGACAAAAAGGTGGGACACTATTAGTGCACCCCCTGATAGCAGCCCTCTGGAGGGCGCCAAGGAGGTCCTATAGAACCCCCAGACAACCCCCTGCAGGTGGGTGCAGTCAATCATTCACCTACCTGCAAGAGGATCTCTCTCCCTTCTATAAAAGGCAGACGGGTTCCCGACTGCACAGCAAATCACACAGCAACTTTGAAGCAGTCACTGCATATTTCACTTAAATGTGCTGCCCCCAGGAAGGTGCATGGCTGCCTCGAGGGCAGTGCATTCAACTTAATAGGGTGCACTTTCCCTGTTTGCGTGCAGCACTCCTGTTGCAAGGCGAACCGTGACGCAAACAGGGAAAGTGCACCCTGTACGTCATAGGGCCACAGGAACCCATAACATGTGCAGCATCATGTAAGAACCAAGGCAGCACTTGTTTGTAAGTGTGTGTGCTGGTACAGCATGATACCTTGTAGTTTCTGGTGGTCCTTGGTGTAGACAAGAGTGATGGCTGTTACAAACATGGACCACTCAAATCTCGGCAGTGTTAGAGAGAGGAGACAGCAGCGGCGGCTGATTGCAGGCACATGGGTCCTCTCGCAGATATTTGTTGAAGAAGAAATGATGAAGTGGGTGTAGGCATGTGGACCTGTGTGGTCTCAGTCTCTTGAAGAAAGTGTGCTGTGTTGATGCAGAGACATGTGCACAGGACCCACACGCCCATCATGTGCCGCAGGTGGTGCAGGCTTGAGGTACAAAGGACTTTCATGATCATCAGACACAGAAGGTCATGAGCCAACGCAGAGTTCAGGCCGTTCGCAAATACACCATACTCGCTTGAGGTAAAGAAGGGGTCCAATGGATTTACCAGGGAGGACCAGTAGGACGTCTCTTTGGTGTTCAGGCAAGGAGACCTGTACCCCACTACAATAACCAGCTGCCAGAATGGTGATGGGTACACAAGTCTCCAATGATAACACAAGTACAACTTGTGGGTGACACCAACACCCAACAGAGGGCCTGATTTAGAGGTTGGTGGAGTGGAATACTTAGTCACAAACGTGACAGATATCCTGTTCGTCGTATTACGATCCCATGATATCCTATGGAGATCGTAATACAGCGGATGGGTTATCTGTCACATTTCTGACCGAGTAACCCGGCCGCCAAACTATAGATCAGACCCTTATTCTACCACACTGTTGGTGGCCAAGGCACCACGGCCATGTACAGTAGAGTCCTTTCAGCTCATCTCCACCTGGCAGCAGTACTCCCCCACCGTACACTCCACGCACAGGACCGTGCTATCAGGGTACAGGTCCGCCTGAAGCGGGACAGCGGTTTACGTAATGTACCAATCTGTTGTACGCAACACAAGGGCGACCCAACATGTCCATAATGAACCTTGGGTGAACCGTATGTATAATGACACCTGCTCTTAAAGTACTCATTCACGCAATAAGTAATAACAATTCCGGTGTGTTCACCAGTTCCCCGGCCATCAATCAATGCAACAAAACCCAGCAGCCCTACTAGCAGTGCAAACTCTGAGAGTATGGCAGGTATATCGAGCTCTAAATAGTAACTTATGTTACTTATTGATTCAATGAATCCTCTATGAACCAATGTCAACATGTACGTGACATACCATTCTTCTCTGTAGAGCTGGAGGACATGTGCCACCATTATTACATAATAGACTTATGAGCAGCTTGGTTTGTAGGATGCAGGGTTGTGGGGGGGGGGCAGGATGTCTTGAATGCCAGATTTCCTTTTCTGAATAATGCAGGTTCCTAGGGGTGCGTCTTTCAGAACTGGGTAATGTTGAAGATTCTTCCTCTACGTGACAAGGTAGGAGTTCACCACCAGGCAAGAGCATGTTAGACTGTTTTCAGGCTCTGGACTGTTATTGCTTTAATATTTACTGCAGTCTTCCTGTAAAATGGACACTTTCCTAAGTAAAAGAATACCTCCACCCTCGTTTGCCTTTATGTATTTCCAGTTTTACACAGCCTCATTGTTTTCGTGTGACTGTACCACTCTTCGGAGCTGAAGTCGCGGAGGGGGGACCCCACCGAATCTGTCCAGTCAGTGGTCCCCGGGAGAACAGAGATATGGTTGGACGCAGGTGCTTAGAAGGGCTGCCTCAAAACGCTGCTTTCAGGCGATGACCAATGCATAATTCCCTTGGGTGGGAGTCACAGTTGGGTAGGTTACAGCCCAATATTCCCTTCCCCGGACTTGCCCACACTGGGAGCATTGGTGACCCCACAGGTATGCAGATGGCCAAGTTATTTACCAGTAAGTTTAATTACTCCAAGTCCTTGTCTTCTCCGACACACAGTCCTAATAATTTGAGCTTTTTTTTACTGCAGACATGCCTCACTTATCCAAGGAAAGACATTTTGTTTCCCTTCTCTGCAGAGAATGACTTTACCCATGAACCCATAGCCCAGGGTTCTGCATATCCACATTTAGAAAACTGTAGATTTCTGAAACATCTTTTTACTAAATGTGGATATGCTAAAAATATGGCATGGACCTGGCTCTCCAGGACCAACTTTGCAGAACCCTGCCCTAGCCCAACTTCTCCCTCGATGAGAGCCCAAAAGGGAGTGCCGCCCAGAAAACATCCTGTAATGTAAGCTAACACTTGTGGGTGACTTAAAAACTTGACGTATTCCCTAGAGTGGACTGGCTGGGTAACTGAGACTTGGCAGGGAAGGTGAGGGCTCCGAGTAATGAAGGTCACCAGTGAGTACCTGGATCACTGCCTCCTCGCCCCAATCCTAAACATATGAGGAGAAATCCGAGACGAACAAAACCTTGGCCACTGAAAAACAAGTCACAACAGCACACAATATACTGCCGCACCCTCTGAGACTATAATGCATAACAAAGGAAGAGAGAGACACTGCGATTCTGTGACGCTAACGCTTGAGCTCCAATGTCTGATGAAAAGCAACCACGGATTTGAAGTCAGTGGTGACTTATGAGGGCATAGCTATGAGCTCAAGATGTTGCAAAACAATGTCTTTGACCAAGACTCATTTAAACACGGCCTAAGAGGTTGATGCTCCCCCTGTAGATCTTACTGGCCTGGTGATGTTACCTCCATCAAGGAATAGGCTTCGGAAATCACAAACCAGACCCGAGCGATCAGTGTCGTGGCAGATGGACAGAGCCCCTGGTTCGCAGTCCCAATCATTACAAAGAAGGGGCTCTGGCTGTTTTAGGAAAGTACCATCTTTCTTGGCATGTTACCCCCAATTGTACATATATGTTAGTGTGTTTTGCCTGTCTCACTGGGATCCTGCTAGCCAGGACCCCAGTGCTCATAGTTTGTGGCCTAATGTGTGTGTCTGTGTAGTGCTTGACTGTGTCACTTATGCTCTGCTAATCAGAACCTCAGTGCTTATGCTCTCTCTGCTTTTAAATTTGTCACTGTAGGCCAGTGACTGCATTTACTAATTCTAATTGGCACCCTGGACCCCCCTTGTAAGTCTCTAGTATATGGTACCCAGGTACCCAGGGCATTGGGGTTCCAGGAGATCCTTATGGGCTGCAGCATTTCTTTTATCACCCATAAGGAGCTCAGACAAACCCTTTCACAGGACTGCCACTGCAGCCTGCCTTAAGTATTGCACACGCTATTTCACAGCCATTTTCACTGCACACAAGTGATTTATAAGTCACCTATATGTCTAACCTTCACTTGCTGAAGGCTAGGTGCAAAGTTACTAAGTGTGAGGGCAGTCTTGCACTAGCAAAGGTGCCCCCACATTGTTCAGGGCCAATTCCCCAGACTTCGTGAGTGTGGGGACGCCATTACAGGTGTGCACTACATATAGGTCAATACCTATATGTGGCTTCACAATGGTAACTCCGAATATGGCCATGTAAGGTGTCCAAGATCATGGATTTGTCCCCCATTCCAAATCTGGTATTGGGGGGCAATCCCATGCATCCTGGGGGCGCCACCATGGACTCCCAGTACTGCCAAACCAGCTCTCTGACGCTTGCAATGCAGCTACAGCTGCTGCCACCTCACAGACAGGATTCTGCCCTCCCGGGGTCTGAGCAGCTCAGTCCCAGGAAGGCAGAACAAAGCATTTCCTTTGGGAGGAGGGTGTTACACCCTCTCCCTTTATAAATAGGTGCAACAGGCTGGGGAGGGGTAGCCTCCCCCAGCCTCTGGAAATGCTTTGAAGGGCACAGATGGTGCCCTTCTTGCATAAGCCAGTCTACACCAGTTCATGTACCCCCAGTCCCTGCTCTGGCGCGAAACTGGACAAAGGAAAGGGGAGTGACCACTCCTCTGTCCATCACCACCCCAGGGGTGGTGCCCAGAAATCCTCCAGTGTGTCCCAGACTTCAGCCATCTTGTTTTCCAAGGTGTGGGGGCACTCTGGAGGCCTCTGAGTGGCCAGTGCCAGCAGGTGACGTCAGAGAACCCTCTTGATAGGTGCAAACCTGATAAGGTAGCCAATCCCCCTCTCAGGGCTAATTAGGGTCTCTCCTGTGGGTTCGTCTTCAGATTCTGCTTGCAATTTTCCATCAGGAAACTTCTGTAACAAGTGCTTCATCCTCGGATCGACCACAGACTGCTCCAGGAACCGCTGTAACAGCAATAAAGTATCCAGAAAGGATACTTTTCCTCTGCAACTTCAGTTCCAGCTAGCTACTGCAACAGTTTCCATGGTGTGCATGTTCTGGGGACACTGTGTCTCCATCTTGTACCAGCAGGACCAAAGAAATCTCCAGTGAAGTGACTGAGTCACTTCCCTGCTCCTGCAGGCACCTTCTAAGTTGACAACTCATTCTCTTGGACTTCTCTCCTGGTGACGAGCGTGCTCCTTGGAACACAGGCGGTGGACCCTTCAACACAGACGGTCCTAAGGACCAGCTGTCCAAATTTGGCAGAGGTAAGAGCTTGCCTTCCCTGTTTGCGACAGTACCCCTGTGCACCGCGTCCTCTCCTCCTCCTGGGGCCTCTGTGCCCTATTGCAGGACTCCTTTGTGCACACTGTGGCCCAGGTCCCCAGCACTCCATCCTGTGAGCCTCAACTCGCTGAGTTGTTCTCCGGCAGCGTGGGACCTTCCTTTGTTGTGCTGCACCAACTGCGATTTGCACCTTCTTTGTCCTGGCGTCCTGGGTCTCCTGAGTGATCTACCTGGTCTTCTGGGGGCTCTCTCCAGTGTTGAGCGCCCCCTCTGCCTCCTCAGTCAGAGTAGAGGCCCCCAATTGCCTCCTGGTCCAGGCAGTGCGACTTTGACGCAAACCGCAACTTTGCTTGAACGAAGGCTTGTTTGACGAATCCCACACCAAAACTCGCCTGAATCCAACATCTCTTCAAGGGACATCCTTTGCATCATGCAGGAACCCGTTGGCATCTTCCTTGGGTGAATTTCTGAAGTCTTCGTCCAACCGGGGACTCTTCTTTTGCACCCTCTTCTGGGATGGCAGGGGCTCCTGTCCTTCCTGGAACTTCTTCCGACTTCTGGACCTGGTCCCCTTCTTTTGGAGGTCTTCAGGTCCAGGAATCTACTGTTTGTTGTTTTCAGACTTGGTTGGTTCTTGCAATAACTCTAATCACGACTTGTAGTGTGTCCTAAGGAAACTTGCAGTACTTTACTCCTACTTTCCTGGGCTCTGGGGTGGGGTATTTTACTCACTCTTGTGGTTTTCTTACTCTCCCAGTGATTCTCTACCTACTACACTTGTCTAGGGGGAAGTTCGTGATTCGCATTCCACTTTCTTAGTATATGGTTTATGTTGCCCTAGACCTATTTTCTCCTATTGCATTCTATAGCCTTTTACTATTGTTTGCACTATTCTATGACTAATTACTTACCTTATTTTGGTGTCTAGTGTATATATTGTGTACAATACTTACCTCCACAATAAGAATTGCCTCTAAGATATTTTTGGTACTGTGTCACCCAAATACCTTAATTTTAGGTAACACTGAGTATTGTCTTTACTTGTCTATAAGTACTGTGTAACTATAAGTGGTATTGCAGGAGCTTTGCATGTCTCCTAGTTCAGCCTAAGCTGTTCTGCTATAGCTACTTCTATCAGCCGAAGCTGCTAGAACATCACTACATTTCACTAATAAGGGATAACTGGACCTGTTATAAGGTGTAAGTACCCAGGGTACCCACTACAAACCAGGCCAGCCTCCTATAACTGTGAATACTAAATAATCATATCTGTGAGGCCACGTAAAGCCACATTGCAGGGCCTCTTAGATACGGAGTAAGGCAAAGCAGTGCAAGTCGCTGCGTTGCCTTGGTCTACCCCAGGGAGACGTCCCATGGGCGTTGCAGAGGGTTTTCCCACGCAACACCCATGGATTTTGACGCTGCCCCAGACTTACAAAATCATGTAAACCTGGGGAATTGCCAAAGACTGAGGTCCTCTGAGGTGAGGCTCTACAAGGATAAATATTTGTATTTCTCCTCGTTTTTCCTCTTTTCATGCAGGAAGGTTCCCCTTCCTACACAAAAACAATCCTGCATGCAGGGGAGGAACACTTGCAGCACGGTGCAAGGGTGCCTGAGTAGGCGCTAGGCTGCCAAAACTACACCAGTGCTGGGGGAAGGACAGAAATGCACCGTATTGCAGGAATACAGTACTTTCCTGCCCTTTCACTTTGGAGGAGGGCAAGGGAGCAAAACGACTTGCTGCGCTGCCCTACGCCAACTCCACATGAATGTGCCCCAAGGAGAGTGACTTTCTGAAAGATGCTGTGCACTCCGCATAGATAGAGCCCTGTGCAGGTCCAAGGAAAGAAGGAATGCCTCTTCTTCTGACTGTGGTGACAGAATAAAAACACTAGGCCGAAATCTTGGCCAAAACAGAATGTAGGTGGAATGTTTAATAAAACAGAAGGGTCTGGCCAGGACAACCTGCAAAGAGGGTAGGGATGCTGGAAGAGCTCCCAGGTCTACGAAACTTCTGCCGGAGCAAACTGCTATTAGGAAACACACCTTGGCTGGGCTCAAAAGGGAGGCTTCTGCAGAGCACGAGCAACCACCAGTAAATCCTAAGAAGGGAGTGAGGAGTGAAAGGCTGATCCTCTGAGGAAAGCACCTTCTGAGCAGTGTGGCAGCCAACTGAGACTGAATGAACTTCGGATGCCCTGGCAGCTTCGGTTGATGCCAGCTGACTTTTCAGGACAGATGATGCTAATCCCGAGGAAAATCAATCTTGCAAAAACTCAAGGGTTTTGACACTGGTTGTAAATTTTTGAAAGCACACTATTTCTGCCAAATCTGAGCATATACCTTAAGGTTATAAGGGCAGAGAGATACCTGAATACTGAACTGCCACCTCCATAGAGCAAGAGTTCTCTTCCTTTTGACTTCTGTGGACTCTCACTTTATAACAGCCTTAGCTGTCGACTTAGGAGCTGAGGGAACCAGGTTCGAGTATTGGCGTTGGCTTAACGTCCTGTGATTCTGGGGAAATCACTTACGGCCTGATTTAGAAATTGGTGGACGGGTTACTCTGTCACAACAGTGACAAATTTTCCATCCACCGAAATCTAAATCCCATTATTTCTTAGGGAATTTAGATTTCCGTGGACAGGATACCCATCGCCGCTGTGACAGAATAACCCATCCGCCAGTATCTAAATCAGGTCTTTAATCTCCATGTGCCTACAATTCAGCGCCTTGAGACCCTCACAGATGTTTTGCCACACTTTACAAATCCTGGATTTATTTACTTATAAATTGTTGGGGGATCCGAAAGACCACCCTGATCTAAAGAGCAGCTGCTATCACCTTCTCCACCATGTGCTGAATTAATTACTAACAGGAAGTCATCAGAATGAGGACTAACAGGAAGTCATCAGAATGAGGACTAACAGGAAGTAGGAAGGCGTTTTCTGGAACCTTCTGGTTTCAAAGGAAAGTAAATCCCGGCCACTAGGGTGACATGGTAAAGAGTTTGTAAACTAGGTAACGGCCTTCTTTATAATATTTGTATGTGCCAACCCCACTAAGGCACATCCCGGTATGTGCAACCCTAAATTAGTCCTGTGAAGAACATGTTCACTAAGACAAGTCCACCTTCTCTGGTACCACTGGGGCAGGCCCCGAAATCAGGTAAGGGAACATAAAACATTTCTAACCTCTAATTTGCTAAAGCACAATGGAAGGCAGTGGAAAAGTATAGTAACTGTGAGCGCTCCTGGAGGACACCGCCAGTGTTCAGTAGAAACGAATCGTCTTACCCTATACTTGGATAAGTATGAATCTTACCGCCAGTGCTTAGTTTGTAAAACAATGAGTGCCAGGGCCCTTGTCAGGAGGCTACCACAGCTCGCACTACATAATGCCCCTGCGAGTGCTGCCAACAACAGCACCAAGACAACTACTAACAATCACACTCCTACGAGTGTGACAATTCCGACTGTTCCAGGACCCAAAGCTATAAGAATAGCTTGTGTGAAAGATATTAGTCATTGTCATGTATTTTGAATTTAAAAAACAACTGTTTTTGTGCTTATCTCTAAATCAGACAAACAGCGCCACCATGTGGCAGACAGTCATAAGTGCCGGTGTTGACAATTAAGTGCCGTGCTGAGCACTGGAAACCACTGGCACAAATTAAGGAGGTATTTTGGGAGTATTTTAGTATATCTGGAAGAGGGTGTTGCCGGGCTAAGGGTTCATTCTTAAAAGAAATCTCTCTATAGGGAAGAAAGAAAGTGTGCTTCCTTAGATAAGTAAATCATGCCTGTGCTACAGGAAAAAAAAACTCATATTTTTAGGCCTGGGACAAGGAAGATGAACGAGGAGGCAATACACCTTGCTGTGATATTTTTTAGAATGACGTAGGTGAACCTGTGCTTCGGTGTCGACTCCTGCATGTGTTGCCCTGGTGTTTCACCTGGAGATTTCAGCTGCTTTCAGGAGCTGAAGCAGAGTTGTAGTTGGAACCCAAAGCAGCCCTGGTAACGTTTGTCAGACCAGCCCCCATATGTTCCTCAGCAAGTGAGCCTGACCACTACAGGGGGGTTTTAGGTGTTCTCCCCCAAAGAAAAGCTGGTGTGTTCTGCAACATTCATTATATATGCACCAGGATATGACAATCTTTGTTGGGGCCCTTCAGTGATTCCCTCACTATCACGCTTCAACAGTGCCGTTAACTCCCCATAGCCCCTCTCTCACATGTATTTCATTTGTTTTATAGTCTCTCTCTTACCAGCATAGGGTGTTCGAGCACTTGACACACACACATAGAGACAATGATTCATACCTATGTAAATCAGTGTATAGTAAATGCTCCCTAAGACAAAGGCGGGGTCAAGGTGTAGGGTGCACATGGCATCCATATTTTTAAGAGTGCTTGGCCTGGAGAAGCAGAAAGTCAGGATTCAAAATCTAACACAGTGGTTAAGGTTGGCTTTATTGATAAGAGTTTATTTCTGTGAAAAAACCCTTTTTAGCAGCATTAGGATAGTGAAAGACTGGGGGAAAAAACTACTTTCCAACCGTACCATGCAGTTTGCATGCAGCTCTTTGATGGCAGTTCATAGCTCACTGTCCTAGCTTACAATTGTTACTTATGAACTTCACAGTAACAAGTGGATCTCTGTGACAAAAGCAGTAACCCACTTAGCTATGCACATAACATACAGCTATAATCTGTGTGGTACATGTTCTTTGTAGCAGGCATATTAAACCTGTGTGCTACCTTAGATTAGTCAAAACTGCCACAGTATAAAACTCCAATTTCTCTCCAGCTGGAAGATTAGTCACCAGAAATATCTTGACACTTTTATTGTTGCCTGAAAACTGCTGGCTATACAAGGAACTTTGCCACACATGCTTAAAAATCATAACATATTTCAAAACACAGGGGGGCTGGAAACGAAAGTGAGTGCTAAGTGGATTATGCTGGCCTGCTGATTTTGTTACTGGGGGTAGACAGCACTGCTGGAACACCAGCCCTTCCACCCATGTGACAAAACCAACCCCTCACCCTTCAAGCCTTCCATGGACACGCTCAATACCCTGTGTGTCCAGTCAGGGTTTGAGCTAAAGTCGCCGGTGCAGTGATGTAGCTTAGTGTGATGTGTGATTTGGGAGTGCAAATGTAAAATTTCCTAACTAAAATGCAGTCTGTCGCAGGGTGGAGGGGTGAGGAAACAAATGTTCATGACTACTGCGGCCCATCCTACTGGGCTGAGGTGCCATGCCCCTTCACCCTTTGGCCACCATAAAGAGTGTCTGTGAGCTGATCAAAGGTCAGCCTGATAGGTACTCTTTATTTTCAGGTCAGGCAGGCAGAAGCTAGACATGTGCTAAATGCACACCTGGCTGCCTGAGCTGAACTTTGCCAGGCTGAAGAAGTTAGAGCTCCTGTGGGCGTGCAACTTGAGCTTGGCAAAGCACCTCAAGGACCTCCCCCTCATGATGAGGAGGAGCGTCACTGATTGCCCCAGACCCAGGCACTTCAATTCTAAAACCTGAAGTGCCCAGGGCTGAATGTCAATCAGTGAAACCTCGTTACACAGAGTGGGGTGTGTTCAGCAGTTTCACTAACCCCATCCCACTCTGTGACAAGGGAGGGACTGCTGTCTTCTGTCATTGGCTGACGTGGAGAGAAGGCAACAGTCCCAGTCCTCCTGGGATCTCCAAGGCAGAGCATTGTGCATGCAGGTAAGTGTGATTTTATTTTTAATGTTTGGTACATGCATGTATGAATATTTGAGAGTAAATGTTGTGAATGGATGTGTGTTTGCAGGTGTGTGTGTGTGTGTGTGTGAATGAATGAGTGAGAGTGAGTGTTTATGTGTGAGAATGTGCCCCGATCGCCTCCCTCCCTGCTAAAAGTACAACCCGTTACTGGTTCGGGATCAACTCTTCATATAAGAAAAGGGTTGATATTGATTTGCGTTGGCTGAGCCTCTGTCTAGAGTGGTAAAGTGAGTGAAAAACAATGGGTTTGAACGTGACCCCGAGCAGCTGCCATTGTTAGACTATTTGCAAACATTTATCAACTTTTGTTTTTTTTATTGCCAGTAATATGCCAGGAAAACTCAGACTGGTGCAGCTTTTCAAGCCTACTACTGCCGACATGTGTACATTCCAAGAGGGAGTACATTTTAACCCCTCAAGGAGTACTTTTATGGGTGCAGATTTACTACTTTTTTGGTAAAGCAGTCACCCAGTCACTATATATAAGTTCCTGATCCAAACAATGAAGAACAATGAAATAAGACCGACAAGAAATAAACAAGACATAGCAGACTCACTTCAGGGCCCGCAGTCCCCAGCTACCAAGCCAAGAATGCATTTATCACGGGCTATCACACCACACTCCTGTGAAGCGAAACCCCTGGCCGGGTGAAACACCACCCTTTGTGATCGTGATGAGGTGGTAACTACCTGCCCATCCGATTACCAGTAGCTCTCATAATGAGGCGTTTTGTTTTCAAGTCAGGACTTCCTTGGCATTACTTGGGAACTCTTCACGGTACTGTTCACTGGGTCACCAGAACTACAACCGGAGCTTACAAATGTGGTGATCTGAAGGTTAATACTTTGAATCCCAGCAAGGCAGACTCATCCTTCCATGCTGCTGTTCTTTTCATATGCTAGCAGTAACATCTGTTAATTTTCAGACTTAAAAGCGGCAGAAGAGAACTGTGAAACACTATATAAAAACCAAGGTATTATTAGATGCAGCCGTATAAACTGAGGGGCATCTTCATGAACCGTAGTGCCGCAAACCTTGAATTCATATCTGTGAGGCCACCCTGTGTGGCTTTGAATGTCCTCATAGATATGGAGTAAGACAAGGCAGCACAAGTCGCTGCGTAGCCTTGCAGTGCACCAAGGAAGCGCTCTATGGGCGTTGCAGTGGATGTTCCCACGCAACACCCATGGATTTTGACGCATCCCCAGATTCACAAGAGCTTGTAAACCTGGCGATGCGCCAAAACCTTATGCCTCCCCAGGGGCAGCGCAACTAAGATAAATATCTTTATTTCTTCTTGTTTTTTCCTCTTTCTGTATGTTCTGCAATCCGCAGCACTCATAGACAGATGAAAAGCCTCCCAGGATAGATTTTGTGCAGGAAGATGCCCATTCCTGCACAAAGACAATCCTCCCTACTACGCAGAAGCCCTTGCCACATGGACAGGACAGGAGTGTTTCGTATTGCATAGATATTGCACATTGCTGCCCTTTTTTTCTGAGGCAGGGCAGAGGATGACTTGCTGCCCTGCGCAAAATATCATAGAGTTGGGCCTGAGTGTTTAAAGAGGGACGCAGCAGCGCTGTGTGTGGCCCTCCAGCTCGCTTTCTGCTAGTGGACGAGCCTTGCTGTGTCTGACATCCTGGAAATTAATGCAAAAGCCCCTGTTTTGACACTGATTCAGTCTGGAGTGTCAAGCAGGTTCTTTTCTGCCGGGCACCCTCAGACTCTTCGCCCATCGCGCCTGCCCGCCCACACACTCGTGGCTGCCGCCTCCTTGGTGAGCCTGTCTGGCGAGCGAATTCTCGACAGACCCAGCATAAGTGGCGAGCTGCTGAGTGGCGGGGCTAGCAGAAGCCAGATGTTGAGGAAATGTGCTGCTAATTGCGAATTAACACTTACTTGCGTGGAGTTATTAAGGAGCGGTGGGAGCTGATGGGAATGCATGTCAGCGAGTCTACTGTCATTAGAGGAAGCCCGGAGAGGCGGGGGTCTCCTGCCGTGTAGGATTAAGCCGTGTTCCGCAGCCTTCTGTGCGGAAGACGGAAGGGAAGCGTCTTCCCCATGACGTGGATTTGATGTGAATGGGGTCTTCTCTGGTGCCAAATACCAGCAACGGGTAGCCTCGGGCTCCTGAAACCAAAGTGGTATTCAAGGCGGCCAGACAAGGCACTGCTAGAAAAGCCATGGAGGTCTTTGAGATTGACTTGATTGACAACCAGTTGGCCAATGAATGAAGCGTACACCTGGTTAGATTGATAAAGCTCATTGGTTCTTCGTATCTTCGCAGTCAGAGAACAGAGAATCTTTATACAACATAAAACAGGTCCCAGTAGCTCAGTAATCGACCACATGCAGCGATTCTGAATCCAGTAATCAACCACATGCAGCGATTTTCCACCCGGTAATCCACCACATGCAGAGATTTTCCACCCGGTAATCCACCACATGCAGAGATTCTGCACCAGGAAATCGACCAGAAGCAGAGACTCTGCACCCAGTAATCGACCACATGCAGAGATTCTACACCCGGTATTCGACCACAGGCAGAGATTCTACATCCGGTAATCAACCACAGGCAGAGATTCTACACCCGTCAATCAACCACATGCAGAGAGTGTACACCTGGAAATCGACTACATACAGAGATTGCACACCATGTAATCGACCACATGCAGAGATTGTACACTGAGAAATCGACCACATGCAGAGATTAGTCACCACATAATCGACCACATGCAGAAATTGTACACCCGGTAATCAAACACATGCAGATATTGTACACCCGGTAATCGACTGCATGCAGCGATTGTACACCCGGTAAATGACCAAATACAACAATTGTACACTCAGTAAACGAACACATGCAGAGATTATGCACCCAGTAATCAACCACAAGCAGAGATTGGACACCAAGTAACCAACCACATGCAAGGAATGTATACCCAGTAATCGACCACATGGAGCGATTGCACACCCGGTAAATGACCACATGCAGAGATTATACATCCAGTATCCGACCACATGCAGAGATTCTGCACCCGGTAATCAACCACATGCAGAGACTGTACACCTGGTAATCAACTACATGCAGAGATTGTACACCAGGTAATTGACCACATGCAGGTAGTCAACCAGTTGGCCAATGAATGAAGAGTACACCTGGTTAGATTGATAAAGCTCATTGGTTCTTCGTACCTTCACAGTCAGTGAACAGAGAATCTTTATACAACATAAAACAGGTCCCAGTAGCTCAGTAATCGACCACATGCAGAGATTCTGAATCCAGTAATCAACCACATGCATCGATTTTCCACCCGGTAATCCACCACATGCAGAGATTCTGCACCAGGTAATCGACCAGAAGCAGAGACTCTGCACCCAGTAATCGACCACATGCAGAGAATCTACACCCGGTATTCGACAACAGGCAGAGATTCTACATTCGGCAATCAACCACATGCAGTGTGTACACCTGGAAATCGACTACATACAGAGATTGCACACCATGTAATCGACCACATGCAGAGATTGTACACTGAGAAATCGACCACATGCACAGATTAGTCACCACATAATCGACCACATGCAGAAATTGTACACCAGGTAATCATCCACATGCAGATATTGTACACCTGGTAATCGACTGCATGCAGCGATTGTACACCCGGAAAATGACCAAATACAATTGTACACTCAGTAAATGAACGCATGCAGAGATTATACACTTAGAAACTGACCGCATGCAAAGATTATACACCCAGTAATCAACCACAAGCAGAGATTGGACACCAAGTAACCAACCACATGCATAGAATGTATACCCAGTAATCGACCACATGGAGCGATTGCACACCCGGTAAACGACCACATGCAGGGATTATACATCCAGTATCCGACCACATGCAGAGATTCTGCACCCGGTAATCAACCACATGCAGAGATTGTACACCTGGTAATCAACTACATGCAGAGATTGCACACTAGGTAATTGACCACATGCAGGTAGTCAACACAATAGACCACCTGCAGAGATTGTAAACACAGTAATCTACCACATGCAGAGATTGTATGCCTGGTAAACAACCACATGTAGAGATTGTACATCGGGTAATCGACCACATGCAGAGATTGTGCAGCCATCATACACCCAGTAATCAACACCATGCAGAAACTGTATACCCGGTAATTGATCACATGCAGAGATTGTACACCTGGTAATCAACCACATGCAGAGATTGTACACCCAGAAATCGATCACATGCAGAGAATGTACACCAGGTAATCGACCACACGCAGAGATTATACACCAAGAAATCGACCACATGCAAAGGTTGCACACCCAGAAATTGACCCCATGAACAGGTTGTACACCCGGTAATAGATCACATGCAGAGATTGTACACCAGGTAATCAACCACTTGCAGAGATTGTACACCTACTAATCATCCACATGCAGCGATTGTACACCTAGTAACAAAGCACATGCAGAGATTGTACACCAGGTAATTGACCACATGCAGACAATGTATACCCAGTAATCAACCACATGGAGCGATTGCACACCCGGTAAACGACCAAATGCAGTGATTATACATCCAGTATCTGACCACATGCAGTGATTCTGCACCCGGTAATCAACCACATGCAGAGATTATACACCTGGCAATCAACTACATGCAGAGATTGTACACGGGGTAATTGACCACATGCAGGTAGTCAATGCAATCAACCACATGCATAGATTGTACACCCAGTAATCTACCAATTGCAGAGATTGAATGCCTGGTAAACAACCACATGTAAAGATTGTACATCGGGTAATCAACCACATGCAGAGATTGTGCAGCCATCGTGCACCCAGTAATCAACACCATGCAGAAACTGTATACCCAGTAATTGACCATATTCAGAGATTGTACACCTGGTAATCAACCACATGCAGAGATTGTACACCCAGAAATCGACCACATGCAGAGAATGTACACCAGGTAATCGACCACACGCAGAGATTGTACACCACAAAATCGACCACATTCAAAGGTTGCACACCCAAAAATTGACCCCATGAAAAGGATGTACACCCGGTAATGGACCACATGCAGAAATTGTACACCCAGTAATCAACCACATGCAGAGATTGTACACCTACTAATCACCCACATGCAGCAATTGTACACCTGGTAACTAAGTACATGCAGAGATTGTACACCAGGTAATCTACCACATGTAGAGAATGTATACCCAGTAATCAACCACATGGAGCGATTGCACACCCGGTAAATGACCACATGCAGCGATTCTGCACCCGGTAATCAACCACCTGCAGAGATTGTACACCTGGCAATCAACTACATGCAGAGATTGCACACCGGGTAATTGACCACATGCGGGTAGTCAATCAACCACATGCATAGATTGTACACCCAGTAATCTACCACTTGCAGAGATTGTATGCCTGGTAAACAACCACATGTAGAGATTGTACACCAGGTAATTGACCACATGCAGAGATTGTGCAGCCATTGTACATCCAGTATTCAACACCATGCAGAAACTGTATACCCGATAATCGACCACATGCAGCGATTGTACTCCTGGTAATCAACCACATGCAGAGATTGTATGCCTGGTAAACAACCACATGTAGAGATTGTACATCGGATAGTTGACCACATGCAGAGATTGTGCAGCCATCGTACACCCAGTAATCAACACCATGCAGAAACTGTACACCCAGTAATCTACCACTTGCAGAGATTGTATGCCTGGTAAACAGCCACATGTAGAGACCTGGTAACTAAGCACATGCAGAAATTGTACACCAGGTAATCGACCACATGCAGAGATTGTACACCCGGTAATCAACCACATGCAGAGAATGTACACCAGGTAATCAACCACACGCAGAGATTGCACACCAAGAAATCGACCAAATACAAAGGTTGCACACCCAGAAATTGACCCCATGAATGGTAATGGACCACATGCAGAGATTGTACACCCGGTAATCAACCACATGCAGAGATTGTTCACCTACTAATCACCCACATGCAGCGATTGTACACCTGGTTACTAAACACATGCAGAGATTGTACACCAGGTAATCGACCACATGTAGAGAATGTATACCCAGTAATCGACCACATGGAGCGATTGCACACCTGGTAATCAACCACAAGCAGAACTTGGACACCGGGCAATCAACTACATGCAGAGATTGTACACTGGGTAATTGACCACATGCGGGTAGTCAGCGCAATCAACCACATGCATAGATTGTACACCCAGTAATCTACCACTTGCAGAGATTGTATGCCTGGTAAACAACCACATGTAGAGATTGTACACCAGGTAATCGACCACGTGCAGAGATTGTGCAGCCATTGGAACCCAATATTCAACACCATGCAGAAACTGTATGCCCGGTAATCGACCACATGCAGCGATTGTACACCTGGTAATCAACCACATGCAGAGATTGTACACCTGGTAATGAACTACATGCAGAGATTGTACACCCAGAAATCAACCACATGCAGAGAATGTACACCAGGTAATCAACCACACGCAGAGATTGTACACCAAGAAACCGACCACATGCAAAGGGTGTACACCCAGAAATTAACCCCATGGAAAGGTTGGACACCCAGTAATGGACCAAATACAGAGATTGTACACCCAGTAATCAACCACATGCAGAGATTGTACACCTTGTAATCAACCACATGCATCGATTGTACACCTGGTAACCAAGCACATGCAGAGATTGTACACCCATTAATTCGCCATATGCAGAGATGGTACACCTGGTAATCAACCACATGCAGAGATTGCGCAGCCATTGTACACCAGTAATCAACCACATGCAGAGATTGTACGCCCAGTAAACAACCACATGTAAATTTTGTATACCCTATAATCAACTACATGCAAAGATTATGCACCAGGTAATCAACCAATGCAGAGAGTGTGTAGCCATTATACACCTGGTAATCGACCACATGCAGAGACGGTACACCCGTTGTAAGGAAATGCCTCCTTGGCATGGTTACCCCCTAACTTTTTGCCTTTGCTGATGCTAAGTTATGATTTGAAAGTGTGCTGGGACCGTGCTAACCAGGCCCAAGAACCAGTGTTCTTTCCCTAAAATGTACCTTTGTCTCCACAATTGGCACAACCCTGGCACTCAGGTAAGCCCCTTGTAACTGGTACCCCTGGTACCAAGGGCCCTGATGCCAGGGAAAGTCTCTAAGGGCTGCAGCATTTCTTATGCCACCCTGGGGACCCCACACTCAGCACATGCACACTGCCTCTCAGCTTGTGTGTGCTGGTAGGGAGAAAATGAATAAGTCGACATGGCACTCCCCTCAGAGTGCCATGCCAACCTCACACTACCTGTGGCATAGGTAAGTCACCCCTCTAGCAGGCCTTACAGCCCTAAGGCAGGGTGCACTATACCACAGGTAAGGGCATATGTGCATGAGCACTATGCCCCTACAGTGTCTAAGCAAAACCTTAGACATTGTAAGTGCAGGGTAGCCATAAGAGTATATGGTCTGGGAGTTTGTCAAACACGAACTCCACAGTTCCATAATGGCTACACTGAAAACTGGGAAGTTTGGTATCAAACTTCTCAGCACAATAAATGCACACTGATGCCAGTGTGCAATTTATTGTAACATACACCCAGAGGGCATCTTAGAGATGCCCCCTGAATACCTACCCGACTTCTAGTGTAGGCTGACCAGTTTCTGCCAGCCTGCCACACACCAGACATGTTGCTGGCCACATGGGGAGAGTGCCTTTGTCACTCTGTGGCCAGGAACACAGCCTGTACTGGGTGGAGGTGCTTCTCACCTCCCCCTGCAGGAACTGTAAGGCTCACGCCTTTTGTTACAGCGCCCCAGGGCATCCCAGCTAGTGGAGATGGCTGCCCCTCCGGCCACTGCCCCCACTTTTGGCAGCAAGGCTGGAGGAGATAATGAGAAAAACAAGGAGGAGTCACCCACCAGTCAGGTCAGCCCCTAAGGTGTCCTGAGCTGAGGTGACCCCTGCCTTGAGAAATCCTCCATCTTGAGTTTGGAGGATTCCCCCAATAGGATTAGGGATGTGCCCCCCTCCTCACAGGGAGGAGGCACAAAGAGGGTGTAGCCACCCTCAAGGACAGTAGCCATTGGCTACTGCCCTCCCAGACCTAAACACACCCCTAAATTCAGTATTTAGGGGCTCCCCAGATCCCAGGAAATCAGATTCCTGCAACCTGAAGAAACAAGAAGGACTGCTGACCTACAAGCCTGCAGAGAAGGAGGAAGACAACAACTGCTTTGGCCCCAGCCCTACCGGCCTGTCTCCAACTTCGAAAACCTGCTCCAGCGATGCATCCGACAGGGACCAGCGAGCTCTGAAGCCTCAGAGGACTGCCCTGGACTAAACGACCAAGAAACTCCTGTGAACAGCTGCCCTGTTCAAAACAAGCTTTGCAACAAAGAAGCAACTTCCAAAGACTGCATGTTTCCCGCCGGAAGCGTAAGACTTCTCCCTCTGCACCCGACGCCCCTGGCTCGAGATTCAGAGAACAAACACCTCATGGAGGACTCCCCGGCGACTGTGAGCCAGTGAGTAACCAGAGACAACCCCCCTGACCCCCACAGAGATGCCTGCAGAGAGAATCCAGAGGCTCCCCCTGACCGCGACTGCCTGTAACAAGGGACCCGACGCCTGGAACCAACCCTGCACCCGCAGCCCCCAGGACCTGAAGGACCCGAACTTCAGCGCAGGAGTGACCCGAAGGCGACCCTCTGCCTAGCCCAGGTGGTGGCTGTCCCGAGAAGCCCCCCCCGTACCTGCCTGCACCGCTAGAGTGACCCCCGGGTCCCTCCATTGTTTCCTATCTAAAACCCGACGCCTGCTTTGCACACTGCACCCGGCCGCCCCTGTGCCGCTGAGGGTGTGATTTGTGTGCCTACTTGTGTACCCCCCAGTGCTCTACAAAACCCCCCTGGTCTGCCACCCTAGGACGCAGGTACTTACCTGCTGGCAGACTGGAACCGGAGCACCCCTGTTCTCCATAGGCGCCTATGTGTTTTTGGCACCTCTTTGACCTCTGCACCTGACCGGCCCTGAGCTGCCGGTGTGGTAACTTTGGGGTTGCCTTGAACCCCCAACGGTGGGCTGCCTGTGCCCCAGGACTGAGACTTGTATGTGTTTTACTAACCTCCTAATCTAACCTTTACTTACCTCCCCCAGGAACTGTTGATTTTTGCACCGTGTCCACTTTGAAAATAGCTTATTGCCATTTTTTACAAAGACTGTATATGATATTGCTATTATTCAAAGTTCCTAAAGTATCTAAGTGAAGTACCTTGCATTTAAAGTGTTTGCTGTAAATCTTGAAGCTGTGGTTCTTAAAATAAACTAAGAAAATATATTTTTCAATATAAAAACCTATTGGTCTGGAGTAAGTCTTTGAGTGTGTGTACAACAAATGCTTAACACTACCCTCTGATAAGCCTACTGCTCGACCACACTACCACGAAATAGAGCATTAGAATTATCTACTTTTGCCACTATCTTATCTCTAAGGGGAACCCTTGGACTCTGTGCACACTATTTCTTACTTTGAAATAGTATATACAGAGCCAACTTCCTACACCCGTTAATCGACCACATGCAGAGATTGTACACCAGGTAATGAGCCACATGCGGAGATTGTACACCAAGTAATCAACCACATGCAGAGATTGTACACCAGGTAATCAACCACATGAAGAGATTGTACACCAGGTAATCAACCACATGAAGAGATTGTGCACCAGGTAATTGAACACATGCAGAGTTTGTACACAAGGTAATCAACCACATGTTGTAGGAGGCTGGCCTGGCTTGTAGTGGGTACCAAGGGGTACTTACACCTTGCACCAGGTCCAGTTATCCCTTATTAGTGTAGAGGGGTGTCTAGCAGCTTAGGCTGACAGAAAATGGTAGCTTAGCAGAGCAGCTTAGGCTGAACTAGTGTCATATGCTCAATATCATAAGAAAACACAATACACAGATATACTAAAAATAAAGGTACTTTATTTTTATGACAATATGCCAAAGTATCTCAGTGAGTACCCTCAGTATGAGGATAGCAAATATACACAAGATATATGTACACAACACCAAAAATATGCAGTAATAGCAATAGAAAACAGTGCAAGCAATGTATAGTTACAATAGATTGCAAGGGGAGCACATAGGTATAGGGGCAACACAAACCATATACTCCAAAAGTGGAATGCGAATAACGTATGGACCCCAAACCTATGTGAGCTTGTAGAGGGTCGCTGGGACTGTAAGAAAACAGTGAGGGTTAGAAAAATAGCCCACCCCAAGACCCTGAAAAGTGGGTGCAAAGTGCACCTATGTTCCCCAGAGAGCACAGAAGTCGTGATAGGGGAATTCTGCAAGAAAGACCAACACCAGCAATGCAACAATGATAGATTTCCAGACGAGGGTACCTGTGGAACAAGGGGACCAAGTCCAAGAGTCACGATCAAGTCGGGAGTGGGCAGATGCCCAGGAAATGCTAGCTGTGGGTGCAAAGAAGCTGCCACCGGATGGTAGAAGCTGTGGATTCTGCAAGAACAACAAGGGCTAGAAACTTCCCCTTTAGAGGTTGAATGTCCCACGTCGTGAAGAGTTGTGCAGAGGTGTTTTCGTGCAGAAAGACCGAAACAAGCCTTGCTAGCTGCAAGGGTTGTGGTTAAGGTTTTTGGATGCTGTTGTGGCCCAGGAGGGACCAGGATGTCGCCAATTGCGTGAGGAGACAGAGGGGGCGTCCAGCAAGACAAAGAGCCCACTCAGAAGCAAGCAGCACCTGCAGAAGTGCCGGAACAGGCACTACAAAGTGGAGTGAACCAGAGCTCACCCAAAGTCACAAAGGAAGGTCCCACGACGCCGGAGGACAACTCAGGAGGTTGTGCACTACAGGTTAGAGTGCCGGGGACCCAGGCTTGGCTGTGCACAAAGGAAATCCTGGAAGAGTGCACAGGAGCTGGAGCAGCTGCAAAACATGCGGTTCCCAGCAATGCAGTCTAGCGTGGGGAGGCAAGGACTTACCTCCACCAAACTTGGACTGAAGAGTCACTGGACTGTGGGAGTCACTTGAACAGAGTTGCTGAGTTCAAGGGACCTCGCTCGTCGTGCTGAGAGGAGACCCAGAGGACCGGTGAAGCAGTTCTTTGGTGCCTGTGGTTGCAGGGGGAATATTCCGTCGACCCACGGGAGATTTCTTCGGAGCTTCTAGTGCAGAGAGGAGGCAGACTACCCCCACAGCATGCACCACCAGGAAAACAGTCGAGAAGGCGGCAGGATCAGCGTTACAAGGTCGCAGTAGTCGTCTTTGCTACTTTGTTGCAGTTTTGCAGGCTTCCAGCGCGGTCAGCAGTCGATTCCTTGGCAGAAGGTGAAGTGAGAGATGCAGAGGAACTCTGATGAGCTCTTGCATTCGTTATCTAAAGAATTCCCCAAAGCAGAGACCCTAAATAGCCAGAAAAGGAGGTTTGGATACTTAGGAGAGAGGATAGGCTAGCAACACCTGGAGGAGCCTATCAGAAGGAGTCTCTGACGTCACCTGCTGGCCCTGGCCACTCAGAGCAGTCCAGTGTGCCAGCAGCACCTCTGTTTCCAAGATGGCAGAGGTCTGGAGGACACTGGAGGAGCTCTGGGCACCTCCTAGGGGAGGTGCAGGTCAGGGGAGTGGTCACTCCCCTTTCCTTTGTCCAGTTTCGCGCCAGAGCAGGGCTGGGGGATCCTTGAACCGGTGTAGACTGGCTTATGCAGAAATGGGCACCATCTGTGCCCATGAAAGCATTTCCAGAGGCTGGAGGAGGCTACTCCTCCCCAGCCCTAACACCTTTTTCCAAAGGGAGAGGGTGTAACACCCTCTCTCTGAGGAAGTCCTTTGTTCTGCCATCCTGGGCCAAGCCTGGCTGGACCCCAGGAGGGCAGAAACCTGTCTGAGGGGTTGGCAGCAGCAGCAGCTGCAGTGAAACCCCAGAAAAGGCAGTTTGGCAGTACCTGGGTCTGTGCAAGAGACCCGGGGAATCATGGGATTGTCTCCCCAATACCAGGATGGCATTGGGGGGGGGGGCAATTCCAAGATCTTAGACATGTTACATGGCCATGTTCGGGGTTACCATTGTGAAGCTACACATAGGTAGTGACCTATGTGTAGTGCACGCGTGTAATGGTGTCCCCGCACTCACAAAGTCCGGGGAATTTGCCCTGAACAATGTGGGGGCCCCTTGGCTAGTGCCAGGGTACCCACACACTAAGTAACTTAGCACCCAACCTTTACCAGGTAAAGGTTAGACATATAGGTGACTTATAAGTTACTTAAGTGCAGTGGTAAATGGCTGTGAAATAACGTGGATGTTATTTCACTCAGGCTGCAGTGGCAGGCCTGTGTAAGAATTGTCAGAGCTCCCTATGGGTGGCAAAAGAAATGCTGCAGCCCATAGGGATCTCCTGGAACCCCAATACCCTGGGTACCTCAGTGCCATATACTAGGGAATTATAAGGGTGTTCCAGTGTGCCAATGTAAATTGGTAAAATTGGTCAATAGCCTGTTAGCGGCAATTTGGAAAGAAATGAGAGAGCATAACCACTGAGGTTCTGGTTAGCAGAGCCTCAGTGAGCCAGTTATTCATAACACAGGTAACAATACTGGGCACACTTATGAGCACTGGGGCCCTGGCTGGCAGGGTCCCAGTGACACATACACTAAAACAACATATATACAGTGAAATATGGGGGTAACATGCCAGGCAAGATGGTACTTTCCTACACATGTAAAAATTGTACACCCGGTAATCTACCACATGCAGTGGTTGTACAACCAGTAATCAACCACATGCAGAGATTGTACACCCGGTAATCAACCACATGCAGTAATTGTACACCCGTTAATCGATGAGATACAGAGATTATACACCTAGTCATTGACCATACGGAGAGATTTCAGAGGGAGAATCAATACAGTCTGATTAATTAATAATGATGACATTTAACTGGGCTGTTTGGCCATTTTTTGTTCATCATGTGCTTCTGTAACGCTAATAACTTCAGTTTACTTATAACTTGTTTTCTTTTAGCACTTCTGCAGTTTCTAGGCGCTGCAGATAACCAGGGTCACTATTGTGCAGTTGAATCCAGTTTCGCATGAATTCACAGCATCTCGCTGAGATACCTTGCCAGCTAATATCAGCGCCTTTTTTCAGAAAATCTTACCACGCGCTCCCTGCAAACCCTTTTCTGCACTTGTAGCCACGTTCTCATTCATTTCGATCAATGAAAATATAGTTATGAATGACCTAATACAAGCATCTCTACTGCCCTCCCCCTCCTTTTCTTGGCTGACAACTGCCCCCTCCAAGGCCCGTCACCTGTTAATGACCCCCCATCTATTTTCTAGGCTTGGTACTGGTACCTGTTGGTTGCACTTCGAGCCCCCTGGGGTTTGTGTCTTTAGAAGCCTTCCCTCTCCTCCTCTCCCATTACCAACATCCAGCCCCACCACCGTCCCCCCATCACCCAAGTCTTTACCCCACAGAGTCTTTAACGTCATATCATAAACCATCGAAGGGTTGGGACCTCAGTCCACTCCCTGAATGGGAGACTGCCCATGGAGTGTGCCGTTTTCATCTTTTGAGCGCCATGTCTTCCTTCCTAGAGATTTAGGGCCAGATGTAGCAAAAATAAAAATTGCGACTCGCATTTTGCGAGTTGATGCGACTCGCAAAATGCGAGTCGCAATATGTAATGCCAGAAAAAAAAACGATCCGATTTTGCGACTCGCAGCCGGACTCGCAACGCAGTGTGCGAGTCCGCAGATTGCGAGGTCGCTTTTTGCGAGTGTGCAAAAAACGAACTCGCAATTAGCGAGTAGGTGTCGCAAATTGCGATTTCCTTGAAAATTGCTTGCAGGTGCAGCAGAACACTCCAGAAACCACACCAGAACACTCTGGAAACACTTCCTGGCACATGATGATGACATCACAGCCAGGAAGTTTACAAATACACCTGGGAGGAGGGAGGACCACACCCTTTTATAACTGCCAGTCTTCACACAGAACAAACAGCAGCTGCCCTGCAGTAGCAACACCTGCTGCAACAATCACACCAGAAGCTGCCCCAGCAACAGGCAGGGAGGACACAGGTGGGAGCACAGGGCAGCCACCGCTGCGCAGGCGTCGCAGGACAAGACCATCTGGGCTGCAGTCTGCATCCGGGATACTTCCTCCAACCATCAGTGAGGCACATCTGCTGGGTGGTCAGCGCCTGCAGAACAGAATTTTGGGCAGGATCAGTGGTGTGCTGCACCGCTTTGTGCGAAACAACCATGCAAGCATGCAGCACCTCAACAGACGCATGGACATGATGTGCCAGAACACTGGGGACCTTGCCCTTGCCATTAGGGAACTGGCGGGAGGACTGCTGGCCCAGGCAGAGGCTGGGCGGCGCAGAGATCGTCAGATAATGCACTGACTGGACAGGATGGCCACATCGATCGGCAGGCTCGCCATTAATACAACAGGCCTGTCGAGGAGGACAGTTGGGCTGCAAGTAGAGATGGGCCATTTTGCTGGGGATGTTGCCAGGGGCCTGGGACGTCTCACCCACATAATCGGACTTATGGAGACACGGGAAATGTCGAGGGCCACAGGGGAAACACCCCAAGACAGTGAGGAGGGCTCAACAGTGAGCAGTGTCTCTGCCACTGACAGCAGGGTGCTCAGGAGCGGTAGGCAGAGCACCACGGACGCAGCAGGGACCAGCCAGGCTGGCAGGAGGGCAGGAGATCATAGATAACACCCAGGACCATTAAATGTGGCACATGGCGTTAATGTGCCACATGACTGGTTGGCATTTTCCTGCCCATGGACAATTTCGACTTGTATATAGTTTCTTAATTACAGTAATAAAACAGTTATTTTTGTTCAACTTAACAAATGGAGTTTTTGGTCAATAGGTGAGTATGGTGGGAGTTGACACGTACCGTCCAAAATATTGTGTTGCAATGTGGTCCCGTCTCAGTCTGCCTTGATTAGCTATACTCCTATCCCCATGATGGCGATGTGGTTGTTCTTGCTCTTCATCATCCGGATCTGGGTCTGCAGGGGTTAGAGGTAGCCCACGTCGGGTGGCTATGTTGTGGAGGATGGCGCATGCGACCACAATTTTGAATGCGGTAATGGGGGTGTATTGGAGGGCGCCTCCACTGCGCTGGAGGCATCTGAATCTTGCCTTCAGGAGTCCGAAGGTGTGCTCTATCAGGTTCCTGGTCCTCTTATGCGCACTGTTGTATTGCCTCTCTGATTCAGTGCTGGGTGTTAAAAACGGAGTCATGATCCAAGGCCTGAGAGCATAGGCACTGTCACCTGTTGGGCACAAAAGTACACTGTTAGGAAGTCCAGATAGTCGTGCACAGTGACCTGTGTGTATGTCTGCAAGTGTCTATGGCTCTACCTAGGAGGTAACCGTCTCCGAATTCCCCACGTTCCAGGCGTTGATGTATCCCACTATGCCTAAAAATGTATGAGTCATGGGTACTGCCTGGAAACTTAGCTACGATGTCCGTGATGACATAATGGGCATCACAAACAACCGGTATGTTGAGTGAGTGGGTACACTTTCTGTTGCGGAAAATGTGTTCCAGATTTGCAGGGGGGCATATTTGAATGTGTGTCCCATCTACACACCCTATGACATGGGGAAAGTGGGCAATGCGGTAAAAGTCCAGCTTGGTGCTGTTCATTTCTGCCTCATTCCTTGGTAAGTATATGAAGTGGGACATGTGCGTGACTAAGGCATCTAGGAAGGCCCTGAGGAACCTTGACACTGCACTTTGGGATACCCCACCTGCCACAGCAATGACCCCCTGATAGCTCCCTGAGGCCAAGAGGTGCAGTGAGCATAGTACTTGCACATGCGTAGGGATGGCGCAGCCACGCAGAGTCTGGTGTTCTAGCTGTGGTTTGAGTAAATCTTTTAATTCTAGGATGGCTGCGCTGCTAAGGCGGTATTTGTCATAGATCTCATCCTCAGTTTGCTGAAAAAGAGTCTGCCTTGTTCTGTATATCTTCTCCTGTCTGTGGCCCCTCCTCCTCCTCTGCTGGGCTGCGTAGACTCTCCTCCTCACTGCTATCAGGTATATCTCCGCCATCTTGAGTAACCCAGATGGCTTCTGGGTCTCCTTTTATACTTTGGTAATGATTACCACCTGCTCTGAGTTAGTGGTAAATGGGACATGCAAACTGGGCTTTTTGCGACTAGTCGCAATTTGCGAGTTGCAATTGCATAAGGTTTGCGACTCGCAAATTGCGACTTGCTATTTGCGGGTCGCAAAATGGGGTCGCAACGGATGCGACTCGCAAACGGGTCCCATCGCTTTTTGCGAGTCGGAAATGGGCTTTTTGCATCCCATTTCCGATTTTGCACTGTCGCAAATTGCGATTCTGCCCGTTTGCGAGTCGCAAACCTTTGCTACATCTGGCCCACACTTCTGTATACTGCCAAAAAGCTACCTATGCATGCTTCGGTGCGCCTTGAGGCCCTGTTAGCACACAGCGAGGCAAGTAGAAAGAAAATTGGGAAATGAAATAAGGACGGGTGACAAGCTGAGTGTGGCTTTCAGTAACTGAATGTTCTGCCCATCACTTCATCAGATATGGCACTTTAAGGAAGTTCTTAATTTATTCAAGATGTTCATATAGCCCAGACCCAGTATGACGTACATATACAATAAGAGAGTAGTGTAGGAGGCACACCTAGGTGTGGCACCCTATACTGAGTCCAGACAACCCTTAGTGATAGTGAATAGGTGCCCAGATAGCAGAAGCTTTCTAGGGGTAGCTGAGGCGAGCAGCTAAAGCTTATCCAGGAGGAATGTAAAGCACTTGCAATACCACTGTAGTCAGATAGTAACTGACCCGCAAGTAAGAACCACACAAGTGTTGAAAAAGTAGTTACAGCAGTAACTACTTGACTAGCATTGCTCTATCTCCCTTTGGAGATATCTACACACAACAGATACACCAAAGAACCAGCAGAAATAGCATAAAATGTACAGGGCCCTATGGGGGGGCAACCCATATGCTAAGTAAGTGGAATGTGAAATAGTAAACCCAACCAGGGTAAGTGTGGTAGCAATCTAGGGGTAGATGAAAACACCAGAGGTAAGTACGGTAAGTGCCCCCAGCAACCAGGTGCAGAGTGGTTACCTACCCAGTCGTCCCATAGACTACCACAGGGAAGTAGTGGTTGGAGTTTGTGTGTTTCAGGACCCTTCCCAGTGGACCCCGAGGAAACCAACAGACAAGAGGAAGGTTGGAGGGTGTCCCTGCACAAGGATACCCAGAAGACAGGAGTACCTACACCAGGGGACCTGGATGCATAGGGGTGAATGGACGTCGGAAACCCTCACTGAAGTCAATACAAGCCTCGGATTGTCCAGCTGCTGTTGCAACCCGTGGAACAGGCCGGTGGAACCCAGGGGCGGATTCCAGAAGTCTAAGACCTGAAAAGGAAGTGGACAGAGTCCAGCATCCTTGGAGGTGCCCAGGTGGTGCAGGTGGCAATGCCCACCCTCCTAGAAGTGAAGTTTCTGCGCTTCGGTGAAAGAAGAAGTCCAGCTGCAGGGTCCAGTAGCTGCAGAGGATCCTAGGAGTCACCTACGAGCTGTCCCACATCGGTCGCTGGATTGCAGGAAGGTCAGTGACCAGCAAGGCCACCAACAACCACTGGCAAATGCAAGCAGGACCTGAAGATGTATTTGCAAGTTTTTGGGGACCAGCAAGGTCTAGGAGACTCTACCCTTGAGGGGGAGTCAGAGCTGGCTGTCAGCACACAGGGAGCCCCCATGAGTGACCCACAGGCGATGGACACAAGGAGTCACAAGGAGGCCTCAGCAGCACAACAAAACAGAAGTTCCATGTTTCAGAAGTCACAGAACGGAGGCTGATCTTCAGTTTGCAGAGTGCTGGAGGCTGGGGCTTCTCTGTGCTCGAAGATTTCTTTGAAGAAGAGCTAACAAACCTTGGCAAGAGCAACAGTTGCGGTGCACAAGGGTGCTGTTCCAGTGGCTGCAGCAGGGGCTCACAGTCTCCAAAGTGGATCTGAAGGCAGGAGGGACCCGACAACACCCACAGAACCACCATCTGTGAGCAAAGACTTCACGTTGTCCATGGGACAGTAGGATCCACCAGCCGGTTGTCGTTGCCTTGAGGTGCCTGCAGGTGAGTCACTCCTTCATGCTTCCAGGTGCAAACAGAGTCCTTGTGACCCTGGAGGATTCACAGCCTTGGATGTTGCAAAATTCTTATAAGATCCGGAGAAATTTTTTTGCAATGGGAGCCTTTCCACCAGAAGCAGACTTGTTTCAGTTCCAAAGCAGATCAGCACTGGTCCCAGAGGCCAGGAGCAGAATATATCTTGCAGGCAGTTCCTTGTAGAGCCTTGCACTACGAATCTGAGGACCCACCCTTGGGAGAGCCTTTAAGTAACCCTAAAAGGGGGTTGGTCACTCTCTGAAGTGACCCACCTATCAGAGGGGGTCAGGGACGTCATCTACATGGCCTAACCAGTCAGATGCTCCAGTAGCTTCCACCTACCTTGTTTCCAAGATGGCAGAATCAACCGGCCACCAGACAGAGCTTTGTACACCTCCCTATTGGTGGAGCTGGACAGGGGGGTGGTCACTCCCCTGTCCTTTGTGTAGTTTTGTGCCAGAGTGGGAATCAGGGGTTCTTGAACAGGTGAAAACTGGATTATGCAAGGAGGGCATCAAATGTGCCCTTCAAAGTAGTCTGGTGGCGCTCAGAGGCCACCCCACCCCAGCCCTTAGACACCTAATACACAGGGGGCGGTTGCCACACCTCTCCCTTGCAGGGAATCCTTTGTTCTGACTTCCTCTGCCTGAGCCAGGCTCACCAGCAGGAGGGCAGAACAGTGTCTGGGGTTGGCAGCAGCATGGGTTGGCAGCCAGACCCCGTAAGGCTGCAGAAGCAGAACTGGGGGATCCTCTAAGGAACCCCCAGAGTGCAGGGAAACACTGGAATTGGTGTTGTTGCATGATTCCAACATGTTTGATACCAAACATGCCTAGATTTGGAAAAAACATAATGTAGTTGGACCACTTGTGTTGACCAGTGTCCACTACATACCTTAAGATGGCTTCCTTGCACTTACAAAGCCCAGCAAATGGAGTCTAGGGTTTGTAGGGGTACCCTGTTCATGAAAGGGTACGCTCACACTTAGGCACATGCTGAAGGGCCTACCAGAGGGGTGACTTACAGTGTCGTAAGTGCAGTGACCAGGATATAAGGTAAGCCTTATATCAGTGGTGAAAGGGTGCATGCACCATTTGACGCAGGCTGCCACGGAAGGCCTGAAGACACAGTTTGCATGGGCTCCCATGGGTGGCACAATACATACTGCAGCCCATGGGAGACCCCTGGTGTACCAATGCCCTGGGTACCTAAGTACTGTATACTAGGGACTTACATGGGTGCACCAGTATGCCAACTGTGGGGTGAGAAAGTTACCAAGCAACCAAATAAAGAAGAGAGAGCACAGCCACTGGGGTCCTGATTTGCAGGATCTCAGTGGACTACAGTCTACTGACAACAGGCAAAAAGTGGGTGTAACTATGCCAGAAAGACGGTACTTTCCGTCAAGGAGCACCAGTCGGTCACTCTGCGGCCTACAGTCACACATTTGGTACCCACAACCGTCACTCTGCAGCCTACAGTCACACATTTGGTACCCAGCCTGCAGTCACACATGTGGTACCCAGAGGGGTCACTCTTTGGCCTATAGTCACACATTTAGTACCCAGGACACACTCTCTTTGGCCTACAGTCACATATGTGGTACCGAGAGCGGTCACTCTGTGGCCTACAGTCACACATTTGGTACCCAGAGCGGTCGCTCTGTGTCCTACAGCCACACATTTGGTACCAGGGCAGTTGCTCTGCGGCCTACAGTCACACATGTGGTACCCAAAGCAGTCATTCTGTAGCCTGCAGTTACACATGTGGTAACCAGAAAGGTCATTCTGCAGCCTACAGTCACACATTTGCTACCCAGAGCGGTCACTCCGCGGCCTTCAGTCACACATTTGGTTCCCAGAGCAGTCACTCTGCGGCCTACAGTCACACATTTGGTACCCAGAGCAGTCTCTCTGCGTCCTACAGTCACACATTTGCTACCCAGAGCAGTCACTCTGCAGCCTACAGTCCACATTTGGTACCTAAAGCGGTCTCTCTGGGGCTACAGTCACAAATTTGGTACTCAGCGGTCGCTCTGCGACCTACAGTCACACATTTGGTACCCAGACCAGTCACTCTGCAGCCTACAGTCACACACGTGGTACCCAGAACAGTCACTCTGTGGTCTACTCTCACACGTGTGGTACCCAGAGCGGTCACTCTTTGGTCTACAGTCACACATTTAGTACCCAGGACACACTCTCTTTGGCCTACAGTCACATATGTGGTACCGAGAGCGGTCACTCTGTGGCCTACAGTCACACATTTGGTACCCAGAGCGGTCGCTCTGTGTCCTACAGCCACACAGTTGGTATCCAGACCAGTCACTCTGCAACCTACAGTCACACATGTGGTAACCAGAGCGGTCACTCTGCAGCCTACAGTCACACATTTGGTATCCAGACCAGTCACTCTGCAGCCTACAGTCATACATGTGCTACCCAGTGCAGTCTCTCTGTGGTCTACAGTCACACATGTGGTACCCAGAGCGGTCACTCTTTGGCTTACAGTCACACATTTAGTACCCAGGACACACTCTCTTCGGCCTACAGTCACACATTTGGTACCCAGAGCGGTTGCTCTGCATCCTACAGCCACACATTTGGTACCAGGGCAGTTGCTCTGCGGCCTACAGTCACACATGTGATACCCAGAGCAGTCACTCTGTGGTCTACAGTCACACATGTGTGTGAGAAAGTAGCCTCTTTCTAGCCTTGTTACCCCCACTTTAGGCCTGTTTGTGAGTGTATGTCAGGGTGTTTTCACTGTCTCACTGGGATCCTGCCAGCCAGGGCCCAGTGCTCATAGTGAAAACCCTATGTTTTCAGTATGTTTGTTATGTGTCACTGGGACCCTGCTAGTCAGGACCCCAGTGCTCATAAGTTTGTGACCTATAGGTATGTGTTCCCTGTGTGATGCCTAACTGTCTCACTGAGGCTCTGCTAATCAGAACCTCAGTGGTTATGCTCTCTCATTTCGTTCCAAATTGTCACTAACAGGCTAGTGACCAATTTTACCATTTTACATTGGCTTACTGGAACACCCTTATAATTCCCTAGTATATGGTACTGAGGTACCCAGGTTATTGGGGTTCCAGGAGATCCCTATGGGCTGCAGCATTTCTTTTGCCACCCATAGGGAGCTCTGACAATTCTTACACAGGCCTGCCACTGCAGCCTGAGTGAAATAACGTCCACGTTATTTCACAGCCATTTTACACTGCACTTAAGTAACTTATAAGTCACCTATATGTCTAACCTTTACCTGGTAAAGGTTAGGTGCAAAGTTACTTAGTGTGAGGGCACCCTGGCACTAGCCAAGGTGCCCCCACATTGTTCAGGGCCAATTCCCCGGACTTTGTGAGTGCGGGGACACCATTACACGCGTGCACTACATATAGGTCACTACCTATATGTAGCTTCACAATGGTAACTCCGAATATGGCCATGTAACATGTCTATGATCATGGAATTGCCCCCTCTATGCCATCCTGGCATAGTTGGCACAATCCCATGATCCCAGTGGTCTGTAGCACAGACCCTGGTACTGCCAAACTGCCCTTCCTGGGGTTTCACTGCAGCTGCTGCTGCTGCCAACCCCTCAGACAGGCAGCTGCCCTCCTGGGGTCCAGCCAGGCCTGGCCCAGGATGGCAGAACAAAGGACTTCCTCTGAGAGAGGGTGTTACACCCTCTCCCTTTGGAAAATGGTGTGAAGGCAGGGGAGGAGTAGCCTCCCCCAGCCTCTGGAAATGCTTTCTTGGGCACAGATGTGCCCAATTCTGCATAAGCCAGTCTACACCGGTTCAGGGGACCCCTTAGCCCTGCTCTGGCGTGAAACTGGACAAAGGAAAGGGGAGTGACCACTCCCCTGACCTGCACCTCCCCTGGGAGGTGTCCAGAGTTCCTCCAGTGTGCTCCAGACCTCTGCCATCTTGGAAACAGAGGTGCTGCTGGCACACTGGACTGCTCTGAGTGGCCAGTGCCACCAGGTGACGTCAGAGACTCCTTCTGATAGGCTCCTTCAGGTGTTGCTAGCCTATCCTCTCTCCTAGGTAGCCAAACCCTCTTTTCTGGCTATTTAGGGTCTCTGTCTCTGGGGAAACTTTAGATAACGAATGCAAGAGCTCATCCGAGTTCCTCTGCATCTCTCTCTTCACCTTCTGCCAAGGAATCGACTGCTGACCGCGCTGGAAGCCTGCAACACTGCAACAAAGTAGCAAAGACGACTACTGCAACTCTGTAACGCTGATCCTGCCGCCTTCTCGACTGTTTTCCTGGTGGTGCATGCTGTGGGGGTAGTCTGCCTCCTCTCTGCACTAGAAGCTCTGAAGAAATCTCCTGTGGGTCGACGGAATCTTCCCCCTGCAACCGCAGGCACCAAAAAGCTGCATCACCGGTCCCTTGGGTCTCCTCTCAGCACGACGAGCGAGGTCCCTCGAATCCAGCAACTCTGTCCAAGTGGCCCCCACAGTCCAGTGACTCTTCAGTCCAAGTTTGGTGGAGGTAAGTCCTTGCCTCACCTCGCTAGACTGCATTGCTGGGAACTGCGACTTTTGCAGCTACTCCGGCCTCCGTGCACTTCCGGCGGAAATCCTTTGTGCACAGTCCAGCCTGGGTCCACGGCACTCTAACCTGCATTGCACGACCTCCTAAGTTGTTCTCCGGCGACGTGGGACTTTTTTGTGCGACTTCGGGCGAGCACTGTTTCACGCATCTTTGTAGTGCCTGTTTCTGGCACTTCTCCGGGTGCTACCTGCTGCTAAGAGGGCTTCTTGTCTTGCTCGACGTCCCCTCTACCTCCTGGTCCAATTTGCGACCTCCTGGTCCCTCCTGGGCCACAGCAGCATCCAAAAACGCTAACCGCACGATTTGCAGCTAGCAAGGCTTGTTGGCGTTCTTTCGGCGGGAAAACACTTCTGCACAACTCTACAAGGCGAGTGGGATCCGTCCTCCAAAGGGGAAGTCTCTAGCCCTTTGTGTTCCTGCAGAAACCACAGCTTCTTCTGTCCAGTAGAAGCTTCTTTGCACCCGCAGCTGGCATTTCCTGGGCATCTGCCCATCTCCGACTTGCTTGTGACTTTTGGACTTGGTCCCCTTGTTCCACAGGTACCCCAGATTGGAAATCCAGTGTTGTTGCATTGTTGGTTTGTGTCTTTCCTGCATTATTCCTCTAACACGACTTCTTTGTCCTTAGGGGAACTTTAGTGCACTTTGCACTCACTTTTCAGGGTCTTGGGGAGGGTTATTTTTCTAACTCTCACTATTTTCTAATAGTCCCAGCGACCCTCTACAAGGTCACATAGGTTTGGGGTCCATTCGTGGTTCGCATTCCACTTTTGGAGTATATGGTTTGTGTTGCCCCTATCCCTATGTTTCCCCATTGCATCCTATTGTAACTATACATTGTTTGCACTGTTTTCTAAGACTATACTGCATATTTTTGCTATTGTGTATATATATCTTGTGTATATTTCCTATCCTCTCACTGAGGGTACACTCTAAGATACTTTGGCATATTGTCATAAAAATAAAGTACCTTTATTTTTAGTATAACTGTGTATTGTGTTTTCTTATGATATTGTGCATATGACACTAAGTGGTACTGTAGTAGCTTCACCCGTCTCCTAGTTCAGCCTAAGCTGCTCTGCTAAGCTACCATTATCTATCAGCCTAAGCTGCTAGACACCCTATACACTAATAAGGGATAACTGGGCCTGGTGCAAGGTGCAAGTACCCCTTGGTACTCACTACAAGCCAGTCCAGCCTCCTACATTGGTTGTGCAGTGGTGGGATAAGTGCTTTGAGACTACTTACCACTCTTGTCATTGTACTTTTCATAAGAGAAAAATATACAAAACAAGGTCAATATATATACACATAGCCAAAAAGTTTTGCATTTCCTCTTTTCACTCTTTTCTAAGTGCTGAAAAGTACTTCTAACTTTCTAAAAAGTTCTAAAAAGTTTTAAAAGTTTTTTTCTCTGTCTTTCTAAAAGCTCTGACAAACTTTTTTCTCTTTTTCTATCACTTCAACTCTCTCTAAAAATGTCTGGCACAGGCCAAAATGTTGATCTGTCCAAACTTGCATATGATCACCTTAGCTGGAAAAGGAGCAAGGAGTCTCTGCATAGAGAGATGTTTGAGTGTAGGGAGGAATCCTTCCTTGGAACTGTTACTTAACATGCTTAGAGAACAGGATAAGGCTCGAAGTGCCCCATCTGTAGAAAAAGTAGCTAATGGTTCCCAATCTGATCCAGGGACTCCCCCAGGAAAAGATTCAGGAAAGAAACTTCCTAGCCTGCCCATTACTAGACAGTCTAGCATAGTTGGTAATGATGAAGAGCCACACCATACAAATAGTGTTGTCTCACATCATAGCAAAAGCATTTACTCACACCACAGTGGTACTGATGTTTCTGTTAGCCAAGCTGTTAGGGTGCCCTCTGTAAGGGACAGGTCTCCTTCTGTCCATTCTCACCATACTTCTGTTTCAAGACATGTCCCTCCCACCCACCCTGATGACAGATTGTTAGAAAGGGAGCTCAATAGATTGAGAGTGGAACAAACCAGACTGAAGCTCAAGAAGCAACAGCTGGATTTGGAGAGACAGACCTTAGAAGTAGAGAAGGAGAGACAGAAACTGGGTTTAGAAACCCATGGTGGCAGCAGCAGTATTCCCCATAGTCATCCTGCAAAAGAGCATGATTCCAGGAATCTGCACAAGATAGTTCCCCCTTATAAGGAGGGGGATGACATTAACAAGTGGTTTGCTGCACTTGAGAGGGCCTGTGTTGTACAGGATGTCCCTCAAAGGCAGTGGGCTGCTATCCTATGGCTATCATTTAGTGGTAAAGGTAGGGATAGGCTCCTTACTGTCAAAGAAAATGAAGCTAATGATTACAAAGTTCTTAAGAATGCACTCCTGGATGGTTATGGCTTAACCACTGAACAATACAGGATAAAGTTCAGAGAGACCAAAAAGGAGTCTTCACAAGACTGGGTTGATGTCATTGACCATTCAGTGAAGGCCTTGGAGGGGTGGTTACATGGCAGTAAAGTTACTGATTTTGAAAGCCTGTATAACTTGATCCTGAGAGAGCATATTCTTAATAATTGTGTGTCTGATTTGTTGCACCAGTACTTGGTGGACTCTGATCTGAGCTCTCCCCAAGAATTGGGAAAGAAGGCAGACAAATGGGTCAGAACAAGGGTGAACAGAAAAGTTCATACAGGGGGTGACAAAGAGAACACTAAGAAGAAAGATGGTGAAAAATCTCAAGATAAGCATGGGGATAAGGGTAAAACCAAAGATCCCACTTCAAATCTTAAACACTCTACAGGGGGTGGGGATAAAACAAATTCTTCCTCTTCTTCTCAACCTACACAATTTAAAAAGCCTTGGTGCTTTGTGTGTAAAAACAGAGGCCATAGGCCAGGGGATAAGTCCTGTCCAGGTAAACCCCCTGAGCCTACCACCACTAATACATCAAGCTCTAGTGCCCCTAGCAGTAGTGGTACTAGTGGTGGGACTGCTGGCAACAGTCAAGTTAAGGGTGTAGTTGGGTTCACTTATGGGTCCATAGTAGAAACTGGGGTAGTCAGTCCCAAGACAGTTTCTGTCACACCTAGTGGCATTAGCCTTGCCACACTGGCTGCTTGTCCCCTTACAATGGATAAGTACAGGCAGACAGTTTCAATAAATGGTGTTGAGGCCTTGGCCTACAGGGACACAGGTGCCAGTATCACTTTGGTGACTGAAAACCTAGTGCACCCTGATCAACACATCATTGGACAACAGTATAAGATTATTGATGTCCATAACTACACTAAGTTTCTTCCCTTAGCTATAATTCAGTTTAGTTGGGGTGGAGTTACTGGCCCTAAGCAGGTGGTGGTATCACCTAGCTTACCTGTAGACTGTCTCTTAGGTAATGACCTAGAGGCCTCAGGTTGGGCTGATGTAGAGTTTTATGCCCATGCAGCCATGCTGGGCATCCCAGAGGAATTGTTCCCTCTCATTTCTACTGAAATTAAAAAGCAAAGGAGAGAAGGCCTGAAAACTCAGGATCCCTCTCCATCAACAGGTAAAAAGGGTATCACAGTATCCCCTAACCACCCTACCATTCAGGATACCATTCCTGTGGTGGGAGAAACCTCTCCTGGGGTGGCACCTGTTCCAAGGGAATCATCAGCTGGCAAAGCTGGACTCCCTGAGGTAGAAGTACCTCTCTGTGGGATAACTAACATTGGTGACAAAAAGAGCACCATTTTAGTTAACATGGAGCATCCCTCCAACCCTCCCAGAGGAACTTTAGTGCAGAAACCCTGCACTGCCTCACAACACTTAGGACAGCATCCCTGCCCTAGTGTGGAGCTCATAGGACAGCATCCCTGCCCTGCTCCAACTCAAGAGAAACAGCATCCCTGTTCTCTCTTCCAGCCATATGGACAAAGTTTTTGCCCAGCTATGGCTTTTCTGAGACAGCATCCCTGTCTGGCATTTCTTTCACTACAAATAGGTTCAGTGGACAATTCCCACTGCTCTAAACTAAAACTTACTGATAGAAACTCTGAAAATACATCTTCACATTGTTGCTTAGCTAAAAAACTTCAAACAGGGTGGTTTACATCCCCACAGGGAAGTAACCATATAGTGGATGATAAAGGGAGTAACCAGTCTATTGCAGAGCTACTTTCTACTTATCACCACTTAGACAATAAAGTCTCAACTGGCCAAGGTTAGCCTTATTTTCCTTCGTTTGGGGGGGGGTAGGTAGTGTGAGAAAGTAGCCTCTTTCTAGCCTTGTTACCCCCACTTTAAGCCTGTTTGTGAGTGTATGTCAGGGTGTTTTCACTGTCTCACTGGGATCCTGCCAGCCAGGGCCCAGTGCTCATAGTGAAAACCCTATGTTTTCAGTATGTTTGTTATGTGTCACTGGGACCCTGCTAGTCAGGACCCCAGTGCTCATACGTTTGTGACCTATAGGTATGTGTTCCCTGTGTGATGCCTAACTGTCTCACTGAGGCTCTGCTAATCAGAACCTCAGTGGTTATGCTCTCTCATTTCGTTCCAAATTGTCACTAACAGGCTAGTGACCAATTTTACCAATTTACATTGGCTTACTGGAACACCCTTATAATTCCCTAGTATATGGTACTGAGGTACCCAGGGTATTGGGGTTCCAGGAGATCCCTATGGGCTGCAGCATTTCTTTTGCCACCCATAGGGAGCTCTGACAATTCTTACACAGGCCTGCCACTGCAGCCTGAGTGAAATAACGTCCACGTTATTTCACAGCCATTTTACACTGCACTTAAGTAACTTATAAGTCACCTATATGTCTAACCTTTACCTGGTAAAGGTTAGGTGCAAAGTTACTTAGTGTGAGGGCACCCTGGCACTAGCCAAGGTGCCCCCACATTGTTCAGGGCCAATTCCCCGGACTTTGTGAGTGCGGGGACACCATTACACGCGTTCACTACATATAGGTCACTACCTATATGTAGCTTCACAATGGTAACTCCGAATATGGCCATGTAACATGTCTATGATCATGGAATTGCCCCCTCTATGCCATCCTGGCATAGTTGGCACAATCCCATGATCCCAGTGGTCTGTAGC
The DNA here is from genome assembly GCF_031143425.1 of Pleurodeles waltl. Lineage (NCBI taxonomy): Eukaryota > Metazoa > Chordata > Amphibia > Caudata > Salamandridae > Pleurodeles > Pleurodeles waltl. The sequence continues at coordinate 69,475,493 of NC_090444.1, read as the reverse complement.
ACAGACCCTGGTACTGCCAAACTGCCCTTCCTGGGGTTTCACTGCAGCTGCTGCTGCTGCCAACCCCTCAGACAGGCAGCTGCCCTCCTGGGGTCCAGCCAGGCCTGGCCCAGGATGGCAGAACAAAGGACTTCCTCTGAGAGAGGGTGTTACACCCTCTCCCTTTGGAAAATGGTGTGAAGGCAGGGGAGGAGTAGCCTCCCCCAGCCTCTGGAAATGCTTTCTTGGGCACAGATGTGCCCAATTCTGCATAAGCCAGTCTACACCGGTTCAGGGGACCCCTTAGCCCTGCTCTGGCGCGAAACTGGACAAAGGAAAGGGGAGTGACCACTCCCCTGACCTGCACCTCCCCTGGGAGGTGTCCAGAGCTCCTCCAGTGTGCTCCAGACCTCTGCCATCTTGGAAACAGAGGTGCTGCTGGCACACTGGACTGCTCTGAGTGGCCAGTGCCACCAGGTGACGTCAGAGACTCCTTCTGATAGGCTCCTTCAGGTGTTGCTAGCCTCTCCTCTCTCCTAGGTAGCCAAACCCTCTTTTCTGGCTATTTAGGGTCTCTGTCTCTGGGGAAACTTTAGAGAACGAATGCAAAAGCTCATCCGAGTTCCTCTGCATCTCTCTCTTCACCTTCTGCCAAGGAATCGACTGCTGACCGCGCTGGAAGCCTGCAACACTGCAACAAAGTAGCAAAGACGACTACTGCAACTCTGTAACGCTGATCCTGCCGCCTTCTCGACTGTTTTCCTGGTGGTGCATGCTGTGGGGGTAGTCTGCCTCCTCTCTGCACTAGAAGCTCCGAAGAAATCTCCCGTGGGTCGACGGAATCTTCCCCCTGCAACCGCAGGCACCAAAAAGCTGCATTACCGGTCCCTTGGGTCTCCTCTCAGCATGACGAGCGAGGTCCCTCGAATCCAGCAACTCTGTCCAAGTGGCCCCCACAGTCCAGTGACTCTTTAGTCCAAGTTTGGTGGAGGTAAGTCCTTGCCTCACCTCGCTAGACTGCATTGCTGGGAACCGCGACTTTTGCAGCTACTCCGGCCTCTGTGCACTTCCGGCGGAAATCCTTTGTGCACAGTCCAGCCTGGGTCCACGGCACTCTAACCTGCATTGCACGACCTCCTAAGTTGTTCTCCGGCGACGTGGGACTTCTTTGTGCGACTTCGGGCAAGCACCATTTCATGCATCCTTGTAGTGCCTGTTCCTGGCACTTCTCTGGGTGCTACCTGCTGCTAAGAGGGCTCCTTGTCTTGCTCGACGTCCCCTCTACTTCCTGGTCCAATTTGCGACCTCCTGGTCCCTCCTGGGCCACAGCAGCATCCAAAAACGCTAACCGCACGATTTGCAGCTAGCAAGGCTTGTTGGCGTTCTTTTGGCGGGAAAACACTTCTGCATGACTCTACAAGGCGAGAGGGATTCGTCCTCCAAAGGGGAAGTCTTCAGCCCTTTGCGTTCTTGCAGAAACCGCAGCTTCTTCTGTCCAGTAGAAGCTTCTTTGCACCCGCAGCTGGCATTTCCTGGGCATCTGCCCATCTCCGACTTGCTTGTGACTTTTGGACTTGGTCCCCTTGTTCCACAGGTACCCCAGATTGGAAATCCAGCGTTGTTGCATTGTTGGTTTGTGTCTTTCCTGCATTATTCCTCTAACACGACTTCTTTGTCCTTAGGGGAACTTTAGTGCACTTTGCACTCACTTTTCAGGGTCTTGGGGAAGGTTATTTTTCTAACTCTCACTATTTTCTAATAGTCCCAGCGACCCTCTACAAGGTCACATAGGTTTGGGGTCCATTCGTTGTTCGCATTCCACTTTTGGAGTATATGGTTTGTGTTGCCCCTATCCCTATGTTTCCCCATTGCATCCTATTGTAACTATACATTGTTTGCACTGTTTTCTAAGACTATACTGCATATTTTTGCTATTGTGTATATATATCTTGTGTATATTTCCTATCCTCTCACTGAGGGTACACTCTAAGATACTTTGGCATATTGTCATAAAAATAAAGTACCTTTATTTTTAGTATAACTGTGTATTGTGTTTTCTTATGATATTGTGCATATGACAATAAGTGGTACTGTAGTAGCTTCACCCGTCTCCTAGTTCAGCCTAAGCTGCTCTGCTAAGCTACCATTATCTATCAGCCTAAGCTGCTAGACACCCTATACACTAATAAGGGATAACTGGGCCTGATGCAAGGTGTAAGTACCCCTTGGTACTCACTACAAGCCAGTCCAGCCTCCTACAATGTGGTACCCAGAGCTGTCACTCTGCAGCCTACAGTCACACATTCAGTACCCAGGACACACTCTCTTCAGCCTACAGTCACACACGTGGTACCCAGAGCAGTCACTCTGTGGTCTACAGTCACACATGTGGTACCCAGAGGGGTCACTCTGGCCTACAGTCACACATGTGGTACCCAGAGGGGTCACTCTGTGGTCTACAGTCACACATTTGGTACCCAGACCAGTCACTCTGCAGCTTACAGTCACACACGTGGTACCCAAAGCGGTCACTCTGTGGTCTACAGTCACACATGTGTACCCAGAGCGGTCACTCTGTGGTCTACAGTCACACATTTGGTACCCAGAGCGGTCACTCTGGCCTGCAGTCACACATGTGGTAGCCAGAGCTGTCACTCTGCAGCCTACAGTCACACATTCAGTACCCAGGACACACTCTCTTCAGCCTACAGTCACACACGTGGTACCCAGAGCAGTCACTCTGTGGTCTACAGTCACACATGTGATACCCAGAGCAGTCACTCTGTGGTCTACAGTCACACATGTGGTACCCAGAGGGGTCACTCTGGCCTACAGTCACACATGTGGTACCCAGAGGGGTCACTCTGGCCTACAGTCACACATGTGGTACCCAGAGGGGTCACTCTGTGGTCTACAGTCACACATGTGGTACCCAGAGTGGTCACTCTGGCCTGCAGTCACACATTCGGTACCCAGACCAGTCACACATGTGGTACCCAGAGCTGTCACTCTGCAGCCTACAGTCACACATTCAGTACCCAGGACACACTCTCTTCAGCCTACAGTCACACACGTGGTACCAAAAGCGGTCACTCTGTGGTCTACAGTCACACATGTGATACCCAGAGTGGTCACTCTGGCCTACAGTCACACATTCAGTACCCAGGACACACTCTCTTCAGCCTACAGTCACACACGTGGTACCAAAAGCGGTCACTCTGTGGTCTACAGTCACACATGTGATACCCAGAGTGGTCACTCTGGCCTACAGCCACACATTCGGTACCCAGACCAGTCACACATGTGGTACCCTGAGCAGTCACTCTGCAGCCCTTTAAAGGCCCGGCTCCCTCGGTGGTTATAGTGGTCATTGACGGCCGACAGTCAGTCACTGTATCATTCTCCCTGTGCCAAGAGCCGCTCTCGGGCCGGACTCGTGTTAAACTGTGACACGTCGAGGCGCGTGATGGATGACACGAGGTGTCACGTGGTGGGGGAGGGGTGGCTGACACTAACACATACAGTACTGACATCTCAATTGAAAGATATCCGCACCGATCGATGAGGGTGGATGCAGAGACGGCCCCCGTGGGACAGGGCGGTCTCCTGGGGGGGGGCACTGAAGCACTTCACAGGTGTGAAACACTCCAGCTGGTGGAAGCAAGATAGGCTCCTGAGGGAGGGGGCATGGTGGCGTGGGGGGAGGGGAGTGTTGTGGGGTAGAAGGGAGTGAGTTTGTGTTGGGGGTAGAGGGGATGTGTTCGCCTCGCGGCTTTCACTCCAGCTTGTCTTTGCAGTTTTATACAGTTCTATATCGGAGCCAGTGCTTAATTTGTGCTTGTTGTTTCCGGTGCGGAGCACCGGCACTTGTTTTTGAGGGCAGGAGCTTAGTCTTCTGCCTCAAGCATTTACTACGAGCAAAAGACACATTTGGGAAAGACGGAGGGAGACAAAAACGAAAAAGTGTCACAATGGGAGAAAGCAGAAAGCTGCAAGAGTGATCTTAAGGGGCAGGAAGCGGCTGTAAATGGATTGAATAAGCCAGAGATGGCTTCAGGATTATGCTGCCTCAGTATTCCGTGCTCGCATATTTGAATATAGCATCCGCATGCTTCAGAGGAGGGCTTTGGGCACCGGCACGTTGTTATTTACAAATTAAGCACTGATCGGAGCGCTTTACACGAGCACCGGATACATTACTCAGAGACACACCCATTTTTGTGTTAGCCACGGGGAGATTACGGGCCTCATTTACGAGGCTCTTGCGTCACCAGAGCGTCACTTTTAGCGATGCTCCAGTGGTGCAATGCACTGCGCCATATTTACAAGGCGGCGTCAAGCCACTTTTTGTGGCGTAAGGCCGGTTTGTAAATACGGCCCCTTCGCACGCAGCACTTTGCATGGAAGGGGCGTGCAGTGGGTGTTGCTGTGGGCATTCCACGCCAACACCCATTGCATTTTGACTCTGCCCCAGATTTACGATAAATTGTAAATCTGAGGCAGCGCCAAAAACTAACGCCACCCCAGGGGTGGAGTCAGCATGGCGCAACGAGGAGAAATATTTTATTTCTCCTCACTTTTGCTTTTTATATGTGTGCTGCATTCTGCAGGACACATAGAAAGCGCAAAACGCCATGAATGATTGTTTATGTGCAGGAAGGCTGTCCAGTTCTGCACATGAACAATCATTAAATAATGACACTTTGCTACTTCTATGTGTGCTGCATTCTTCAGCACACATACAAATAACAAAACTACATTATTGATTGTTTATGTGCAGGACGGGGCACCTTCCTGCAAATAAACAATAATTCCCTGCAACGCAGGCACCCTTGCACTATGGTGCAAGGGTGCTTGTGTTGGCGCTAGGCAGCTAAATTTAGCGCCAGCGCAGGGGACAACACAGGGGTGCGCCGTATTGTCTTAAATATGGCGCATCCCTGTGTTTCTGAAGTGACACAGCGCAGAGCAGCCAAATGTGGTGAAGTGCTGTGCCACTTTCTAGTAAGTTTGTCCCTAAGGTCCTCATTTACAAGGAACAGGTGCATCAGCTCCGATGCACCAGTTTCCTTCCTTCACCCTGCGCCCCCTAATGACACCATGATAACACTGTATTTAAAATTCAGCGCACTATGGTGCTCGTTAGCACAACTGCGTGAAACGTTTTGACACGGTTGTGGCGCTTTGCTGGACTAGCGTCAAATATTTTGACACTAGTCCAGCAAAGCTCAGGGAGACCCACTGAAAAGAGCTTAGCGTCAGTTTAGTGCCTGCCCATGCGCAGTGAAATCAAGACTCTCCTGTCCTGGCCCTTGCAGCACTAGACCATGGATGGGAGGCCAGGGCAGTGGGGCCATCTTTCCCTGCGCCTCGCAGCTTTGGATTACAGCGGGGTGGGCCAAGGCAATACCATAGTTGTGAGGCCCATGGGAGAGAGCTCCCATATTCTGAGTCCCCTCCCTTGGGCCTTGTAGCTCTGGATCATGGCTGAGAGGCCTACGGGAGTGGAGGTCTGTACCATAGGTCTCTGTGCGTGGGCCCATGTCATGGGCATAGCCATCAGTAGTGCATCAGGTCCAGTGGCACTGGTCCCAGGGATACTAGGGGCCAGATGTAGCAAAGGGTTTGCGCCTCGCAAACAGCAAAAAACGCCGTTTGCGAGGCGCAAAAGCCTCTTTGCTATGCAGAAATGCATTTTGCGAGTCGGATCCAACTCGCAAAATGCATTTCCGACTCGCAAATAGGAAGGGGTGTTCCCTTCCTATTTGCGACTCGCAATGCTATTCATTTTCATTTGCGACCGCGAAAGCGGTTGCAAATGAAAGCGCAGTTACCATCCACTTGAAGTGGATGGTAACCCAGGCGCAAACGGGACCCCTTCCCCTTTGTGTCTGGAAAAAAAAATAGTTTTTCAGAGCAGGCAGTGGTCCAAGGGACCACTACCTGCCCTGAAAAATACCAAAACAAAAGGTTTCGTTTTTTTTTCTAAGTGCAGCTCGTTTTCTTTTAAGGAAAAAGGGTTGCACTTTGAAAAAAAAAAAAATGCTTTATTGAAAAGCAGTCACGGACATGGTGGTCTGCCGTCTCCAGCAGGCCATCATCCCCGTGAGTGCCCCTACTGCGACCCACCTCATTAATGTTAATGAGGTGGGTCTTTGCGACCCCATTGCGAGTTGCAGAAGGTGTCTGAGACACCTTTCTGCATTCCAAATTGCGACTTGCAATTTGCGAGTCGCAGGGACTCGCAAATTGCAAGTCGCAATTTGGAGTTTTCCTACATCTGGCCCTAAGTGCCCAATTGTCCCAAATGATGTTTTTTTTCACTATGCAGCCAGTGGACCAGCGTGAGCAAACACTTTATATTTTCATCAAGGTCCATGGCACCACTGCTGTGCTACTTGCCTATCTTTCATCTGCCTCGCAGCCATGCTCCAAAGCTGTGGGGCCCGGGAGAGGCCCTCGCTCGCCTGGATGTCCCAGCCATGGTTAGACACTCAGGGGAGGATGCACCCGCCCATGAGATTAGCAGTGCTGGACGAAGGTTGTGACTGTGACGTCCATGGCAGGGCCTCTCTCTGGGGTGTAGCTATCAGTAGTACAGCAGGTGCAGTGGCACCAGGGCTCATGGATATTAGGGACCCAATGCACCCAAATAATGGCTGTGCTTTATTGCTCAACATAATTTTCTTGCATCATGCTCCATGGATACAATTCTATGCCATTGGTCCCTTCTTCTATGCACCACAAAGTATTATCTAAAGTGGTGAAGCTCAGGAAGTGCCCATCTTCTGCAGGCCTTATAGCCATGACCTAGTGCTGAGAGGCCCAAGGGAGGGAGTCTGCTGCCCTGAGGCTTGCATCACTGGTCCATGGCTGCAGGGCCCAGGGCAAGAGGCCCCTCTAAAGGACGTAGCTATCAATAGTGTAGCAAGTGCAGTGGGACCAAGGCCTTGTGGGGTTATGGTTCCAAGGATTGTGGGGAGGAATAAGTTACCTTGGTTGCACCAGGGCTCATTGCACATTGATACACCACAGGGTCCAGTCTCCTGGATCTCACAGCCATGGTCCTGCCCAGTAAGACGTAAAGGGAGGGAGAGGGGCTTGCATCACAGCATCATTGCTGTGAGACCCAGGTGGATGAGCCCCTTTCAGAGGAAAAGCTAACAATAGTGCAACAGGTGTTATCGGCCCAATTTACCCAAATTATCGATGTATTTTATGTCCAGCGAAGGAACGAGGGAGAGAGAGAGAGGCCGATTTACCTTGCTTCACCTGGGCCTATGGCACTAACACTACACCACTCTCTCCTAGGCCTTCCCGACATGATCCAGTACTTTGAGGCGTGCCGAAGAAGGGTGGCAGGCTGCAAGACTGTTCTTATTATTAGATGTTTCCCCTGCATCCTGTAGAAAACTCATGCAGGATACAAAACTTCCAATTTTTTTTGCTTTCCAAGACACAGATGCAGGCAAGCAGACTAACCAATAGGGGATGTAAAACACCTGGGGCCTCATTTACAGAGCATGTGGAGCAGGGTGGTGCAGCACGGTCCTTGGTGTGCCGCCCTGCGCCACCGGGAAAGGGCAGAAATGTGATCAAGATGCAGCACATTTCTGTCCTCTCCCCCTTTGCTGCAGCACATTGGGCTGCCTAATGCTGACGCAGACACTTTGCTTCGGGTTCCATGGGTGTTGTGTGGGAACACCCCAAGCAACACTCATGTAACGCCTCTTTAACAGTGTTATGCGTGAAAGGGGTCCATATTTACAAAGCCATGAAAAGCCACGAAAGGTGGCTTTGCGTGGCCTTGTAAATATGGGCCTGCAAACTGTGCCACTGAAGCGTGAAAAATTGACGCTCCAGTGGTACAAAGACCTTGTAAATAAGGCCCACATTTTCTGAAAATGTGTGAAGGGGCAGCATTTACTAACATGGTAACTGAGTGGACTTGTATCACAGGAAGTGGCCTACGCAGACCACTAAAATGTTTACCTTTGAGGTGCTAAAAGTAGAGAAAACTAGGGGCCTCATTTACAACAAACTGGCGCATCCATCAGCTTGCACCAGTTTGCTTGTGCCACCCTGCGCCCCCTAACAACACCATGATAGCACTGTATTTAGAATACAGTGCACCATGGCAGTCATTAGCACAGCTGTGTCAGAATTTCTGACGTAGTTGTGGCGCTTTGCTAGACTAGCGTAAAAAAAGTTATGCTAGCCCAGCAAAGCTCGGGGAGGCCCATTGAGAACAGCCTGGCGTGACATTAACGCCTGCCCTGAGCAGGCATTAAAAAACGATGCTAGAATGACGCAGTGAAATCTTGTAGATTTTACTGCTTCGTTCCTGCATGTCTCCTAGCGGGGGAACACCTCCCTTGCATACAGTATACCTGGTGCGGGTATAATGTGGCACGGGGGTTTACAAACTGGAGCAATGGTACCTTTGCACTAGTTTTGTAAATATGGCATGGGGTAGGGACTGTTCTGTGCTGCCGTAATGTGAAAACAATTCTGCTACAGCGGCACAAGGGGCTTGCAAATGAGGCCCTAGATGTTTGTCACTGTTACCTTGCAGCATAATAAATACTTTTCCTGGCCAGAGGTGACATGTGAGATCAATTGAGGTCCACCAGGAGGGTCTGTCCTCAATTTGCAGGCCTCTGCTCTACACCATTTGTCTTTATGTTTATGCACTTCTATTTTGAGAGATTATACTTTGTTGATAAGACAAGGATTTTTTATTCTATATTGTTATATCCCAAGAAGTGCTGTTGAGATTCGTGTTCTTTTGCCCTTGTTTAGACATGAAATACAGGCCAGGTCGGTAAAATACTGACTATACGCAACCCTAGGGGCCTGGCCTCCCTCTTGCCACCATAGTGCAGATCTGTGTTACTTTGAGCTGGTCAGTGAGCCAGGCTTGCAGCATTATTTAATTGCATCTGAATACGTGCTTCCAGGTGTTCTGCAAAGGTGGGAGAAATCACCATATGCAAGTGAAAGGAGATGTATTTCAAAACTGTTAATTGAATCTGCATCATGCTAATTTGCAAAAGGAAATGCACCCTGGAACCATGTAAGTGTTTTATTAATTAGTATCAGAACATTTAAATGCTTCAGAGGGTGTTGATAGGGATGGTGTAGCCATGGCTCACGGCACCTGATGTTAAACCCTTTTAGCCAACATATGTTTGTACTCGGGTAGTTTCTGGTGTTTTATAATGTCTTAGGTGATGCTTTCCTATCTTTCTTGCACATACCTATCTTTTTCTGGGTACCTTGGAAACCATCAACCACACTAGCCCCCATTAAGGGCATTCTACATGCAGCAGCACACCTCACTAGGGCATGAAGAAATTTGATCACATCCTTCCACGGTGATGGAACTCCAGAGTTTCCCCTTGCCAGCCCGCACCATCTTGAAACTCATCTGCATCGTCTACAGAGCCATCACAATGCACAACGGCCTACAAACCAGCCACCTTTCCTATCACTCCTTGTCTTTATGCTTGTCTTTGGCCCTGTACAGTGCTACACTGCCTTTCGGCTTGGTCTGTACCGCAGGAGTACCGCACACACAAGGTGGACAACCTTGCCTACCGAGATGCCAATCTTGCCATTACCAGTGGCTCTCCAGACACCCGCAGCAAGGACATATTCAGATGGAAGACATGCTGAAAAGAAGAAAAAAAAACAAGCAACATGCCTTTCCCATCTATGTACCAAGGATCTGGAACAATATCCCCATATTCACCAGTGGTGTAACAATAGCCCGCAGAACCCATGGTGTGGGGTGCCTCGGAGCTCTAGGAGTCCTCTGAGCACAGTAAAGTGTGCACAGGCACCGGGCCCCTGGCTTGAAAGCTCCTGAATGGACCGGGGACCCCATCCATGTACTTTGCAGGGAGGCCCCCTCAAGTTTTGTTACGCTGCTGTACCCCAACATCCCAAACCCATCTCCAATTTAACTCTTTAAAAACAACATGATGGGGGAGGCGTGGCCAAGGGCGTCACGATGGCGGTCGCACTCTAAGAGTGCTCTGGACCCCTCCGTCATCCGCCCGGAAGGCCAAGCCATGCCGCACCCGTAACGGAAACCTAGGAGACCCCTTGTGGGTCCTTGGGTGCCGCGGGACCCGAGGCTGAAAAATCGGAAGAAATCCGACGCCGGAAGGTGCCCTGGAGAGGGTCGGGCCCAGAGGCGAGAGAGGAGCGGAGTCGGCGCGGCTCGGGGCGGCCCCGCGGGACGAGGAGCCGAGCAGTGGGCGGAGCTTGGGGCTGTTGGAGCCGAGTGCTGTGTTCCGGACCCCGCGCGGGGGGAGCCGAGCGAGGGACCGGAGGAGCGGGCACTGCCGGCCGCTGATAAGTCGCGTCGGCGACTGGGCCCAGGGGAGCGGAGGACCGCTGGGCCCGGGGTTGGGCCCCGCGGCTGAGGTGGGCCCCTGGCGCGGGCTCGGGACGGCGAGGCAGACTCTGTGGGCCCGGGCCCGGACCTGGGCCTGGGGCCGCAGATGAAAGAAGATCCTGGGCTCCCTTGCCTTGGGGAGGTTGGTGAGCAGACCCGCCACGGGTGCCGCGCATATATTCTGGGCTGCTGATGGGACCTTGGCCCCTGCGGACACTAAAGAGAGCCCGGTCCAACGGGGGGGACGCTCGGAGAAGCGAGGCCTGCCCACGAGGGCCATCAGAGAGAGAGGTACGGGACCTTAGGAATGAACTCCCTATCTGGTAGGGAATGGATACCTGAAGAACCTGGGTTGGTACTGGGTCCCTACTGACTCTAACGAGAATCCTGTTACAGCCGCGAGGGTGGTGCTGAGCTGGGACCCTGATGCTTACACAACGACCTGGCCGACGCCGGAGGTGGGCCGAAGCGGGGATCATCTCTCCGTCCTCATCTTGCAGCAAGATCTCCGATACCCCCTGAGTGACCTGCCTCCAGAGCTAGGGACAAAATGGGAAAGGACAGGGCCACCAGGCAGCCCCCGGCCTCGCAGCAGAAAATTGAACAGTATACCGTCCCAGCGCCCCCCCACCGGGAGTCTACGACGCTATCAGGAACCTCCACACCAGACGGAGTAAACGCAATCCTAATGGCTATTCAGTCCTCACAACTGGCAGTGGAGTCCAAGATAGGAGAGGTCCGTGTGGATATGGGCCTCATTAGGCAAGACCTCAGGAATGCTGTGGGCCGCATAACAGAGGTTGAATCTAGAGTCTCACAAACGGAAGACGACCTTGCTGAACTTAAAATCAAAGTGGCCCAATTGCAATCCCGAACTGGCGAACTCCACCGAAGGGCCGAGGACGCTGAAAATCGCTCCAGGAGGAACAACCTGCGCTTTGTGGGATTTCCGGAGGGAGTGGAAGAGAATAAAGCAGTCGAGTTCTTGGAGAGCTGGATCAAATCCTTGATGCCAGACCAGTCCCTGTCACCGTGGTTCTCGATTGAAAGGGCGCACAGGTTGCTGGCCCCCCGGCCACCCCCCGGGGGCCCGCATCGGCCGATGATAGCTCGCTTTATTAACTTTAGAGACCGCGACAGAGTTCTCGTAGAAGCCAGACATGTGACCGATCTCTTATGGAACAATCACAAAATCCTGGTGTTCCCGGATTACACCCGCGAGGTACAGAACAGATGCCGGTCCTACGAGCGGGTTAAGCAGAAGCTAAGAGCCATGCAGCTCTCTTACATGTTGTTGTTCCCCGCACGCTTGAAGATCATCCTAAATGGAAAAGCTCACTTCTTCGACTCACCGGAGGAGGCATGGACATGGCTGACGGAGGAGGCTCCGAGGCCTAGCAAGGAGCCTAGGGAGCAGGCAGGAGCTTCGGCCGGGGATCATTTGCTCCCCCGGAGGGAGAGGAAGAGAAGCCGAAGACGTGGAGGCCGATGCGGAACAGAACCAGCGACCCGGATGAGTGAAGATCGGGAGGTCACACCAGAGTCGAACACTGAGACAGCGACGGGATTCACACCGGAAAAAAGAGACACCAGCCAGGGGCCTAGTGGCGACGACCCGGGCCTGTCTTAGAGACTGGGTGGAGGAACCTGTTTGGCTTGAGCCGGACAGCGGGGCCCTGCTGAAAGGGCGCTTGTCGGGGCTCGCCAAGTATATACTGAATATTTGCTGCGAGACTAAGCTCTGATGCCCGAAAGGGGCACTTAGGCTAACCTTCTAAACAAACATTGCAGGAGATCTGTGTTTCAGGAGGGGTCCATCACTCCACACTAACGCCAGGTTTAGTAGATAAAACTGGTTAAAATGGGTGTTAGGGCGACAGATGCTTCTTGGGTGGAAGTATGGGGTGGGGGAGAGTTGGGAGGAGTTATGTTTACACCACAGTTACAAATTAATGTATGCTTAGGTTTCTTGACTCGTGAGGGTTCCTTTTTTTTCCTTTTTCCTTTCTTTCCTCTTCTTTCCTGTCCCACGCCACAAAACACCTGGGAGGCACCCCTTTGGCATGGCCCAGCTCACACATACTTAACTCTACTCATATGCCGTTTCCAATGATTAAAATTCTGTCCTGGAATGTAAACGGCCTCCTGGACAAAATTAAGAGATCAGCGATATATAGTACCCTGCGTAGGCATGCCCCCGCGGCGATTATGCTACAGGAGACGCATCTCCTTGGAACCAAATGCCCCATGCTCGCCAGAGGGGGATATGACAGGGTCCATCACGCGGGCTTCTCTAGAGGTTCCAGAGGTGTGGCTATACTGCTTCACCGCTCTCTGCCCATTACAATAAAAGCCACACGTGCCGACACACAGGGTAGATACATAATGGTGGCTGGGCTGATACATGGGAGACCCATAAACCTAGTAAGTGTATACGCCCCTCCCGGGGGATTGGAGACCTTTCTGGCCTCCCTCAAACAGATTATAGCTGACCTTCCCCAGGGTACCACATTAATAGGAGGGGACTTTAATGCAGTATTACACCCTGAGCTAGACGTATCAGGAAACAAAACAGCCGGCCGCTCGACCAGAGCGTCGACGCTCAGAGACTGGGCGGATAGCCTCGGTTTGTGTGACATATGGCGAACCTGGCACCCCAACACTAGGCAATACACACACACATCTGCGGAACACGGGTCACATGCCAAAATAGACCTCCTATTCGCCCCAGAACTAGACATAGTTAACGTTACGGGAACAGAGATCCTTCCACATGGGGTGTCCGACCATGCACCTGTACAGGTGCGCCTTGGCAACGCCGACCCGACTAACAGGCCCACTTGGAGGCTAAATGCTTGGTACCTACAGGAGGAGGAGTATAAAGAGGCAGTGAGAACCCGATTGATACAGTACTTTGAAGATAATGTAGGCTCAGTGCAGTCGCCGGGCATGGTCTGGGCAGCATGCAAGGCAACAATTAGAGGCCACGCCAAACACCTCATCCGAGTGAGGGAACGAGCTCGTATCTCCCAAATAGCCGAACTAGAATCGCGGACACTGCACTACGAACGCAGGCATCTGGCCTCTCCTTCGGCCCAGGGCCTTCGCCAGCTCCTGAAAATGCGCGAAGAGGTCAAGGCCCTTACCCTAGAATCCGCCAAGCTCATGTGGAGGGCCTCCACCGCCCGAATATATGGATGGGGGGACAAAAGTGGGAAACTCCTGCACTGGCTGGCCACACGTCCTATGGCTAACAGAATTATACCTGAGATCTCGGATGGGTCCGGGGGGCTCTCCAGAGCCCCTAGGGACATTGCACATAGCTTCGCTGTTTACTACGCGCGCCTGTACAAAGAGCACCCACGGACACAAACAGAGAGGGACTCTCCCCTCCTCGACGAAATCACCCTCCCCAAGGTGTCATCCACAGTCAAGGATGCGCTCGACGAGCCACTAACCCTGGAGGAAGTGACAGCCGCAATAACCGCACTAGCTTCGGGTAAGACCCCCGGCCCAGATGGCTTACCAGTCGAGTTATATAAAAGCTGCAGTGACGCAGTGGGGTAACACCTCCTTAACATGTATGAGGAGGCCGAGAGCAGGGGCCATTTTCCACTAGGTATCGACCAAGCCACAATTACCGTGATTCCTAAAACCCAGCCACCATCACGGAATTGTGCGGACTATCGCCCTATCTCTCTTTTAAACGTTGAAGTTAAGATACTCTCTTCGATCCTCGCAGCAAGGCTAAAACCTGCCCTCACAGCGCTGATCCACCCGGACCAATGCGGCTACATGCCAACCAGGAGCACCAGGCATTGCATTAGATGCCTGCACCTGGCCCTGGCGCACCGTGATATCCTAGCTGACTCATCGAAAGCTCTTCTCCTCCTCGATTTTGAGAAGGCATTTGACACAGTGGATTGGTCATACCTACATCAGGTCCTGAAGGTCAACGGGATTGGCCCCAGATTTAGGAAACTCATGAAACTCTTGTACTCGCAGCCGACGGCCAGAGTACAGGTGAATGGAACAGTGTCGGACCCTTTTCACATAGGAAGAGGCACGCGCCAGGGTTGCCCCCTGTCCCCACTCCTTTTCGCGTTAGTGATAGAACCACTCCCCAAACTGCTCAGAGATGACCCTCTGATTGAGGGATGACCCTGGCCCTCTGGCTCTGAAGAACGCGTGGCCCTCTAGCGGGATGACGTTCTCGTATATGTCGCGAACCCAGCCGCAAGCGGTCCGCGTATTCTGCAGTTGCTTGATTTTTTTCTCTGAAGCATCCGGCCTCACTCTGAATCACCGTAAGTCCCTACTTGTTCCATTACACCAGGCGAGGGATTGCATAGATTGGCAGCAAACCATTCCCATTCGGCGAAACAGTTTTAAATACCTGGGGATCTCAGTCTCCCTTGTACCAAAGTTAGCGTGGGAACTCAATGTGGCACCCCTCGTAGCCAAAGCCAAGACAGACCTTCTGCGTTGGCAAACCCTGCCCATTAATTTACTTGGGCGAGTCGCTCTCTTCAAAAGGATGGTCCTCCCCAAATTTCTCTATCTGCTGCAGAATTTCCCATTCCGAATCCCCAAGAAATGGTTTAAAAACCTGGATTCAATGATCCGCCAATTTTTATGGAAAAACTCCCGCCCGCGACTGGCACTCGCTACATGCCAACGTGGCCTGTGCGAGGGGGGTCTTGCGATGTCAAACCTATACTACTACCACCTTGCGATGCAACTCATTGTGGTGAACGACTGGGTTAGTGGAGGCTGGTCGGATCCGGGCTATAGACTTGAGCTCGGCACGCTGCAATACACAGGAGTATTCGACACCCTTTACGGATGTCCAATTCCCAACTGTACCCCGGAGGTGACCAAGGTGACGCTCCTGGGATGGAGAGAGGCCCAGAGGATTACCGGATGGTGGAAACGAATCACCGGTCAAACCCCATTATGGCATGGTAATCTCCTGACTGAGGCCAGGAGACTGCAGGGATTCCGGAAATGTGACGAAATCGGAATCTCCACACTTGGAGATGTCTGGGAGGGCTCACACATGAAATCCTTTGAGGGCCTCCAGAACACCTTCTCCATGAACAAGTCGCAGTTCTATAGATACCTTCAGATCCGTCATGCTCTAATGACACACATGCGTACTGATACGCCCACGCCAGACCACTCACCAATGGAGGCCAAGGTACTGATGGGCAACCTGGGCAGGGGAGGAATCTCACAAATATACCGCTCACTGATCTCCAAAACCCTTAGTCCTATGACCAGACTTTGCAACAAGTGGGAGGGGTGGGTGGGCAGAATAGAAGAAGGGGACTAGACCGATGCCCTGGCAGCCCCTGGTACCCTAACTATATCCTCCAGGCTCCGTTTGATACAATCCTACTTTTTACACGCCGTATACATGACACCCATGAGACTATGCGAGGCGGGCCTCCGCTCCACAGCTGCCTGCCCCAGATGCTCCCAGCCGGGAGCAGATTTCTACCACATGACATGGTTATGCCCGATCATAGAGGAATACTGGAAAGAGATTGCAGCACAAATCTCTGGGGCCCTGCAAACAGACCTACCCCCCACACCGCTCCTGTTCCTACTGGGGGTGGCGGGAGACACAGATTTGAGAAAAATGAAGAGATACTTTGTGGGAATAGCATGTCTGGTTGCCAAAAGGGATATCATGACCAAATGGATGACAGAGGGAGCCCCATCCCTAAATAAATGGAAACAGGGGATGGACTGCTGTGCACAACAAGAGAGTGGTGTACGAGGCCAGGGGGTGCCCGGACAAATACGATAAGATTTGGGGAGGTTGGGAGGCCATGGGAGAGGACTAGGTTACATGGGATCCCAATTTATACTTACACTCAAAAACCAATTCCATTGTCGGATCCAAATACTTGCGGGCCTGGTCCTCCTGTTCAACCTCGTTCTTGATCCAGGGGAGCCCTACCCCGCATAACTGAGTGGGGTCGGCTAACTGAGGGCAAACCCACGATCGAAATTGGCCGCAGGGCGCCAAAAATGCCCCCAAAATTTACAACCAACACCACGAATCACCCGTGGACAGGAGACACTCTTTTCACCCTTTTCACTCTTTTTCCCTTTTCCCTTTATTCAACTCTCACACCTTTTCCTTTGGGTTTGTTTCTTCTGTATTGTTTTACCCATCTCAAGTGATCCTATTAAATCCTAAATAAGTTTAATGCGCACAGTAGGGCGCTATGCAATAATGTGTATCACTTGGCTTGGCAATGTTTTTGTAAATCTCTGTTTGGAAACCAATAAAGCATCTTTATTAAAAAAAATAAAAACAACATGATGATGATGCAGTGACAGTCCACCAACCATCTACTTCTATCACGTTAAATGTGCCTTTGGCTTTGACCCTGTACAGCACTTCCTAGCCTTTGGGCTAGGTTTGCGCTATATGAATACAGCATATGCACATACACACGTATTTAATACACTAATTTGGAAATAAATTGTTAACATACAATTAAAGATATAAGTTTAGCAGACAACTAGGCCAAACCTTTCCATCCAGAGTGACTAATATAATGTATTTCCACTTAATAGAATTTTAAAATATATGTACTTATTTTATTAGTGTTAATAATTATGTTTTTTACTGTGTCACTGACATCATGACCTAGAAAGTTGCTTCTTGGGAAGTTGCTTTAACAACAGATATTTGATGGCATGTTACGTAATTCCCTGCGATTTCACGTTGTATGCAAATTAGAATGGCCTCATACTTTCCCTTTCTGCCCTAGGTCCTAAAAGTCCTAGAACCAGCCCTAATGTTAAAGATGCTTAAAAGTACTTTACACTGAATAATTAGAGGCATGTGAGAGGGTCGCTGCTGTTTGCATGACCATAATGCAGAAGCTCTGTGCGTCCCTCTGAAGATCAATGCCCTGGACCCAGCTCACCCATGCCAAAAACTTCCCTGGCTGGTAGTGTGCATGAGTTGTGCTTGGACTGGGTGCATGAGGCAACTAAAGACAGATGACGTAAGGGTACATATGCCAGTCAGTTCAGACAGGCCAGTGAAAACAACTGGGTCTGTAGGTGCGCCGAGATGCAGCTAAAACAGCTGGTCTCAGACCTCTAACCGACTGAAGGGCCCATGGGTCCGGGGTCTCTAACATCAGCTTCAGGGGGATGGGACTGACCTGGACAAAAATAAAAAATGTGGAACTTGCTATGATAAATCTTGCTTAATAAACTCATTAGCATGATATTTTCAAAACAAATAGCATTCACCAGGCTGTGGAAACCGACCCGATGGCTGTCTTTCATGTAAAAAATGTTCCAGAGTGTCTGGGTATTCAAGTGATCACAAAGATCCTTTTTCATTTATTCCTTGTTTTAGGTCTGGCTTGCCAGCAGAGCTGACAGGGGCTTTGGCTCCGCCCACATATTGATGGACTGGATTGCATGTTTTGATTGGGCAGAAGTAGTGTGCTTCCACAGGTTAAGTACCATCCAAGAGCTGTAATCGTTTGTGAGTTCCAGAGCTCTTTCAAGTATAGTTATTATGTTACCACATAATGTATTCTGGGATCCTGAATACCAGGCCCCAGCACCGGCGTTCTTTCCCTAAACTGTACCATTGCTTCCACGATTGGCACACCTGCAGCACAAAGCTAAGTCACTTGTAAAAGGTACTAGGGGTACCAAGGGCCCCATGGTGAGAGAGGGTCCCCAAGGGCTGTAGCATGTATTATGCCACCCTAAGGGACCTCTCACCAAACACATACAACTCATTGCAGATTGGGTGTGTTGATAGGGAGAAAAAAGGTAAAGTCAACATGGCATCCCTCCCTGGGTGCCATGTCCACAAACCACTGCCTGTGGCATAGGTAAGTCGCCTCTAGTAGGCCTTACAGCCCTAAGGCAAGGTGAAATATACTACAGGTGAGGGCATAGCTGCATGGGCAATATGCCCCTACAGTGTCTAAGTCCATTCTTATTCCCTGTAAGTTCAGTGTGGCCATATTGAGTACACAGGCTGGGAATTTGTCATTACAAACTCCACAGGTCCATGATGGCTTCACTGAAGACTGAAAAGTTTGATAGCAAACGTCTAAGCTCAATAAACCCACACTGATGCCAGTGTTGGATTTCTTGTAAAATGCACACAGAGGGCACCTTAGAGATGCCCCCTGAAATTCACCCAACTCTCTATGGCTGACCGGTCTATGCCAGCCTGCCATGACCGGATGAGTTTCTGACCCCATGGGGTGAGAGTCTTTGTGCTCTCAGGAGTCAAGTCAAAGCCTGCTCTGGATGGAAGTGCTTCAAACCTCCCCCTGCATGAACCACAACACTTGGCAGTGAACCTCAAAGGCTCCTGCCTTTTGTTCTCCTGCCCTAAGGCACTCCAGCTTGTAGAGATGCCCACCCCCCAGACCAAGCCCCACTTTTGGCGGCAGATCCAGCTGGAAAATTCTTAAGCACACAGAGGAGTGTCCGCCTCAGCTGGGACCACCCCTAGGGTGCCCAGAGCTGAGGTGAACCCGTCTTGGAACAACCCTCCATCTTGATTTGGAGGGTGATAGCCAATGGGGTTAGGTATGTGCCTCCCTCCCCAAAGGGAGTGGGCACAGGAAGGGTGTAGCCACCTCAGGGTCAGTAGCCATTGGTTACTGCCCTCTGACCCCTGTACTGCACCTAAGACTATTATTTAGGGGCACCCCTGAACGTTGCTTTTCAGATTTCTGGTGACCTAAATAAGAAGAAGGACTGAAGAGCCGCACCAGCAGTGAAGACTTCGGATTACAGCTGACTTGGCCCCAGCCCTACAGGCCTGTCTGCAGCTTCAAGACTTCTGCTACAAGAAGACAACTCATCCTCCAGGACCAGTGACTTTTACAAATCCCCAGAGGACTGCCTGCTTTCCCTAAAGACCAAGATCTCCCGAGGACAGTGGTCATGTCCACAAAGAAACCTTTAACCAGGACTCATGAACCCTTCGGATCCACAAGTCTTGCCCACTCTGCACCCAACGCCCACGGCCTGAGACCAGGTGGCCAACTTGACCAGAGGAGTCCCCAGGTGATTCCAGCCTCGAGTCCACTCCGGGTTGACCGCTCCTGGCCACAACAATGACGCCTGGAGACTGAATCCAGAGGACCCCCCGACTGCGACCGGATCCCTTGAAGATACCCAACGCCTAAAGGTACCCCTGCACCGGCAGCCCCGTGGCCTTGAGGAACCCAACCAACGGTCTATTGACATCCAGAGGAGACTCTGCTTACCTCTTCAGCCATTGGTCTTCTTCAGCTGTTCCCCTGGACCAAGCCTGCAGCCTCTTTGTGAAGCTGGAGTTTTCCAATGAAAAGCATTGGGCACCTGACGCTGTGTTTCCCCCCTGCAGCCGGCCGCCCCTGTGCAGCTGATGGGTGTGTGTTTGGTGCTTACCTGTGGCCCCCCCAGTGCTGATCTAAATCCCGCAGGGCCCGTGCCCTGAGACCGCGGGTACTTACCGGCAAACTGTTAATTTCCGAGTGCTCCCAGTCTCCATAGAATATCATTGGGAGCCCAACACCAAATTTGACCTCTGCACCTTGCCGTCCCCGTGTTGCTGGTGGTGCATCCTTGGCGCCTTCCTAAAGTTTGCCCTGTGGACACCTTAAACCCTGAAGACTGGGACCGTAAGTCTAGTACTTACCTGTAAACTTTGTATGTAATTTCCCCCTACGACTGCATTGCCGTAAATGAAAATTGGACTGTCGACTTTTGATATTGAAAAGTATTACTTATCTGAAGACTGTTTTATCTGTGAATTTCAAACAAAGCGCATTTGATACTTGAAAGTGATACATTCTCGAAACTGTACTGACCTGCAACAAAGATCCTCTTGGTTCTAGAAATAACGTAACAAAGTATATTTTTTTGATACATAACCATTGGCCTAGAGTTAGTCATTGAGTGTGTTCCTCATTCATTGCCTGTGTGTGTACAACAAATACTTAGCACTACCCTCTAATAAGCCTAACTGCTTGTCCACACTACTACAAAAGAGAACATTAGTTTTATCTACTTTAGATCCTTTGGGGATCCACTGGACTTTGTGCACACTATATCTTACTTTGGTGTAGTATATCCAGAGCCCGCTTCCTACAGGTGCCACGTACATACTGAATTTAGGTGTGTTACAGTGGGTGCCAGGTGGTAGCCAATGGGCTACTCACCTTTAGGATGACTACACCCTTCCTATGACCACTTCCTTTGGGATGTGGCATAGCCCTAACCCTATTGGCCTAATTCTTTCCATGCATGATGGAGGAATTTAAAAAGTATTGTCCATCTGAGCTTGTCCACCCTAGGGGTGGGACTGGCATGAAGTGGGCACATCTCCTAATTTACTTAATTTTCCAGCCAGTCCTGCCACCAAAAGTGGGGTCAGGAACTGGGGGTCAGCCTCTTCCACCATTTGGAGAGGCCTGGATCGCATTTCAAAGGCGACAAGGCCTTTTAGGCTCCCTGCCCTGGAATGTCCATCCTGCCTGGGCGAGAAGGACAGACCTCTGCCCAGAGCAGGCCTTTGTTCTGAGCCCATGAGAGCATTGGCTCTCACCGCAAGGGGACAGAACTCTCTCTTGAGGTGTCTGTACTGGTTTTGACCAGTCACTGCCCACACTAGGAGTTGGTAGGTTTGCAGGGGGCACCTCTTAGGTGCCCTCTGAGTGTCTGTATTAATAAATCCATCACTGGCATGTTGGCGGTATTACTGCCGCTTTAACACCGACCGCCAGAGTTGTAATGAGGGCCTATATTTTTGTTATGGTGCCCTCTAGGGGCTGTTTTGAGCATTACAGTTTAAAACCAAAATTGTATTTCTGATAACGGTTTATATGATAATTGTATATGTTTTAATAATCTACCCTTATTACAAGCATGATTCAGTCCAATTTAACATCCTTATTACACAATGACTGTTTGAACACTCTTGATATGTTTCTGTGACCCTTCTAGTTTATTTCTCCTCTGTGGCTGTCTGGTGTCTTTTTTGGGGAATTGTCTTAGCGAGCGACTCTGATGGTGGGTGATGAAAGTGGTATTCTATTGGCATTAGCATGGCAGATTTAAAGTAGGATGCTAAATTGCAACATTTTCATTTTTTTGCTGCAGATAGAGGAAGAAGGTAAATGGAAGTGTTTCAGTTATATGCAGGGCCACTGGAATTATATAGCAGGAAAAGACAAAATTATGAGTCAGGGTTGACCACTTTATGTGGCAAGAAAAGTCCACTTTTGAATTTACAATGCAAATAGCTCTAACTCAAGCAAATGCGAGACCTATTGCATTGCAAATGCTTGTTCTGCATGCCTTCTCTCTCCTCCTACATGCTGCTCCACTCTTGTCCATATATTATGGCTTCTTTTTTTGACGTGTGTGGTCCTTGCACCATTCATGGCAAATTTATTGGGCCAGATTTAAGAAAAGTGGCGCTGCACTGAGTGCAGCGCCACTTTTCTTGCGGCCCTTAGCGCCCCTATAATGCCACCGTGCGTACGCCATATCTAAGATATGGCGCACCATGGCGGTATTTAGAAAACTATGGGCTTTGCAAAGCCCATTGTAAACAATTGCGTGCCTCCTTAAACGCCTGCTCTGAGCAGGAGTTAAAAATGTTTTAAAAAATGGCACAAAGAAATCTTAGATTTCTTCATGCCATTTTTTCGGCCCCTCTAACAGGGGAACACCCCCTTTACATACAATATACTTGGGACAGGCATAATGTAGCGCAAAGGGTTACAAAGTGGTGCAATGCATGTAAATTTGTAAATTTGGTGCGTCGATTTTGGCCTCGTTGGGCTACATTAGCGCAAAAAACAATTATGCTAATGTGGTGCAAGGATGTGCTAGGGGCTCTTAAGTTTGCTCCATTGTATTATGAACTTACTTTAAGGGGCTTTGGGTCAGCCTCATTCAGCCATAGACATCTGTGTTGCTCCAGATTCTTCAGCCATTGGCTTGAGACATTGTCAATCACTTCTTGGAACTGCCCACAGTAGAACTTTAGTCTCACCATTTTTCATAGGTCTTTTTCACAGTGACCTTACTCTTCCATTTGTTTTATCAAGCATATTTATGTTCTCAAAGTCTTTTTTGATCATAGATTTACAGCTAATCTGGGGCCCATTCATGAGTAGATAAACTGTCACAGTATGTAATGGAGCACCTGCTTTTTGGCGTCTGAGACGTCTCAAGTTCACCCATATACTTTCTCTGAGTTAATTCATTAACTTTAGACAGAACAAGTCAGAAACAATACACATAAATTGTCTCTTTATGTTTCTGACTTGTTGTTAATGTTCTTGCGTTAGCTCAGAGAACTTCTGAGTTCTAAGTCTGAACTTTAGAGACCTCCAACATATAAAAATAGATGCTCGGCTCTGACCTGAGCTGGCTCGGCTCATAATGATACAACCCCAGGTTCTCACAGCACCAGGAGACCTCTTTGGTGGTGTAAGTTGTTCTTTACAATGCGTTTTACTAAAACATAGCAAAACATACAACCACACAACTTACCCAACTATTTTACATTTGAAATCAGTCAGCGAGTGGCCCAGTACCACTGGTGACCAAGAACTGACCCAACACCTAAAAAATGGATGCTACAGAAAAAAGATTGCTTTTATTTTCTGCACCAACCATTTTCAACCGATTTGTTTGCATATTAAAGCAGTAATTTTATGACTGTAACAAAGCGTGCATGCTTGTTCCACACATCAAACACATTTCAGACGCACTGACCTACCAAATGCTTGTTTTAAACTTTGCTTTCATACCTTTTCTCCTCCTTGTCTGCTTTCCCAATCCATCTTTCCCTTCTTTTGCCTTGTTTTTAGGCTTAATACTTTTTTAATATTTTGAAGGAAGTGTAACACATACCATTGCCTATATCTGTTGGCTGGTATGATTTAACCCTTTCATTGCCGCGCTGTTGTGCACCTCTGTGCTGGAGCTCTTTAAAAAAAATTAGCATTTGGTTGTTCAAACACATACATCTGTTTGGTATGTTAGGTCACCCAATCAAGCAACTTGATTTTCCTCAGCACATTCAGGGTTTGTATTGGTTTGAACTGTGCATCAATATCTCACTGCAGCATAAAGATATGAAGAAAAATGTGGATACTGTTTCATATTTTTACAAATTTGCTCAATATTTTGTTGCGTTTTTTAGATGGAAAAAATATTCCCGGACCACTAAGGAAAGAAAAGTTGCCCTGAATGTCTGGAGTTTGACAATAGCAGACAGATAAGCCCTGGGAGACCAGGCAGCTATCTGAAACTGAATCAAGAAGCAGCAATTCCCATCTATGTGTAGTTTCTTCGGGCGGCGGGGTGGGAGGGGAGGTGGGCATGGCTAGGGATGAGCAGGGGGCAGTAATCGGTGTCTTTAGGCCTTTCAGTACCCCTGCCTACCAGTGTAATCCTGGTGGTCCTGGGAGGGGCTGATGGGGGAGATTGATGTGAGACGCATATTAACATCTCACAGGGCTGTTTTATTCAGGAGGTTGCCGGTGCCCATGAAGGACTGAACAGCAGCAATCTCCTTCCTTTTAACCCACAACCATCTGGAGGGTGTTGGCAGTAGCCACTGGGTAGCTATAGTTAGGACCATGTTTCCATAGAAAAAACATGTTTTGCTTTGTTTACAACTTTGGAGCAGTTTGATAAAGCTTCATGAAACTTTCCAGGAAAATGTCTAATTCTCCTCAGCTCCTTCCTGGAAAGTTTCACTGTGGCCTTTCAAGTGGGGGGGGGGGGGGCTAAGAAAAAGGGGTGGTCCCAAAAAGCAATTTCGCCATTAATTTTTCTCTAGGAAAATTGAACAGTGATACCGCAAAAATTGCTGAATGCTATTGTCCACATTTGGCAGAAAGCTTGATCTTGTTCCAGGAAGCGTGCTTTTTGTTATTTGGTGTAAATCCATTCAGTAGTTTTGGAGAAGTTAAGGGTAAAAAAAACTTTTTATATTTCATGCTGCAGAGGATCTGGGGCACATCCACGGAACCTCACACTCAACCACGTGTTTTGATTGCCTGGCCACAACTTGACAGAAAAGTTGTGGCTGCCATCTTAGGGTTCAGGAACCCGGTTCCCGAGTCCTAAAAATAAAATAGGATATATGCAGGTGGGGTATGGGCATCCTCAGCCTTGTGGCGGGTTCCAAAATGACCCCCTGAGAGTCAAATTTGAAAGAAAATATATGTTTTGGGGAGAGGGGGGCATGGATCTGTGGATTCACACCTAGCACGACACCTGTGGGACTTCACAGTGGATCACAGATTCGGAGCAAATCTGCAGGAGTGCCACTCTGTGTGTCACGATGGATCAACAGAAGCGCACAAAAAAAAGGGGGGTTGTGCTCCCACCGGAAGTTGGATGCCTGGGACTGTGCCCAACCGATGCTGGTCAGAGCCTTTTGGTGTACACGGCAGGGGGGTTGAGTGACCAACACCACACCGCACATTGCGATAAACATCTTACATTACATAAAGAAAACATAGAAATTCACTGAAAAACCTAAAGGTTAAAGTGATGTTATAGTTAAGAATTTTAATAATTTCTCACTTTATAATAAAAAAACCTTGGTAATTCACTGACAAAAAAACAAAGGTTAAAGGGTTGTTATAATTAGTTGAAAATATCAGTTAAAGCAACACTGTGCAAGCGGGGGTGTGCGTATATGCTATCTACTCCATGCATTAATGATTCAGATGCAACTCTCCACAGTCTACATGTTCACTCCAGGATTCCGTTTAGCTGTCCATACCAATAGGTGCTTAGAGGATTATTCCAAATCCGAGGTGCATTCATTGCCTTTTTAATTCCAGTGCCAAAGACTGTTTTGCGTTTTTGGTGGGTCATATAGGTTTATTATTAAATTGACGTGCGTCTTTGTGCTGATGTCTTTTAAATCAACTCTCAATCAATGTCATTCTTGCTTGTTTTATTAGGATTTTTTTAATTTGTTTACTTGACTGGATCATCTTCCATATTTTCTGCATCTACTTCATGGAGGGGCAATTCAAAGAATATCTTCCATGGAGATGGTTCCCACATTATTGACTGTAATAAATAGTATTCCAAGATGTTTGGTCCCGTGTTTTTCAATTCTGCACAGTATAGTAAAAATCTTGTGTTTAGAATCACTCCTGCCTTGGTAGATTGAAATCAAAAGGTATATGTTACTGTCTGGTTAAATCTGGGAGCTGAAAGATTCATCTCTAACATTTGCACTGTGCTTTCTCCAGCCAGTTGTCACATTATTTCTAAATGTGACCATTCCAGAAGCCACTGCTGGCATTCATTTACAGTTTATGATTTTGATGGGGGTGGACATGTCCGGTCTAGTCACTGAGGGCCTAATTCACAAAGGTAAACGTACCCTTTTGGGTACGTTTACAATTGTTTGTTATTCACAAAGAGATTTATAGGTAGTATCTTTACGAGTGTGGAATCTCCACACATTAAACAACCTATACAAACGTGTATGTTTACCTTCGTGAATTAGGCCCTTAGTATCTTCTGGAAGGCATAGGTTAGTGATTGGGCTGAGCTTTGAAGTAATTGAAGGTGAAATGTTGTGCTCCCTCTTTCTTAGAACTTAATGCCCGGATATTTATAGGATATTACTGTTGAATAAACTGGAACACCGCTGGTGAGTAGTTGTAGACCTTTATTCAACACACTAGTAAAGGAGCCACCCTCGACACGTCCTGTCACTTCACCAACCGCAGCTCACCTCTCGTTACCTAGACACCCCAGCCCTCTGGAATCTCAGTGTCCCACATTCCAAATAGAACATGGCTACAACATATTATCTCCCCCCCCTTTTTTTAATACCAAAAACAACCTTAATAAACTTATAAAGATCATAGTGAATGCTAAACATAACATAATAACAACCCCTAAAATAACAAAAAAAACAAATAGATAAACAAAGAAACACATAAAAACAACTCTAGACCCACAGGTTGAACTAAAACATCTAGCTTCAGCTTCCAAGACAAATATATTTCCCGGTTATACATCTGGTTTCAGCTTCCACAGCAAATATCTTTCCCTAGTAGATCTGCATACACACATCTTCCCTGATTCCATAGGTAAACTTTGGATGTTTGAACAACCCAGATCCTTCTTCTGGAGATGCACGGCTGGACCGCCAGCATAACCACCCTCACATTCAACACCTGGAGGAAACCCCTCAGGTATCTTTACAATCTTGGTCAAGTTCCACCAACGACCGCCATCCACCATTACCGCATTGCCGCATGTTTTTTTCACCCTTACAGGGTCACCTTTTTTTACAAATGTACTTTTTTTATAGGTACTAAATCCCCAGGGAGTATCATGCTTTGTTTGGTGGCCTTGATGGAGTCGTAGCTCTTCTTCATTTGTTCCTGACCCAAACCAACGCTCTCCCATTTGTCTACACGCATCCCCTCTCTTGGAACCTTATATCTGACCAAACCTGCTAACCAAGCCGGAAACAAAATAGAAGTTGGTTTGCGACCTCTGAACGCTTTAAAAGGAGACACCTTGGTCAAAGAATGAGGCGTAGAATGGTAAAACCACAACATGGTCTTGACCGCTTCTTCAGTGTCAAAGTTGTTATTCCTTGCCCATTTTAGACAATCCCCAACCACTCTATTCATTCTCCATACCAAACCATTAGTTTGAGGATGGTACAGGGAACTTTTTAAGTGCTTAATACCAGACTGTTTAAAAAAACTTTCCATTTCAAAATTAACAAATTGAACCCCATTGTCTGAAATGATAGCTTCTGGAAAACCTTCCTGCATGCAGATGTCTTTCAGGAAACTCACCACATTGGATGCGGACAGTGTGGCACAAAAACAAACTTCGGGCCATCTTCTGTGATAATCCATGAGGAGAAATGGGTACCGCAGATTATGGGGAAGAAAACTGAATGGGCCGATCATGTCTATGCCGAGTTTCACCCACGGTCTCTCTGGAAGGCTAATGGGATGCAAAGGTGGAACACAAACCCTTAACCCTTTCTCAGCACTTTTGCAAACCACACACTCTTTGACCACAACATCCACATCCTTATTCATAGAAGGCCACCAATAGTGCTCTCTTAACCTCTGTTTTGTCATAGTTTCCCCAAGGTGACCTTCATGAGCAGAATTAATCAAACCAGAGCGAACACCATACAGCGGAATACACTTTTCACATCTCAAAAGTAGCCCATCATCAATAGAAATTTCCTCTGCAATTTTGCAAAACGGTTTCAAAGACAACAACACATTTCTCTCTTTCGGCCAACCGTTAGTTACATATTCCCTCACCTTGGCAAGTATTTCATCTTCATTCTCAGCTTTCTTCCAGTCTGCTTCACTAAGAGCTTTACATGCAGGTAAATCCACACTAGCAACAAAACAATATTCTCTATCTTCTTCTGCATCCATCTCATCCAACTCATCGATTGGTAACCTTGAAAGAAAATCAGCCCTTACATTAACTCTACCTGGTAAGTGCTTAACTTCCAGATCATACTGCAGACGTTTTGTGGTCAAGCGTGCAATGCGTGGAGTAGTGTAATTAATCTTGTCACCTCTCAAGATATACAATAGGGGTTTGTGATCAGTTATAATTACAAATCTTCTACCCCAAACATAACTTCTAAATTTCTCACTAGACTCATGCAAGAAGCTCCTTTTTAATATCCGAATAGTTTAACTCTGCGTCTCTCAAAACCCTGGAAGCATAAATAATG
This sequence comes from Pleurodeles waltl, assembly GCF_031143425.1. Lineage (NCBI taxonomy): Eukaryota > Metazoa > Chordata > Amphibia > Caudata > Salamandridae > Pleurodeles > Pleurodeles waltl. The sequence continues at coordinate 69,447,327 of NC_090444.1, read as the reverse complement.
TTGACTTCCCCCTGTAATGATTCCTGGGTTAAAACTGCCCACAAACCGTATTTGCTGGCGTCAACCATGATAGAACACATCAACCGGAGATCATATGAACGTAATGCCTTAGCATTTGTCATTTCAGATTTCACCAACTCAACGGTGTCCTGACAATCCTTGTCCCACTCAAACGCAACACTATTCTTCAACATATTAGTTAAACTTCTCATCTTAAAAGCATAGTCAAGAAGAAACCTGGCATAGAATTTGCACAAACCTACACAAGAGCACAACTCCTCTTTGTTCTTGGGAGGAAGACACTCTCTAACCGCCTTGACTAAACCTGGTCTAGGTTTGATGCCATCAGAGGAAATGGCATGTCCTAAAAACTAAATCCCTCGCTTCCATAATTTGCACTTATCCCTTTTGACTACCACACCATATTCCTCAAAAATCTGTAAAACCGACCTGAGAATAGCATCATGTTCCACCAATTGTTTGCGGAAATGAGAACATCGTCCTGGAAAACCAGAACTCCATGGAGCTCTTTTAACAGCTTAGACAGAATCCGCTGGAAAACCGAAACTGCCGAGGCAATACCAAAAGGCATCCTACAAAATTGGAAACTACCAAAAGGCGTGTTGAAAGCTGTGTAATGTCTAGAACTATCCTCAAGTACCACTTGGTGATACGCTGATGTCAAATCAATTTTCGAAAACCACTCCACACCATTACGTCCTTCTAAAAGATCATTAATTCTGGGAAGCGGATATGAATCTATTAAAATCTCTTTATTTAAACTCCTTAAGTCAATGCACAAGCACATCTCTCCATTACGTTTGCGTGCCACCACAATGGGCAACAACCATAAACTAGACTCCACTGGTTCAATCACTCCGCTCACTTGTAGTTTTTCCAACTCCTGCTTAAGATCATCTCTCAAACTGAAAGGAATAGATCTCAGCTTGTGTTTGACAGGGACTGCACCTTGTTTAACTTTAATTCTGTGTTTAAATCCCTTGATACACCCAAGTTGATCCTCAAAAACATTAGGAAAATCATTATACAGACCTTGGACATCCAACACACATGGTTCTTTGACCATCATCACTTGCTCACTGGTGCCAGGTTTGAGCACCATTCCCGAAAAGGCCCTGATGAAATCAACCCAGAATGTTAAGTCCCTTGACCGCTATGTAAACCTTGCCATGATTCTTATGCTCTTTAAACTCCAAAATGTCTTCAATATAACCCTCAAGCTCTATTCTCCTGCCTGCATATGAAACTGGAGGAAACAACTTCCTAGACCCCCTCTGACGTCACCATAGTAATCCGTGTACCCGAGTCCACAAGCAAGCGATCCACACACTCACCTGGATCACCTGAGATAATAGCATCATCGACACAACCACAATCATATCTCAGAACTCGCTTTCCAATTGCTGATCTAAAACAAGATCAGCTTCAGAAATAGTGTTTAACCTTCAAAATTTTGTTCACACTACTCTGACACACTGTGGCAAAATGGCCCATACGTCCACACCTGCAACATGCAACAGCCCTTGCAAAAGGCAACTCTTAGAATCTCTTCCATGTGGAAAATTGCCACATCTAAAATAAATATTAGTACGTTTAAAGAACTGATTATGCACACTTTTGTTCTCTTTACGTGCAGAGATATTGCTAATAGTGCTGACTTTCTCTTCTTCTTTAGACTGCAAAGCCAGTTCCTTGAGGGCCACTTGTGCAAGTTCAATGCTCTTAGGCACCTTAATAACTTCTTCCAGCAACGAGTCCCCCATAGTGACAACTTCTGCAGAATGCGTTTGTCAAAACAATGGGCAATGAACTGATCTATGACCAGTTGATCATGAAATGCTCCAAACTGGCACTGTGAACGCAACTTCCTAAGTGCGCTAATGAAATCTTCTACGGATTCGCTGTGCAGTTGGGACCTTTTGAAGAATTTGTAACATATATCTACAAGACTAGGTTGTTTGTCAAACCTCAGAGCCAGCTTCTTTACAGCTTCCTGGAATTTGTCCAGCTCTTCACCCTCAGCAAGAACTACATCCGGGAGATGTTTTAAATGTCTCTACCTTCAAAGCCCACAGAGTGCAACAAAAGAAATGTTTTCCTTTCAGGCCTGAAGTGTGAAGCACCAATGACACCCACATACATTTCGAAGGCATCTAGCCATTGTCTCCAAAAAACTGGAGGCCCACCCAGAGATTCCAAAAAGGGTGGTGGAGCAGACGCAGATTGCATGGTGCAGACAACAAAGATTAAAAGCACACTCTTCTTTAAAGCACACTATTCTTTTTTTTTTAGACTTGGATTTGTGTCTTTCTTAAACAGTGCACATTAGTGTTATAGGTTCCAATGCAAACGGATAAACTCAGGGAAAGCTGTGCGCATCAGTGAAGAACGTGACTAACTGGTGGAATGCGCTAAAACTAGCAAGACTGTATAAATCTTGAAATGACAATTTCTGAGAAAGCTGTGCGCATCAGCGAAAGTGAAGCAACCACAGCACCGAGACCGCCCTCATCGCCGCCACTGACGACATCCGGACCCTGATGGACAAAGGAGAAACAGACGCCCTCATCCTCCTGGACCTATCAGCAGCCTTTGACACGGTCTGCCACCGCACCCTATCAGCACGCCTCCATGACGCCGGTATCCAAGAGAAGGCCCTGGCCTGGACCACATCCTTCCTCTCCGGCAGAACCCAGAGCGTCCGCCTCCCACCCTTCCGCTCCAAAACCACCGAGATCATCTGCGGCGTCCCACAGGGATCCTCCCTCAGCCCAACACTGTTCAATATCTACATGGCCCCCCTCGCCCACGTCGCACGACAACACAACCTCAACATCATGTCCTACGCCGACGACACCCAGCTGATCATATCCCTCACCGAAGATCCCCACACCGCCAAAGCTAACCTCCACCGAGGAATGAAGGCCGTAGCCGACTGGATGAAGGACAGCAGACTGAAGCTGAACTCAGACAAGACGGAGGTCCTCATTCTCGGACCCACCCCATCAGCCTGGGACGACTCTTGGTGGCCCACGTCACTAGGCACAGCCCCGGAACCCACGGACCACGCACGCAACCTGGGGGTCATCCTCGACTCCACTCTCTCCATGACCAGCCAAGTCAACTCCATCTCCGCGTCCTGCTTCAACACCCTCTGTATGCTCCGCAGGATCTTCAAATGGATCCCCCTCGACACGAGAAAAAACGTTACCCAGGCCCTCATCACCAACAGACTCGACTACGGGAATGCCCTCTACTCAGGAATTACAAACAAGCTCCTGAGACGACTCCAACGCATCCAGAACGCCTCGGCCCGACTCATCCTCGATGTCCCCTGCCGTAGCCACATCACACTCCACCTGAGAGGCCTGCACTGGCTCCCCGTCAACAAAAGGATCACCTTCAAGCTCCTGATCCACGCACACAAAGCACTCCACAACACCGGACCCACCTACCTCAACAACCGACTCAGCTTCCACACCCCCACCCGTAGCCTCCGCTCAGCCAACCTCGCCCTCGCCACAGTCCCCCGCATCCGAAAAACCACAGCCGGCAGCAGATCCTTCTCCTACCTCGCCGCCAAGACCTGGAACACTCTCCCCACCATCCTACGACAGACCCAGGACCTGCTGGCCTTCAGAAGACTCCTCAAGGCCTGGCTCTTCGACCAGTAGCACCCTCCCTCCCCAGCGCCTTGAGACCCTCGCGGGTATGTAGCGCGCTTTACAAATGCAGTGATTGATTGATTGATTGATTGAAGAAAAGTGGTTTGAATGCGCTTAAATCGGCAAAGCTGTGCACATCAGCGAGTCAGTACACATGAAGTTACCGGCGTTGCTTAGCAACAGTTCCAAGCAACAACGTCATGCGCATTCATGCTGACGGCTCCAGAAGAAGATACGCCTTACATGCGCGCGCATCCAGTTCGCGTTCCGAATGTCCAATGCTGCTCGCACTTCCAATTTATGTCCCCCAAAACCAGTCCAAATGGGTCAACGCGGATTCAAATCAGATGGAATGTCCTCTCGGCACCCACGGACCCAAGACAGACGGAATGTCCTCTCAGCACTCACCAACGGAAAGAATTGTGGGGACAATAGCGCAGAGAGCTGTGAGTGGATGAAATATGTGAACGTAATGAAACAATGCACGGGCTCCTCAGGTGGCTCCAACTGCTCGTCGCCAAATCTATGTTGTGTTGAATAAACTGGATCACCGCTGGTGAGTAGTTGTAGACCTTTATTCAACACACTAGTAAAGGAGCCACCCTCGACACGTCCTGTCACTTCACCAACCGCCGCTCACCTCTCGTTACCTAGACACCCCAGCCCTCGAGAATCTCAGTGTCCCACATTCCAAATAGAACATAGCTACAACACATTACCCTTTCCATGTTTATCTTATCCATAATCCAGCTTGCCTTTTTATTTAGTCTACAACCAAATATTACACATTCTTTGCCAGTCTGTATCTTAAAGTCTGCTTCCCAAGTCTGCGCCCCTTGATTTTACGCTGGTGTCTCACCTAAAAAATGACAGCAGAGAATCAGCTTGGATAAGTTGGAGATGAGGTGCTCGTTATCCCCTATTGGTGTCCATTACTCGAAAACTGTAAGGTGTTGTGAGACCCTCTGCCTCATGGACGGTTACAATACCCCATTGAGCAAGTGTGTGAAAGGAAATGGACACACTGGAAAGCTCATAGAAGTCTAACACATATTTAATGCAAAACTAGCCAGCTAGCATCAAAATATTGTAAGTGCACTTTGCCATTTCCATGGACGAGTATTTCGCTGCCTGATCAGTTGGAGCATGTAATGCTAAGTTATATACATTTTATTACTTCCTTTACTCAGCTTTTCTTACAAGCGAAGGAATGAACATGTGTTCAATCTGAAACTCCAGATAGGCACCAACGAGCAGGCTATGCTGTGGAGAAAACCTTGAAACAAAGATACTGCAAATGATGGTAAATAGGCTGATTGACTAAATGTGCAGTTCTCACACCATTGTGCCAACTTCAGAATGAGGCAATGCTTACTTTAACAGTTGGGCTAAATGTGCAGTGTACAACATGCGATAAGAGCATGGTAGTACATTTAAAATATGTGTAAATGTGCAATGATGCCAAGGCTCAAGTAGTGCTACTTTACGCATAACTACTCTTTCCCCACCCATTTGTCACTATCCCTTTCATCTGTTCAATCTCTCCCTGATTTTCTCCACTGCACTCCCTCAGCTTTTCCAGGTTGTCTCTGGTCTGCTTTCTAAACAAACAGCACATTGTTCCTGATCTGAATGGGAAACCCTCAAGCCTCTTCTCTTCCCACTTATGTTTCTCTAGGTGCTCCTCTGGGCTACCACCTGGCCATGAATGTGATTTTATTTACAGTAATACATCTTATCTTAGTATTATAGTGCTAGAGTTTATAGTCCAGTAATACTGAAGCTGTGCAAACTGGAAAGTGGCCACCATTATGCACTGCTTCATGTCCAGGCTGCTTTCTCTGGTCTTCTGAGTTGGAAGCACTTCTGAACTGAGACTACTGGTGGATGCACCGCTCTCTCCACTCCCAGCCTCTCTTGGCGTTTAGGCTGGCACTGCCAGGGTGGCCTGTTTTCAATCTGCTGCGCACACTCCTGAGAGAATCTGGCTTATAAGATCTCGCTGTGGCTAGCTGCACCTAGTGCATGCAGGCACCCATGGTTTCTGCTGCAGGGAGAGATACCTCGTGCCTCATCTGCTGGACCAGACAGCTTACACCTCAAGAAACCACCTGTTCTAAGACTGGAGGGGCTGCTCTTCCAAGCCAAATCACACAGCACCCTCCAGTGCTTAATTTGAGCCAGTGGTTTCCCGTGCTCGGCACCAGCACTTAATTGTTAGCACTGGTGCTTGTGACAGTCTGCCACATGGTGGCGCTGTCTACCAAATTTGGGTATGAGCACAACAATAGCTGATCATTAATCTAATATACATAAACAGTCACTAATATGTGGCACCCAAGCTTTGAAGGCCTTAAATAGCATGAATTGTCACACTTGCAGGAGTGTGATGGTTAGTAGTTGTGTTGGTACTGTCACTGGCAGCGCTGGCAGGGGCAATGGATGGTGCAAGCGGCCATGTCCTCCGTACCGGGGCCCTGGCACTTATTGTTTTACAAATCAACCACCCCCACCCACTGCCTCTGATGAGTCCCGACCAGACCCAGGCTAAAGCCTGCTTGACCCCTCCACCCACCACTGCCTTAGCAGCTATCCCCAGGTCATTGAAGATACAGCAACTCGACAGGGAGGTCAGAGGTTAGTCCAGAGGTAATGTATGGGTAAGGGAGGGACATAGCAGAAACTCAGCCTTGCAGAGCACAGAGTCACCATCTTAAGACTTTTGGGGCCATAGGCAAGACAGATTTAGGGCATCTGTTCACAGCTTTCAACGTATTACTCATTTTCAGCTAATTCGAGCCTTCATGATGACAAACAGTATGACGGGTGAGGCAAAACCAGCCCTGAGCTCGAGTTGCCCGGCAGCCTCCAGTCACACGCTACCAAGCTTGAATAAGCACCCATGGAGACATTTCTTCTTAATTCAATGCCTGCCTAGCCTGTTGCTCACACTGTAGGAAAGATATGATACAGGTGACATGATGGAGCCAGTGCTTATTAATAAAGTACGACTTTACTTTACACTTTAATTGCTGGATAATTGTCATCACCCATCACAGCTGGCACTCTGGCTGCAACAGTGAAAAAGAGGATTTTCATCATTCTCTCTCTGTGCATTGTCCCTCCTTCCTTTCGGTGTGTACACTTCTCTGAGTGGACAGTGGCCTCTCTGTTGAGTAAGAGAATGGGATGGTATGCAGGGGCGTAGCTTCAGGGGGTGTTTGGGGTGTCACACCCTCCCTTTATAGTTGTATTTTCTGATAAATAGTTGGGTGCAGGTGCTCTCAGTCAGGCATGGTGAGGTGCCTGTCGGATTTCACATAGAACTTTTTCATACACAGACAGAAACGCATACACTCTCTCCCTCTCTGTTTTGAAAGTCCTCAAAAATATTGGTTATTTTACAACATAGGGGGTTATTCTAACTTTGGAGGAGTGTTAATCCGTCCCAAAAGTGACGGTAAAGTGATGGATATACCACCAGCCGTATTACGAGTTCCATAGGATATAATGGACTCGTAATACGGCTGGTGGTAAATCCGTCACTTTTCCGTCACTTTTGGGACGGATTAACACCTCCTCCAAAGTTAGAATAACCCCCATAGTGTGTTTTCTCTCTTAGTCCTTCTACCAATCCACATTTCTCTCCCTTTCCACTGCCCCTCAGGCCCCTCTCATACACTCTGCTTGTCGTATAATGTTTTAAAAAACTATGGGGGTCATTCTGACCCTGGCGGCCGGTGACCGCCAGGGTCACCGACCACGGGAGCACCGCCAACAGGCTGGCGGTGCTCCCAAGGGCATTCTGACCGCGGCGGTTCAGCCGCGGTCAGAAAGGGTAAACCGGCGGTCTCCCGCCGGTTTACCGCTGCCCGATTGAATCCTCCATGGCGGCGGAGCGCGCTCCGCCGCCATGGGGATTCAGACACCCCCTACCGCCATCCTGTTCATGGCGGGAAACCCGGCATGAACAGGATGGCGGTAGGGGGTGCCGCGGGGCCCCTGGGGGCCCCTGCAGTGCCCATGCCAATGGCATGGGCACTGCAGGGGCCCCCGTAAGAGGGCCCCACAAAGTATTTCAGTGTCTGCTTTGCAGACACTGAAATACACGACGGGTGCAACTGCACCCGTCGCACCCCTGCAACTACGCCGGCTCAATTCTGAGCCGGCGTCCACGTTGCAGGGGCATTTCCGCCGGCCCAGCGGAAATGTTTGAATGGCCGCTGCGGTCTTTTGACCGCGGTGCGGTCATTTGTCGGCGGGACCTTGGCGGACGGTCTGAATCAGGCCCTATATGCCAGCCTGTTTGTCGAAAAATCAGAAGTTTACCCCCCTAATCTTACTGACGAAGCTAGGCCCCTGATGGTATGGCCAACAGGAGAGGGAATGAGGGATAAAGAGAAATATGTAGTGAGGGAACCGACATACAGAGGGAGAGAAGCTGCAGAGACAGAGATCAGGTATAGAGATAGACGAGCTAGCGAGAGATGCAAGGTAAAGAGAGACATAGGAGATTGCCAAATAGTCAGACAGAGAGATCGAAAGAGGACAGGAAGTATGTAGAGAAAGCCATGTAGACAGATAAGTAAGTTGCTCAATGAGGTAGAGAGAACTAGAGATAGAGAGAGAGAACTTTTGAGAAAGGGAGAACATTGGGGCACAACAAGGGCTGAGGTAGAGAGAGAGAGAGAGAGAGTGAGAGAGAGAGAGAGGTAAGGCAGGAAGTGGTGAGTCAGAGACAGGTAGAGGTAGACAAGTAAAGAAGTGTGTTATATTGAGAGACGTGTGCAGAGATGCAATATAGAGAAACAGTGTAGTCAAGAGAGGGGCAAAATGAGAAGATGTTTAGAAACATAGGCCAGGTAAGAATGCCGTGAGGCAGAAAGTAAGGTAGAGACCACAAAGAGAGATGTAGTGAGGGGAGAAAAAAATGGTGAAATAGACCGAGGAGAGGTAGAAAATGTGGGGAGAGTTTGCTGTATAAGTGGAGGCTGAAAAAGATGGTGAGAATGAGAGAGTTGTAAGGTGGAGAGACGTAACAGGTGAAAAAGAGAGAGGTGTAAAAACAGGAGAAGAGAGAGGCAGAGACTGAGAGAAATGCGAGATAGAGTGATTTCAAATAGAGAAACAGATGCAGGTTACAGATGAGAAAGAAGGAAGGTAACAATTGAGAAGAAGAGGTAGATATTGAGGTAACTAGGAACAGGTAATGATACTGGTGAGGCTGAGAGTGCTGAAGTGGAGAAGAGAGGCAGCAAATGAGTGGGGAGGTACATTGAGAGGTTAAGTAGTGAAGCTGAAGTGGGATACAGAGACGTAAGGTGGTCAGAGAGAGGACGTAGAGAGAGAAACGAGGCACAGAAAGAAGGGACGCACAGAGTCAATGTAGAGAGAGGGGAGGTATGGGGAGACTGGAAGAGCGACAGGTTGAGAAAAGACAGATGTACGTTTGAGGGTGGTGAAGATGAGGGAGTGATACAGGTGGGTCAGATGTCTACAGAGGACTGGAGGATGGAGTAGAGAGATAGTTGAGGTAGAGAGAGTGTTAGAGAGGTTAGAGGAAGGCACAGAGAGAAGTGAAGAAAGATGAAGATCACAAGAGCAATAAGGGGTTGGGTAAAAAAGTGTATGAAGAGAGAGCTGAGGTAGACATAAGGAAGGTATAGAGATCAGAGAGAAACAGGGGTAAAAGGTTATACACACAACAACATAGAGCCTGATTTAGATCTTGGTGATAACAGTCCCGATGCCGGTTTTCTGTTGGAAAACCCGTCTGCCGCCTTGGTTGTCTTCCCACCCTATTTAGAAGTTGCCTGGAGCATAGGAAAAACACTGCCCAAGTCCCTAAAACTCTGCCATGAATCACCAGCTGCCACGACGGCGACATTGGGAATAGGGGCTGATGGCGGCATGCCAGCCACCTTTACCGCAGAGCAGATTTGGATGTGCCTTACTGCTAAGCCAACTTTGGCGGTCCGACCTCCACAGCTGAGTTGACAGATTGGATGGGGAGGGGGCACAAAACTTACCTTTTCCCTTGTTTCCACTTCCGTTATGGACTGGACTCGACTCTACATTACCTGCTATCGCTGCTGCCACTGGATCACAGAGGACACACGACCCTGCTGTTGCCGGACTCAAAGGTACGGATACTGCATAGACTGTGTATGCTGTGTGGGCACTGCACATCAGCTCAGGACCTCCTCACACATATACATGTCACAGATATTTGTTTAAGATGCCTCTGACATGCATGTGTCAGGAACACATTTGTGTCAGTGATTGATTGGGACACACTGGCATAGGACACATATCGCACACATACACTATCGTTTTTGTGGTTTCAGTATTCATTGCCAAATGAATTTTGGCATCACAATAATGATGTCATCACACTTGTCACCATGTCTATGTGTGCACATTGCGAGTTAATCTGTACCTGTGATATTGTGAGTCCAGTTGTGTATGTGTGGCAGTATGTGTATGTGAGATTGGACTGGCTGGTTAGGTGGAGGGAGTTGGAGTGGTTGATGTGGTTGTGGCTGTATGTGTGCCACGTACATGTGGGTCTGATATCTGTTGTGAATTTTGGGTTGTGTGTTGTCTTACTGTGTGTAACATTCATGTGTGTGTTGTTGTTGTGTGGTGGTGTTGCGATGTGTGCAATTTTGCCATTGTGTGTGTGTTTGTGTATATGTGTGTCATTGTGTTGGTTGCTGTGGATGTGTTGTATATGTGTATATGTGTGTATGTAGTCTCAATGGTGTGTGTGTATGTTGTGCCATAGATGTCTGGCTATGTGTTTTTTTACATGCAGATGTTGAATAGTGTGTATGTTGTGTATTGAGCAGGTAGACACATGTGGCAAAGGTACAGTGTGTGTGTTTGTCTCACCTCTATGCAATAGCTACTGCCATGGTACAGTGTCCAATGGCTCCCGCAATGGTCTCCCTCATCAGCAACCCGCCACCAGGTCACCGGCTGCAAGACCGTAACATATAAATGGGGTTGGCGGGAACCCCCCAGCCCGACGGCTACGTGGAGCACTCCGTTGTGGCAGTCTAATACGGCGGGTGGAACACTGTTGACTTGATGGTGTTTTAGAGTCCGCCGCCACAGCGGATTGGCAATATTACCGCCAAGATCTAAATCAGGCCCATAGTTGTAGAAAGGAAGGAAGAAGTAAAGAGACAAGGGTGAGGTAGAAGAGATAAGGTGAAGTAAGTAGAGCGAGAAAAACAGACATAAAGATTCACTTATATTAATGTATTGCTGCCAAAGTCCTGAGAACAGGAGTGTTAAGGATGCGCGATCAGGGCAGATATAATCCAAAGTGCCTGACTGTCCTGATCACTTTGCCAGGGGACCCCTTGGACGGGAGGGAGTGTAAGTACCCACTTTGTTCGTGCCTTAAAATGGCTCCGCTGATGGGCAAGATACTGAGTAATTCATGACACAGAACCTTCAATGTAGTGACTCACAGACAACACCAAGCAACTGGCAGAGCCCCGCACTGCGTCCTTGCACGGCGTCCTCACACTTTGTCCTCACTCGGAGGCACTCATTCCCCTGACTCATAGGCGTTACTTGGCGCCTGAGATAATGCTGCAGCATATGCATTTATTCACCTCTTAATACAGACTGTGCTGCTGATTAAACTGGATCAGTAATGACAATGAGTAACTAATAATGCAAAATAATCAAGATGTACAGAACCATTATTAATCGTGAGCCACTGATGACTCTGATCTACGGATGAGTATAACTGTGCTACTGACAGCCACTGATAGCTCTCTCTCACTGACAACTTTGAGAGCTTAATGACAGGTAATTTCTGATTTACTGATGATACTGAGCCGCTGGTATTACTGAGGTACTCATACTAACTCCAGTGCTTAATTTGTGCTTGTTGTTTCCCGTGCGGAGCACCAGCACTTATTTTTTAGGGCCGGCACTTATTTTTCTGCCTCAAGGATTTACTATGAGCAAAAGACACGTATGGGAAAGACATAGGAAGGGAAAAATGAAAAAAAGTCACAAAGGGAGAAAGCAGAAAGCTGAAAGAGTGAGCTGAAAGGGCAGGAAGTGGCTTTAAAAGGATTAAAGAGGCCCAGATGGCTTCAGGATTACGCTGCCTCAGTATTTTGTGTTCGCACATTTGATTTCAGCAGCCGCATGTTTAAGAGGAGGGCTTTGGGCACCGGCACATTTTTATTTACAAATTAAGCCCTGACTAACTCACATGTTATACCTCTGATAATTCTGATTAAATGACAATACTGAGCCACCATTGTTACTGAACTATCAAGGTAAGACCTCTCTGATAACACTTGTCCAATGAGTACGCTCAGCCACTAATAATACTTGTTAACTGACAACTACTTGATTGCACTGATGGTAATGACTGTAGGAGGCTGGCCTGGCTTATAGTGGGTACCTGAGGGTACTCACACCTTGTGCCAGGTCCAGTTATCCCTTATTAGTAGATTAGTAGTGTTCTAGCAGCTTAGGCTGATAGAGGTAGCTATAGCAGAGCAGCTTAGGATGAACTAGGAGACATGCAAAGCTCCTACTATACCACTTATATCACATAGCACTATATCATAAGAATCACAATACTCAGAGTTACTAAAAATAAAAATACTTTATTTTAGTGACAATGTGCCAAAAATATCTCAGAGGATATACTCCCTTAGGAGGTAAGTAAAACACATAGAATATATACACAAACCAAAATCAGGTAAGTAAACAGTTAGAAAAGTAGCGCAAACATTGTAGAATACAATAGGATGCAATAGGCCTAGGGGCAACACAAACCATATACTAAGAACGTGGAATGCGAACCACTTAGGGACCCCAGGCCTAGTACAGTGTGTAGGGGGTCGCTGGGAGTGTTAGAAAACACTAAGGGTGTCCAAGAGACCCCACCCCAAGACCCTGAAAAGTAGGAGTAAAGTTACCCTACTTCCCCAGAAACACACTAAAGTTGTGATAGGAGATTCTGCAAAGACCACAACAGACTGCAAAGCACTGAAGACAGATTCCTGGACCTGAGGACCTGTGGACCTGTAAAGGAAGGGGACCAAGTCCAAGAGTCACAAAAGTGTCCGGGGGCAGGAGCCCACTAAACCCCGGATGAAGGTGCAAAATGGCTGCCTCTGGGTGGAAGAAGCTGAAGGTTCTGCAACAACGGAAGATGTCAGGAACTTCTTTGCACAGAAGATGTCCCACGGCGTGCTGGAGGATGCAGAGTTGTTTCCATGCAGAAAGACCACAAAAAAGCTTTGCTAGCTGCAAAGGTCGTGGTTAAAGAAAAAGGGTGCTGCCCGGACCCAGGAAGGACCAGGAGGTCGCCACTTGGAAGAGGAGACAGAGGGGGCACCCAGCAACACAGCGAGCCCATGCAGAAGCAGACAGCACCCGCAGAAGTACTTGAACATGGGTTCAAGAAAACTGAGCATGGCGGTCGTCTCAACACTACAAAGGAGGGTCCCACGAAGCCAGTGGTTAACTCAGCAATTTGAGCAATGCAGTACAGAGTGCTGGGGACCTGGGCTGTGCTGTGTATGAAGGAATCCTTGCAAAAGTGCACAGAAGCCCTAGCAGCTGCAGTTCACGCAGTACACAGGATTACTGTCTCGCATGGGGAGGCAAGGACTTACCTCCACCAAAGTTGGACAAATGGACTACTGGACTGTCGGGGTCACTTGGATCCAGGTCCTGTGTTCCAGGGACCACGCTCGTCACGATGAGAGGTGACCCAGAGGACCTGTGAAGCAGAAGTTTGGTGCCTGCGTTAGCAGGGGGAAGATTCCGTCGACCCACGGGAGATTTCTTCTTGGCTTCCAGTGCAGGGTGAAGGCAGACAGCCCCCAGAGCTTGCACCACCAGGAAACAGTTGAGAAAGCCGGCAGGATTAGGCGCTACATTGTCCCTGGTAGTCTTCTTGCTACTTTGTTGCAGTTTTGCAAGTGTCCTGGAGCAGTCAGCGTTCGATCTTTGGCAGATTTCAAAGAGGGAGATGCAGAGGAACTCTGGTGAGCTCTTGCATTCGTTATCTGAAGAGAAGCCCACAGGAGAGACCCTAAATAGCCCTCAGAGGAAGATTTGTCACCTAATCAGGTAAGCACCTATCAGGAGGGGTCTTTGACGTCACCTGCTGGCACTGGCCACTCAGAGGCCTCCATTGTGCCCTCACACCTCTGCAGTCAAGATGGCAGAGGTCTGGGACACACTGGAGTAGCTCTGGGCACCACCCCTGGGGTGGTGATGGACAGGGGAGTGGTCACTCACCTTTCCTTTGTCCAGTTTCCCACCAGAGCAGGGGCTGGGGGATCCCTGAACCGGTGTAGATTGGTTTATGCAAGGAGGGCACCATCTGTGCCCTTCAAAGCATTCCCAGAAGCCAGGAGAGGCTACTCCTCTCAGGCCCTTAACACCTATTTCCAAATGGAGAGGGTGTAACACCCTCTCTCAGAGGAAATCCTTTATTCTGCCTTCCTGGGACTGGGCTGCCCAGACCCCAGGAGGGCAGAAGCCTGTCTGGGGGTTGGCAGCAGCGGTAGCTGCAGTGAAAACCACAGAGAGCTGGTTTGGCAGGACCCGGGGTCCATGTTGGAGCCCCGGGGATGCATGGGATTGGCACCCCAAAACCAGATTTGGTATGGGGGGTCAATTCCATGATCTTAGACATGATACATGGCCATATTCAGAGTTACCATTGTGAAGCTACATATAGGCATTGGCCTATATGTAGTGCATGCGTGTAATGGTGTCCCCGCACTCACAAAGTCCAGGGAAATTGCCCTGAACTATGTGGAGGTACCTTGGCTATTGCCAGGGTGCCCTCACACTAAGTAACTTTGCACCTAACCTTCACCAAGTGAGGGTTAGACATATAGGTGACTTATAAGTTACTTAAGTGCAGTGTAAAATGGCTGTGAAATAACGTGGACGTTATTTCACTCAGGCTGCAGTGGCAGGCCTGTGTAAGAATTGTCTGAGCTCCCTATGGGTGGCAAAAGAAATGCTGCAGCCCATAGGGATCTCCTGGAACCCCAATACCCTGGGTACCTAGGTACCCTATACTAGGGAATTATAAGGGTGTTCCAGTGTGCCAATTAGAATATGTGAAAATGGTCACTAGCCTGCAGTGACAATTTTAAAGGCAGAGAGAGCATAAGCACTGAGGTTCTGGTTAGCAGAGCCTCAGTGACACAGTTAGGCACCACACAGGGTTACACATTCAGGCCACAAACTATGAGCACTGGGGTCCTGTCTAGCAGGGTCCCAGTGAGACATATAAAACACACTGACAAATAGGGTTTTCACTATGAGCACTGGGGTCCTGGCTAGCAGGATCCCAGTGAGACAGTAAAACCACCCTGACATATACTCACAAACAGGCCAAAAGTGGGGGTAACAATGCTAGAAAGAGGCTACCTTCCTACAATGACTAGCAGATAATACTTATCCACTGATGAAAGTGAGTCACTGCTAATAATGAGTCTACGGAAACACTACTACCTAGATTTACAGAAACGGCACAGAATGCAGCGCATGAGCAAACAAAAATGCTGTGCTGCATTGCGTGACAGGGAGGGAGCAGGAGAGCACCAAATCTACAAAAATATGGCACTCTCCTCCCCTCTCCCTAGTGCCGGTGCTGATTTTAGCTGCTGTACACCACGCACACACATTTGCGCCATAGTGCTAGGGTGTGTGTGTGAGTCTATCATAGGTTATGTACTGGAAGTGTACTTTTCCAGTATAAAATACTATAGGTAGACACACTTTAAAACTTTTCTTACTTTGTATGCGTGCTGCACTGTGCAGCAAACATGAAAAGTTGGAAAAGAAAGGAGAAATTAAAACATTCCTCCTTTTAATGCCTGCTTTCAAATGGCATTTCCTATCGGCAGTAAGGAGGTTCCCAATCATGAAGCAAGCCACCTATGGTGGGTGAGGGAATCCGTTCTTTCGAACGGGTATCTGTTGGACCTGGCCCTTTTGGCAGGTTCATCCTGTGACTTTTTGCCTCCTGTCCTGGTAGTGACAAACAGCCTATTTGGTTTCTCGCCGCTGTGAGTGCTGCCTTCTCATAGGATTACATTGGAAATCCCCTAGCTTATGTCTAGGGGTTATTGTCTGATTTATGAGGGGTAGCGTAGGCATGTTTGGTATGGTTGTAATGGTAGTGAGAAATGATGCATACTGATGTAGGCGGATTTTTTATTACTATTACAGAAATGGCACTTCTAGACGGTGAGCATTTCTCTGTGCTTGTGACTGGTGTTTTGCAGCTTGACTCCAATCCACATCTGGGCAGAGTGACAACTGGGCTTTGTGCATATTTTTCAGACAGCCTGTACACAGGGAGGGTGGAGGTGTCACAGAGGTGCATCTGCATACTGAATAGTCTTCCTGGGCTGAGAGAAGGGAGAGGCGGGGCACACATGCATTTGTAAAAGCTGTGCCCTGGCCTCACACAATAGGGTCATTTACCCCCAACTGATGTTTGGAGCCTGTGCTGGAGGGGAGAGGGGGCACTCCCAGAACACACTGTAAAACTGAGTATAAGTACAGGGGAATTTTCCCCACAATTCAGTGACATTTTGGAACTGGACACAAAATGCTGGAAGGACTCACCAGGAACCGCCATGGACTGCGGCTGCTGACCTGTGACCTGCTGGGTCACTGTAAGGGTTTTCCACCTGCCTGCATTCATCTTGTGCTGGCCTGTTGCTGGGCCCTGCTGTCCTGTGCTCCCTTTGAACTTTGTCCCCCAGGGGCAGGTGACTGTGGCCCATGACCCCTGCAACTACCCAAGGCTCCAGGAGGGCTTAGTTTCATCATATTACGCCTGGAGTGCGCTTGTCTGTGCACGTATTGAGTGCCTGGAGAGCACTCTACTCGTTTTGCCCCAAGCGCCCTGTGAGCGCTTTCATTTGTCATCCCTTGTGCTTTTGAGGAGCTTAGTCACTGTCCGAGATCATCACCGTAGCCTGGGCAGGCTGCTCACGTGAAGCGCAAGGGTAGCGTGCTGCCTGGTGCCCCCAGGGCACGAAGGAAAAGAACTCGGAGCAAGCGTGCTCCTATTGGTGCCCCGGGGCAAGGTTCACTCCGAGGAGTGTCCCTGGGGCACCAGAAGGCCCTAACTTAGGGCTGATCACCATTGCGGCCAGGGCGAACCCCTTGCTTTGGCTGGAAAGGATCGGGTAGGGAAGGAAGCCTCATCGGAGACTCCCCGCCCGCTGGAGCCCCTGATTTTGTGGTGCAAGGGCAGGGGGGGAAGGTACCCTCTTCGGAGGCTCCGCCTGTCCCTTGGAGCCCTGCATGTGGGTTCAGGACGGGAGTGGGGAAGGAAGCCTCATCCGAGGCTCCCCCCGGCACCCCGAAGCCCTGATTATACTTTGCAGAGACTGTGGGCGGGGCAGAAGCCTCGCCGGAGGCCCCCCACGCCGCTGATCCCCTTTTTGTGGCCCTCAATTGTTGTGCGCCTTGGCCACCCCTCTGGAGGGCCAGTTGGGGCCCAGGGGGCCCCCAGAGATAATAGGCCACAGGTGGGCGCCCAATTTCAAAATCAGAGGGGGTGCGTGTCACACCCTCCCCCCAGAATTACCAGAAGGCCCCCGTTTGGCGCACAGGAGCGCCGGGGGCCCCCCTCTTTGTTCTTCAGGGCATTAGAAGTGCCTACTCTTCATAAAGACAGGTACCTTTTCTAAAGGGCATATGGCATATAATGTTCCTGTTAGGGACATAGTATATTATTAACCTGTTATTTTTATGAGGTGTTTCATATATGTTTGCTAATGTTCCTTTTATGGGTGTGACATGCTGATATGTTTTCTTGACTTGCCATGTGTTTTATGATGCGCTTGGTATAGGCGTTCATGATACTTTAATGACAAGTGCATTTCTTGTGTAATGTGATTCCTGACTACTACTTATGTTGCAGAGTAATAAGTAACTTGTGTGTTATATGTGACTACTGCTGGTTCTGTAGAGTAACTAATGTGTAACGTTCTGCTAACTGCTTGGGTAGCAGGATATTACTGACAAGTTGTGTTTGGTCTAAAAATGTTGTTGTATGAAATACAGTTTATTTTCATATAACTTGGTGTTGTGTTTCCTTTGTGGTGGGGATAGTGCATCATGTGTGTTGTGCAAACGCTTTACACATTGCCTCTGGGATAGGCCTGACTGCTCATGCCAAGCTACCAAGGGGGTGAGCAGGGGTTATCTTGGACGTGTAACTCCCTCGCCCTGACTAGGGTGGGTGGGTTCTGCCTGGCTTAGGTGTATACCCCAGCCAACCAGGAACCCCCTTTCAAACGGTATCCTACTTTAGCTAGGTCTGCATTTGTACCGGTAACTAGTTTAGACCCAAAGGCTCCTTGCTGTAGGAGTATTTGAGAAGAGGGGAGTGAACCCTTGCTGGTCTTTGAACCCCCTTTTGTGTGATATACAGTAGAACACTCTCCCATAGTTATGACTGAAAAATAGTCATTTTTTAAATGGGAGAAATTTAAAGTGCAGAAAAGTGTTTCATGTAATGAACGTTTTTACACTTTACATTTCTTCTATGTAAAACAATGGTTGTATAATTGTGTTACACATGTAACGGTGCCACATGGTGAAAGGTATGTCCTGTGCTACAAGTACATATGACAGGCTTTCAGTCACCCACACACATATTTCCCGTTCATATGCACACATGTTCATACATCCCCAAAGACCATGCTCTCACTGACACACATGGCAGCTGTCTCATAGTATTTTGTTCAAACCACAGTATCTGGCTTTAGGGTCATTAGTCTTACTATTAATGAAGCTGGGCGTAGGGGTGTCTGGTAACCATGTGCAAGTTGTTTTGCCTCCAGTAGCTCACAATGATTTTTAATGACCAGAAGTAGCTCTAGCTACAGAAAGGTTTGGAGACCCCTAGTCTAGAGCCTCATGTGTATGTTTAACCCCTTCGCTGCCAGGCCTTTTCCCCCTCCTGTGCCAGGCCTTTTTTTGCCTATTTGGGGCAGTTCGCGCTTAGGCCCGCATAACTTTTTGTCCACATAAGCTAACCAAGCCAAATTTGCGTCCTTTTTTTCCAACATCCTAGGGATTCTGGAGGTACCCAGACTTTGTGGGTTCCCCTGAAAGAGGCCAAGAAATTGGCCAAAATACAGGGAAAATTTTGTTTTTTTCAAAAAAATTGGAAAAAGTGGCTGCAGAAGAAGGCTTGTGGTTTTTCCCCTGAAAATGGCATCAACAAAGGGTTTGCGGTGCTAAACTCAGCAGCTTCCCAGCTTTCAGGAACAGGCAGACTTGAATCCGAAAACCCAATTTTTCAACACAATTTTGGCATTTTACTGGGGCATACCCCATTTGTGCAATTTTTTGTGCTTTCAGCCTCCTTCCAGTCAGTGACAGGAATGGTCATGAAACCAATGCTGGATCCCAGAAACCTAAACATTTCTGAAAAGTAGACAACATTCTGAATTCAGCAAGGGGTCATTTGTGTAGATCCTACAAGGGTTTCCTACAGAAAATAACAGCTGAAAAAGAAAAATATTGAAATTGAGGTGAAAAAAACATAAATTTTTCTCTACTTTTTACTCTGTAACTTTTCCCTGCAATGTCAGATTATCGAAAGCAATATACCGTTACGTCTGCTGGACTCCTCTGGTTGCGGGGATATATAGGGTTTGTAGGTTCATCAAGAACCCGAGGAACCCAGAGCCAATAAATGAGCTGCACCCTGCAGTGCGTTTTCATTCTATACCGGGTATACAGTAATTCATTTGCTGAAATATAAGGAGTAAAAAATAGCTATCAAGAAAACCTTTGCATTTCCAAAAAGGGCACAAGATAAGGTGTTGAGGAGCAGTGGTTATTTGCACATCTCTGAATTCCGGGGTGACCATAGTAGCACGTGAATTACATGGAATTTCTCAAATAGATGTCTTTTTTACACACACCCCTATATTTGGAAGGAATAAATGTAGAGAAAGACAAGGGGCAATAACACTTGTTTTGCTATTCTATGTTCCCCCAAGTCTCCCGATAAAAATGATACCTCACTTGTTTGGGTAGGCCTAGCGCCCGCGACAGGATATGCCCCAAAACACAACGTGGACACATCACAGAAAACAGAGCTGTTTTTAGCAAAGTGACTACCTGTAGATTTTGGCCTCTAGCTCAGCCGCCACCTAGGGAAACCTACCAAACCTGTGCATTTCTGAAAACTAGAGACCTAGGGGAATCCAAGGAGGGGTGACTTGTGTGGCTCGGACCAGGTTCGGTTACCCAGAATCCTTTGCAAACCTCAAAATTTGGCTAAAAAAACACATGTTCCTCACATTTCTGTGGCAGAAAGTTCTGGAATCTGAGAGGAGCGACAAATTTCCTTCCACCCAGCATTCCCCCACGTCTCCCGATAAAAATTATACCTCACTTGTGTGGGTAGGCCTAGCGCCCGCGACAGGATATGCCCCAAAACACAACCTGGACACATCACAGAAAACAGAGCTGTTTTTAGCAAAGTGACTACCTGTAGATTTTGGCCTCTAGCTCAGCCGCCACCTAGGGAAACCTACCAAACCTGTGCATTTCTGAAAACTAGAGACCTAGGGGAATCCAAGGAGGGGTGACTTGTGTGGCTCGGACCAGGTTCGGTTACCCAGAATCCTTTGCAAACCTCAAAATTTGGCTAAAAAAACACATGTTCCTCACATTTCTGTGGCAGAAAGTTCTGGAATCTGAGAGGAGCCACAAATTTCCTTCCACCTAGCGTTCCCCCACGTCTCCCGATAAAAATGATACATCACTTGTGTGGGTAGGACTAGCGCCCACGAAAGGAAAGGGCCCAAAACACAACGTGGACACATCACATTTTTTTATAAAAAGCAGTGCCTACCTGTGGATTTTGGCCTGTAGCTCAGCCGACACCTGAGGAAACCTAGCAAACCAGTGCATTTTTGAAAACTAGAAACCCAGGGGAATCCAAGATGGGGTGACTTGCGGGGCTCTGACCAGGTTATGTTACCCAGAATCCTTTGCAAACATCAACATTTGGCCCAAAAAACACTTTTTCCTCTCATTTCGGTGACAGAAAGTTCTGGAATCTGAGAGGAGCCACAAATTTCCTTCCACCCAGCGTTCCCCTAAGTCTCTCGATAAAAATGGTACATCACTTCTGTGGGTAGGCCTAGCGCCCACAAAAGGAAATGGCCCAAAACACAACGTGGACACAACATATTTTTTCACAGAAAACAGAGGTGTTTTTTGCAAGGTGCCTACCTGTGGTGTTTGGCCTGTAGCTCAGCCGGCCCCGGGGGGGGGGGGCAGAAATGCCCTAAAATAAATTTGCCCCCCCAACCCCCACCCTCCCCCGCCGGGAGCGACCCTTGCCTACGGGGTCGCTCGCCCTGCGTGACATTGGCACCAAAAAACAAATCCCCGGTGCCTAGTGGTTTCTGCCCCCTTGGGGGCAGGTTGACCTAAACTCAGCCAATCTGCCCCCAAGGGGGGCAGAAATGGCCTAAATACAATTTGTCCCCCAGGGGAGCGACTTTTGCCTGATGGGTCGCTCCCCATCTCTAAAAAAAAAAAAACAAAGAAAAAAAAAAATAAAAAAAAAAAAAATTCCCCTGGCGCCTAGAGTGTTCTGCCCCCCCACCCCCCGGGGGCAGTTCGGCCTAATAATAGGCCGATCTGTCCCCCGGGGGGTCAGAAATGGCCTAAAATAAATTTGCCCCCCCAACCCCCACCCCCACCCGTGAGCAACCCTTGCCTACGGGGTCGCTCCCCCTGCGTGACATTGGCGCCAAAAAACAAATCCCCGGTGCCTAGTGGTTTCTGCCCCCTTGGGGGCAGATTGACCTAAAATTGGCCAATCTGCCCCCAGGGGGGCAGAAATGGTCTAAATACAATTTGCCCCCCCCAGGGGAGCGACCCTTGCCTGATGGGTCGCTCCCCATCTCTAAAAAAAGAAACAACAAAAAAAAAAAACACAAAAAAAAAATTGCCCTGGCGCCTAGAGTGTTCTGCCCCCCCCGGGGGGCAGTTCGGCCTAATAATAGGCCGATCTGTCCCCCGGGGGGGCAGAGATGGCCTAAAATAAATTTGCCCCCCCAACCCCCACCCCCCCCCCCCCCCGGGAGCGACCCTTGCCTACGGGGTCGCTCCCCCTGCGTGACATTGGCGCCAAAAAACAAATCCCCGGTGCCTAGTGGTTTCTGCCCCCTTGGGGGCAGATTGACCTAAAATCGGCCAATCTGCCCCTAGGGGGGCAGAAATGGTCTAAATACAATTTGCCCCCCAGGGGAGCAACCCTTGCCTGATGGGTCGCTCCCCATCTCTAAAAAAAAGAAAGAACAAAAAAAAAAAACACAAAAAAAAAAATTGCCCTGGCGCCTAGAGGTTTCTTCCCCCCCTGGGGGCAGATCGGCCTAATAATAGGCCGATCTGCCCCAGGGGGGGCAGAAATGGCCTAAAATAAATTGCCCTCCCCCCCAGGGAGCAACCCTTGCCTAAGGGGTCGCTCCCTTTGCGTGAAATTCACGCAAAGAAAAAACTCCCTGGTGTCTAGTGGTTTCTACCCCCCTTGGGGGCAGATTGGCCTCATCAAAATAGGCCAATCTGCCCCCAAGGGAGGCAGAAATGGCCAAAATATAATTTTCCCCCAAGGGGAGCGACCCTTGCCTAAGGGGTCGCTCCCCACCAAAAAAAAAAACAAATTAAACAAAAAAAAAAAAAATGGTCCCTGGTGCCTAGAGGTTTCTGCCCCCCCTTGGGGCAGATCGGCCTAATAGTAGGCCGATCTGCCCCCAGGGGGGGCAGAAAAGGCCTTCCCGAAAATATGCCCCCCCTGGGAGCGACCCTTGCCCAATGGGTCGCTCCCTTTTGTCAATAACAATAAAAAAAAAAAAAAATCCCTGGTGTCTAGTGGTTTCTACCCCCCTTAGGGGCAGATTGGCCTCATCAAAATAGGCCAATCTGCCCCCAAGGGGGGCAGAAATGGCCAAAATATAATTTTCCCCCAAGGGGAGCGACCCTTGCCTAAGGGGTCGCTCCCCACCTCAATAAAAAAAAATGAAACAAACAAAAAAAAATGGTCCCTGGTGCCTAGAGGTTTCAAAAAAATGCCCCCCCTGGGAGCGACCCTTGCCCAAGGGGTCGCTCCCTTTTGTCAATTTCAAAGAAAAAAAAAAAATCCCTGGTGTCTAGTGGGGTTTCAAAGGGAAGGAAATACTTTTCCTTCCCTTTGAAGCCCCTCCGGGCCTCCCAAGTGATTGAAAAAGAAATGCTTTTGCATTTCTTTTTCAATCGCGCTGGAAGCAGAGCTTCCAGCGCGACGAGGGAGGCCCCTGTGACACATCAGCGCGCGCGCGCGCGCTGACGTCACAGGGGGGGTGGGGGGGCCGGGGGTGGAAGGGGAAGGGATTCCCCGGTCAGCCCTGACCTAGGGGGGTGGGGGGGCGGCCCTCGGGAGGAGCGCTAGCGCTTCTCCCGAGGGAAGCATTCAGGACGTAATGGTTACGTCCATGGCGCCACACGGGCGCTGCCATGGACGTAACCATTACGTCCGTGGCGGGGAAGGGGTTAAGTGTGCTTTTGTGTGTGTGTGTGGGTGTGTGTGCGTGCGTGCGCATGCACATGCCCCCGCACCCAAGTAATGGATCCCTCGCAAAAACAGCCACCTGTCTGGGTAGGGTACTAATAACCACAAATTTAGCCAATCACATCTAATCTACCAGAGCAGGCACAAAAGGAAGGCACATGCAGCTGGTGGCAGAACACGAAGCACACTGCATCCAACACTTTGGAACAATCTAAATACTTAACAGAAATCTTCTCGGGAAGGGACAGTTCCCTATAGTGCCACGGCTACCCTGCTTAGCTTCTACCAGCCCTCAGAGATCCCTGTGGCTCTACCGCTCAGGGCCAGGGTCCTGCTCAGGCAGTGCATCAAACTAGCTGTACGTTGGCATGCTTTGGGCGTGGACCAAGCTGTTGGCCACTTATGGTCATGGATGAGTGTGAATGATTGCTGGTGATACGGGTGGTGACATTAGCAACACAAAAGGGTGATGGACGGAGTGCTCACAATGCAAACACTCACACCCATTCACAGATCTGGGTTTAATCCATCATTCCTTTGCTGCCCCTGACATTCCAGTTTGGACCCAGTCATATGCAAATCAGTCTTGACCCTGTTCCCCATGGGAACAGTCCAGCCCGAACTGCCCGGCCAGGTCTTCCCTGGACTGGAAACAAGCATCCTGGGACCGGTTTCGGGGTTTCACCCCTCATCAGCCAGGCTAGCTTGAATCCAGTGGCATGGGAAGCACGGAACCCACATCTGGGCATACCCTTCCCACTTAGGGTGACATTAGCAACACAAAAGGATGATGGACTGGTGGTGGCAGACTTCTAGCAAAACTGCAGTCTGTAATACTCGCCTGGATTTGCGCGAACATTCTCATGTGACCTTGCTTTGTTCATTGGGACTTTTTATGTTTGTCGTCACCATTTTCTTTGGTAATCCTTTCTTTGCAGTATGTTTGCATGTTTATTGGAGCTTTGCTGTATTCCTAGGCCTCAAATTTTCTGTCACTGGACTTGGAGGGGGCGTTAACGTGGAGTGTCATTTTAATTCTCAACTAGTGATACTTTTTGGTAACGGATCCCTTGTGAACAATGGTGTAGTACAATTACAAATTGTTAGCACTAAATATTTCATAAATGAGAGAAATGAAGCTGAAGTGAATGTAAAGAATTAGGTACTAATCATACTAAAGAGTTTTAATTAAAGAAGCACAGGCAAGCCAAATAGGTCTGGATTTAGTGCACTAATGTAACCAGTGTTACGCCATTAGCGTGAGGTGCATGAGACGGAGCTAGAAGTGCACAGAGAGAGTTACAGTTCTAACATAGTCCCTCATGCACTTCAATGCAAGCACTCAAGTGGAGGCGGAAGAATACATTCCAACAGCCAATAGCATTAGGATGAAGATGACTCCTACACTGGGCTAAGCCTAAAGGTTAGTGACTGAATGGGGCTGGTCAAAGAAAGCCAATGGCTGAAGTGGCGGACCCAAAGCCCGCCCTCTGTATATTCTAAGAAATAGGTGTGCTTGACAACTCTCCCAACAGAAGAGATTAGTCCGGCAGGTGGCGTCCGTAATCTTGGGGTCGTATTTGGCGACAAGTTATCCTTGGAAAACCATGTTTTACAAGTGGCTGGCACCAGCTTTGCACTGCTACGGGGTCTCTGGAAAGTGCTTCCCTATTACCTGTCCAAGACAAATCACTCATCGTACATAGCCTTATACTTAGTAGACTGGACCACTGTAACAGTCTATTATTGAGAGCTCTGGAGTACTTGATTAACGAACTGTACAGAGTTCAAGTGGCGGATGCTAAAGTTGCTCTAAATAAACCTCGCTGATCCTCGGCATCGAGTGCTCTGAGAGAATGCGGCATCGAGTGCTCTGAGAGAATTGCACTGGCTGCCAATCAGCCAGAGGATTACGTTCAAAGCCATGTGTACTGTGCATAAGGCCAAACATGGCAAAGGTCTGGTGCTGTTGCAACGAATGATCAAAGCCTATACCCATTGGAGACCCCTCTGGCCGATTACAGCAAATATGGTTTGCGTGAATAAATTTCACAAGAAACGACAGGGGTCGTGCTTTCACGTCCAAGCTGCCCAGCTGTGGAACAAGCTACCTTCCTCTCTTAGAACAGTTACGGATCTGCTGAAATTCACAAAGGCCTTAAGAACCTGGGGCCAGATGTAGCAAAACGCCAATTTGCAACTCGCAAATTGGTATGCAGAACGGTGTCTCAGACACCGTCTGCGAGTCGCTATGGGGTCGCAATGACCCACCTCATTAATATTAATGAGGTGGGTCGCAAATTGCGGCCCCATAGCGAGTCTAGGCACTCGCAAACATGGAGGCCTGCTGTAGTCAGCAGACCTCCATGTTCGTGACTGCTTTTAAATAAAGCAGTTTTTTTTTTTAAGTGTAGCCCGTTTTCCTTAAAGGAAAACGAGCTGCACTTAAAAAAAAAAACGAAACCTTTAGTTTCGGTATTTTTTCAGGGCAGGGAGTGGTCCCTTGGACCACTCCCTGCCCTGAAAAAATATTTGTGGGTCCATTCACAAAGTGGAAGGGGTCCCATGGGGACCCCTTCCAATTTGCGAGTGGGTTACCATCCACTTCAAGTGGATGGTAACTGCGACTCCATTTTGCGACCGCATACGCGGTCGCAAATGGAATTGCATTCCACTCCGAATCGCAAATAGGAAGGGAACACCCCTTCCTATTTGCGATTCTGAAATGCATATTGCGAGTCGGTCCCGACTCGCAATATGCATTTCTGAATAGCAAAGAGGCTTTTGCGCCTCGCAAACAGCAATTTTCGCCGTTTGGGAGGCGCAAACCCTTTGCTACATCTGGCCCCTGGCTCTCTCCTAAGTAATTGTCCATGATAGTGCTTGTCGTAGGGTATAGCAGCAGGCGTGCTTGCCTCTTTTGCTGTCAGTGCCAGGGTACCAGCCTGGTGACAGTCTGAGCTTAACAAATTCATTTCAATTCAATATGTAAAAAGGCCATGGCATATATATGTCACTTTATTTTATTGGATATGTGAATAAAAGTAGTTCTTATTAAGAATTATATAATTAAGGTTCCCATTTTTCTGTTTTTACTGATTTTTACAGATAAATAGAGACAGAAAACAATGTGTTTCCTGTTTGTAGTTCTTTTTAAAAGTGGTAAAATACTGAAAAATGTGCTTCTTGTGAGTGACGAGCCATTCTGTCTGTCGTGAATTCCAGGCCAACAGCTTTGCAGATAGACAGCATGGGGAGTTAAGAACAGGGTGAGAATTCCTTCAAAATAAGCATATGTTGACATTCATATGAATTATAATGGTAATGTTTATCTGTGGGTAGAATGTTTTGTTATATTTGGTTGACTATTTGCTAAAACGCGAGAGGCATCAAAGTATGAGTGAATGTTCACCAGTTAAATAAATGTGGAAATGCACCATTTTATGACTGCATTTATTCTCAAAACACAAAATAAATATGGAAATTTCCAGTAAGATGACCAAACAAAATGACCCCCTCTCAGTAGCCTAACTGGCATGCAGGACTAATATATGGTAGGGCATGACAGTGCCAAACTCACCATATTTGTGGCTCCCCCCGATGCGACACTTCACCCCAGCCGTCCATGAGCAGGAACGGACGGCCTTCCTTCCTGCTCAGTGAAATGGAAATCCAACCAATCCTGGAGAAGCTCTCAAGCTGTTTTCAGCATGAGAGCAGACCCAGGATTGGTGGGAGCAGGCTAACCCAGTACTCATTTTGAGGCTGGGGGGGCTATGCTAGCAACCCCCATCCTTTTGACAGCCCTGGGATTGCTGGGTCTACAGTGTGCATGTCGGGCTGGCCTTAGCTAGTCAGCTGCCTAATTCGACATGCGCACTGAAAGGGGAAGCAGTCATCCTGCATTCGCACCATTAAGCCCCGCCCCATGCCCTCACGCTCGCCCTGTACACAGCGGAGCTGGTTGCAAAATAAAATGACACTCTATGCCATGTTGTTTATTTGTGTTTGCCTGCTGCGCTTGCAGCTGGCGGGGCGACGCTCCTCGCTCTTTGCTCTTTAAAAGGAACCGGTCCTGGGGCTAGTTCTCGATTCCAATAACAATGGTCAGTGGTGTTTGTCTCCTTTGTAAAGTAGTCATTTAATCCTAAAACGTGCGGACCTACAAGAACATACACCAAGGTCTTTAAAACATAATTAGCAGAAATTACATCACATGAGACCTTTGAACTGGCTCAAAAGCAGCTCAAATATTCTTGTAGCTTTGCATGTTTTGCAAGTAACAGTTTGTTGCTACAATTGAAGTCAGCGACGGTCCTTTGTTGGCTGAAGATAACTGAAACGCTGAGGTTGCTGTGCACTGGTTTAAGCTTGTAGCACCCCGCAGCAGGAGCATCTACCCACTGAGCTACTTCACAAACTCCTAAACTGATCAGTCCAAGGCTTCCATCAACCTAAAGAACCTACTCTATTTTCTAATCTCTCAACATTTGGTAGAAATAGAGGACCAGGGCTATAACGCAGTTTGCCCAGGATCACCCAATGTATTTAAATAGTAAATCCCAAGACTGAATTCCGGCCTCCGTCTTCCACAGCCAAAAAGAATGCAACTGGAGAACATCTTGGGCTGGCAATAAAACTAGCGCCTCTGTAGTATTTCAGCGAAAGGCGCTATACTGTATTACTTCGGGTGCACGATTTTAGGAAGGGGTTAAGTTAATTATTGAACTTAATTCTGCCTTGGGGCCCGTAGTGCGAAGCCACTCACTCACTGGTGCGCAGGTAACACGAGACCAAGAGCCTCAAATAGACCGCTCAATTTCTGTACCTAAATGAGGCGCCACAGTCGATATCTTGATTGAAATGACCGGCCCCTTCCTCCCATCCCCGGCTATTTCAGTGACACGGCGTTAATGGATTGCTTTTCGGGCAGATGCGCGATGCTTAGCAAGCTGCGCGCGCTCCAGGCCACATTAGCATATTCATGAGGCTCGAGGCTGCGCTGCGCGCCGGGCCCAGAGATCCGCGGGGGCGGAGATCCGCGGGGGCGGAGCCGCCGAGGTCAGGCCGGTGTCCCTGCCCGGCGGGGACTGCTGGAAAACGCATTAGAAATGTGTCACATCCAGTCCCTTCCCTGGATAACGGGGGGATGAGCTGGGACACCGAGAGGTAGAGTAGAGAGGGGGCTCCGAGCGTTGATTGTAAAGTGATTTCCCATGTTCATTTTTTTTACATTCTTTTTTTTTAACTTTCCTGGTTTTTTGTTTCTTCACTGCCAGCTACAACTACCCGATACTGAGCGCAGATCGGACGTCAGCCGTCTCCAGTGAAGACATTGGTTTGCTCCTGTGACGTTCCCCTGCTAGCACTCTCGTTTATAACTTTGAAAACAAGTTTTCTCTACACTTTTAATTGTATATTCTATGGTATACCAGCAGGACAATTTTTTTTAGGAGTGGGCAGACATTTATAAAATGTGCAATATTAAAAAATTCATATATTAAACGCAGCACATGAAATATATTATGCATTTCTGCCCTTGTGGTGGCACTTAATTGTCTAAGGGACAATGGGCCAGATGTATCAAGCGTTTTTGCATTCGCAAACGGTGCGAATGTCCGTTTGCGAATGCAAAAATGTGTTTTCCAATGTATGAAAGGCATTCGCAGTGCGAAAATAAGAAATCGCAAGAATAGCGAATTTTTGCGAGACACGAATTAGCGTGTCGCAAACAGCGTATCTCAAATAGCGATATGATTTACCGAATTGCATATTGCGAAACTCTAATTGCGATACAGATTAGTGAATCGCAGATAGCGATCCGCTAAATCGTGCCGCTATTTGCGATAAGCAGATTGCGACATGCAAAAATGGATTCGCAATGCGATGTAGCAAAAATTTGTAAATTGCGATTATTCGCAGAATGGCCGTTTGCACATGCAATTTACCACAAACTGAAACCAGGTGGTAACCAGGTGCAACCTATATAAAGAGGCCCATAACGCCTCAGCTCCTCTTCCACAATGGCTGCACTCTACGTCATGGCGAGGAGAATGAGGATCTTGGCAGGTTTGAGGAGAGGGAGGAGGAGACAGGAGCGCATTTTCAGAGTGCGCATAACCCTTTTCGACCAGACTGAGGAGGAAATTTATGAGAAGTACAGGTTGAGCTCAGCCATGATACTTGACCTGATAGTTGAGCTACAACCCCCACTGCAGCGCACAACACACAGGACCAATAGCATATCCACAGGTGCAAGTATTATGCTCCCTGCACTTACTAGCCTCAGGGAGCTATCAAGGGGTCATAGCAGCAGCGGGGGGGGTCTCACAGAGTGCCCTCTGACACTTCTTCAATGCATTTCTCAATGCCATGCTGAGCAGAATACAACTGTACATAAGATTCCCCAACACCCCACAGGCATTACAACAAACTAAAGTCAATTTCTACCAGATAGCACAGTTCCCACATGTCCTAGGTGCCATTGATGGGACACATGTGGCAATCTGTCCACCATTGGCCAGTGAGTATGCGTAACGCAACCGTAAAAACCATCATTCCATGAACATACAGGTGATATGCAATGCCTCCTATATCATTACTGATCTCGTGGCCAGATACCCAAGGAGCACACATGACTCCTACATCTTTCGCCACAGCAGTATACACACAAGACAGCTAGCAGGGGAGTTTGGTGAAGGATATCTACTAGCTAATTTGATAGTTCAGAATAATGCTTTGATGTAAGCATGACGTCAGACAGCAAATGTACTCATTTAACTCTCTGTGTATTCAGGAGACAGTGCCTACGCAGTGCGCACCTATATGCGTAGGCCCTACCTTAGCCCTGCCACTCCAGCAGAGAGGAGGTACAATGCTGCACATAGGGCAACCCGCAATGTGGTAGAGCGCACTTTTGGGCTGCTGAAGAGCCGCTTCAGGTGCGTCCATAAGAGTGGAGGTGCACTACAGTACAGCCCTCAGACGACATGCAAAATTGTGGCCACATGTGCTATCCTGCACAACATAGCAACCACCAGAGGCATACCAGTGGAACTCACGGAGCAAGACTCAGATGAGGATGATGATCCCTTACCACCCCTTCAACCAGCAGACAGGACCAGTGCAGCAGAAGGCAGGCAAAGACGCGCTGACATCACACACAACCATTTTTGATGTAAGTAATGACAAATCCACTTAAATGAAATGTATTTCAGTAGTTAGCATCTTTATTACCTTGACTTCAGGTAAACAATGTGTCATTAGGACATAGCTATTCACAATGGGCAGACATGAACTATTAACAGTGTCACACTATTAGCATCATAGCATGACTGTATTTCTACATGTTTTGGTGGTCCCCTGTAGCCCTCAACATCTCTTCTTACGTCCACGCACTCCACTGGAGTGCTCAGTGCCCTCGCTGGCACCTCTTGTCGCCGGTTCACACGCAGTACTGTGTCTGGCACTGCGACGCCTCGGATCAATCACAGGGACTGTCAGACTGCGGAGGCTAGAGGACTCCTCACTGTCCCCAACACCCAGTTCGCTGGTTGTGGCACTGCGTGCTGTTTGCATGGCATCCAGTACGTTGGTTATTTGCACGAATCTCTGTGCAACGTCCCAACTGTAATGTGCCATCTCCACCTGTGTGGCAACGGCACGCCGTGATATCTGGGCCGTTGAACTTGCAAGCCGATTGACGGATCTACAGAAGCTATCAAACTTTGCCAAATATTGGTGATAGCGCCTGTCCTGGCTGACGCGCTCCTGCCGTATCTCATAGCATAGTGCATAGTTCCCCAATGGCGTGTGTCAACTCCTTGGTGTTTTCAGCAGCTCTTTGCTGTCTCTCAATCAGGGTCTCCAAGTGCTTGTTTTGTAACCCCACATTGCTATTGTGAGACACAAACTGTCTGTGCAGTAACTTCAAATGTTTGCATTGCAGGCGCTGCACCTTCAGCATGGAAGCTTCAAGGCCGCCAAAGGTTGATGGGCCCACTCCTTCTTCTGTGCCCTGTCTGCCTGCATCCTGGCGCCTCCTGAGGGGAGTAGACTGGCGCTGGCGCTGGCGCTGGCACAGGGACTGCTGTCTCCCTGAGGGATTCGCCTCTGGTGGTGGTGCGGGTTCGTGTTCTGGCATCTCATCTGAGTCCAGGTTGTACTCTGGCAGTAGTAACACCCTTGCCCTGCGTCTGGTCGCAACAATACTGTAGGACTCACTGGTATTTGAGTCAGACTGTGGCTGTGTTTCTGCTTCCACCCCTTTTTCAGATCCTGCAGCAGTAGGGACCGAGTCATCTGCAAGGACAATGTGCAGCATGTCAGTTCTGGCATTTATCACAGATTTCCACAGTGTGGCTTTAAATGTACAATTACATTGTGTCACTCTGAGTCGTTTGTGGTGTTTCTCTATGTGGCTGACCACTATCTTGCTGTTTATGTTGTGTATTCACCTTAGGGTTGTGTACTACCACTCCCATAAGGCACTGTTGTGTTGTATGTAAGATGTGACATGGACTACTTTTCATTGTGCATCAAGCTATGTTCTATTTCCTAAGGGGCATGTGTACATGCACATGTGGGGATACACATAATTACTGGCCTTACCTTTGCTGGTGCTGGGTGTCCCTGAGGTGTCAATGCCACTGACAGCTTCTGTAAGCAGTGTGGACTCCACCAGGTCTTCCATAGGGGTGGATGGTGTGTGGGTGGATGGTCTGCCTCCGGTGCTCCTTGCCTCCATAAGCCTGCTGGCAACCCCCTCCTTGGCACGGGACCGCAAGTCGTACCATCGCTTGCGTATCTCCTCCACAGAGCGCTGCGCAACACCCACTGCGCATATTTTTGTCTGGATGTCAGACCAGAGTTTCCGCTTCTCACTGTCAGGTACTTGGAGTGAGTTTTTTCCAAATAGTCTATCACAGTTCCCAACAACCTCCTCAGTGAGCACCTCCAATTCTTGCTCACTGAATTTTAGCTTCCTCTTCCTGTCTCCCTTCTCCTTCCCATTCCCAGCATTGGCCATGTTGCAGTTTGGTCCTGGCTTACTCACAGTGCTGACTCCCTGGCGCTGGGCTGTGTCTCTCTCCCTGCTCCTGTGGGTGTGGCTCCTGGAAACAGCATGGGCTGACTCGCTTCCTGGTTGTGATGTCATCAGGCTGTTCCGGTTTGCCGTTTTCGCTATTTGCGATTTTCAATTACTGAATCCCACATTTTTTTGCGATTCGGTATTTGCATCTCGCAAATTGCGTTTGTGAATTTTAAGAAATTGCTATTAGCGATTTTCATATTTAATACATTGCTTTTTGCATTTCTTAAATTGCGATTTCTTAAAAATCGCAATTTGGAAATCGCTAACTGGAATCTTGATAAATCTGGCCCAATATCTCTAAGAGCTTCAAATTCAACAACACTGAAATTCCACTGTATGAACTGTGGTCTTGCTAGCAGGCAGGAAGGCAACATCTCTTAGCATTATCTTTGACCCAGAGGTCACTCGCAAATATGATCAGTTTTGTTGTCATCCCCTGGGGCACTTTAAAGTCTCTCACGCGGACACCCTACCCTCATACAGAAAGAAGTAGCCTGCCAGGGCTTCCTCCCTCCTGCCCACATTACTCTGCGCCAGAGAGGACTTCCAGGGGTGGCGCGTGAGTGTGCCCTGGCAACATCCATGTATTTTGATGCCTTCCCGGATTTACAAGGCCATGTAAACCTGGGGATGCGTCAGAAAGATACGCCTCTCCAGGTGAGGCGCAATGAGAAGAAATATGTTTATTTCTCCTAGGTTTTTCCTGTTCCTATGAGTGCTGACTCT
Source organism: Pleurodeles waltl (assembly GCF_031143425.1). NCBI lineage: Eukaryota > Metazoa > Chordata > Amphibia > Caudata > Salamandridae > Pleurodeles > Pleurodeles waltl. Next base: position 69,414,203 of record NC_090444.1, on the reverse strand, counting down.
CAGGATTGTTTTGTGCAAAAAGGTTTCCTTTCCTTCACAAAACCGATCCTGCATGCAACGCAAACACCCTGGCACCATGGTGCAAGGGTACCTGCATTGGAGCTAGGCTGCCAAAACTGCACCAGTGCAGAGGAAAAGGACAGGTCTGTGCCATATTGGATAAATACGCCCTTTCCCTGAGACTGAGGTGACGTGCTGTGCTGCCCTGCGCCACAAAACCGTAAATATGGGCCTTAGTTTTCAGGAATACACCTATGTGTCATATTATAGAGAGACGAGGGTC